>NC_050096.1:26359583-26969166 GCF_902167145.1 Zea mays
GCCAGGCGGTCGTCAGGCTGCCTGAGGCTAGGCCGAAGAGGTCGCGGGGGTCTGCGAAGGCTGCTGCCCCCGACGGCAGCCAGCCGACGCTGGAGGCGAAGTCTGCCGGCCCTGGGTCCAGCAGGATGCCGGAGGCCGTGAAGGCGGCCAGCGCTGGCGGAACCCAGCCTGCCCCGGCGGGAGCCGCGAAGGCCCGAGAATTGCCTCCGCCGGGCAAGCGCGTTGCCGACTTCGCCACCGAGATTAGCGTGGAAGATTATCTCGTTGGTAAGTCGTTAGCCCAAGGTTTTTCTTCTTTTTTTGACTGTTGATGCGTTGCAGGGTCGGGCGAAGGGCAACTTGTTGTTGTTCCGCCTGCGGTGGCGACCGCGGCGGCTGCCGCGGTGCCTAGGGCGAGGGGTAGCGCCGTCAACGCCAGTGGTGAGATTCCGGCACTCACTGCCGTCAAGGATGAGGCGGGCGTTGTGTCCCGCCGGCTGAAGGAGGCATTAAGTCAGGTAAGTTGAGCTAGACTTCGGCTTTTACCAGTTTCGTTGGGATTGTGGTCTTATGTGTGTCTTGTAGGCGGCTGACTTCGCTGACCGCGTGGCGTCGGGGGCCCTTACGGCGGTTGTGTCTGCCGAAGTCGAGAGACTTCGGGCGCAACATGCTGACGCCGTCCGGGAAAAGTCGGCCGCCGATAGCAAGTGCCGCAAGCTGGCGGAGAAGGTGGCCGCGCTGGAGGGCGAGAGGTCTGACCTCCGGCGCCAACTGGCGGAGGAGAGAAAGGAGGCTAATGAGGCCTTCGCCAAGGCGCAGTCTGCGCAGGCGGAGGCTAATTTGGCTCGGGTGGAGGGTAGCCTTGCCAGACAGCGCGCCGAGGAATGGGAGGAGCGGTTCAACGCTCTGCAGACCCGTGTGGAGAGGGCCGAGGCTTCGACGCGCACGGAGGCTGAGCGGACGCGCAAACAGCTTATGGACTCGTACCACGAGCTGGGCGCGCGGACCGCTGACTTCGAAGTGCCAGAACAAGAGCCCGGACTTCGCTGCCTCGAGTGGCTGCAGGAGGAGTTGCTGGCGCTCCCCGCCATTGTGGAGGGCTTTATGTCCTATGCCTCCCTGGTCACCTGCGAAGGGGCGATGAACGCGCTGTCCCGCGAAGGGTGCCGACATTATGAGGTCTTCGACCAATCTGATGAGGATTTCGAGCGCGAGATTTACAAGGTTGAGGACCCTGTGGTGAAGGAATCTGCGGGAGCCCTCTTCGACCGGATGTGGGGTCCCCACAGTCGGGAGGTGGTCAGGGAGCGGTCCGACACGGCGAGGGGTCAGGTAATGTTTGACTCTTGTTTAGTGTTGCCGAATGTGGGTTATATGTGGGCTTGATGAATCTGTGTGCTGTGTCTCAGGCGGCGCGTAACGAGAAAGTGGAGGACTTCGGGGCTTTGAACAGCGCGCAGCCTGATTCGGAGTCGAACCCGGTGGCGGCTGTGTCCGAGGTCGGCCCGGCGCCGCCCCCAGAAACCGTCGAAGGCGCCCCTGATGCCCCCGCAACCACTGCGGCCGGCGGTGGCTCATTGCCAACTGCTGCGCCGAGGGCTGAGGATCCTGTGAAGATGGCGGCGGAGTCTGCAGCGGAGGATCCCACGACGGCTGGGTCTTCGCAGGTGGCTTAGTGGGTGTGGGTAGTTAGGGAATTTTGCATATGTTGCTGAACCTTGGTTGCTGCGCAGGTTCAAGATTTTGGGCCTACGCACGCAACCGCTACTGCTAATTTTTTGGCGGCTTCGACCGTGGATGATGGGAATGAATCGGATGAATCTGCGTCTAAGTTTTCTGATTTTGGTGACTCTGGGAGTTCGGTTGAGTGGACTGAAGAGTCGTCGGATGAGGACTTGGATTACTTTGCGGCCTTGGATGTGGCAGCGGCGGAGGCTTCGCCGCGTGCTGTGGATGCTGAAGTTGTGCCTGGTCCAAGTGTGGGGCGTAGGCGGCGAAGGGTGGTTGCGAAGCGTAGAGTGAGTGAGGCGGACGACGGTCGGCTTCGTGTGGGCAGGGCTGGCAGGCAGGAACTGTTGTCCTTGCCGGCCGCTGCGAGTGTAGGTGAGGGGGAGCTGCGAAGTCTTTTTGCGGGTGAGGAGCTGAGGATAATGCTATTTAACTATAGGGAGATGAGAATTATTCCAAAGGTTGAGCCGATGTAAAGTGTGATGCCCTCGCTGTACATATGTAATGGCTTGTATGATGAGGTTGTGTGCCTTCGCACATTCGGCTATGCTCACGAAGGCGTTGCGCACTTGGTCTGTTGTATTTGTTATGTCGGTCTGGTGCGCATGTAGTCGGTCTTTGCGCGGACAGTTTGGTGTAGTTATTTTCGCACTTGTTGTGCTTGGTCCGGCTGCACCCTTAGGCGACTTTTGCACGGATACTCTTCGCGGAAGACTTCGATTTTCCGCACTTGTTGTGCTAGTCCGGCTGCACCCTTAGGCGACTTTTGCATGGATAGTCTTTGTTGAGGAGGACTTCGAGTTTTCGCACTTGTTGTGCTAGTCCGGCTGCACCCTTAGGCGACTTTTGCACGGAGACTTCGATTTTTCGGACTTGTTGTGCTAATCCGGCTGCACCCTTAGGCGACTTTTGCACGGAGACTTCAATTTTTCGCACTTGTTGTGCTAATCCGGCTGCACCCTTAGGCGACTTTTGCACGGATAGTCTTTTTTGAGGAAGGCTTCGATTTTTCGCACTTGTTGTGCTAATCCGGCTGCACCCTTAGGCGACTTTTGCACGGATAGTCTTTTTTGAGGAAGGCTTCGATTTTTTGCACTTGTTGTGCTAATCCGGCTGCACCCTTAGGCGACTTTTGCGCGGAGTGTCGCACGCGAGGGTAGCTAGCGCTGGGCCTCGCGGTGACTTTGTATTGGTCGAATGTCGAAGACCGTTGGCGCGGTCTTTTTTCGACGTAGATTTTTGCGGGGGATTTTTCACTTGTATATTACATGACTCCGCCTTGTTAAAAACCTCACCCCCCGGGAGGAAAAGAGTGCGGGCCAGAATAAAATTGTTTTTGCGAATTACAAGGGCGAGCTGGCCCTGATGAGTCAAACAAAAAATTTGCGGAGATTGTCGATGTTCCAGGAATGCTCCAAGTCTTCGCCGTTTGGCGTTGCGAGCCTGTATGCGCTGGGGGATGCCTTCGTCTTGACAATGAAAGGGCCTTCCCACTTGGGCTCCAGCTTGCCCCTGGACTCTGTCCGAGCTGTTCGGACGAGTACGAGGTCCCCTTCGCTGAATTCCCTCGGGATGACTACGTGGTCGCGCCATGCTTTTGTCTGGGCTTGGTATTTATTTAGAGCCTGTAGAGCGAAGACGCGGTCTCCGTCGATAAGATCCTTCGAAGTGGGTTCGTCCACGTCGGGGACAGCTGACGAAACTGTTCGCGGGGACCCATGTTTTATTTCTTGTGGGGTCATGGCCTCCGATCCATATAGAAGGCGGAAAGGGGTGAACCCGGTCGCCCTGCACTCAGTCGTGTTTAGCGCCCAGACTGCTTCAGGTAACAAATCGGGCCACCTGCCCTTTTTCGTCGAGGAGCATCTTCTTGACAGCTGTGAAAATTTTTCCATTGGCGCGTTCCACAACTCCGTTGGACTGTGGGTGATATACTGAGGCGAAGGCAAGCTTGGTGCCAATGGAGAAGCAGAAATCCTTGAAGTCTTGGCTGTCAAACTGCTTATCGTTGTCAACTGTGAGTTCGGACGATACTCCAAAGCGGCAAACAATGTTTTGTCAGAAGAATTTCTGTGCAGTCTTTGATGTTACTGTGGAAACAGCCCTCGCCTCGATCCATTTAGTAAAATACTCGACAACGACGAAGATGAACTTGAGGTTCCCCTGAGCCGTGGGCAGGGGCCCGACGATGTCTAGGCCTTGGCTTGTGCAGACACACGTTGGCGCTTGGCCTCAAGTATCTCTTTTTGCCTCTGGAGATTGTGGTTCTTGATGCGCAGGGCGCGCAGCTGTAGCTGTTCTTCTGCGGAGACACCGATGACTTCGCCGTCCTCGGTGAAGTCCGTGCCCTCTGGTGGAGCGAAGCCTGGGGGAGGTTGCGGCTGTCCTTCAGGGCCGCAGGTGCGAAGAGCGTCGTCTTCGCAGGTGCGGAGAACGTCGTCTTCGCAGGTGCGGAGAATATCGTCTTCAGTAGCCTCTTGGTGGGTGGAGTGGGTGAGGGCGAGGGCCTTGCCCTTTTTTGCGGCCAGCAGTGCTGCCTTCGCAGCCTCGTCAGTTTTCGAGCTAGCTTTCTTGGGTGCCATCGCGGGTGGCTTTTTCGTAGCACGAACGGTGGGCGCCAAATGTTGGAACTTGCTCACTGGCGCAAGTTGATCCAACGGGGGGGTGTAGCAACGTAAACAGGGTTTTCGCACGTGATGGCAATAGCTCTGTTCATCTAGCCTCTCAAGGGCACTGTGCGGGGGTATTTATAGGTATCTGAGTGCCCAGTGTCGTGTGTTAAGGACGCATGTGCCCTCAGACACCTAGGTTATCCCCGGAATATTCCCATAAAGCGGGGTTACAGACCGTAATTACAGGGAGACCTTTACAAATTAGGCCCGTAACGCGCGACGGCCACGCAGGGCCTGTTACAATGGGCCGGATCGCACGCGGGCCTCCATGCTGGACGAGGTCGCAAGACGAGACGACCTCGTCACAGGTCTTCGTCCGGCGGCGTATGAGGCGAAGGGTAAGTCTGCCCGTTGTCTTGTCTCCGTTGGTGCAGCGAGGACTGCAAAGGCCTCGAGCGAAGGGTGGCGTCTTCGCCTTCGCCCCAACAATCGCTCCCCTTAGTCTATAGGACTAAGTGCTCTATATGAGCTGGTTATTTGCTATTTCAACACGGTGAACCACTCATAAACGTGTACAACACTCGAGTCGAGTCACCCACAAGCTCTCTAGGGGATCACCGCACTCTAATCACCACCGAGTCATCTAGATAATGACGATCACAAAGAGTAACAAGCACTAGACTTTCCCTTGACCAAGACAAGCTTAATGTGAGTGGTGGATGCACACAAGTCTGTTTTAAGCATTAATGAGGTTGCTATTCGCAAGATCAAAACACTTCTCTAATCTCTTCACAGCATAAAGGGTCTTCTTTACAAGGTTGCTTCGGCTATTAGCAGGGGGTATGACACCTTGTGGAGTTGAAGGGTATAAATAGCCCCAAAGGACCAAACTAGCCATTGAAACCCACCCAGATTTTTTGTGTGCACAGAACATGTCTAGTACAACTTTTCACACTGCACCATATATGTCGGTGCCTCTCTAACGACTAGTTCTGAAACTAGTTGTTACTATACCAGACATCCATTGCAAGTACCAGCCACACGAGACACGTCTAATGAGTATAACGGTTTTGGACATGATAAGGATGCTCTCTAAGTACCCTAACCGGTGCCACGTACAGTGGCATCCCGAACATGTCAAGTGAGTACTCAGCTCTAATGCACAGTTTACATGCTCTCTCTGTGCCTTGTTCGACGCGACATCCAATACCACACTGAACACGCTAATGAGTGTAAATATGCAACTACACAGTTTGCAAGCTCTCTAAGTGACCTATCCGATGTGGCATTCAATGCGGCACTAAGCGCACTAGTAAGTGCAAATGTGCAACTGTACAGTTTGCAAGCTCTCTGAGCACCTGTTCGATGCCACATGTGATGCACACCAAACACATCAGTGCATTTCAAATCTAGCACATGGCACATTTCCTATCTATGCGAAAAGTGTTGTTCATGTTTTTTTTATTTTGGTTTTTCCTCTAAACTTCTTGTGGGCTCTCTTGAGTTACCTAAGAGTAGTTTTTCATACGTCTACACCACCACACCTAACTGGACTCAACCAAGTCAAGTTAGCAATCTCATGCCTCCCTTTATAGTACAATTAAAAAATAAAGGTCCTATCACTACTAAGTGTCCAACATCTCCTTTGACACTTAGACTGTCTTCAGTGGATCGTGTAAAATAGGGGACACGACACTGTAAATGGCACTGTCTGACACTATTTGCAGAGTGAAGTTTGAAATAGAGGATAAGATAGGGGAGTTGCTGGAGACATCCTTAGAATAAGTTGATCCTTGACCTTCTTAGATATTCCTTTTAAACCGTCTATTGATCTTTGTTGGGACTTGGGACGGAGGCCGAACCAGACCTCGATCGACCCTTCATTGATCACGCCTCTAGACAAACTAACCACGTCTTAGCACAAGAGCAAGCGTGACCGAAGACCTCGGCGAGTGCACGCTACCGGTGAAGCCTTCAATCCCCATGGCCGACGACAACCGCACGAGGACATCTACAAGGGACCAGGTGATCTCATTTGTGCTTTAACAAGAGATGCAAAAAATCAGATTTACCCCATAGTTTGGGTTGTTTAGAAATAAACTAAAGGTTCTTGGACTTGGTTCTTGGGATTACTACAGAAGGATCTGCAAATTCCTATATGGCAAGGGATGGGTTATCATACCACACCAGCAAAAGGTATCAAAATTTGCTTGATGTATGCTTGTCCTTCATTAACATGTCCATAGCTATATGTGTGCTTTGATGTTTACTGCAGGATCTTGTCAATGCAGTTGTAAATCTATTCCTTGACATCAAGTATAGGATGTGTACAAGACACATGTGCCGACTAGAGGAAGAACCATAGTTGCCAAGACTTTCAAAAGCCCTTTCGAAAATGTGCAAAGGCATCAAGTGTGCCTTTTTCAATTTCTGTAGAGCTAAGATAGCCAAGTTAACACCTGCAGGTGCAAAGGACATTATGAACACCAACCCAAGTAGAGCATGGTTCAACATTGGCTTCAATTGTGATAGTGTAGACAACATGTGTGGAACCTTCAACAATTGGATTGTTGATGTCACGGCTCTTCCAATTGTTTACATGCTTGAGGGCATTAGAACTAAGGTCTGGGTAGGATGCAACACAACAGGCCTAAATCTGTCAGTTTAACTTCAAGGATTTGTCCAAACATTCTTAAGAAGCTCCACAACTGCATCAATCTAGCCCGGAAATGTACTGCCGTTTGGAATGGAAGGCTTTGAGGTGAAAGAATGGGACAAGAGGTACAAGGTTGACACAGATAAGAGAACATGTTCTTATAGGTACCGGCAACTAGCAGGTAACCCTTGTGCTCATGCCACCACTGCCTTATATCTAAGCTCCAAGTCTCCTGAATATGTAGAATGTTATTCTATTTAGCATTAGAATAAGATCTATGATCATTGCATAATGCCAATGACGGAGCTGCACCAATGGCAAAAGGATCAACGCAAAACAAAGCCTCCTGCATATGTGAAGATGACAGGCAGGCTAAGGAAAGAGAGAAGGGAACAAGGCGAACCTGCCAAGGCCAAAAAGCAGGTGGGCATCAAAATTACATGCAGTAAGTGCTATAAAATAGGTCACAACTCAAGGACATGCGGCAAGAGTAATCCAAAAGCAGGCAAGTGCCAATATACTATGGAACCGATGTAAACTGAACCATTGCTTATGGTGTAAAGTGAAAATAAATTATTGTGTTACCTACTAAAACTTGCAGGTACTAGATGGAAGGGCACAAAAGAAGACACAAATAATTGAAGATGGTGTTGTAGGTGTGCGTTCCCAGAGCAGAACTCATGGTGATGTTGCAACTGTTCTTTTCCAAAGCAGCCTGATGACCACTCCAGAGCAGGACTCAGGGTGATGTTGCTACTGTTCTTCTCCACAGCAGCCTGATAATCACTCCTGTTAGGATAGAGAAAGTATATCCCACTAGGACAAGAAATTCTCCAAGGCTCGAAGGTTCTTGCAAGCCAGTGAATTGATGAGTACTCAATTCTGTGTTCAGCTTAGCAGCTCAGTTTTGCTGTTCTTTTGATTAAAAAAATGATAGGAACTTAGCAGCTCTTTTGGTCAAATATGATGTGCTCAACTACTCCGTTCTGTGATGAACTATAGCTTAAATTTGAAACGGAATTTTGTTCAGTCCAGTTCATGTTATGTCAGTTTCAAAGTTTATCAGTTCTGTCAAGTGTGTGCGTGCTTCCTCATGTTTTCAGCTGTCCCTGTTGATGGTGAGCAACTACTCGTGCGCCTAGCTCCTGCCCAAACTGGTGGCCACCTTTTGTGTGCCGCCGATGGTGGTGCCCCAGCATGTTTGGGAGCAAAGGGTATGGAGAGGATTGGACAAAGCAACACCTGTAATGAACAAAGCGACACAAGAGAAAACAAGAGAGATGGGTTGGGCCATGACCCATAGGAAAGAGGGAGGGGGTTATGTGCGCTACAGAAATACAGAATCCCTTGCCACATCGTATGTTTGTGTGGCATCCAATGGCAAAAATCGGCCACGATTTAGATAATCCGGTTTTAATTAGCTATTAAAGGTGGATGGTGTGCTGGACTGCTGGTTTGTGAAACCACCACACAAAAAAGAGGGTTACGCGGAGGGAGTAACTTGGACTTCTCCGTCCGTTTCCATGGTTTCCCCATCGTCGCGCCCTCCCACATTTTAAATGATAAAAAAGCTAACATTATGCGCAAATAGAAATTAGAACCATAGTTCTTAGCTCCAAACTCAAATTCACTCACCTAGCCAACATAACACACATGTCTTTATGTTTTATATTCTATACTTAAGCATAAATAGAAACGACAGCAATGTACGTGCACTTTGTGAGTTTTGCTAAAATCTATGTCAATTTGTGGAATCAGACTCTAAATATAACGGCTAAACTACTGAAAAACACCATACTGACTACTAGATTCGAAACCATACTAGTAAATTTGAGCTGGGGCACAACATATTCTTTCAGGGATACAAGTGTCTATACTAAGCCCCAGCGTCGAAAGGATGGTAGTCTTCATTACTCCATAGGCAATTTGATGGTAATACTGTCCTTTTTCTTGTTGCGTCTACTAGCTTTCGACAAGCTCCTAGCATAGGCAACGTTCAACGATAGCAGAGCAGGATATTATTCTGTCGGAAAAGTACAGGCATCAAACTATAACCAGTCTAAAAGAGCCACGTTGAAGAATGTGATAAGTCAAAAGTTTGTTAAGCCTTACAGCTCTCAGTATGCATATTCACCATTCAGAAACAAAGTTCATTCAGCAGTAAGCCTTACAGCTCTCAGTATGCATAATCACCATTAAGAAACAAAGTTCTTTCAGCAGCATGTTCGCACAAATATCGCACCCTGCAATTGATTACCCTATTAGCCCATGCTGGAGAAGAATGGAAATATCACATTAACAAAAGAACAAGGACATACCTTACAGGGTACAAGAAATCAGGCAGCAAATTATCAATACTGGAAGCACATCTAGACATGTCACTCCAATAAAATACAGCATTTCCTGCAGAACTAGAGCAAACTACCTTACTGTGGAACAACCGTTTCATCAGAAAGATTACCAAATTTGCAGCCTCATTTAGTAGAATGCAGCACAGACTCTGGAACCATGACAGTTCTGATTCAGCACAATGCCACATTACTCTATGGCTTCACATACTTGTCGACATACCCCTGAAAAAAATAAAAGAGGTCAATGGAGCCAGATATTTATTGAAACAAACATGTGCTGAACAAAAAATGTCACCGTAGAGAACTAAAGGAGAATATGATACCATCGATTTGGAAATATCAGATTTGAGGGCTGAATCACATTTTCTTATGCAAACAGTGTTATACAATGTTTTCTCGTTCCAGAAAAAAATATGTGAGCTCAAAACTCGCATGCACAGGATCAGATAGCTTCAAACATTTCTAACTTGACATATGCAAACAGTGTGATACAATGTTTTCTCGTTCCAGAAAAAATTATGTGAGCTCAAAACTCGCATGCACAGGATCAGATAGCTTCAAACATTTCTAACTTGACATGTATGCCATCCACTTATGTGGAGCCTATTTTTCCAGACAGATTTTGAATCCCACGATGGAATTCAGAAACTTAAATCAAGATGTCAGTCCAAGTGATGAAACAAATTATTGCCATATGATGACCAAACAAGATAAATGTAGATAATATACTCAATTAAGTGACATTACCAAAATGGAGATTTCACGTAAAAACATTGTTAGAGCTATAGTGATTGTATTGTAATGGGCTGTCTGTAATGGGCTTAGGCCCAACAACTCTATTATAAATATATCATCCAACCCTGTTAGGGTTAGGGTTTTCAGCCTCTAATGAACATAAAGATATGTTGCCAAACTCCACTAACAATTATCAAATTGGCTGGATGACAACATAGCACAAACTTCAGGAATCAGGACATCAAAGTTCAGGAGCTCAATAGCATGACACCAACTAATTGCAGCTTGTGTTTCTTAGTATCAAGGGCATGGCAAATGGCATAATTTATACTTCTCCATGATGTTCAGGTGCTGAACAGATCATATGCCATGAACAGGACTATTGCATAACGTGTAGTCACAGAATGCTACAAACATATGGACAAAATACGTATGAAAATAACCAATATTCTAGATATGTGACAATAGACATACCATTACTAATTTGGTCACCTTCCTTTGGGAGGATTGTACATAATGTTTAATCTTGGCAGGTGTTTTTGGAATATGACTGCTAGGAACTGAACCGGAAACCTTATCAACTGTTTTCCTGACAATAGTTTTGAAAGCCTCTTTGCTCATGTTACCCTGCCTCCATGATGGTTTAAGAACTTCCTTAACAAAATCTGCAATAGCACTCTTAAAAAGCTTCATTGATCTGGAATCTTTACCCTTCTTATTTTTGTCCAATGTTTGGTCATTGTCAAAATCAACAGGGATATCTGAGTTCCAATCTTTACCACCCAAGAACTCAGGACTTGCATTCTCCACCACACCTGTCTCAGTATCTGCTGCCACCTCTCCAAGTCCCTCAACTTCTGACTCAGCAACAACCCCCAGTCCATGCATATTTTCACTGTCCACTTCTAGGTTCATAAATTTCGATGCATCACGCCTATCAGCAGCACTCCAGTTCTTCTCTTTACGAAGATCTACCTTGTTGATTGAACTGCTTGATGGTTCAATACTGTCAACTAATGGATCATACGGAGCACCAGAAGCAAACTCCTGATGGAGTAACTTTTGTCTATTGGGCACAGGTTCTGCAGAATTTCCATGGGCATGTGCTCTGGATCGACCAAAAGGAGACAGTGTATTCATGTGTTCTGCTGTTGTGGAAACAGAACCAACTGCATTAGGGCTTACAGGAGGCCCAATATCTAGACTTGGATCTGTTTTATCAAAGGTAGATGCAAATGGATTGTAGTGGGGTTTGATAGACGATTTAGTCAAATCGGCATCAGATAAGGGACCAATATTGTTACTGACTGGTAGATTTGATGGATATCTCTGGAAAGAGGGATAAACCAAGTTACTTCCTGAATCAAGATTCCCAGGAGGTTGATGCTGACCATATGGAGGCCGATGAGATGAATAGGATAGACCAACACCACCAGAATACTCTGGCCATCTGTTATGATGAGGTACTGGAGCATTCTCAACAGGAATGGTAGAAGGCTGCTGGTTAGAAGGAACTGCTGGTGGGAGAGTATGATGATGGAAATCGAATGGTCTAGGATGAGACACATCTTGTGGAGGGTAGCTTCTCATCTGGTTCTGCAAGAATTCATTTGCTGGTGCAACAACTTTATGGTGGAACTGCATTTGAGGGAATTCTGATGTTGCAAATGATGGCTGTCCTGGTAGCTGAATCATATTTGAGGATGGCATGTGTTCAGGAGGACTCAAACTCTGAGGATGAGACTGGAGATGTTTAGATGTCATGGAGCTCTTGGTAGTTTCTACAGACACATATGGGACACCTGCAGCAGGTTGGTTCGTAAGAATTGGGCCACCTGCTGATGAAGACACATTTAAGTCTGATAGAGACTCAGATGGGGGGCATGGCATTTGCATCTTATGAGTAGCACCAGCAGCCATTAGTTGTGAATGCTCAGAAATTAAATTGTCACTGTGACAATGCTGCCCAAGGGCAACACCAACCGCAGCAGCATCTCCCACTTTACCAATTAAATCATTAGAAGAACTATCCAATTTTGATGTCAATGACAGGCCCTCTTGCTGAACAACTCTACCTTCTGAATCATTACCATCATCAGCAGAATGGAGACGCTTAGCAAATGGTGGCCTGCTCTGCTTTCCAGGTGAAGAACTGAAAGAAATTTAATACTTTTAGACTTCCAAAGGAAACAAGATATACATATCGGATGCCATAACTTATAACAAATCTAAAATACGGAAATACAATTACACAGATGAACTGATGCATCTATTTAAAATTCAAGGTAGGTACAAGGCAGAGGCACCATACCTTTGGGATGGACTGCTCTTGTTTGCCCCCACTGGACTACCACTTCTACCCTGAGGTGAGATGCTCCGGGTTCGTTTCTTTTGTATCCTCCCATGCCTTTTACTACTTTGACCTCCCTCAATTTCACTGCCACTTGTATCTTCTTTGGCCAGATGCCCAAGTACATCTGTGCCATGCTTCACTGGGTTGCTCTCAACCTTGAGATGATAATTTTCAGCCTTACCATTTTGCTCAGTGCCATGAGGGGTATTCACATTTCCTTTTGCATTAACATGTTTCTGATAATCAAACTCAGTATTACTATCACTTAAATGACCATGCAGGTTATCTTCAGGCAATGTCACAAGGGTATTAGCACTGCCAGGACCAGCATCAGCCTCATTTGCACTGTCATCGGAGCCATAACCTTGTATCAGTTGGAATGTGCTCCCACCGTCCTCAGTTGCATGCGCAGTTTTAGCATTGTCCTCAGTTGCATCCGCAGTTTTAGCATTGTCCTCAGTTGAAACATCACTGAACTTTGACACATTAACATTTCCAGTACATTCAACAGTCACAGGCAAAGAAGTTTCTGGGGTAAGGGGCTGCTTTGATGGAGAGTCCTCATCCCCTGGAAATTGCATTACAAAGTCAATGTTTAGAAACATGTCGAAGTGAAAAATAATCTAAAATGCCAAAGTCAGGTACAACATTCATGCACAGTGATGTTTTTCACCGTATGGACTATCAGATGACATTGCTGTGACACCAAATGCAGCAGTGTAAATAATGTGCAAGTTTCAAACAGAGTAATAGTATCACTGTACTGAGATAGGGGAGGGAAAGGGGAGTGCTAACCATCCATGTCCATATCTGAGTCATCAGAAACAATTAGCTGAGTAGCTGCTTCCAGAGTTTTGGCAAAACGACCACCTTCAGATGCACCTTCTTTTGCTTCTGCCTCTGCGCCGCATGACTGTGCAACAACAAGTGTGTGAGGAGGAGAATATGATGCTGCTGCTGCTGCTTCTGGTGGTGGTGGTGGTGGTGGTGGTGGTGGAGAAGGAGGAGGAGGAGGAGGCAGAGATGGAGGCAGCACATTATCATGAACAAAGCCAGGCGGCCGAGGTGGAGGTGGAGGGAGGGGCGGATACTGTGGAGGGGCCTGATGCATAGCTTGTTGCGGAGGCAGCGACCCTGGCATTGGCATCGACCCATAACCTCTCTGCTGTGGCGGAAGCATTGGCATCTGGTGCATCCGACCATGCTGCGCAAAGGGGTATGGCTGGTTCTGATGTGGCAGCACGCCATGCTGGTACGGCCCAGCCGGAGGCCGCACTCCAGGGTGCTGTGGGTAAGGTGGCCGAGGCGGTGGCACAGGTTGCTGGGGGAAGGACCCAGTTACCCCAGCTTGCTGCTGGGGCGGAGGCGGGCCATGGCGATAGTGTGGATTGAAGCTCCCTCCCTGCCCGTACATCTCTAGCTCGACAATCAATCCCTCGCGCGAAACTTCCTGGAAAGTTGAAATTTTAATCAGACCTCGTCAACAGTAAGCGCCCGATTAAAACCAAAACAAAACTACGCGCGATAACGCGATTGGCATAATGAAATCACCTCAAAAACTCCAAACCCTAGATCAAACCTAAGCAGGGATCGAACCAATAGTAGTAGCATCGCCACTGACAGAGCAAAGAACGAGGAGGAGGAGAGCTCCGCGATTACCTGCTACGAGTACGGAAACGAGACCCGCTGCGTCCTGGGGGAGGCTCGGATTCGGGTCGGAGCGGAACCCCGGCTCCTCGCTATGGCCTGAGACCCTCTGGGGGGCCCGGCGCGGCGAGGGGAGGTCGAGCGACGACGGCGCTAGGTCGCTGGGGTAGGTTAGGATTGCGAGATTTTGGTTTCGCGGTGCGGCACGGGGCCACGAGGATGACCCGGCGCCGATGGAGTGAGCAATTAGCAAGGACGGGTCCGTGCGACGAAGGTCTTTGGGTTTACAACGGGAGGAGAGCGCAATGACGGCGATAGAATAGAAACCACATCTTGGGAGAATCTCGGCCGCAAATGGATCGGACGGAAGTTGGGAATGAATAAAGGCCGCAATGACGGCGATACAAATTATGAGGTTAAGCAGTTCCGAACACTCTATTAAAGTACTTTAAAAAATTTAGAGGTTTAAACTTTAGAAAAGAGAATCAAACCGATTCTGACATTCCTTACCGCAAAGACAGTTGTGCCTACACTACACTTGCATTTTTTACGAACCCTGGTTCTTCTATTCGAAGACTTCATCAATATTTCTTCTTGCGGGGACTTCAAAGTAGTATTTGCACAACAGCCAACTCTACTATTATCATTTTAATGCGGTCGTTATTTTAATTGTCCTGATGGGATACGTTGCCAAGTGCCCAAGCAAAGCTACTTGAACGGCTTCGCTTTCAGATTTTCAGCACAGTAAAAAATTTGCCCGGGAGCACAGTAAAATTGCAATGCATACGCCAAGAGCAAGCAAAGTTACTTCAATAGCATCATATTTGACAAGGTACAAAATTGCAGAGTTACAGGATTTTCTCATAACAAGGTACTACAAAATTGTCACGTCAACGTGTGCTTTGTTAGAAACATAAAAGGTCTCCAATGTGTAAACTCCTTGCAGCCCAAACAAATAAAAAAACTGTGCTCTTTGCACCGGCTTAGAAAGCACAATGGAGCTGCCCTTATGCACCAACATCGATGATTACAAAACTTTCTTTTCAGCAAAAGAACCAATGGCTTCATCACCAACAATAAGGTACAGAACAAATAGGGAAACTCCAGCAGAGAAATGACTAAACATAGATCATAGTATCACCGTCACCGAACTGTATGAGATAGATGCTTTCGTATAGGAAGTATTCAATGCAGGTATATTTGCCATCCTATCATAACAATTTTGCGTTACAAATGGAAGTGGTAGTATAGTAATAAAGAATTGCACAGTGATAATTAGGTCCCCTCCATGACTTCTAATATCTAAAACATGGGATTTTGTAGCTCCTAGTTCATGACTACATTCATCCATATGCTTCTTCCCAAGTACTAGTCAATACAAAAACGCTCAGGTGAGGCTGTCCTCTTTCCGAGTACTAGCCATATGCTTCTTTGTAGTTGTACTTTCTTTGTAAGGTTTATGAACTCTCTTGAACTCCCTGCATCTGCAGCAATTTCTGCTGCTCCTCGTCGTTCTCTTCCTTCGGCTCAACCTTGGGTGCCTTCGGTTTCGTGGTGGATTGCTGATAGAGCACACCACCTGACATGCATATCAAGAGCCCAATGGTACCCACAAAAGAGGCATGCTTGTCCCAGATAAGCAAATTAATCACAACAGTTAGGAGCTTGTTCACTATGCCAAGCACTGTGAACCCAGTAGCAGAAATAGCTCGTCTGCAGGAGAATCCGAAGAAGGATATTGATAGTCCAAACAGGCATGAGAGAGCAACAGGGAGGACCACATCAAATGAAAGCCAGTTTGACACTTTGGAGCTGTCGACCTTCATCTGATCAAATTCTCCCATTACTAGAAGCTCGAGTGGGAATAGCATCAAAGCCTCAAGGTTGTTGTATAGCACAAGGCCCCATGTGTTCAGCCCAATGGTCATTACAACATGCTTGATGTACACGAAATCAATGGACATGCTTGCTAGGTAGGCCACTGCCCAGGTGTAAGCAGTCACAGTGAATTGGTTGTCTGTGAAAACATAGATCACACTTCCACCAAGTATTGTGGAGAGTGAAAGCCATGTCTTGAGTGATGGCCATGGCTGATGGAGATACAACGTCTCTCCTATCGCGACAAATATAGGCACAGCAGAGCGGAACACAATGAAAGTATCCACGTTGGCGTGAAGCAGGAGTTCACTGTTTGTGAAGATGGAGATATAGAACATCACAGCAGCAGGTAAGAACTTCCACATTGTCCTCAAATTAAGGCCGTCATGCTCAATGAGCTTGAGCTGTCCGCATAGGAGAACTCCAGCAACACTAGTGAAATACTGCAGAGCTGTCAGGGCTCCAGGATATGGAAATTTCATGATTGCCCATTTGTTGATGATCGAGAGCAGCGACGCTGATAAACAATACCCAGCAGCCACACCATAGATTGAGGCTTGCTGCATAAGAGTGTTCAACATGTTACTCCAGGCTCCAGTTCTCTCGGTAGTACCTGAACCCTCAGGTGAAGTATCTTCCTTTGAGGTGTGTGAGAGATTAGACATCTGCAACATGCAAAATACAATTACTAAAGCTTAAAAAAAATTCATGAGTAGCTACTATAGAATATAGAACAAACTATGGCACATATGCATATTCAAGGAAAAACACACACAGAGACACTAAAATCAATGCAGCAGATAGTCAAGATTTTAAGGATAGTTTTCCATGTGCTAGAATTTAAAGAAAGTATGTGACCATCCTAGAGGAATTTGATGAAGGGCAAAAGAAAAAGGCACAAATACGTCTCTACAGTTCACTGTATCAGCAGTTCGTATCATAATACTACCTCCGTTCTCGAATATTTGTCGTCTGTTAGTTCATTTTTGAACTAAACCACGACAAATAAAAAAAGAACGGAGAGTATCATATTATATGATACAGTAAAATTAATTATTGTCCATTACAAATACAGATCCCACTTCATAATTTGAGCTATTGCAGTGTGTTGTCTTGTAAATATTTTCTATCCCTCTAATGCAATGATCAGCAGTTCTATGTGCATTCGAGAAGAAGAAAAAATCCCAGGCCTCTCGTTATGAGACACTGAATTCTTCAACTGCATTTGGTTTAAAATGCTAGACAACAAGCATCGTTCATCACATTGCTTGCCTATGTAAGAGTTTTAACTCCTATATAAACAAGGCTGCAGCCATGGTAAGGGAACAGGCAGGTCAACAGCATTTGAAAGCCACAAATACACGTGAGGGTAGTAATATGCATGCCATATTGCCATGAACTCTCTCACATATTCTATTCCATTACAATATGCAACTGTACCATAACATAGAACAATCAAATTGGTATGAGGATGGTAAGAAATTGCTGCCCTCTAAATAGAATTGCCCACCTTTGAAACATGGAATTTCAATTGTTTGCCAACCCAGCTAATTCTTTAACAAACCTTGTCAATCATATAATGCCAATGGCAACACATATTTGACATCTGGTGATACCAACTGGATCTTAAAACCTCTATCTATGAAATCTGACAAGATACTGATGTAGTAATGGACTATCTAGAAGAATGCCCAAAAACTATGCATAATACAAGATGTTCGGAGCCTTGACATTTTGTAACTCCACCAAATTTGGCTCAAGCCCCAGATTGACATCTTCAAATCAAATTTCACACAGTAACAATTGAGATTATCAAACACTTCTCACAAATATATTCATGCATGCCAGAATTAGTTGTACTATTCATTAATTTGTGCTAAAAAAAGTCCATCACCATCGCATATTAAAGTTCAAAGCATATGTGGGTTCCTAAGGCAACACATATATGCCAAATAAAAAATCAATTATATGTCGTGATTAAGAAGCTTATAGCTGTAGCTTGCAAGTGCTCATTTACAAAAAAAACATAAAGAAGAAGAAGAAGAAACAGAGTTTGTCAATGGTGCTACAAATAATTCAAATATTGAGTAACTTTACAAATCTGAGAAACTTAATAGAAAGAAATTAAATATCTGCTTCATATGTTTGGCCATCCTGTTTATCTTCTGTAGCAAGCTTGAATCCAAACAAATTTTCCGATACAAAACCAGCAAGCATGGTTGAGGCTCAAGAAGGTCAAACCAAAACAAAACAACATGAACCAAACAACAAAAGGCAGACAACAGATACTTAAAGTCACACGACACGACAAAATCAAAGGCAGAAGATGAGGCAGCAGGACTTCATGGAAGAATCGGACGAAGATCAAACCATGCCACCTATAAAGAACTGAAGTATCCAAGTAAAGATCAGCAAATACCTTGTAACGTCCAGTCCGGGAATTCGCCATGGCTTAAAAACAAAACTGAACACCAAATGATCTAGGTATGAAGCATGTATCCTTTTTAGGGCGGCTGAGGATGCCCGAGGTGGCAAGAGAAAGAGTGGAGACCAGTATGCAATAACCACCTAGCAGCTAGCCCTATGAACTAATCTCGTGGGGCATAATGCGTTTTGTCCATGACAGGCAGGGAAGTCAAACAAGCTTGGGGCACGTCGCAACCATGTTAGGTTGCTAGGATGACAGGACGTGTTAGAAATATCAACGGGAGGTATTGTACCACATAAGCACTTGTCCAAGTCAAGGAGGACAAGTTAGACGAGGTCACAATAATGGCGTGTGCTAGTTTCTGATAAGAAAACAAGTACAGCGTACCTCAGGAATCTTCCTTCGCAGCTATGCAAATTGGACAGATCCCTCTCAACTACCACAACGTGACAGAGCTCCAGAGCCTCAAGACGAACGAACAAGTCGGTGCTCCCTGAACTCGGTGCTAGAGAGCCGGCGCAGCCAACCAATCAGTCACATGAAGCGTTGCTGAGTCTGTTTTTTTTATAAAAAAATAGCAAAGAAAAATAATGGAATTAGTTAGTCACCTCGCCGGAGCACGCGTCCTATGCTAGCGTAAGAAGTCATTGCACGAACTAAACGCCGCCATGGACAGAAGAAAAGAAAACGTCAATTGTTAGCAGTGAGGGCATCCCATCAGGACCAATGACAGCCGCTTCGCATAGTAGTAGTTCCGTGCGCAGCCTGAACATGGCAGGAGATTTATTGATTAGCACCACATGTACCCACGGAGACGTCGCAAGAAACCTCCCAAATGATGGCCATCAACGGCGTCGCCTCAGGTTAGGCTTAGGGTTCTTCTGGTACCTGCACTGAACTAGCAACGGGTCGAAAAGCCCAGAGGAAGCAGATGATAAAAACTCTCACCTTTCAGACACTTCCTCCAGCCCTGGTGAATTCGGTGCTGTGGGGGACGCCAAACGATGGGCGCGGCGATTTATCGCGGGGTTTCCCGTTGGACGGAATTGTTCTCTGCGCGGTGGTCGCCGGAGGTGGGGAGCCGGATCTGGATACTTGCGAACACGCGGCCGTGGACGGGTAATAACTGCGCGCGCGCGCGAAGGGGAGCCTAGCACTAGCAGTGAGGGCGTGCGATTTGAGAACCAGCAATAGGTAAACGAGGAGGCCACGGCAGATCTTTTGCAGGCGGGGACGATGATTGAATTTACTAATGCGACTTTCTGCTTCTGATGGTCTGACCCGCGAGCCGCGCAGAGGAGATCTCGAGGCGCATTCCGCCTCGCGGGCTCCCTCGCCCTTGCGTGGCACGCTCGCGGTCACGCGTGAACCTTCCGATTTGTCATGTTCTTCCCGCCCCTGATCTAATAAGTGACAAGCGAACAAGGATGGAAACGGGGTGCCGCGCCCGCCATATCCGTCGTCGCCGGCGAGGCGGCGACACTGCACGGTTGACTGGTCGGCGGTCCATAAGGGGATTGGGCTGGGTCGATAGTTATTGGGCTGCTGGGCTGATATTTTACGATTTAGGCCCAGTTTATTTGATTTTCTAAGTAGCTTTTGGACCTCCAAAGCTGGAAGTAGACACTACCAAATCTCTACTAATTATTAAGAAGGCACCGTAGACTGCCCCCGCCCGTGTGTCTGCGCCCACCCGCGCGAAACGCTCGCCCGGCCTCCTGTCCGCCGCCGCGAATCCCGCACGCCCACCACCGCGAAACCCGCACCTACCGCCCCCATGCCGCATATCCGCCCCACGCCCGGGAACCCCATGACCACCGCATATCCGCCCCATGTCGCGGAACGCCCGCCTCCCTACGCCGCTAAACAACCACCGAGAAACCCCCGCTCGCCGTCCCTACGCACGCCGCGAAACGCCCACCACCCGATTCACCCACCTCTCCGTCCACGGTCGCCTCCTCCACGCCGACGAGAAGGCTCGCCCACCTCTCCGTCCATGGGCGCCTACGATGCGCGCCTCTGCTCGCTCCTAGCCGCGCCATGGTTGTCGCCGTCCTCCACCTCTCCCTCCACGGCTGCCTCCTCTGCTCTATCGATTAGGCTCGCCCAACTCTCCGTCCACGGCAGCCTCCGCCGCGCACCTCCTCCATGCTGTCGAGAAGGCGGAGGATGCGATGTCGAACCGCCATCAGGTCCATGTTCTTGCGTGGCCTCACCGGACGCCCAGGTGCTCCTCCGTGGCGTCAAGAAGGTGTAGGACGCAACGACGAACCGAACCAAACCCACGCAGGACCTTGGGAAGCTGGAGACTGACGAGCAAAAGGAGGTCACCTACTACGATGCAGATCCAGTCATGTGTGGTCTCCTTTCATGAGCTGCTCTTCGGGCCCCTGATGGTGGCGGGCTCGAGGAGGGGAACCTCTTCGCTGAGGAGCGCCTGCGGCGAGAGCGCAGCTTCGGGGTCACCCGCTATGATGTCGAGGCCACCCCAGTGGTCGGCTACTTCCCCTTTGGGTACGACTGTATCCTTTACTGGGTCCGCCCTTATTCTGTACAACGCATCCCTTCCCTTCGTGAGGCACAGCCAGATCAGACTATTTTATGAGTTCATTAGCCACCCTACATGAAGTTTTTAGAATACACCCCCTTCGACAGGTAAACGTGGTGTTTTCTTTTGTCGGTGATGTGCTTTTGGTTGCATGAGATCAATTCGTTTTCCCCAATCTACTTATTTTTTGTTGTTTTGTTGATGTTTCCAGCATAAATTTGTTCCTCGAGCAGCTCAACCCTGGTGATTGTACAATCAAAGGGAACCTCGATGCCTTCTCATGTAAGAAACTAGGAACATGCCCATTGCGTCTTTTGTTGAGCATGAGCTACATGCTTTCAATAAGCTGGTATATTAATTTGCAGGGAAGCACACTATGACGACCTTCGGCTTTCAACAAACCTAAAACGTGAGGTGCATGCTTTTCCTCTTTTCCTGGATCCATGGATTATATTGTCACTTAGATCAATTTTCTTCCAACAAGGTTATTAATCATGTGTAATCCAGTGTTTTGTTTATAAATTTTTGTCTTCTCTGCCTTGAATCATAGCAGAGCGAAGCAAAGTGTTTTGATTGGTTAGATACTTCCAGATAGTCCAATAAGCCTTGTGTTGTATGGTTTTGGCATGGACAGTGATGCTTTCAATAACTATATAACTCAAGTATGCAACATACACCTCACAATCTTTGCACCCCAACCATATATTATATGTCCTGTGGTCTATTCAATCCCCTCTTGCCATCATGGTGTTCACAAAACCACAAACTTCCAATTCACACGTTTCAGAAAATCAAAGGAATGGTCCACCATGATGCGCTTACAATTAATGCCTGGCTCTGTCTTGAATGGAACTCCATCGGAAGCTATCATGGACAGACACCTCTAACTCCTCCCCGTCCTACGAGGTTCATAGCAATGGCGGCACCGGAATCTCTTTCCCTCAGGTTTGCTTTTTGTTCATTTCCCTGTACCACGTGATCATTCAGGATTATTGTAGTCAGTTTAGCCTGAAGCCTAATTTGTGTGCATAACATCTTCAGTACAACGATAGCTACATGGTGCCAACATTAGGTGAGCTAAGGCAGGAGCTATTCAACCAAGTGGTGTTTCTGTGTGCATAACATCTTCAGTACAACGATGGCTACATGGTGCAAACATTAGGTGAGCTACGGCAAGAGCTGTTCAACCAAGTGGTGTTTAGTAACCACATGTGCTCTTTCCAGTAGGGAGAGAGCGAGGACAAAAGCGAGTGATAGGATGACATGTAACACAGCAAAATGGTGTAGCCATGTTTGAATATTTAATGTTGAAAAGTTATGATTTATTTTTTCTTCTTGTTTTTAAAATTTGCAAGAGACAATAATGTTGAGAACTGTGGAGGTGGAAGCTGCCACCAGATGAGTTTGTGATGTTGGACGCAATCCATTCCCTCGTGTGGTGGCTGTAATGGGGACCATATGAGTTTGTGATTTTGAGTAAGCTATTGTTGTTCTATGAAATTTGCAGGGAGATAGATGGAAATTATGGTCATCAATGGCTCTAGCACACGACGAGAATGCATTGAAATAAGGATTAGTTCATATATAATAGCACATTAGCACTATGGTCTTTACTTATAAGGACATGTTCTCACATTTGAAAGAGTGGTACGTATGAACAGTTGTCAGTTTTTTATCCTTTATATTTGTCTTAGCATTCAAATGACTGCAATTAAAATATGTCGAATTGTCTAGATGTAATCAAATTCCTGTCAGTTATATTATAATGCTTGTCTGCATCTAGATGTGCCAACATTTTTTTCTTAAGTTAGCTTTGGTTGTTTTAATTTCAATGATTTGAAAATAAATTGGTTTTTTTGACAGAGTTGTCCCCCTGAAGTTTTGTACATGTTTCTACAATTATCTCATTTAAATAAGATCTATTTATATAATATATTGAAACCATAGCAACACACGGGCACTAAATATTTTTTGTTGTTACTTGATCTCTTTCTCAGTCACACTTACCTGTGGATGAAAGGTATGTGAATCTATGTCATTTAGAAATGTACATTAGTGAAATTGAAAGTGCTAATCCTGTTTGAAGAAAATGTGTCGATGATGTTGTATTTTCTTTTCTTTTTAATCCTGCTTTGCTTGGAAATTACGCAACACATGTTGCTTGCTATTTTTTCAGTTATATTATAATGCTTGTCACCTGTTGTTTGAATTTAGCTAGCTGCACCAATGGAGACCCTGAGGAGAGCTGCTGCTGAGATACAGATGAAGAATCTTGAAATGTGATTGGTCGTGGGCGATGTGTTTCATCTCGCTGCTAATTTGCGTCTCAGGAATGGAGCTTCGATTTCGATGGGACCATGTCGCAACATCCGTTAAGCAGCCAGATGGCTCCCCTGTTCAGCTAGAGAGAACGATGTTGTTGCTTCCGGCACTTGATATATGACATTGTAAGTGTGTGACTGTTGTCACATATATCTATTGATGTGATTGAAATACATACGTATGGATGCATTTTTAATGTTTGCTTGTATGGTCTGCATTGTAAGACTACCAATGCCACATGCACTTTGTTTCTATGCTGATCCATATTTTGACAGATCAATGTACTCCCGTTCATTGTTTCTTATGTATGAGAACTGAAGTATATAACTAATTCATCAAGTGTTTGACACTTTTCTAGTATCAATGTACTCCCGCTACATGATGATATTCTTATAGCAAGCTGGAATTGATGAATGCAGGTGAACAAGACAAACTAGCCTACTACTTGATGTCTTCTACCTTCTACTTGATTAAACCACTACTCTGAATTGCAGATTGCAACATACTTTGTGTTCCTATGAATATATATGTGTTGTCTTTTCCTCCCAGTTGTTTTTTGATTGATTTCCTACAATTTATTGTGTTATTAGTGGTTTTGTTCCCATTATGGTAGTTAATTTTATTTACAAGCCGGTACTATATGATGATTCAACTAATTAACCAAGCTACTTAAGTAAGAATCGTATCGTTCCTACTTTTGCAAATAGTCTTCTAGATGTTTGCTTGTAAATTTGTTTTTCCAGTTCTAAATATCTTGTGAATCATTTATATTCTCATTTTATATATCTATACTTTCCATTCCTACTTTTGCAAATAAACTTCTATCTGTTTGCTGGTAAATTTGTTTTTTCAATTCTAAATATCTTGTGACTCATTTATATTGAGCAGGTGTTTACAAATAATGCTCTCATCGGCTCATGCTCATGTGGTCTTTTAAGCCCTGCCTCTACATGGACGGCCTCGCTTCCGCGGTCACCGCGCTCCAGACCTGCACCGATGTCGCGCACCTCACGCACGTGCTCCTGCAGTTCTGCCTCGCCTGGTGCGGCAAGCTCGTCCGGGACGCTCGCGTCGTCACCGCGCACTACGCCTGCTCCGTCAAGGGCCTCTGCTTCAACCTCTTCATCATTATGGGTGGAATCAGAGCTTTCCATGCATGTTGGAGGTGTGCGATGTGATCAATATTATCCATGCTTGATAATGGTGATGGCCATGATATATGGTCAATATTGTATTGATCTTTTTTCCGAGTTTTAGGCTGTCATGTAGTTTGCTGGAATGGAGATATTTCATTGTTCACTTGGTTCTTGTGACAGAGTTAATTACCTTATTTCCGTGCTTTCTTAGTACCTTTTCTGAGATTTGAGTTGTAAATAACACTTCCCTAATCGTGCTATCATTATAACTCAATGACATTATTAAAATCATATATAGAAGTTTATATGTTACTGATGGTTGCAATGTAATGGTGAAATAGATAGATTAAAATAACAAAACTTATGTATGGGTAGGATCACAAATGGATTCTAAAATATTTTCTCATAACAATATTCGTACATTTATATATACATAAGTTATCGTGTTATTATACGTTCCCGTTGCAACGCACGGGCACTCATCTAG
The DNA here is from genome assembly GCF_902167145.1 of Zea mays. Taxonomy (NCBI): domain Eukaryota; kingdom Viridiplantae; phylum Streptophyta; class Magnoliopsida; order Poales; family Poaceae; genus Zea; species Zea mays. The sequence continues at coordinate 26,384,444 of NC_050096.1, forward strand.
TCTGAAAGCTATAAAAGCTGACTTCACAGAGTCTCAGGCTCACGTGGGGCTGTTTTCATTGGGTTTTGGTCAATATTTAAAACTATCACATGCAAAACTAAATGGTTTTATTAAGAGTTAAGTGTATCTCCAATAACTTCTTAAAACCCTAGTCTCATCTTTATTTTAGAAAGAGAAAAAACACGTCCAACAGTCCCTAGCTCCATCTGGCACGGCACAAGGACGGCGATGGTATCGGCCTTCCTGCAGTCCTGCGCTGAGCCGCCGACCCCGTCACAATGCCAAACTCAAGCGAACGTTGGCCATGCATGGAGGCGTATCGCGAGCTCGTCGACGCCGATATTGACGAAGATGCCATAAGTGAAGCGGTAGTCCAGCTCCTTGAAGCTGGCTCGATGAAGTGACGGCGACAAGAGGCCGACAAGTTCGCCCATGAGACCGGTGCGCGCAGGACCACGCCAGCACATGGCGCGGGAGGTCAGCATCATCTTCTACCTGGAGAAAATCTCGAGCGAGTCCATCACATTGTCGACCGTCGCGGAGTCTGGCGACCACACGAGCCAGGATGTGCCGGCATGCGGCAAGAAGCTTATGGCGTATGACGCAGGGGACACGACAACGACGGAGGGTGGTGGGTCGCCACACCTCAACACATCGCGGAGGCCCAAGCATGTGGTGAAGCATTGATCCAGATGCATTGGGGAAAATTATTGAGGGTTGTTGGAGTAGTAGTATTTTTTAGGATTTAAAGTTTTAGATAGATCCTAATTTTTTTTCTGTTGGAAGAAATATTTTTAAGAGTTATTAAAGATGCCCTGAGATAGTTAAAAATGATATTATGGATCAGAATAAAAAAACATCGGACAATCGCGATAGTTGATTGAAGGAGATAAACCGGACTTCTTCCTATAAAAGCAGCCTGTATACATAATGGGCCGACAATTCTCTAGCTTAGTGGCGAGGCCTCCGGGCCAAATTCCTCGCGGCTGCCAGACGGCTGGGCCCTGAGCCCCTGACGCTTTGGGGAACGCAAGGTGGCGCGTGTCAGCCCTTTGCCGCGGCAGAATTCTGACCCGGCGCAATGCAGAGCCGCCGTCGCGGCTCGCAGTCGCAGGCGTCCCGTGATTTGACCGGCGCCGACGAGCACAGGTGCAGACTGAAGCTGAGCGGTGCGGCAGCTGCGTGCATGCATTGCAGGCTGAGCTGAGGTTGGCAGGTTTGCCCTAGTCTGGGCGTAGTATGAAATTGTTGCGCTGTGTTTCTCGGTCTGAATACGCAACGGTTGCACGCGAGACGATCGATCCAGTTCATAGAGACATGAATGGACATCTTAAGGCTGCTAGGCTGGGTCAACTCCTCTAAAGATGTGCGCCTGTACACTCAACTCAAATGTGTCTACTCGCTCGTGAACTGAGATCTGGCAGTCTACTGGGTCTCTTGAAAATTGGTATGCAGCGTTGGAACGTGCATTGGGGTATCTAAGTTCACCAAAGTTTCTTAATGCACTTGACACGGAGGTAAAGTCTACTTTCATTGAAGAGTTTAGTTATACAATATCAAGACTGTCACGTTATTATTTTTCTGTGACAATAAACTTTTTCCTAATAAAACTCTTATTACCTTTTAATATTTAATGTGTCAAATCATCAAATCCTCTTATCACACCTAATTTTATTTTTCTAGAATCCTTTTAAAAAAATAGTTTCTATATCTTTGGATCCAATCTCGCTTAGGAACATGTAATTTCCATTGCTAATACAGTCAGGAGTTGTTTGGTTTAGAGGAATTGGAATCTACTTAATAGAGTATTGCTATTTAGTTTGGAATCAGACGTTTCAACACTTCTCAAAGCTTAGATATAAGTCTATCTCGAATTTATAGGATGAGGGTTGGAAATTAATTTTATGTATCACTAGGCTACGTTTCTACTCTACAATTTATAACACACACTTCGTCTCGCTCCCCTATAGTGTAGAAATATAGCACATAAACATCGTTCCTATATGGCCAACTATAATATACAAATATGTTTCACATAAAATGATATTAACTTAATTGATTTGTTCCTATATTATAATTATTAGAATGAAATTCAATTCAAAGTATCTAAATGAGGCCTTAGATGCAAACGAAAGTACGAAACCTACTAATGAAACCCTCGCTGAAACGGACCCATATAGTATGAAAAAGAGTTCAAGTAAGGGCTAGCAAACGAAACTGGTGTGGAACAAGATAATAAGTTAATTAGTTAAAGATACCACAAACTAAACAAAAGATGACAGGGTAGAGGTAGCGTAGAATGCAAGGGTCTCACTGCAAACGTAGGACACAAGTTATAATTTAATTTGCAGGATATATGTATTGTGCTTTATGTCTAAATATATTCTTGATTGGGCCTAGCACTTGGGCAAAATGTGGTGATGCGCTCTTTTCACGCTGCTGCCTCAGTAAGAAATTTCAGCAAACGGAAGAGTGGTATGCCATATGCGATTGGGTAGTTTATTTACTTACATTTGTACGTTTACCATTTCCCTGCTATGCGAATTCTGTCACATATTTAGTTTAGTTTCAATTCATAAGTAATGAGGATCAATGTTATAGTAGGGCCGTAGGGCCCTTATTATTCTTCATTAGGCCAATTTTACTAATACATACTCCCTATATTCCAATTTATAATTCGTTTGACTTTAAATTTTACGTCAAGTTTGATCGGCTCGTCTTATTCAAAAAATTCATTATTAATATTGATTTTTACTGTGATGTCGTTTATTTTATTTTTCAAAAAAAATGAATAAGACAAGTTAGTCAAACTTGATATGAAAAATTTAAACGAAATATAAATTAGGACGGAGAGAGTATATCATGCCTAGATAGAAATACAAAGCTGGCCCTGACCATTGCATCATGTTTCGACATTTTGTTATTTACCAATGCAATCTCAAGCGCCTAGGGCTGCTACCCTAGAACCAAGCCTGCGGTAGAGGGGTATAACCTCGCCGGAGAAGACAACTATCTCCATGGACCGAAGGTCCATGACACCTGGTATCAGCTCTAGGTTATCCTCACCACCACAAGTCGTCCATCCCTCACCACCACACTACAGGAAACGCCTAAATTTTCGTGAGCCAAAAACCCACCAAAATAAGCCTAAACCGACGAAAATATAGTATTTTCGTCAGCAGGCCGACGAAAATAGCCGCCGAAAATAAGTTCGACGAAAATAGGCGTCTATTTTCGTCGGTACCGACGAAAATAACCTATTTTCGTCGGTTTTCTCAAGGCCGACGAAAATAGTCAGTCGACCATTTATTTTCGTCGGCCGGTGGTGGCCGACGAAAATACGCCAGGATATTTTCGTCGGCCTAGGTGGTGGCCGACGAAAATAGCCTGGGAACATATTTTCGTCGGCCACCACCGAGGCCGACGAAAATTGATGGTCCCCCCCAAAACAGATTTTTCTGCACCTATTAATAATTCACAGCAATATACACAATATCACAATTCACATATACATATTCACAAGTCTAATACATAATTCACAAAACACATTCACATATACATAAATAGTCCATTCAAATAAGTCTAGAGTATCCATAAGTCCAAAAGTCCATTGTCCATTCAAATACACAATTCACAAAACTCTAGTCCATAAGTCTAGAGTCCATAAGTCCATAAGCTACTAACTACTCACTACTCACTCCTCACTGATCACTCCGACGGGCTGTGGGAGTTTTGGCCACTCCCTCCTCCGCCACCAGGAAGGTGGCCACTCCCTCCAGCACCATGGACGAGGAAGTCTTGGACGTTGACACCACCCTCCGATCCATGAGCATGTGACGCTGAACCCTGCAATTCATCAATCATTCAAATAAGGCTGTATACATATACATTGTTGTGTTTGGTCAATATTTGCATAAAACTAAACATGGAACGTCACCTGTGATCCATGGTGAGGAGGAGGTTGTGCATGCATCCACGGGTACTGTTGTGCTGGCCACCCCATAGGTGGTGGCACCCACCCCGTCGGTGGCGGTGCCATCCACGCTTGAAATGGTTGAGAGCCCGCCGGTGGCTGGGAGACCGGTGGCACCCATCCCGGGACTGGCTGCGATCCTTGGGGTGGAGGCGTCCAAGTGCCTGGAGGTGCCTGCGTCCACCCAACACCGGTCCACTGTGGCTGCGACGCTGGAGCTTGTCCTGGCCACTGTCCCCATCCTTGTGCCTGCGAGCCATTTTTGATAATAAAAAAAGAGTTGCTATGGAATTGAAGTGTTCAGATAGTGTTACCTGGGGAGGGCGAAAAGCGGGCAAGTTCATATCAGGGCCGAGTCGAGTAGTCATTTCCTGCAAATGGATGCAATGTTAGAATCACAACATTATACTTTGAATTCAACGACGACACGTGATGAGATAGACGGATTACCTGAAAATAAGAAGCCATATATTGCGTCAGCTGTCCAACCTGCTCCTGCGCTGCTCGAGCCTGCTCCTGTGCTGCTCGAGCCTGCTCCTGTGCTGCCCGAGTCTCCTCCTCCAGCTGAGCCTCTCGAGCAGACCTGGAGGAGCGAGAACTCCCTCCCGAAGACGATGCCTTCCCTTGACCTATTGTCTTGTTATATTCCACAACGCCGGTGCCAAAGGCAAACCTGCATGATACACATAGTTGAGCCATTAAGTGGACACATTCTTGTTAATGAAATCGTCGAATCAAACACAAACACCTCACTTGCCATGCTTTCTACCCCCACCACTGTGGTACAACGCCGAGGCATCTAAGTCTGAATGCATCCAGTCGAAGTCAGGCCCATGGCGTTGAGTCATTTCCTCCCCATATGCATTCTGCAAAGAAAGTTAGAGTTGGAGTTAGACACAAAACATGCAATTTAATTCGTAAATACAAACTTGTTTACCATTTTCTCCCTTGCCGCCTCACTGCATAACACATCAGGGTTCGCCGGATCAGGGCCACGGTGACCACGGACGTAAACCTCCATAAAACTTGGAGCAACTCCACTTTCAGCTTCCTGCATGAAAAAGAAGAGTTAAACCATATAATTTTCATAGATGTAACATACAAGTTTGATTTATATACTTACTGATAGTCGCCTAGAGGGGGGGTGAATAGGGCGAAACTGCAATTTACAAATATAAACACAACTACAAGCCGGGTTAGCGTTAGAAATATAAACGAGTCCGCGAGAGAGGGCGCAAAACAAATCGCAAGCAAATAATGAAGTGAGACACACGGATTTGTTTTACCGAGGTTCGGTTCTTGCAAACCTACTCCCCGTTGAGGAGGCCACAAAGGCCGGGTCTCTTTCAACCCTTCCCTCTCTCAAACGGTCCCTCGGACCGAGTGAGCTTCTCTTCTCAAATCACTTGGGAATCAAACTTCCCGCAAGGGCCACCACACAATTGGTGCCTCTTGCTTCAATTACAATGTGAGTGTTTGATCACAAGAAAGAATCAAGAAAGAAAGCAATCCAAGCGCAAGAGCTCGAAGGAACACAAGCAAATCACTCTCTCTAGTCACTAGGGTTTTGTGTGTGGAATTGGAGAGGATTTGATCTCTTTGGTGTGTCTAGAATTGAATGCTAGAGCTCTTGTAGTAGTTGGGAAGTGGAAAACTTGGATGCAATGAATGGTGGGGTGGTTGGGGTATTTATAGCCCCAACCACCAAAAGTGGCCGTTGGGAGGCTGTCTGCTCGATGGCGCACCGGACAGTCCGGTGCCCCCTGCCACGTCATCATTGCCGTTGGATTCTGACCGTTGGAGCTTCTGACTTGTGGGCCCGCCTGGGTGTCCGGTGCACACCGGACAGGTACTGTTTGCTGTCCGGTGTGCCAGCATGGGCGAGCCTGCCCTCTGCGCGCGCAGAGCGCGCATTAAATGCGCGGCAGAGAGCCGTTGGCGCGGAGATAGCCGTTGCTCCGGAGTCGCACCGGACAGTCCGGTGCACACCGGACAGTCCGGTGAATTATAGCGGACTAGCCGTTGGCGTTTCCCGAAGCTGGCGAGTTCCTGAGGCCGACCTCCCTTGGCGCACCGGACACTGTCCGGTGTACACCGGACAGTCCGGTGAATTATAGCGTGAGTGCCTCTGGAAATTCCCGAAGGTGGCGAGTTTGAGTCTGAGTCTCCCTGGTGCACCGGACATGTCCGGTGGCGCACCGGACAGTCCGGTGCGCCAGACCAGGGGTGCCTTCGGTTCCCCCTTTGCTCCTTTGTTGAATCCAAAACTTGGTCTTTTTATTGGCTGAGTGTGAACCTTTTACACCTGTATAATCTATACACTTGGGCAAACTAGTTAGTCCAAAGATTTGTGTTGGGCAATTCAATCACCAAAATTATTTAGGAACTAGGTGTAAGCCTAATTCCCTTTCAATCTCCCCCTTTTTGGTGATTGATGCCAACACAAACCAAAGCAAATATAGAAGTGCATAATTGAACTGGTTTGCATAATGTAAGTGTAAAGGTTGCTTGGAATTGAGCCAATATAACTACTTACAAGATATGCATGGAATTGTTTCTTCCTTATATAACATTTTGGACCACGTTTGCACCACATGTTTTGTTTTTGCAAACTCTTTTGTAAATCCTTTTCAAAGTTCTTTTGCAAATAGTCAAAGGTAAATGAATAAGATTTTGCAAGGCATTTTCAAGATTTGAAATTTTCTCCCCCTGTTTCAAATGCCTTTTCCTTTGACTTAACAAAACTCCCCCTAAATGAGATGCTCCTCTTAGTGTTCAAGAGGGTTTTGATATACCATTTTTGAAATACTACTTTCTCCCCCTTTTGAACATAATAGGATACCAATTGATAAATACATTTGGAAAGCACTAAGTTTTTGAAATTGGTGGTGGTGTGGTGCGGTCCTTTTGCTTTGGGCTCATATTTTCTCCCCCTTTGGCATGAATCGCCAAAAACGGAATCATTAGAGCCCATGAAGTACTATCTTCCCCTTTGGTCATAAGTAAATGAGTTAAGATTATACCAAAGATGAAGTCCGGTCCTTTTGCTTTGGGCTTTTACTCTCTCCCCCAAAGACAAGGTCCTTTTCTTGGAGCGATGGCGAAGGATGAGTTACGGAGTGGAAGCCTTTGTCTTCGCCGAAGACTCCAATTCCCTTTCAATATACCTATGACTTGGTTTGAAATAGACTTTAAAACACATTAGTCATAGCATATATGATCAAAAGTGTAAATGAGCTATGTGTGCAATCTAGCAAAAGAAGTTGCGAGAATCAAGAATATTGAGCTCATGCCTAAGTTTGGTAAAGGTTTGTTCATCAAGAGGCTTGGTAAAGATATCGGCTAATTGATCTTTAGTGTTGATGTAAGAAATCTCGATATCCCCCTTTTGTTGGTGATCCCTAAGAAAATGATACCGAATGGCTATGTGCTTAGTGCGGCTATGCTCGACAGGATTGTCGGCCATTTTGATTGCACTCTCATTATCACATAGCAAAGGGACTTTGGTTAATTTGTAACCGTAGTCCCGCAGGGTTTGCCTCATCCAAAGCAATTGCGCGCAACAATGCCCTGCGGCAATGTACTCGGCTTCGGCGGTGGAAAGAGCGACCGAGTTTTGCTTCTTTGAAGCCCAAGACACCAAGGATCTTCCCAAGAACTGGCAAGTCCCCGATGTGCTCTTCCTATTAATTTTGCACCCCGCCCAATCGGCATCCGAATAACCAATCAAATCAAATGTGGATCCCCGAGGGAACCAAAGCCCAAACTTAGGAGTATAAGCCAAATATCTCAAGATTCGTTTTACGGCCGTAAGGTGGGATTCCTTAGGGTCGGATTGGAATCTTGCACACATGCAAACGGAAAGCATAATGTCCGGTCGAGATGCACATAAATAAAGCAATGAACCAATCATCGACCGGTATACCCTTTGATCCACGGACTTACCTCCCGTGTCGAGGTCGAGATGCCCATTAGTTCCCATGGGTGTTTTGATGGGTTTGGCATCCTTCATCCCAAACTTAGCAAGAATGTCTTGAGTGTACTTCGTTTGGCTAATGAAGGTGCCTTCTTGGAGTTGCTTCACTTGAAATCCTAAGAAATACTTCAACTCCCCCATCATAGACATCTCGAATTTCTGTGTCATGATCCTACTAAATTCTTCACATGTAGACTCGTTAGTAGACCCAAATATAATATCATCGACATAGATTTGGCATACAAACAAGTCATTTTCAAGAGTTTTAGTAAAGAGTGTAGGATCGGCCTTTCCGACTTTGAAGCCATTTGCAATAAGGAAATCTCTAAGGCATTCATACCATGCTCTTGGGGCTTGCTTGAGCCCATAAAGCGCCTTAGAGAGCCTATAAACATGGTTAGGATACTCACTGTCTTCAAAGCCGGGAGGTTGCTCAACATAGACCTCTTCCTTGATTGGTCCGTTGAGGAAGGCACTTTTCACGTCCATTTGATAAAGCTTGAAGCCATGGTAAGTAGCATAGGCCAATAATATACGAATTGACTCAAGCCTAGCTACGGGTGCATAGGTTTCACCGAAATCCAAACCTTCGACTTGGGAGAATCCCTTGGCCACAAGTCGTGCTTTGTTCCTTGTCACCACACCATGCTCGTCTTGCTTGTTGCGGAAGACCCATTTGGTTCCTACAACATTTTGGTTAGGACATGGAACTAAATGCCATACCTCGTTCCTTGTGAAATTGTTGAGCTCCTCTTGCATCGCCACCACCCAATCCGAATCTTGGAGAGCTTCCTCTACCCTGTGAGGCTCAATAGAGGAGACAAAAGAGTAATGTTCACAAAAATGAGCAACCCGAGATCGAGTAGTTACCCCCTTATGAATGTCGCCGAGGATGGTGTCGACGGGGTGATCTCGTTGTATTGCTTGGTGGACTCTTGGGTGTGGCGGTCTTGGTTCTTCCTCATCCTCCTTTTCTTGATTATTTTCATCTCCCCCTTGATCATTGCCATTATCTTGAGGTGGCTCATCTTCTTGATTTTGCCCTTCATCAACTTGAGCCTCATCCTCATTTTGAGTTGGTGGAGATGCTTGCATGGAGGAGGATGGTTGATCTTGTGCATTTGGAGGCTCTTCGGATTCCTTAGGACACACATCCCCAATGGACATGTTCCTTAGCGCGATGCATGGAGCCTCTTCATTACCTATCTCATCAAGATCAACTTGCTCTACTTGAGAGCCGTTAGTTTCATCAAACACAACGTCACATGAGACTTCAACTAGTCCAGTGAACTTGTTAAAGACCCTATATGCCCTTGTGTTTGAGTCATAACCAAGTAAAAAGCCTTCTACAGTTTTAGGAGCAAATTTAGATTTTCTACCTCTTTTAACAAGAATAAAGCATTTGCTACCAAAAACTCTAAAATATGAAATGTTGGGCTTTTTACCGATTAGGAGTTCATAGGATGTCTTCTTGAGGATTCGGTGAAGATATAACCGGTTGATGGCGTAGCAGGCGGTGTTGACCGCTTCGGCCCAAAACCGGTCCGGTGTCTTGTACTCATCAAGCATGGTTCTTGCCATGTCCAATAGAGTTCGATTCTTCCTCTCCACTACACCATTTTGTTGTGGCGTGTAGGGAGAGGAGAACTCATGCTTGATGCCCTCCTCCTCAAGGAAGCCTTCAATTTGAGAGTTCTTGAACTCCGTTCCGTTGTCGCTTCTTATTTTCTTGATCCTTAAGCCGAACTCATTTTGAGCCCGTCTCAAGAATCCCTTTAAGGTCTCTTGGGTTTGAGATTTTTCCTGTAAAAAGAATACCCAAGTGAAGCGAGAATAATCATCCACTATTACAAGACAATACTTACTCCCGCCGATGCTTATGTAAGCAATCGGGCCGAATAGATCCATGTGGAGTAGCTCAAGCGGCCTGTCGGTCGTCATGATGTTCTTGTGTGGATGATGGACTCCAACTTGCTTTCCCGCCTGGCATGCGCTACAAACCCTGTCTTTCTCAAAATGAACATTTGTTAATCCTAAAATGTGTTCTCCCTTTAGAAGCTTGTGAAGATTCTTCATCCCAACATGGGCTAGTCGGCGGTGCCAGAGCCAACCCATGTTAGTCTTAGCAATTAAGCAAGTGTCGAGTTCAGCTCTATCAAAATCTACCAAGTATAGCTGACCCTCTAACACTCCCTTAAATGCTATTGAATCATCACTTCTTCTAAAGACAGTGACACCTACATCAGTGAATAGACAGTTGTAGCCCATTTGACATAATTGGGATACGGAAAGCAAATTGTAATCTAAAGAATCTACAAGAAAAACATTGGAAATAGAATGGTCAGAAGATATAGCAATTTTACCAAGACCTTTGACCAATCCTTGATTTCCATCCCCGAATGTGATAGCTCGTTGGGGATCTTGGTTTTTCTCGTAGGAGGAGAACATCCTTTTCTCCCCAGTCATGTGGTTTGTGCACCCGCTGTCGAGTATCCAACTTGAGCCCCCGGATGCATAAACCTACAAAACAATTTTAGTTCTTGACTTTAGGTACCCAAATGGTTTTGGGTCCTTTGGCATTAGACACAAGAACTTTGGGTACCCAAACACAAGTCCTTAACCCCTTGTGCTTGCCCCCAACATATTTGGCAACTACTTTGCCGGATTTGTTAGTCAACACATAAGAAGCATCAAAAGTTTTAAATGAAATAGCATGATCATTTGATGCATTAGAGATTTTCTTCTTAGGCAACTTAGCACGAGTTGATTGCCTAGAACTAGATGTCTCACCCTTATACATAAAAGCATGATTAGGGCCAGAGTGAGACTTCCTAGAATGAATTTTCCTAATTTTGTCCTCGGGATAACCGACAGGGTACAAAATGTAACCCTCGTTATCCTGAGGCATGGGAGCCTTGCCCTTAACAAAATTTGACAATCTTTTAGGAGGGGCACTAATTTTGACATTGTCTCCCCTTTGGAAGCCAATGCCATCCTTAATGCCCGGGCGTCTCCCATTATAAAGCATGCTACGAGCAAATTTAAATTTCTCATTTTCTAAGTTGTGCTCGGCAATTTTAGCATCTAATTTTGCTATATGATCATTTTGTTGTTTAATTAAAGCCATATGATCATGAATAGCATTAACATCAATATCTCTACATCTAGTACAAATAGATACATGCTCAACAATAGATGTAGAGGATTTGCAAGAATTAAGTTCAACAATCTTAGCACGAAGTACATCATTCTTATCTCTAAGATCGGAAATGGTAGTATTGCAAACATCAAAATCTTTAGCCTTTGCAATCAAATTTTCATTCTCTAATCTAAGGCTAGCAAGAGAAATGTTTAATTCTTCAATCCTAGCAAGCAAATCATCATTATTATCTCTAGGATTGGGAATTGAAACATTACAAATATGAGAATCAACCTTAGCATTTAAACTAGCATTTTCATTTCTAAGGTTGTCAATCATCTCACGGCAAGTGCTTAGCTCACTAGATAGTTTTTGACATTTTTCTACTTCTAGAGCATAAGCCTTTTTAACCTTAACATGTTTTTTGTTTTCTTTAATTAGACAATCCTCTTGGGAATCCAAAAGGTCATCCTTTTCATGAATAGCACTAACCAATTCATTTAATTTTTCCTTTTGAGCTATGTTAAGGTTGGCAAAAAGGGAACGCAAATTATCCTCCTCATCACTAGCATTATCATCACTAGAAGATTCATATATAGTGGAGGAGTTGGATTTAACCTTCTTCCATTTGCCGTCCTTTGCCATGAGGCACTTGTGGCCGACGTTGGGGAAGAGGAGTCCCTTGGTGACGGCGATGTTGGCGGCGTCCTCGTCGTCGGAGGAGTCGCTTGAGTTTTCGTCGGAATCCCACTCCCGACAAACATGGGCATCGCCGCCCTTCTTCTTGTAGTACCTCTTCTTCTCCTTTCTTCTCCCCTTCTTGTCGTCGCCCCTGTCACTATCACTTGATAATGGACATTTGGCAATAAAATGACCGGGCTTACCACACTTGTAGCAAACCTTCTTGGAGCGGGACTTTTCCGATGAAGTGCTCCCGTGGCTTGTAGTGGGCTTTTCGCCGGTCTCCATCTCCTTCTTGGCGTGATCTCCCGACATCACTTCGAGCGGTTAGGCTCTAATGAAGCACCGGGCTCTGATACCAATTGATAGTCGCCTAGAGGGGGGGGGGGTGAATAGGGCGAAACTGAAATTTACAAATATAAACACAACTACAAGCCGGGTTAGCGTTAGAAATATAAACGAGTCCGCGAGAGAGGGCACAAAACAAATCGCAAGCAAATAATGAAGTGAGACACACGGATTTGTTTTACCGAGGTTCGGTTCTTGCAAACCTACTCCCCGTTGAGGAGGCCACAAAGGCCGGGTCTCTTTCAACCCTTCCCTCTCTCAAACGGTCCCTCGGACCGAGTGAGCTTCTCTTCTCAAATCACTTGGGAATCAAACTTCCCGCAAGGGCCACCACACAATTGGTGCCTCTTGCTTCAATTACAATGTGAGTGTTTGATCACAAGAAAGAATCAAGAAAGAAAGCAATCCAAGCGCAAGAGCTCGAAGGAACACAAGCAAATCACTCTCTCTAGTCACTAGGGTTTTGTGTGTGGAATTGGAGAGGATTTGATCTCTTTGGTGTGTCTAGAATTGAATGCTAGAGCTCTTGTAGTAGTTGGGAAGTGGAAAACTTGGATGCAATGAATGGTGGGGTGGTTGGGGTATTTATAGCCCCAACCACCAAAAGTGGCCGTTGGGAGGCTGTCTGCTCGATGGCGCACCGGACAGCCCGGTGCCCCCTGCCACGTCATCATTGCCGTTGGATTCTGACCGTTGGAGCTTCTGACTTGTGGGCCCGCCTGGGTGTCCGGTGCACACCGGACAGGTACTGTTTGCTGTCCGGTGTGCCAGCATGGGCGAGCCTGCCCTCTGCGCGCGCAGAGCGCGCATTAAATGCGCGGCAGAGAGCCGTTGGCGCGGAGATAGCCGTTGCTCCGGAGTCGCACCGGACAGTCCGGTGCACACCGGACAATCCGGTGAATTATAGCGGACTAGCCGTTGGCGTTTCCCGAAGCTGGCGAGTTCCTGAGGCCGACCTCCCTTGGCGCACCGGACACTGTCCGGTGTACACCAGACAGTCCGGTGAATTATAGCGCGAGTGCCTCTGGAAATTCCCGAAGGTGGCGAGTTTGAGTCTGAGTCTCCCTGGTGCACCGGACATGTCCGGTGGCGCACCGGACAGTCCGGTGCGCCAGACCAGGGGTGCCTTCGGTTCCCCCTTTGCTCCTTTGTTGAATCCAAAACTTGGTCTTTTTATTGGCTGAGTGTGAACCTTTTACACCTGTATAATCTATACACTTGGGCAAACTAGTTAGTCCAAAGATTTGTGTTGGGCAATTCAATCACCAAAATTATTTAGGAACTAGGTGTAAGCCTAATTCCCTTTCACTTACCATGCGGCGTGCGGTACCAAGGTGTCCATCGGCGCCGTACCTGTGCCCCGGTCCTTCAGTGCCACGGTTGGCACGGTGCTTGTTGGACTCTGCAATCCACTCAGGCGACGCCCATCTCTTAGCCAACCACCTCCAGGCTTCCATGTCCTTCGACAGCCAATCCACAACGCTCTCCAGGTACTGCTCCTCTGTGAGGTAGATCTCATTGGCCCCTAATGCTTTGCTCATTTTCTGACCCTTTATCTTCTTGTAGTAGTAGTTGACGGCCGCGATGCGAGCATTGTACATGGCATCCTTGATTATCTTATCAGCGCACTTCCGAAAGTGCCTCTTCACACGTGTCCACTGAGCCTGATCCTCCTCGATGTCATCCGGCAATTGGAACCTCCCCTACATATCAATGGAGAAGTTAAGTTAAAGTAAGATTAGGAGAAGCAATAATTCAATGAATTGCTTATATACGAAAGTAAACTCACCCAGAACTCGTCCCACACAGCCACCTGACAAGTCCTTCGTTTTTTTTCCGAACTTCCCCCTCCGCTACTGCTTTCCCCTGACTTCCCTGGCTCGACATAGTCCTTTAGACCCCAGTCAGCCCACTGCATAGCCGTGAACCTCTCGCCATTAAGCTCCACCATGCCAGGGTAGTAGAAGCGACAGAGGCTACCCAACACCGCGTTCACCTTGGGACGTCTGCCTGTACCGTCCCAAGTCAAGTCTTCCCATGACCTACAAAAATTAATAAAACAAGTAAACTAGTGCAATCACGTTCACATTAAAAAATTAACACAACAGAAATAAGCCCCACCATTCTCCATGCGGCCGGATGAGCCTCCTCTCGGCAGGTCTCGGACCAAGCGCATTGCTCTTCTTATACCTAAGTATACAAGTAAATTCAATATGATGAAATGATTAGAAACTAATATCAATTAAACTAATATGCATAATAATACCTGAAGGACGTAGAACCATCTGACGCGTCGCCCGCGCTGCCTGCCCCCATTGGGTCAACCTCCTCATCCTGCTCACCCTCCTCATCCTGCTCACCCTCCTCACCCTGCACATGAGCATCCTGCTGAGGAGTCTCCTGCTCACCCTCCTCACCCTGCACTTCGTCTAGACAGTCGAGAAGTTGCTGCTGCCTCTGTCGGCTCTGTGAGGTGCCCTGAAAAAGCCCACTGCCCGAGCTGTCCTCGCTGGCCGCGCTGCCCCCACTCCTCCTCGATCTCCTATGCTTGAACATGTTCAACTGTAGATAAATTAATGTCAAACCACAGTATATGAAACAAATAATATGAAAATTAATAATGTGGAAATTGGAATACATAGCTTAATTGATTAACTAAAAGAAACATACTAATCAAAAGTCATCCGCATCCGATGATGCTTCTTCGGCTCGTTGTTTATTCATACGCTCTTGATTTCGTTGGATCCTTACTGATCTTCTAACGACGACAGGTCGTTTGCGCTTTGACCTAGGTTCTTCAATTAAGTCGCTTGAATTGCAACAGAGATTTTCAAGTCCTTCTCCATTGGTCACATGGAATCGATGAGCTATGTCTTGATTCGACGCCGCTTCTGGTTGAAAAACAGCATCATCGTTGTCCCTGCTTGTACTCACGTAGTCAGCACTCTCTGGAGCGACGACTTGTGGGTTGACTTTGATTGCAACCCACCAAGCCCTAAGGCTTGGGTGAGGATATGGCAGGTAGTACACCTGTTTTGCCTGATTTGCAAGGACAACATCGCTCATACTGCTCGGAATCCTAGAGCTATGCTTCACCTCGACATTACCATACTTGTCGACACGAGTCCCACTATGAGCATCAAACCAGTCGCACTCGAAAAACACGACTTTAAGTTCTTTGGGGCCATCGAAAATCAACTCTACAATGTTTTGAAGAACACCGTAATAGTCCACTACTTTGTCATCGTCAACATATGAACTTGCCAACACACCACTATTGGTGGTGGCTGCCAATGGTCGACTCTTCTCCAATTTCGCGGTTCGGAAGCGATATCCATTTACATCATAGCGAGTATAGTTTCGGACGGACACAGAGGTATGTGCCATTTGCTGCAAGTCCGGGTGCACAGAGTTTTTGGAAACCTATACAAGTAATTAGTATATGCATTATATCTTCCAAGTCCAAAATTCAAAGATTAAGTATGGACAATGAGAGAACGACAATTACTAACATAATTACGAAACCACTGCACGAAGTTTGGTCCACCTTTCAACCCATCACGTCGAAGATTTTCTAATTGGATGGCCGTAGGTTTACTAGTAGATTTCCAACATTCTTCATCAAACATGCTGGACATATTACAAACATGGAGATTACACACTATAGAAATTATGAGATGAGAAAATGGACGTAACTATGAGGAAAACTTACTCGAACGCCTCCTGTGTGCTGTCAATATTGCTATACATATATAGCATTAGCGTGTTCAAATCTGATGCTTCAATGTGACGTACACTCCCTTTTCCAACTGCTTTACCCGGATTCGCAAAAATTTGAAGGGTGCTTTGGGGTGATTCATTTTCGACATGAAGTCGCACTGAAGGCGCAAACACATTGTTGGCTCGAGCGAAATACCTGGTTGAGAATTGAGATATCTCCTTAAGGGCAAAAGCCTCCGCAATACACCCTTCGACTCTAGCCTTGTTCCGAACAGACGCCCTGAGCTTTTTCAACGCCCTTTCTATAGGATACATCCACCTGAATTGCACTGGTCCGCCTACCAAAGCTTCCCAAGGCAAATGCACAATTAGATGTTGCATCACATTGAAGAATCCTGGCGGGAAAACCTTTTCAAATTTACAAATAAGAATTGGAATTTCTTTCTCAAATTTCTGCATCAACCTCTTCGATACCGTCTTTGCGCATACTTCCCTATAGAAGTAACTCAACTCTGCAAATATGCTCCAAAGCTCATCCTTAAAATAGCCTCGAAACATCACGGGCATCAGCCTCTCCATAATAATATGGTAGTCATGGCTTTTCAAACCGATCAATTTATCGGTCTTCAGATTGACTGCCCGTTTCAGATTTGCCGCATACCGATCTGGAAATTTCAGATTCTTCAACCACTTAAATATTTCTTTCCTTTCATCCGGCTTGAGGCAGTAATCAGCTCGCGGCCTACTTTCATGCCCTTTATCGCTTACTTTCAACTCGAGCATCGACCTCTTACAAATTTCAGCCATGTCTTTTCTTGCCTTCATATTATCTTTCGTTTTATCAGTCACATCGAAACATGTGCTTATGATGCTTTCAGCAACGTTACGCTCTTGGTGCATCAAGTCTATGTTGTGCGGCATGATCAAGGCTTTTGCATACGGAAGCTCCCATATTGATGAAATATGGGTCCAGTTATGGTCCTCCCCGTAGCCTTGGAACCTACCATTTTCTCCTTGCTTCAGACAAGCATGCCATGCCATTATCTGCGGTGCAGTTTGCCTCTTTGGTGGCCCATTTCTGATTTTGGCTCTACCTCTGAATGCAGTAAGCGAATTCCTAAAATCATGCTCGAATGGAGTCCAACGTCGATGAACATCAAAGAATGACACTTTCCCACCATGCTTCAATCTGAATGCATCCGTATCATTCATACATATGGGACAGCACAACCGACCATGCACACACCATCCAGACCAATCTCCATACGCCAGCAGATCATGCACTGACCACAAATAAGCAGCGCGCATGGTAAACTCCTTTTCAGTATGGCTGTCATAAGCCTTCACACCTCTCCATAATTGTTTCAGCTCTTCAATTAAAGGGCGAACAAACATATTCAGCTTTGGCCCTGGATGCTCGGGGCCTGGGATGACTAGTGCAAGGAACATGAACTCTTCTTTATTGACCAACTCAGGAGGAAGATTATATGGCACAATGAAGACAGGCCAACACGAGTAAGGGCTTGCACTGGTATTGAAAGGTGTGAATCCGTCCGTCGATAGACCAAGCCGTACACTCCTAGGGTCGTTTGCAAATTCGAGATCAAACTCGTCAAATGCCTTCCACGCATCACCGTCCGACGGATGGACCATTATGTCTGGATCAGTGACGAGACGTACACCATTCTTTGGCCACGTCATATGCAGAGCTATTTCCTTGTTGAGGAACAACCTTGAAAGCCAAGGAATGATGGGCAACCGATGAAGTTGCTTAGCTGCGACCTTCGTAACTACCAATTCACCCTCATCATTTGTCACCTCGACATATCTAGAAGCTTCACAATGCTTACAACGGTCCAGCTTGTCATCCTCCTCAAAGAATAGCATGCAACTGTTGGGACACACGTCGATCTTCTCATATGTCATCCCAAGACCAGCCAACATCTTCTTTGCGAAGTACATATTTTTTGGCAACTTATGATTCTCCGGTAGAACCTCGCCCATAAGTTGGACGATGTCGTTGTAAGCACTGTTTGAAATGTTGTGCTTCGACTTTATCGCCATTAGTCTTGTGAGAGTCCCAAGAACTGACATCTGAGTGTGCTCGTGCAGTCTCTCTTCTCCTGCGGCGAGTAGCCGGAAGAATTCTTGAGCATCGCGTGGAAGCTGCCCCGGCTCCTCAGCGTTCATTTTAACCTCCCTACCAAGATCATGCAACATATCGTCCATCCTATCATGATCGTCATCATGCTCCACATCCGCGTCAACGTGTCTAATAGACTCTCCATGCCGGTACCATACAAGGTAGTTCGGCATAAACCCACTTTTGCAAAGGTGTTTCTCCATTTCTTCCTTCTTCTGAGGCCACTTGTTCTCGCAGCGATTGCAAGGACACTTCACTAGACGACCAGTTGCATCTTTGAAAGCGTGCTCAAGAAAATCCTTTGTTACACCCATCCATTCATTCGAATGTGCCCCATCCTTTCTCCACCCGTCATACATCACCCTCCGATCACCGTCCATTTCAAAGGCTAAACAAAAGTCAAAGAACATCAACGATCGTCCGTGGCTTATTTAGGTGAACTCCCTATTAGGTAAAGGCCCTAAACCCACCCAAGAGTGTAGGCCGATGCTTGTGATTTATGACGTGTAGCCTACGATTGCCGCGAAATTTCGGCAGCATAACCCCGCTGCTCTCCAAACACACGCCCGAACATGGTGTTGGAGAACAACTGGGTTACAAAACTGAAATTCCGCGTCAATCGTAAGGCACATGTCACAAATCACAAGCATCGGCTTACACTCTCAGGCTGTCCAAAATACGTGGACAATTCCGGAACGGCGAACCTCACAAGCCAATGTGACGTTCGCCATTCCCGAATGGGTGACGCATACGGTTCGCTACGGTTAACGATTAAAACTGAGAATAATGTATACATGAGAAATTACGAAAACAATGTATACCTGAGAATAATGTACGAGTCTAGCTAACGGTGGAGAAGGTCAAGTCGGAAGAACACCTATATACAAAAAATATTATTGTCAATAAAAAATTCGGCAGCACCTTCCCTATAAAGTGATGTTTCTAAAACCTGCAAATAAACGACAATACGATGGTTGCCAACACAGAAAACTACATGATAGCTACATAATAAACAATATGCTGACCAGTATATGCTAAACAATATGTTGACCAGTATATGCTAAACAATATGCTACAAGTATATGCTAAACAATATGCTACAAGTATATGTTAACTATATACTCACTAACTTTCCTTCATCCAATATACTAACAATTTCCTGAAGTATTTAGTCAGGCAGCATTGCAACTGTAAAGAATAAGCATATATTCTTAGGAACAAAAGTACAAAACTGTAGATATTTCTTGCATTCTGGACAATTGTTCTTTTGACTGATAGCCCAATTTAATTAGACCATTTCCTGAAAAAAAAGAAAAGCAAATGCACTGTTTTCATCTATCAAAACATGGATAGCATACATCGCATTTACAGCTATGGTGTTTGCAATCCCAAGCTACATCGATTTTCACCGAGAAAGAATTGGATTTTGTCGTCCAGTGTTATTTTCGTTTGCTGAGCAAATTAGCCATAATCGCATGCTACTGTTAGGTTGATTTCAGGTAGGACTCGATCAAGAAGCTGAGCTCGTGGTTACCTCGCGCCTTGATCGGAAACGTAACGATCTTATCGATTATGACTTTTGTTCACATCGTGTAATATTAAGGGAAGACAATATTGTTATATAAATCAATGTTCGTCCGTACCTTCCCGTCTCTACGCCTGATCGTCGGTGGAGCGCGGTGGGCGCGCGGAGCGACGGGCGGCGCGGCAGGCGCGGGCGCGCGGCGCGGCAGCGGCGCGTGACGGCGAGGGAGGACGGCGGGCGGCATTGCGGCGAGGGAGGACCGGAGGTGGCGATGGCGGCGCGGAGACAGAGGGCGGGCGGGCGGCGGCGCAAAGAGGAAGTGCGAGACGAGCGAGAGAGAAAGTGGGCTGAGGCCGATTAACAGACCACTATTTTTGTCGACCTCACTGAGGCCGACGAAAATAGTGGTCAGTTAATGCCTTATTTTCGTCGGCCGGGAGAAGGCCGACGAAAATAATTGACTTATGTTCGTCGGTCTGGCTATGACCGACGAAAATAGAGCTTATTTTCGTCGGCATCGGGGCCCACGAAAATATCTTTCCTATTTTCGTGGGCGGGCCGACGAAAATATGTACTGGCCCACGAAAATAAGCCAAATTTTCGTCGGTCCCGAGGGCCGACGAAAATAACTATGTAATTTCGTGGGCCAACCGACGAAAATAGCTAGGCCCACGAAAATTTATGCGTTTCCTGTAGTGCCACCAGCCGCCGCGCCATCAACCGCCGCAACGCCCTCCCACCTGCCCTCTCCAACTCTAGATGCATTCACTCGACTCGAAGAGAGTTTTGGCCGTCTCGTAGAGAAGTGGGATCAGTTTGTTGTGATGTTCCACCGCTACAAGGAGAAGACAGAGAAGGAACTCCAAGCAGCGGTGCGGCTTCAGGCGGCAGCGCGAGGGTTCCTGGCACGCCACCAGGTACATTCCCTTCGTGGGGAGAAGCACCTTGCTGTGGCCTCCAGGGCCACCCCATCTCCGTCATCACATGAGCAGGTCGTGGTGCGCCTGCAAGCCGCAGTGCGTGGCTTCCTTGTTAGGCGGGCGGTGCGGAAGCTGCACTTGCTGATCAGCTCATCGCTGCACCAACTCGCAGCCTGCGCGCCCAACCACCAAGTCTCGTCTATACTTTTTGAACCCCCTGCAGAAGTCGAGATCTGGGTATGCAGCCCCCTGCACAGCCCAAGAGGGTCGTCTCCTTCATTCGGGCAACTACCCTGGTGCTGGACAGACCCAACATAAGAACAGGCTGGTTCCTCCTTCACCTTTCATCCAACGTGAAGTCTGCAGTTCAGCTCTTCCCTTGGGATCCAGGAGGACATAGCTGCAGTTCAAATTTATATTTTAGTTTCACAATTATTTTGTATTTTCGTCTTAAATAATAAAGGTAAGCCGAGATGTAAAAGGCTTAACCTTAAGTCGTGTCAGGTAAGTTTATGGCAGCTCGAGGATGAGCTGGTCCTCAAGGGAGGGAGAGATGTCATGGGCATCATAGGGAGTGACAGGCAACGGCCAGGCTGGGATAAGACTAGAGAATAAGATTGAGATGAGATGGGATAAGGCTAGAGAATAAGATTGAGATGAGAGAATTGTGGAGAGTTGGTTAGCATCAGATAAGTCCAAGAAAGTAGGAGTTAGTTAAGAGTTTGTAGAAGAAGTTGGTTAGCCATAGGGCTATTTATAAGCCGCATGACAGCAGAGAATAAATCAAGCAAAATCATTATCAAACCAATCTCTCTCTCTTGCAATGACCCTCTCAAGCGCCTAGGGCTGCTACCCTAGAACCAAGCCTGCGGCAGATGGGTATAACCTCGCCGGAGAAGACAGTTATCTCCATGGATCAAAGGTCCATGACACCTAAAAAAAACTATGCAGGCAGATCTTAAGATTGAAGTCATTGTAAAAGTCTTGTTGTCAACGTAAACATCGACTACTATATTTTTTGGTAATTAAGTAATATTTTACGTGATAATTTAGTAAACTTTATGCATATTTTAGTTTGTTTTTAATAATGGCATATTTGTGTACGCTAATTACAAATTTGTGCGGTTACTTAGATTATTTGTCATAATGATAGTGTGGAAAATTTAGATAAAAATTTAGAGGTCATTTTAGATTATGCTTGATAATGGTAGTAGAGGTGGGGAAATTTAAATGCCAATCACTACCGGAATCCGGGTCTTTGCCGAGTGCCAGGCTCTTTGCCGAGTGCTTTTTATCGAGCACTCGGCAAAGACGACTTTGCCGAGAGCCGCACTCGGTAAAGTTCTGCGCTCGGTAAAGAGCTTGTTTACCGAGTGTAGGACACTCGGTACAGAGAAACACTCGGTAAATACTGCTTTGCCGAGCGGCAAACACTCGGCAAAGATGGCGCTCGATAAAGGGCCGTTAGCGGTCGTCTACAGCTGACGACCGTCAGCCTTTGTCGAGGGCCGAAAGCCGACACTCGGCAAAGCAGATTTTTTGCCGAGTGTCAAATATCTGGCACTCGGCAAATTATATATTTAGGATCTTTGCCGAGTGCCCCACGTTAGACACTCGGCAAAGAAGGTCTTTGCCGAGTGTCAACTTTAGACACTCGGCAAAACATATTTCTATTTTTTTCTTTTCCCTTACCAAACTTTTTGTGGTATGTTCCTATACTATGTAGACCTACATGTACCATTTTGGGACAATTATAACAGTGTTTTCAATAGCTAGTAGATTTAGTTCGTTTATTTGAATTTCTTCGAAAAATTTAGATTTGAACTGCAAGTCACTCGAAACTTGGATAATCGTGCATGCAAAAATGATACACATGTTATTTAGCACAAGTTACGACCGATTTCATGAGCGGGCCGAAAACTTCGAGCAACATGCTCACTAAACATGGTCGTGAACTTGTCATCCACATGTTTAAAAATTGTATAAAACACAAACAAAGTCAGAAAATCATGAAACATGTCCACGTGTCATGATATCATATGTAGACGTTGTGATAAAAATTTGAAAAAGTTTCGAGAAAACTGTGACGAACTATGTGTAGAAACCTAAGAGATCCACATTGAAACTCTATGATTTCATGTGTAGATATCTTAGGTTTCTACACATAGTGCGTCACAGTTTTCTCGAAATCTTTTCAATTTTTTATAACAGCCTCTACATATGATATCAAGAAACGTGGACAAGTTTCATGATTTTCTGACTTTGTTTGTGTTCTATACATTTTTTAAACATGTGGATGGCAAGTTCACGGTCATGTTTAGTGAGCATGTTGCTCGAAGTTTCCGGTCCGCTCCTGAAATCGGTCGTAACGTGTGCTAAATAACATGTGTATCATTTTTGCATGCACGATTATCCAAGTTTCGAGTGACTTGCAGTTCAAACCTAAATTTTCCGAAGAAATTCAAATAAACGAACTAAATCTACTAGCTATTGAAAACACTGTTATAATTGTCCCAAAATGATACATGTAGGTCTACATAGTGTAGGAACGTACCACAAAAAGTTTGGTTGCCAAAATAAAGAAAAATATGGTTTGCCGAGTGTCGAAGAAGACACTCGGTAAAGGCTTCCTTTGCCGAGTGTCAACTGGTTGACACTCGGCAAAGAATCTAGAACATATATTTGCCGAGTGTCTATCACTTGACACTCGGCAAAGAAGTCTTTACTGAGTGCCCGCGATCTGGCACTCGGCAAAGAATATTTTAAAATTAAAAAACTTTGTCGAGTGCCAGATCGCGGGCACTCGGCAAAGAATAAAAATAAACTGGCCGACACCTTCTCCTTTCTCCTTCTTCCTCTCCTCTCACTCTCTGCCACTCTCTCTCGCCCGCCACCCGCCGCCGTCGGTCACCTCGCCCTCTCCCTCTCCGTCGCCGCCGCTCACCTCGACCGCTCCCTCGCCCTCTCCTTCTCACCTCGCCTTCTCCCTCGCCCTCTCACTCTCCCACGCCCTCTCACTCTCCCTCGCCCTCTCCCTCTCACCTCGCCCTCTCCCGCTCACCTCGCCCCCAAACAGATCGCCCTCTCCCTCGCCCGCACCGTCCACCCGCCGCCGCGCCGCTCCCCTCTCCCTCGCCATCGCCGCGCCGCGCCCCCACTCCGCCGCGCCTCGACACCGCCGTCGTCGTGCCTCGGCCTCAACCAGCGTCTCCACGCCTCGCCCTCAACCGCCATCGCGCCCGGCACCACACCGCCGCTTGGTAATGTGATTGTTAATTCTCTATATATGTGAGCATGTTATTGATAATGTGATGGATAGTTAGAGTTATATTATCTCTAGCCACTAG
This sequence comes from Zea mays, assembly GCF_902167145.1. Lineage (NCBI taxonomy): Eukaryota > Viridiplantae > Streptophyta > Magnoliopsida > Poales > Poaceae > Zea > Zea mays. The sequence continues at coordinate 26,408,216 of NC_050096.1, forward strand.
GTACTTAGAATTTGCATTGTGTGGATAGTTAGAGTTATATGAATTATGCCGTTGAATTATGCGTGGATATCTCATGGATTGAATATATATATGTGTGATTGTCGGCCATCGTGCTGTTGAATTATGCGTGTATGTCAGCCATCGTGCTGATAGTTTTATTTGCAGGATTTTGAAACCTCCCCGTGTAAGGGAGGTGCTGCCGAAATTTTCTTTTGCTAGGCTTCTGTTAGAGGATGGAGGACCGTGAGTGGATGTACACGGGTCGTAGAGGAGGGAACGATGTCACCCCTAAATGGATTAGAAAGACCGATGATTTCGTGGAACGAGCATATGGCGAAGCTGCTAAAGGAGCGAGTCTAGTCCCATGCCCGTGCAACAAATGTACCAACCGAAAAAGAAAACCAAAGAAGACCATGGTAGAACATATATAGAAGAATGGATTTACGTCGGGCTATACTCGGTGGATCTTTCATGGTGAAGCGCATCGTACGAGAGAGGAAGTGCTGAGACAACGTGTCGAGGATTATGACACAGATGCGGGGGTAGCGGATATGTTGAACGACTATCAGGAGGCACAGTACATAGGAGGATGTATGGATGACGAGCCAGAGCTGACTGCAAAGGCGTTCTACGACATGTTTGACGCGACACAGAAGCCCCTTCATGGCCAGACAAAGGTTTCTCAACTGGATGCCATTGGGTGTGTAATGGCGTTCAAGTCGCAATACAACATGAGTAGAGACGCATTCGATGGCTTGTTGACGGTCATTGGGAGCCTGCTTCCGGATGATCACGTTCTGCCAAAGAGCATGTACGAGGCACAGAAACTCCTTCGTGCACTCAAGATGTCGTATGAACAGATTCATGCTTGTCCGAAGGGCTGCGTGCTATTTAGGAAAGAATACACGGAGGCAAAGTACTATCCCAAGTGTAAATCGTCTAGGTTTATGGAGGTAGACTCTGGTGATGGACAGAAGAGGCAGCTCGACATCCCCTTGACAATCCTACGGCACCTTCCGTTCATACCGAGGATCCAGCGTCTGTACATGACAGAGGAATCCGCGAAACAAATGACATGGCACAAAAATGGAAAACGATACAATCCTGACAAGATGGTGCACACATCCGATGGTGAAGCATGGAAACACTTTGATGCCATTCACCGTGAGAAAGCCGAAGAGACTCGTAATGTACGTGTTGCGCTGGCCACAAATGGGTTCAATCCCTATGGAATGAGCGCTGCCCCGTACACATGTTGGCCCGTGTTTGTTATCCCAATCAATCTCCCCTCTGGTGTGTGCTTTCAAAGGCCGAATATATTCGTGTCGTTGATAATTCTCGGACACCCGGGAATAAAATGGGCGTGTACATGGAGCCTTTGATCGATGAATTGGTACGTGCCTGGGAGGAAGGGGTATGGCCGTATGACCGAGCTACGAAGACAAACTTCAGAATGCATGTTTGGTACCAGTACTCCATGCATGACTTACCAGCGTATGGGCTATTCTGCGCCTGGTGTGTTCACGGTAAGTTCCCATGCCTAGTTTGCAAGGAAGCTCTCAGGTTCATTTGGTTGAAAAAGGGTGGCAAATATTTGTCCTGCGATAAACATCGACAATTTCTCCCTCCTAACCATCCATTCTGCCTAGACATCAAGAACTTTACGAAAGGTGTCGTAGTGACAGACCGCCCACCTGCAACGATGACTGGCGCCGAAATTCGTCAACAGATAGATGGGCTCGTGGCCAATACAGAAGGTGGTTTTGTGGGATATGGTGAGCAGCATATGTGGACACATAAGTCTGGCTTGACTCGGCTCCCCTATTATGACGACCTGCTTCTTCCACACAACATTGACGTGATGCACACTGAAAAGAATGTTGTCGAGGCACTGTGGGCAACAATTATGGACATTCCCGATAAGTCAAAGGATAACGTAAAGGCAAGAGTGGATCTGGCAGCGTTATGTGATAGACCAAACCAAGAGATGAAGCCGCCAAGTGGTGGAAAGACATGGAGAAGGCCTAAGGCCAATTTCGTCCTAAGCAGGGCCCAGAGGAAGGAAGTACTTCAGTGGATCAAGATGTTGATGTTCCCTGATGGGTATGCAACTAACTTGAGTAGGGGGGTCAAATTATCTACTATGCGAGTCTTAGGGATGAAGAGTCATGACTTCCACATATGGATTGAATGTATTCTTCCTGCGATGGTTCGAGGCTATGTCCCTAAGCATGTCTGGCTACCGCTTTCAGAGTTGAGCTATTTCTTTCATCAGCTTTGTGCAAAAGAGTTATCTCGGACCGTGGTTGCAGACTTGGAAAGATTGGCACCCGTGTTACTGTGTAAGCTTGAGAAGATATTTTCACCCGGCTTCTTCAATCCAATGCAGCATTTGATTCTTCATCTCCCCTATGAGGCACGAATGGGGGGGCCCGTGCAGGGACGTTGGTGCTATCCAATCGAGAGATGTCTAAAGACTATTCGAAAGAAATGTATAAATAAATGCAAAATCGAGGCTTCCATTGCAGAGGCATACATTCTAGAGGAGGTGTCAAACTTCACAACAACTTATTATGGTGACAAACTGTCGAGCGTGCATAATCCACCCCCTCGTTATAATGATGGCGACAATGAATCGAACCTTAGCATATTTCGAGGCCAACTCGAAAGCGCAAGTGGCTCGACCACCAAGACCCTAACACATGAAGAGTGGCGGCATATCATGCTATATGTATTGACCAACCTTGAAGAGGTGACGCCATACATGGAACAATTTCTTCATGAATTCTGGCGTCGATCATGGGACCCCAGTCCACAAGAATATGACACTCTTCTTAGAAAGGGTGCGACAAATGGGTTGCCCGATTTCATTTCCTGGTTCAAACGTAAGGTACGTGCTTAGTTTGTCAAAGAGATCTGTCTATGAATTCAATTTAGTGTCTTTTAACTTGCAAATACTTGCAGGGCCAAAGAGATCCGTCTATGAGTGCCGAGTTGAGACAAGTAGCCAACGACTTTGCTTATAGGGTCAAGAAATATTCTGGGTATGACGTCAATGGATACCGTTTTCGCACAACAAACTACGACCAAAGTCGGCCCAATCGAAAAACAACGTGTTCTGGAGTCTTTACGCCCGGCCTTGACGATGTCGATTATTTTGGATGAATCGAAGAAATATATGAGCTCAATTTTTATGGTTCCAAACCTCTTACTCCAGTGATATTCAAATGTCACTGGTTTGACCCTCAAGTGACTAGACGGACACAATCTAATCTTGAGATAGTCGAAATTCGACAAGATTCCACCTTACCAGGAGACGATGTCTATATCGTGGCCCAACAGGCCACACAAGTGTATTATCTCCCATATGCGTGCCAAACGAAAGAACATCTTAAGGGTTGGGATGTTGTGTATAAGGTTTCGCCGCACGGGAGGTTACCTGTTCCTAACGATGAAGATTATAACTTAAGACCCGGACATATATTATGGAGAGTTCTTCCAAGAAGATGGGCTGGAAGGGCGATTTGAGATAGACTTAACCGAAGCTATCAGAATGGACGTGGATATTGAAATGGTTGTTGATGAGGAGGATGATGAGGTGCAAAATGATAATGACTTAGTAATCCTTGAAGGCAATGACATTAATGACGAACTTGCGTCTTCCGATGGTTTTGACTATGAAATGGTTGATAGTGATGATGAGAGTTATGATCCGGCTAACCCCAACACATATGAAGATTATTTTTAATCGATGTAATGCTATATGACTTTTTTATTTCGTACCTGCTTTTAAATAACTCTTTTTATATGTGCTTATTTGTTTACTCTTAATTGCAGGTTTTTGGACAAATATGGTGGGCGGTTGGCTGAGGAGGAGGAGGGAGAGGAGCAGGACGACGGACGAGGCAGAGCAGGACGAGGCACAGCAGGCGGCGCAACAGGACGACCTTGTCCAGCAGCAGGCGGCGCAGCAGGACGACGACGACGACCAGCAGCAGGACGCCGACGAAGCTCAGCAGACCACCTCAGGTTCTGGCGCCTCAGGTTCGAGGAGCATCTACCTGCGAGGTCCCACGAGTCTCCCTCAGCGTCCCATACTTCGGGACAGGCGGCCGCTGATTCGGCCGGATGAGGAGAGGCATGTAACTTTATATTCTTCATTCTTGTTCATATTATGTGTTCAAAATCATAATTAAAACTAATACTTTTTATTTATCACTTGGACAGGTCTTGGACAGTTGTGGATTATGCTGGGGGTCATCGTCGCCTCCCCAATGACATCCTCGGCCTGCTGTGCAGGGAACACTTCCCTGGACTAGTTGAGTACGCCGGAGTGACGGGCCCAACCTACACCTTCGACCACTACGCCGTTGCCCCCGATGCAGTAGTCCGGGATGGCCGAGAATTCAATAATAAGGCGGAGCGGGTGAAGCAAGAGCTGTGGGTAAGTCTTAGTATAATGTAAAATATGTCGCATTCGTTGCAAATTCTAGAAATAATGTATGGATACATCGTTTTTGTATGCATGATTTCTTCAGATGTGAGGCTGGATACGAGGCTAGGGTGGATGTGGTGGCCACCACGAGCTGTAAGAAGCTCGTCGTGGACATGCACTATGAGGCCCGAATCCAGGCCATCGTCAGCTACCACGGCTCTGTCCTTGGGGAGAAGGTGACCAAGCAGTAAGCCCGAACCAAGTCATGCATGTTTTGGTACCATTACTCCATGCATGAATTTTATTTTATCTTCTCATATGCACTTTACGTGTTTACTTTGTAGATGATTCCACATTGGTGCGCCGCACATCCTCTGTGCTGGGAGCAGATGGTGGATAGGTGGTGCTCGCCTGAGTGGGACGAGGCGCACAACGCTAGCCGGGAACAGCGTACGATGATGCAAGGTCCTTCCCACCACCAAGGCAGCCGGAGCCTGGGCCAATATGCAGAAGCATGTGTAAGCATGGTCCCTCCCACCACCAAGGCAGCCGGAGCCTGGGCCAATTATTTCTAACTATCTCATTGGTTTTCTTGTAGTCGGCGTCACATGGTGGCCAACCTTGCTCCATCTTCTCGGCCTATGCTATGGCCCATAAGGGCAAGGCGACATCTGACGTCACCTACAACCCGGATGATGGGCTCGAGGCCTACACCAACCCCGCCGTCTATAGCTGCCTTCATGACTACATCGCCATGGCGCAGGAGGTCCATGGCCCAGAATATGATCCGAGCACCGAGCAGATCGACCCCGATGTGCTCATGAGGGTCGGAGGAGGCAAGCGACATGGGAGGTACTGGATTGCCGACGGGGCAATCGACTCGTCCTCCACTCCCACTCTGTCCCAGGTGCAAGCAAGGAGCACGGGCTCGAGTCTAGCCATATGACCTCGGCACGACAGCTCACAGCATCGCATACAGCAACTCGAGGTTAGTGCTTCTGTAACTCATCTTTACTTGAGTTATATACCTTCTCTTTGAGTTACTATAACGTTCGCTTGTAATATTACAGACACAACTAGAAGAGATGGAGGCGAGGATGATGGCGGAGCGGGAGGCGGAGCAGCTGGCTCGCGAGGCAGATCATCATAAGATGGCGAAGATGTTCCAGTACATGCAGAGCCTTGGTGCCACACAGGGTTTCGCTCCGCCACCTCCATTATTCCCTGCAGTTGACCCCGCTCTGTTCCATACTCCTGTAAATATCAAAATTGTAGTTAGATGTTGGTAATGCATCTGGTATAACACATGCAATCTGAAAGTCGCCTAGAGGGGGGGGGGTGAATAGGCAAATCTGAAATTTATAAAGTTTAAGCACAACTACAAGCCGGGGTTAGCGTTTAGAAATATAATCGTGTTCGAAAGAGAGGGCGAAATACAAATCACAAGCAAATAAGGAGGATGACACGGTGATTTGTTTTACCGAGGTTCGGTTCTTGCAAACCTACTCCCCGTTGAGGTGGTCACAAAGACTGGGTCTCTTTCAACCCTTTCCCTCTCTCAAACGGTCACCTAGACCGAGTGAGCTTCTCTTCTCAATCAATTGGGACACTTAGTCCCCACAAGGACCACCACACAATTGGTGTCTCTTGCTTTTATTACAAATATCTTAGGAACAAGAAACGAGGAAGAAGAAAAGTGATCCAAGCACAAGAGCTCAAAAGAACACGACAAAACTCTCTTTTCTGGTCACTAATTGCTTTGAGTGGAATTGGGACTTGGAGAGATTTTGATTCACTCTATTTGTGTCTTGTATTGAATGCACTAGCTCTTGTATTGAGTGTGTTGGCTGAGAACTTGGATGCCTTGAAGTGTGGTGGTTGGGGGGGGGGTATTTATAGCCCCTGCCACCAAAGTGGCCGTTGGGAAGGTTGCTGTCGAAGGGCGCACCGGACAGTCCGGTGCGCCACCAGACACTGTCCAGTGCGCCAGCCACGTCACCCAACCGTTAGGGGTTTGACCATTGGAGCTCTGACAAGTGGAGCCACCGGACAGTCCGGTGGTGCACCGGACAGACACTGTTCACTGTCCGATGTGCCATCTGGCGCTTGCTCTGACTCTGTGCGCGCAGTCGCGCACTATTCACTGTTCACTGTTGCTTTTGCAGACGACCGTTGGCGCAGTAGCCGTTGCTCCGCTTGGCACACCGGACAGTCCGGTGAATTATAGCGGAGAGGCAATCCCAGAAACCCGAAGGTGACAAGTTCGGAGTTGATCTCCCTGGTGCACCGGACACTGTCGGGTGGCACACCGGACAGTCCGGTGCGCCAGACCAGGGCAGCCTTCGGTTGTCTTTTGCTCTTTTTATTTGAACCATTTCTTGGACTTTTTATTGGTTTGTGTTGAACCCTTGATACCTGTAGAACTTATAAATTAGAGCAAACTAGTTAGTCCAATTATTTGTGTTGGGCAATTCAACCACCAAAGTTATTTAGGAAAAGGTGTGAGCCTATTTCCCTTTCAATCTCCCCCTTTTTGGTGATTGATGCCAACACAAACCAAAGCAAATATATAAGTGCAGAATTGAACTAGTTTGCATAAGGTAAGTGCAAAGGTTACTTGGAATTAAACCAATTTATACATTCATAGGATATGCATGGATTGCTTTATTTCTTTTAACATTTTGGACCACGCTTGCAGCCTTGCACCACTTGTTTTGTTTTAGCAAATGTTTTGGAAATTCTTTTTCAAAGTCTTTTGCAAATAGTCAAAGGTATATGAATAAGATTTTGAGAAGCATTTTCAAGATTTGAATATTTCTCCCCATGTTTCAAATGCTTTTCCTTTGACTAAACAAAACTCCCCCTTAATGAAATTCTCCTCTTAGTGTTCAAGAGGGTTTTAGATATTAATTTTGAAAGAGTCATACCAATTGAAATTATATCAAAAATAAGCTACCAATTGAAAAACTTCTTTAATACAAATTGAAAAGACTACATTTTTGAAATTGGTGGTGGTGCGGTCCTTTTGCTTTGGGATAATACTTCCTCCCCCTTTGGCATGAATCACCAAAACAGATACTTGTGAGTGAAATATAAGCCCTTTTACTTTCTCTCCCCCTTTGGCAAACAATATATGAGTGAATATTATACCAAATTGGAGAGCGGTGCGGAGTGACGGCGAAGGATGAACAATTCGATGGAGTGGAAGCCTTGTCTTCGCCAAAGAACTCCATTTCCCTTTCAATCGAGGACTTAGCATGAAATACACTTGAAAACCACATTAGTCATAACACATGAAACAGAGATGATCAAAGGTACATAAATGAGCTATGTGTGCAAAACATCAATCAAAATTCCGAGAATCAAGAATATTTAGCTCATGCCTAAGTTTGGTAAAAGTCTTCTCATCTAATGGCTTGGTGAAGATATCGGTTAATTGTTCTTTGGTGCTCACAGAGGCTATCTCGATATCCCCCTTTTGTTGGTGATACCTCAAAAAATGATACCGAATGGCTATGTGCTTAGTGCGGCTGTGCTCAACGGGATTATCCGCCATGCGGATTGCACTCTCATTATCACATAGGAGAGGAACTTTGGTTAGTTTGTAACCATAGTCCCTAAGGGTTTGCCTCATCGAAAGCAATTGCGCGCAACAATGGCCTGCGGCAATGTACTCGGCTTCGGCAGTTGAAAGAGCTACTGAGTTTTGTTTCTTTGAAGCCCAAGATACTAGGGATCTTCCCAAGAACTGACAAGTCCCTGATGTGCTCTTTCTATCAATTTTACACCCTGTCCAATCAGCATCTGAATATCCAATTAAATCAAAAGTGGATCCCCTAGGGCACCAAAGACCAAACTTAGGTGTATGAACTAAATATCTCAAGATTCGTTTCACGTCCCTAAGGTGAACTTCCTTAGGATCGGCTTGGAATCTTGCACACATGCATACAGAAAGCATAATATCCGGTCGAGATGCACATAAATAGAGTAAAGATCCTATCATCGACCGGTATACCTTTTGATCTACGGATTTACCTCCCGTGTCGAGGTCGAGATGCCCATTGGTTCCCATGGGTGTCTTGATGGGCTTGGCATCCTTCATTCCAAACTTGGTGAGAATGTCTTGAGTGTACTTCGTTTGGCTAATGAAGGTGCCCTCTTGGAGTTGCTTCACTTGAAATCCTAAGAAATACTTCAACTCCCCCATCATAGACATCTCGAATTTTTGAATCATGATTCTACTAAACTCTTCACAAGTAGATTTGTTAGTAGACCCAAATATAATATCATCAACATAAATTTGGCATACAAACAAATCATTTGCAATAGTTTGAGTAAAGACAGTAGGATCGGCTTTTCCGACTTTGAAGCCATTAGCGTTAAGAAAATCTCTTAGGCATTCATACCATGCTCTTGGGCTTGCTTGAGCCCATAAAGCGCCTTAGAGAGTTTATATACATGATTAGGGTACTCACTATCTTCAAAGCCGGGAGGTTGCTCAACATAGACCTCCTCCTTGATTGGTCCATTGAGGAAGGCACTTTTCACGTCCATTTGATAGAGCTTATGATAGTCGCCTAGAGGGGGGGTGAATAGGGCGAAACTGAAATTTACAAATATAAACACAACTACAAGCCGGGTTAGCGTTGGAAATGTAAACGAGTCCGCGAGAGAGGGCGCAAAACAAATCGCAAGCAAATGAAGAGTGTGACACGCGGATTTGTTTTACCGAGGTTCGGTTCTCGCAAACCTACTCCCCGTTGAGGAGGCCACAAAGGCCGGGTCTCTTTCAACCCTTCCCTCTCTCAAACGGTCCCTCGGACCGAGTGAGCTTTTCTTCTCAAATCAAAGCCGGGAATAAAACTTCCCCGCAAGGGCCACCACACAATTGGTGCCTCTTGCCTTGATTACAATTGAGTGTAGATCACAAGAGCAAGTGAGAAAGAAAAGAAGCAATCCAAGCGCAAGAGCTCAAAAGAACACGGCAAATCTCTCTCGCTAATCACTAAAGCCTTTTGTGGAATTGGAGAGGATTTGATCTCTTTGGTGTGTCTAGAATTGAATGCCTAGCTCTTGTAAGTGGTTGAGAAGTGGAAAACTTGGATGCAATGAATGTGGGGTGGTTGGGGTATTTATAGCCCCAACCACCAAAAATGGCCGTTGGGAGGCTGTCTGTTCGATGGCGCACCGGACAGTCCGGTGCACACCGGACATGTCCGGTGCCCCCGCCACGTCATCACTGCCGTTGGATTCTGACCGTTGGAGCTTCTGACTTGTGGGCGCGCCTGGATGTCCGGTGCACACCGGACATGCACTGTACCTTGTCCGGTGCGCCAGTATGGGCGCGCCTGACTTCTGCGCGTGCTGCGCGCGCATTAATTGCGTCGCAGGTAGCCGTTGGCGCCGAATAGCCGTTGCTCCAGAGTTGCACCGGACAGTCCGGTGCACACCGGACATGTCCGGTGAATTATAGCGGACTAGCCGTTGGAGATTCCCGAAGCCGGCGAGTTCCTGAGGCCGCTCTTCCTTGGCACACCGGACACTGTCCGGTGTACACCGGACAGTCCGGTGAATTATAGCGGAGTCGCCTCTGGAAATTCCCGAAGGTGGCGAGTTTGCGTTGGAGTCCTCTGGTGCACCAGACATGTCCGGTGGTGCACCGGACACTGTCCGGTGGCACACCGGACAGTCCGGTGCGCCAGACCAGAGGTGCCTTCGGTTGACCCCTTTGCTCTTTTGTTGAATCCAACTCTTGGTCTTTTTATTGGCTAAGTGTGAAACTTTAACACCTGTATAACTTATACACTGGAGCAAACTAGTTAGTCCAATTATTTGTGTTGGGCAATTCAACCACCAAAATTAATTAGGGACTAGGTGTAAGCCTAATTCCCTTTCAATCTCCCCCTTTTTGGTGATTGATGCCAACACAAACCAAAGCAAATATGGAAGTGCATAATTGAACTAGTTTGCATAATGTAAGTGTAAAGGTTGCTTGGAATTGAGCCAATATAAGTACTTACAAGATATGCATGGATCGTTTCTTTCTTATTTAACATTTTGGACCACGCTTGCACCACAGGTTTTGTTTTTGCAAACTATTTTTGTAAATCCTATTCAAAGTTCTTTTGCAAATAGTCAAAGGCAAATGAATAAGATTTTGAGAAGCATTTTCAAGATTTGAAATTTTCTCCCCCTGTTTCAAATGCTTTTCCTTTGACTAAACAAAACTCCCCCTAAATGAGATTCTCCTCTTAGTGTTCAAGAGGGTTTTGATATATCATTTTTGAAATACTACTTTCTCCCTTTTTTTTGAACACAATAGGATACCAATTGAAAAATATTCAACACTTAGTTTTTGAAATTGGTGTGGTGGTGCGGTCCTTTTGCTTTGGGCTCATACTCTCTCCCCCTTTGGCATGAATCGCCAAAAGCGGAATCATTAGAGCCCGCTTGGTGCTATCTTCCCCTTTGGTCATAAATAAATGAGTTAAGATTATACCAAAGACGAAGTCCTTTTGCTCTCACCCCAAAAGATGGAGAGTCTCTTGGAGCGACGGCGAAGGATGAGTTATGGAGTGGAAGCCTTTGTCTTCGCCGAAGACTCCAATTCCCTTTCAATACACCTATGACTTGGTTTGAAATAGACTTGAAAAACACATTAGTCATAGCATATGAAAGAGACATGATCAAAGGTATATAGAGGAGCAATGTGTGCAATTTAACAAAAGAAGTTCCTAGAATCAAGAATATTGAGCTCATGCCTAAGTTTGTTAAAAGATTGTTCATCAAGAGGCTTGGTAAAGATATCGGCTAATTGATCTTTAGTATTAATGTATGAAATCTCGATATCTCCCTTTTGTTGGTGATCCCTAAGAAAATGATACCGAATGGCTATGTGTTTAGTGCGACTATGCTCGACGGGATTATCCGCCATCATGATTGCACTCTCGTTATCACATAGCAAAGGGACTTTGGTTAATTTGTAACCGTAGTCCCGCAGGGTTTGCCTCATCCAAAGCAATTGCGCGCAACAATGGCCTGCGGCAATATACTCGGCTTCGGCGGTGGAAAGAGCGACCGAATTTTGCTTCTTTGAAGCCCAAGACACCAAGGATCTTCCCAAGAACTGGCAAGTCCCCGATGTGCTCTTCCTATTGATTTTGCACCCCGCCCAATCGGCATCTGAAAAACCAATCAAATCAAATGTGGATCCCCTAGGATACCAAAGCCCAAACTTAGGAGTATAAGCCAAATATCTCAAGATTCGTTTTACGGCCGTAAGGTGAGCTTCCTTAGGGTCGGCTTGGAATCTTGCACACATGCATACAGAAAGCATAATATCCGGTCGAGATGCACATAAATAGAGTAAAGAACCTATCATCGACCGGTATACCTTTTGATCCACGGACTTACTTCCCGTGTCGAGGTCGAGATGCCCATTGGTTCCCATGGGTGTCTTGATGGGTTTGGCATCTTTCATCCCAAATTTGTTTAGAATGTCTTGAGTGTACTTCGTTTGGCTAATGAAGGTGCCCTCTTGGAGTTGTTTCACTTGGAATCCTAAGAAATACTTCAACTCCCCCATCATAGACATCTTGAATTTCTGTGTCATAATCCTACTAAACTCTTCACATGTAGACTCGTTAGTAGACCCAAATATAATATCATCAACATAAATTTGGCATACAAACAAGTCATTTTCAAGAGTTTTAGTAAAGAGTGTAGGATCGGCCTTTCCGACTTTGAAACCATTAGCAATAAGGAAATCTCTAAGGCATTCATACCATGCTCTTGGGGCTTGCTTGAGCCCATAAAGCGCCTTAGAGAGCTTATAGACATGGTTAGGGTACTCACTGTCTTCAAAGCCGGGAGGTTGCTCAACGTAGACCTCTTCCTTGATTGGTCCATTGAGGAATGCACTTTTCACGTCCATTTGATAAAGCTTAAAGCCATGGTAAGTAGCATAGGCCAATAATATGCGAATTGACTCAAGCCTAGCTACGGGTGCATAGGTTTCACCGAAATCCAAACCTTCGACTTGGGAGTATCCTTTGGCCACAAGTCGAGCTTTGTTCCTTGTCACCACACCATGCTCATCTTGCTTGTTGCGGAAGACCCATTTGGTTCCTACAACATTTTGGTTAGGATGTGGAACTAAATGCCATACCTCATTTCTAGTGAAGTTGTTGAGCTCCTCTTGCATTGCCACCACCCAATCCGAATCTTGTAGTGCTTCCTCTACCTTGTGTGGCTCAATAGAGGAAACAAACGAGTAATGTTCACAAAAATGTGCAACACAAGATCTAGTAGTTACCCCCTTATGAATGTCGCCGAGGATGGTGTCAACGGGGTGATCTCGTTGTATTGCTTGGTGGACTCTTGGGTGTGGCGGCCTTGGTTCTTGCTCATCCTCCTTTTCTTGATCACTTGCATCTCCCCCTTGATTATTGCCATCATCTTGAGGTGGCTTATCTTCTTGATCTTGCCCTTCATCAACTTGAGCCTTATCCTCATTTTGAGTTGGTGGAGATGCTTGCGTGGAGGAGGATGGTTGATCTTGTGCATGTGGAGGCTCTTCGGATTCCTTAGGACACACATCCCCAATGGACATGTTCCTTAGCGCTATGCATGGAGCCTGTTCTTCACCTATCTCATCAAGATCAACTTGCTCTACTTGAGAGCCGTTAGTCTCATCAAACACAACGTCACAAGAAACTTCAACAAGTCCTGAGGACTTGTTAAAGACTCTATATGCCCTTGTGTTTGAGTCATATCCTAGTAAAAAGCCTTCTACAGTTTTAGGAGCAAATTTAGATTTTCTACCTCTTTTAACAAGAATAAAACATTTGCTACCAAAAACTCTAAAATATGAAATATTTGGCTTTTTACCGGTTAGGAGTTCATAGGATGTCTTCTTGAGGATTCGGTGAAGATATAACCGGTTGATGGCATAGCAAGCGGTGTTGACCGCCTCGGCCCAAAACCAATCCGACTCATCAAGCATGGTCCTAGCCATGTCTAATAGAGTTCGATTCTTCCTCTCCACTACACCATTTTGTTGTGGCGTGTAGGGAGAAGAGAACTCATGCTTGATGCCCTCCTCCTCAAGAAAGCCTTCGATTTGAGAGTTCTTGAACTCCGTCCCGTTGTCGCTTCTAATTTTCTTGATCCTTAAGCCGAACTCATTTTGAGCCCGTCTCAAGAATCCCTTTAAGGTCTCTTGGGTATGAGATTTATCCTGCAAAAAGAACACCCAAGTGAAGCGAGAATAATCATCCACAATAACTAGACAGTACTTACTCCCGCCGATGCTTATGTAAGCGATCGGACCGAATAGATCCATGTGAAGGAGCTCTAGTGGCCTGTCACTTGTCATAATGTTCTTGTGTGGATGATGAGTCCCAACTTGCTTTCCGGCTTGGCATGCGCTACAAATCCTGTCTTTCTCAAAATGAACATTTGTTAGTCCCAAAATGTGTTCTCCCTTTAGAAGCTTATGAAGATTCTTCATTCCAACATGGGCTAGTCGGCGGTGCCAGAGCCAACCCAAGTTAGTCTTAGCAACCAAGCAAGTGTCGAGTTCAGCTCTATCAAAATCTACCAAGTATAGCTGACCCTCTAACACTCCTTTAATTGCTATTGAATCATCACTTCTTCTAAAGACAGTAACACCTATATCAGTAAATAGAAGTTGTAGCCCATTTGACATAATTGGGATACGGAAAGCAAATTGTAATCTAAAGAATCTACAAGAAAAACATTGGAAATGGAATGGTCGGGTGAAATAGCAATTTTACCCAAACCTTTGACCAAACCTTGATTTCCATCCCCGAATGTGATAGCTCGTTGGGGATCTTTGTTTTTCTCATATGAGGAGAACATATTCTTTTCCCCTGTCATGTGGTTTGTGCACCCGCTGTCGAGTATCCAACTTGAGCCCCCGGATGCATAAACCTACAAAATAATTTTAGTTCTTGACTTTAGGTACCCAAACGGTTTTGGGTCCTTTGGCATTAGAAACAAGAACTTTGGGTACCCAAACACAAGTCTTTGACCCCTTGTGTTTGCCCCCAACAAACTTGGCAACTATCTTGCCGGATTTGTTAGTCAAAACATAAGATGCATCAAAAGTCTTAAATGAAATATCATGATCATTTGATGCACTAGGAGTTCTCCTTTTAGGCAACTTGGCACGGGTTGGTTGCCTAGAACTAGATGTCTCACCCTTATACATAAAAGCATGCTTAGGGCCAGAGTGAGACTTCCTAGAGTGAATTCTCCTAATTTTGTCCTCGGGATAACCGGCAGGGTATAAAATGTAACCCTCGTTATCCTGAGGCATGGGAGCCTTGCCCTTAACAAAGTTGGACAATCTTTTAGGAGGGGCACTAAGTTTGACATTGTCTCCCCTTTGGAAGCCAATGCCATCCTTGATGCCCGGGCGTCTCCCATTATAGAGCATACTTCTAGCAAATTTAAACTTTTCATTTTCTAAGTTATGCTCGGCAATTTTAGCATCTAATTTTGCTATATGATCATTTTGTTGTTTAATTAACATCATGTGATCATGAATAGCATCAACATCAATATCTCTACATCTAGTACAAATAGTGACATGCTCAATGGTAGATGTAGAAGGTTTGCAAGAATTAAGTTCAACAATCTTAGCACGTAATATATCATTTTTATCTCTAAGATCGGAAATAGTGACATTGCAAACATCAAAGTTCTTAGCCTTAGCAATCAAATTTTCATTTTCTACTTTAAGGCTAGCAAGAGAAATGTTTAATTCTTCAATCCTAGCAAGCAAATCATCATTATTATCTCTAGGATTGGGAATTGGAACATCACAAACATGAGAATCAACCTTAGCATTTAATCTAGCATTTTCATTTCTAAGGTTGTCAATGGTCTCATGGCAAGTGCTTAGCTCACTAGACAATTTTTCACATTTTTCTACCTCTAGAGCATAAGCATTTTTAACCTTAACATGCTTTTTGTTTTCCTTAATAAGGAAGTCCTCTTGTGAGTCCAAGAGATCATCCTTCTCATGAATAGCACTAATCAATTCATTTAATTTTTCCTTTTGTTGCATGTTAAGATCGGCAAAAAGGGTACGCAAATTATTCTCCTCATCACTAGCATTATCATCACTAGAGGATTCATATTTAGTGGAGGATTTAGATTTTACCTTCTTCCTTTTGCCGTCTTTTGCCATGAGGCACTTGTGGCTGACGTTGGGGAAGAGGAGTCCTTTGGTGACGGCGATGTTGGCGGCGTCCTCGTCGTCGGAGGAGTCGCTAGAGCTTTCGTCGGAGTCCCACTCCCGACAAACATGGGCATCGCCGCCCCTTTTCTTGTAGTACTTCTTCTTTTCTCTCCTCTTGCCCTTCTTGTCGTTATCCCTGTCACTGTCACTTGATAATGGACATTTAGCAATGAAGTGACCGGGCTTACCACACTTGTAGCAAACCTTCTTGGAGCGGGACTTGTAGTCTTTCCCTCTCCTTTGCTTGAGGATTTGGCGGAAGCTCTTGATGACGAGTGCCATTTCCTCATTATCGAGCTTGGAGGCGTATATTGGTTGTCGACTTGGTGTAGATTCCTCCTTTTCCTCCGTCGCCTTGAATGCGACGGGTTGAGCTTCGGATGTGGATGGATCATCAAGCTCGTTGATCTTCCTCGAGCCTTCGATCATGCACTCAAAACTTACAAAATTCCTGATAACTTCCTCGGGGGTCATTTTAGTATATCTAGGATTACCACGAATTAATTGAACTTGAGTGGGATTAAGAAAAATGAGAGATCTTAGAATAACCTTAACCATTTCGTGGTCGTCCCACTTCTTGCTCCCGAGGTTGCGCACTTGGTTCACCAAGGTCTTGAGCCGGTTGTACATGTGTTGTGGCTCTTCCCCTTTGCGAAGCCGGAACCGACCGAGCTCCCTCTCGATCGTTTCCCGCTTGGTGATCTTTGTGAGCTCATCTCCCTCGTGCGCGGTTTTGAGCACATCCCAAACTTCCTTGGCGCTCTTCAACCCTTGAACTTTGTTATACTCCTCTCTACTTAAAGAGGCGAGGAGTATTGTTGTTGCTTGAGAGTTGAAGTGCTCGATTTGGGCCACCTCATCCTTATCATAATCTTCATCCCCTACGGACGGTACCTGTGCTCCAAACTCAACAACATTCCATATACTTTTGTGGAGTGAGGTTAGATGAAATTTCATTAAATCACTCCACCTAGCATAATCCTCGCCATCAAAGGTTGGCGGTTTGCCTAATGGAACGGAAAGTAATGGAGTATGTCTAGATGTACGGGGATAGTGTAAGGGGATCTTACTAAACTTCTTACGCTCTTGGCGTTTAGAAGTTATGGAGGGCGCATCGGAGCCGGAGGTCGATGTTGATGAGGTGTCGGTCTCGTAGTAGACCACTTTCCTCATCCTCTTGTGCTTGTCCCCACTCCGATGTGGCTTGTGAGAGGAAGATCTTTCCTTCTTCTCTTTGTGGTGAGAAGAAGATTTCTTCTCCTTCCCTTTGTTGGAGGAGCTCTTCTTCTTCTCCTTCCTCTTGGTGCGGGACTCTTCCGATGAAGTGCTCCCGTGGCTTGTAGTGGGCTTTTCACCGGTCTCCATCTCCTTCTTGGCGTGATCTCCCGACATCACTTCGAGCGGTTAGGCTCTAATGAAGCACTGGGCTCTGATACCAATTGATAGTCGCCTAGAGGGGGGGGGGGTGAATAGGGCGAAACTGAAATTTACAAATATAAACACAACTACAAGCCGGGTTAGCGTTGGAAATGTAAACGAGTCCGCGAGAGAGGGCGCAAAACAAATCGCAAGCAAATGAAGAGTGTGACACGCGGATTTGTTTTACCGAGGTTCGGTTCTCGCAAACCTACTCCCCGTTGAGGAGGCCACAAAGGCCGGGTCTCTTTCAACCCTTTGAGAGCACCTAGAGGGGGGGGGGGGGGGTGAATAGGTGATCCTGTAAAAGTTCAAAACTTAAGCCACAAAAACTTGTTAAGGGTTAGCACAAGTATGGCCAAGTGGCTAGAGAGAACTCAAAACACGATAACCACAAGAAAGCAATCACAGAGTTGACACGGTGGTTATCCCGTGGTTCGGCCAAGTACAAAACTTGCCTACTCCACGTTGTGGCGTCCCAACGGACAAGAGTTGCACTCAACTCCTCTCAAGTGATCCAATGATCAACTTGAATACCACGGTGTTTTTCTTTCCTTTGATCTTTTCCCGTTTGCGAGGAATCTCCACAACTTGGAGTCTCTCGCCCTTACAATTGAGTTCACAAAGAAATACGGAGTAAGGTGGGAATGAGCAACGTACACAAGACTCGAAAATCAGAGCAACAACACGCACACAAGTCGCAACAAGAGCTCGCAACGCAACACAAAGAGTTCACAACTCCACAAGAGCTCTATATGCTATCACAATGAAACGAATGCGTGAGATTGATGTCTTGGTGCTTAGAAGAGTTGTAGGAATGCTTGGTTATCTCCTCCATGCGCCTAGGGGTCCCTTTTATAGCCCCAAGGCAGCTAGGAGCCGTTGAGAGCACATCTGGAAGGCTATCCTTGCCTTCTGTCGTCGGGCGCACCGGACAGTCCGGTGCACACCGGACACTGTCCGGTGCCCGATTTATTTCCTTAACAGGCGCAGCCGACCGTTGCCGACCACTGCAGATCTGGCGCACCGGACAGTCCGGTGCACACCGGACAGTCCGGTGCTTCCTTCCGACCGTTGGCTCGGCCACGTGTCGCGCGCCGATCGCGCGGCCGACCGTTGGCCCGGCCGACCGTTGGCTCACCGGACAGTCCGGTGCACACCGGACAGTCCGGTGAATTTTAGCCGAAGTCGCCGGAGAAAAACCCGAGAGTGGCCTCTTCGGCCAAGGCAACCTGGTGCACCGGACACTGTCCGGTGCACCACCGAACACTGTCCGGTGCACCACCGGACAGTCCGGTGCCCCAGACCGAAACAGCCCCTTGGCTGCACACAGCCAAGTCTTCTCTTCTCTTCTTCTTTCTGTTTCTAACACTTAGACAAATATATTAGTACACAAAACCAATGTACTAAGGCTTAGAAACATACCTTTACTTGTGATTTGCACTTTGTTCATCCATGAGCATATTATCACATTTAAGCCTTTGTGTTTGCACTCAATCACCAAAATACTTAGAAATGGCCCAAGGGCACATTTCCCTTTCAATCTCCCCCTTTTTGGTGATTTATGCCAACACAACATAGAGCAACTAGAACAGGTGCAAAATCACTTCAAATAAAAACTGACTTTGAGTTTTATTCAAATTTTGGCATATATGGATCATCTTTTGCCACCACTTGGTTTGTTTTTGCAAATCAAACTCAAATCTCTATCTCTAAGTCAAACACACATGTTGAAGCATAACGAGAGTCATTCCAAAAGAGATTGATCAAAGATTTCAAAAACTCCCCCTATTTCCCATAATCAACACTTCTCCCCACAAGAAGCCAACTTTTGACAATAGAGACAATAAGAGACAATAAAAGCTTTTGACAAAACAAAAACTCTATTCTACTATTTTCAAAATCTCTCAAGTGGTAGCTGATCCATTTATCACTTTGGCCTTTATTTTCTCCCCCTTTGGCATCAAGCACCAAAACGGGATTAATCTTGGCCTTCTAACCCCATTGCCTCACCAAAGTCTTCAATTAAGAGCAAATGGCAAAAAGATTTCATGAGATGAACTTGGAATTAGTTACCCTCTCATCGGAGTGCAGTGGAAGTCTTTCATGGTCCAAGTCCACCTTTTCCCTTTCAATCCTCCTTCGAGACTAAATTACCAAACTCAAGCACATGGTTAGTCTCAAAGGGTCAAGTTGTAACACATCTCCCCCTAAACATGTGCATCACTTTGCAACGGACTTGTGATGTCCAGGGAGTGTTTGTACAACTTGAGCACCATAATAAGCAACATAATGCAAAAAGGAACATGATCAAAAGCATAACTACATGTATGCTACAATTCAATCCAGGTTCCGCGAATCTAAGACATTTAGCTCACTACGCAACCTGCAAAAGGTCTTCTCATCTAGAGGCTTAGTGAAGATATCGGCTAGCTGGTTCTCGGTGCTAACATGAAACACTTCGATATCTCCCTTTTGCTGGTGGTCTCTCAAAAAGTGATGCCGGATGTCTATGTGCTTTGTGCGGCTGTGTTCAACAGGATTTTCCGCCATGCGGATAGCACTCTCATTATCACATAGGAGTGGGACTTTGCTCAGATTGTAGCCAAAGTCCCGGAGGGTTTGCCTCATCCAAAGTAGTTGCGCGCAACACTGTCCTGCGGCAACATACTCGGCCTCAGCGGTGGATAGGGCAACGGATGTTTGTTTCTTAGAGTTCCATGACACCAGGGACCTTCCTAAGAATTGGCACGTCCCCAATGTACTCTTCCTATCGACCTTACATCCAGCATAGTCGGAGTCTGAGTATCCAACTAAGTCAAAGGTAGACCCTTTTGGATACCAGAGCCCGAAGCAAGGCGTAGCAACCAAATATCTAAGAATTCGCTTCACCGCCACTAAGTGACACTCCTTAGGATCGGATTGAAATCTAGCACACATGCATACGCTAAGCATAATATCCGGTCTACTAGCACATAAGTAAAACAAAGAACCTATCATTGACCGGTATGCTTTTTGATCAACGGACTTACCTCCTTTGTTGAGGTCGGTGTGTCCGTCGGTCCCCATCGGAGTCTTTGCGGGCTTGGCGTCCTTCATCCCAAACCGCTTTAGCAGATCTTGCGTGTACTTCGTTTGGGAGATGAAGGTGCCGTCCTTGAGTTGCTTCACTTGGAACCCAAGGAAGTAGTTCAACTCGCCCATCATCGACATCTCGAATTTCTGCGTCATCACCCTGCTAAACTCTTCACAAGACTTTTGGTTAGTAGAACCAAATATTATGTCATCGACATAAATTTGGCACACAAACAAATCACCATCACATGTCTTTGTAAAAAGAGTTGGATCGGCCTTCCCAACCTTGAAAGCATTAGCAAGTAAAAAGTCTCTAAGGCATTCATACCATGCTCTTGGGGCTTGCTTAAGTCCATAGAGCGCCTTAGAGAGCTTACACACATGGTCGGGGTACCGTTCATCCTCGAAGCCAGGGGGTTGCTCCACGTACACCTCCTCCTTGATTGGCCCGTTGAGGAAAGCGCTCTTCACATCCATTTGGTACAACCTGAAAGAATGGTGAGCGGCATATGCTAGCAAGATTCGAATTGACTCTAGCCTAGCCACAGGAGCAAAGGTCTCCTCGAAATCCAAACCTGCGACTTGGGCATAACCTTTTGCCACAAGTCGAGCCTTGGTCCTCGTCACCACCCCGTGCTCGTCCTGTTTATTGCGGAACACCCACTTGGTTCCCACAACATTTTGCTTCGGACGAGGCACCAGTGTCCAAACTTCATTGCGCTTGAAGTTGTTTAACTCCTCTTGCATGGCCAACACCCAATCCGGATCTAGCAAGGCCTCTTCTACCCTGAAAGGCTCAATAGAAGAGACAAAGGAGTAATGCTCACAAAAATTAACTAATCGAGATCGAGTAGTTACTCCCTTGCTAATGTCACCCAGAATTTGGTCGACGGGATGATCCCTTTGAATCATCGTTCGAACTTGGGTTGGAGGTGCCGGTTGCACTTCTTCCTCCATCACATGATTATCTTGTGCTCCCCCTTGATCACATGCCTCCTGTTGATGAACCTGTTCATCGTCTTGAGTTGGGGGTAGCACCATGGTCGAGGAAGAAGGTTGATCTCGTTTATCTTGTTCCTGTGGCCGTACTTCTCCAATCGCCATGGTTCGTATAGCGGCTGTCGGAACATCTTCTTCATCTACATCATCACAATCAACAACTTGCTCTCTTGGAGAGCCATTAGTCTCATCAAATACAACGTCGCTAGAGACTTCAACCAAACCCGATGATTTGTTGAAGACTCTATACGCCTTTGTATTTGAGTCATAACCTAACAAAAACCCTTCTACAGCTTTGGGAGCAAACTTAGAATTTCTACCCTTCTTTACTAGAATGTAGCATTTACTCCCAAATACACGAAAGTACGATACATTGGGTTTGTTACCGGTTAGTAGCTCATACGATGTCTTCTTGAGGAGGCGATGAAGGTAGACCCTGTTGATGGCGTGGCAAGCAGTGTTAACGGCTTCCGTCCAAAAGCACTCGGGGGTCTTGAACTCTCCTAGCATCGTCCTCGCCATATCGATGAGCGTCCTGTTCTTCCTCTCTACCACACCATTTTGCTGTGGTGTGTAGGGAGCGGAGAACTCGTGCTTGATCCCTTCCTCTTCAAGGAACTCCTCCACTTGAAGGTTCTTGAACTCGGATCCGTTGTCGCTCCTTATCTTCTTCACTTTGAGCTCAAACTCATTTTGAGCTCTCCTGAGGAAGCGCTTGAGGGTCCCTTGGGTTTCAGACTTATCCTGCAAAAAGAACACCCAAGTGAAGCGGGAAAAATCATCAACAATAACTAAACCATACTTACTCCCTCCTATGCTCAGATAGGCGACAGGTCCGAAGAGGTCCATATGCAGCAGCTCCAGGGGTCTTGAAGTGGTCATCACGTTCTTGCTGTGATGCGCTCCTCCCACTTGTTTACCTGCTTGACAAGCTGCACAAGGTCTATCTTTTTCGAAATGCACGTTAGTCAAACCTATCACGTGTTCTCCCTTTAGAAGCTTGTGAAGGTTCTTCATCCCCACATGTGCTAAGCGGCGATGCCACAGCCAGCCCATGCTAGTCTTAGCTATTAAGCATGCATCTAGACCGGCCTCTTCTTTTGCAAAATCAACTAAATAAAGTTTGCCGTCTAATACACCCTTAAAAGCTAGTGAACCATCACTTCTTCTAAAGATAGACACATCTACATTTGTAAATAGACAGTTATACCCCATATTGCATAATTGACTAACAGATAGCAGATTATATCCAAGAGACTCTACTAAAAACACATTAGATATGGAGTGCTCATTAGAAATTGCAATTTTACCTAAACCTTTTACCTTGCCTTGATTCCCATCACCGAATACAATTGAATCTTGGGAATCTTTATTCTTGACGTAGGAGGTGAACATCTTCTTCTCCCCCGTCATATGGTTTGTGCATCCGCTGTCGATAATCCAGCTTGAACCCCCGGATGCATAAACCTGCAAGGCAAATTTAGGCTTGGGTCTTAGGTACCCAACTCATGTTGGGTCCTACAAGGTTAGCACATATATCCTTAGGGACCCAAATGCAAGTTTTATCTCCCTTGCATCTTGCCCCTAACTTCCTAGCAATTACCTTCATACCCGTTCTACAAATTGCAAAGGAAGTATTTAAAGCACAATAAATTGTAGAGGGTTCATTTGCAATTTTCCTAGGAGCATGAATAACATTCCTTCTAGGCACATGATGAATAGCATTTCTTTTAGGAGCAACATTTCTCCTAGTAACATTTCTATCATACACATAAGAGGAACTAGGAGCAAACATGGCATGAGAATCATAAACATATGAATCAAAAGCATCATGACTTACATTTCTAGTTTGTCTTCTATCATGATACAAAAATGCATGGTTCCTTTTAGCACTAGTAGCCATAGGGGCCTTCCCTTTCTCCTTGGCGGGAATGGGATCCTTATGGCTTGTTAAGTTCTTGGCTTCCCTCTTGAAGCCAAGCCCATCCTTAATTGAGGGATGTCTTCCTATTGTGTAGGCATCCCTTGCAAATTTTAACTTATCAAATTCACTTTTGCTAGTCTTAAGTTGGACATTAAGACTAGCCACTTCATTATTTAGCTTTGCAATAGAGGCTATGTGTTCACTACAAGCATCAATATCAAATTCTTTACATCTATTGCAAATAGCAACATTTTCTACACAAGTTGTTGATTTACTAGCTATTTCTATCTTAACATTCAACTCATCGTTAATGCTCTTTAATTTAGAAATTGTTTCATGGCATGAGGATAATTCACAAGTAAGCATCTCATTTCTTTTAACTTCTAGAGCATGAGATTTTTGAGCTTCTAAAAATTTATCATGCTCTTCATACAATAAATCCTCTTGTTTCTCTAAGAGTTTATCCTTCTCATTCAATGCATCAATTAATTCATTAATTTTGCCAATTGTAATTCTATCTAGACCTTTAAATACACTGGAATAGTCTATTTCATCATCGTCACTAGAATCATTATCACTAGAAGAAGCATAAGTAGAGTTTCGAGTACTTACTTTCTTCTCCTTAGCCATGAGACACGTGTGACGCTCGTTGGGGAAGAGGGCCGATTTGTTGAAGGCGGTGGCGGCGAGTCCCTCATTGTCGGAGTCGGAGGAGGAGCAATCCGAATCCCACTCCTTGCCTAGATGCGCCTCGCCCTTGGCTTTCTTGTAGTGCTTCTTCTTCTCCCTTTTGTTCCCCTTTTCCTGGTCACTTTCATTATCAGGACAGTTAGCAATAAAATGACCAAGCTTACCGCATTTGAAGCATGATCGCTTCCCCTTGATCTTAGTCTTGCTCGGCTGTCCATTGCGACCCTTTAGCACCGTCTTGAATCTCTTGATGATGAGGGCCATTTCTTCATCATTAAGACCGGCTGCCTCAATTTGCGCCACCTTGCTGGGTAGTGCCTCCTTGCTCCTTGTGGCTTTGAGAGCAAAAGGTTGCGGCTCGTTGATCGGTCCATTCAAGGCGTCGTCCACATACCTTGCCTCCTTGATCATCATTCGCCCGCTGACGAATTTTCCTAGGACTTCTTCGGGCGACATTTTGGTGTACCTGGGATTCTCACGAATATTATTCACCAAATGAGGATCAAGAACGGTAAAGGACCTGAGCATTAGTCGGACGACGTCGTGGTCCGTCCATCGCGTGCTTCCGTAGCTCCTTATTTTGTTGATAAGGGTCTTGAGCCGGTTGTATGTCTGAGTTGGCTCCTCGCCCCTTATCATCGCGAATCGTCCAAGCTCGCCTTCCACCAACTCCATTTTGGTGAGCAAGGTAACGTCATTCCCCTCATGAGAAATCTTGAGGGTGTCCCAGATCTACTTGGCGTTATCCAAGCCGCTCACTTTGTTATATTCATCCCTGCACAATGAAGCTAGAAGAACAGTGGTAGCTTGTGCATTCTTATGGATTTGCTCATTAATGAATGAAGGGCTATCCGAGCTATCAAATTTCATTCCACTTTCCACAATCTCCCAAATGCTTGGATGGAGAGAAAATAGGTGAGTACGCATTATGTGACTCCAAAATCCGTAGTCCTCTCCATCAAAGTGAGGAGGCTTGCCAAGTGGAATGGGGAGCAAATGAGCATTTGAGCTATATGGAATGCGCGAATAATCAAAAGAAAAGTTTGAGTTAACCGTCTTTTGTTTGTCGTGGTCGTCGTCCTTTTGGGAAGAAGAGGACTCATCGCTGTCGTAGTAGACGATCTCCTTGATGCGTCTTGTCTTCTTCTTCTTCCCATCTTTTCGCTTGTGGCCCGAGCCCGAGTCATTGGACTTGTCATCCCTTGGCTCGTTGACGAAGGACTCCTTCTCTTTGTCGTTGATCACAATTCCCTTCCCCTTAGGATCCATCTCTTCGGGCGTAGTCCCTTTTTGAAGAGAACGGCTCTGATACCAATTGAGAGCACCTAGAGGGGGGGTGAATAGGTGATCCTGTAAAAGTTCAAAACTTAAGCCACAAAAACTTGTTAAGGGTTAGCACAAGTATGGCCAAGTGGCTAGAGAGAACTCAAAACACGATAACCACAAGAAAGCAATCACAGAGTTGACACAGTGGTTATCCCGTGGTTCGGCCAAGTACAAAACTTGCCTACTCCACGTTGTGGCGTCCCAACGGACGAGAGTTGCACTCAACTCCTCTCAAGTGATCCAATGATCAACTTGAATACCACGGTGTTTTTCTTTCCTTTGATCTTTTCCCGTTTGCGAGGAATCTCCACAACTTGGAGTCTCTCGCCCTTACAATTGAGTTCACAAAGAAATACGGAGTAAGGTGGGAATGAGCAACGCACACAAGACTCGAAAATCAGAGCAACAACACGCACACAAGTCGCAACAAGAGCTCGCAACGCAACACAAAGAGTTCACAACTCCACAAGAGCTCTATATGCTATCACAATGAAACGAATGCGTGAGATTGATGTCTTGGTGCTTAGAAGAGTTGTAGGAATGCTTGGTTATCTCCTCCATGCGCCTAGGGGTCCCTTTTATAGCCCCAAGGCAGCTAGGAGCCGTTGAGAGCACATCTGGAAGGCTATCCTTGCCTTCTGTCGTCGGGCGCACCGGACAGTCCGGTGCACACCGGACACTGTCCGGTGCCCGATTTATTTCCTTAACAGGCGCAGCCGACCGTTGCCGACCACTGCAGATCTGGCGCACCGGACAGTCCGGTGCACACCGGACAGTCCGGTGCTTCCTTCCGACCGTTGGCTCGGCCACGTGTCGCGCGCCGATCGCGCGGCCGACCGTTGGCCCGGCCGACCGTTGGCTCACCGGACAGTCCGGTGCACACCGGACAGTCCGGTGAATTTTAGCCGAAGTCGCCGGAGAAAAACCCGAGAGTGGCCTCTTCGGCCAAGGCAACCTGGTGCACCGGACACTGTCCAGTGCACCACCGGACACTGTCCGGTGCACCACCGGACAGTCCGGTGCCCCAGACCGAAACAGCCCCTTGGCTGCACACAACCAAGTCTTCTCTTCTCTTCTTCTTTCTGTTTCTAACACTTAGACAAATATATTAGTACACAAAACCAATGTACTAAGGCTTAGAAACATACCTTTACTTGTGATTTGCACTTTGTTCATCCATGAGCATATTATCACATTTAAGCTTTTGTGTTTGCACTCAATCACCAAAATACTTAGAAATGGCCCAAGGGCACATTTCCCTTTCACCCTTCCCTCTCTCAAACGGTCCCTCGGACCGAGTGAGCTTTTCTTCTCAAATCAAAGCCGGGAATAAAACTTCCCCGCAAGGGCCACCACACAATTGGTGCCTCTTGCCTTGATTACAATTGAGTGTAGATCACAAGAGCAAGTGAGAAAGAAAAGAAGCAATCCAAGCGCAAGAGCTCAAAAGAACACGACAAATCTCTCTCGCTAATCACTAAAGCCTTTTGTGGAATTGGAGAGGATTTGATCTCTTTGGTGTGTCTAGAATTGAATGCCTAGCTCTTGTAAGTGGTTGAGAAGTGGAAAACTTGGATGCAATGAATGTGGGGTGGTTGGGGTATTTATAGCCCCAACCACCAAAAATGGCCGTTGGGAGGCTGTCTGTTCGATGGCGCACCGGACAGTCCGGTGCACACCGGACATGTCCGGTGCCCCCGCCACGTCATCACTGCCGTTGGATTCTGACCGTTGGAGCTTCTGACTTGTGGGCGCGCCTGGATGTCCGGTGCACACCGGACATGCACTGTACCTTGTCCGGTGCGCCAGTATGGGCGCGCCTGACTTCTGCGCGTGCTGCGCGAGCATTAATTGCGTCGCAGGTAGCCGTTGGCGCCGAATAGCCGTTGCTCCGGAGTTGCACCGGACAGTCCGGTGCACACCGGACATGTCTGGTGAATTATAGCGGACTAGCCGTTGGAGATTCCCGAAGCCGACGAGTTCCTGAGGCCGCTCTTCCTTGGCGCACCGGACACTGTCCGGTGTACACCGGACAGTCCGGTGAATTATAGCGGAGTCGCCTCTGGAAATTCCCGAAGGTGGCGAGTTTGCGTTGGAGTCCTCTGGTGCACCGGACATGTCCGGTGGTGCACCGGACACTGTCCGGTGGCACACCGGACAGTCCGGTGCGCCAGACCAGAGGTGCCTTCGGTTGACCCCTTTGCTCTTTTGTTGAATCCAACTCTTGGTCTTTTTATTGGCTAAGTGTGAAACTTTAACACCTGTATAACTTATACACTGGAGCAAACTAGTTAGTCCAATTATTTGTGTTGGGCAATTCAACCACCAAAATTAATTAGGGACTAGGTGTAAGCCTAATTCCCTTTCAGCTTAAAGCCTTGGTAAGTAGCATAGGCAAGTAATATACAGATTGACTCAAGCCTAGCTACGGGTGCATAGGTTTCACCGAAATCCAAACCTTCGACTTGTGAAAATCCCTTGGCCACAAGTTGGGCTTTGTTCCTTGTCACCACACCATGCTCATCTTGCTTGTTGCGGAAGACCCATTTGGTTCCTACAACATTTTGGTTAGGACGTGGAACAAGATGCCATACCTCATTCCTCGTGAAGTTGTTGAGTTCCTCTTGCATTGCCAACACCCTATCCGAATCCCTTAATGCGTCTTCCACCCTGTATGGCTCAATAGAAGACACAAAGGAGTAATGTTCACAAAAATGAGCAACACGAGATCGAGTGGTTACCCCCTTTTGAATATCGCCGAGAATAGTGTTCACGGGGTGATCTCGTTGTATTGCTTGGTGGACTCTTGGGTGTGGCGGTCTTGGACCCTCATCATCTTCCTTGTCTTGATCATTAGCATCTCCCCTTGATCATTGTCCTCCTCTTGAGGTGGCTCCTCTTGATCTTCATTTTCATCATCTTGAGCTTGATCCTCATCTTGGGTTGGTGGAGATGCTTGCATGGAGAAAGATGGTTGATCTTGTGCATGTGGAGGCTCTTCGGCTTCCTTAGGACACATATCCCCAATGGGCATGTTCCTTAGCGCGACGGATGGAGCCTCTTCATCATCTAGCTCATCAAGATCAACTTGCTCTACTTGAGAGCCGTTAGTCTCATCAAACACAATGTCACAAGAAACCTCAACTAGTCCAGTGGACTTGTTAAAGACTCTATATGCCCTTGTGTTTGAATCATATCCTAGTAAAAAGCCTTCTACAACCTTAGGAGCAAATTTAGATTTTCTACCTCTTTTAACAAGAATAAAGCATTTGCTACCAAAGACTCTAAAATATGAAACATTGGGCTTTTTACCGGTTAGGAGTTCATATGATGTCTTCTTGAGGATTCGGTGAAGGTAGAGACGGTTGATGGCGTAGCAAGCGGTGTTGATTGCTTCCGCCTAAAACCGGTCCGAAGTCTTGTACTCATCAAGCATGGTCCTCGCCATGTCAAGTAGAGTTGTATTCTTCCTCTCCACTACACCATTTTGTTGTGGCGTGTAGGGAGAAGAGAACTCATGCTTAATGCCCTCGTCCTCAAGAAAGCCTTCAATTTGAGAGTTCTTGAACTCCGTCCCATTGTCGCTTCTAATCTTTTTTATCCTTAAGCCGAACTCATTTTGAGCCCGTCTCAAGAATCCCTTTAAGGTATCTTGGTTTTGTGATTTTTCCTGCAAAAAGAACACCCAAGTGAAGCGAGAATAATCATCCACAATAACTAGACAGTACTTACTCCCGCCGATGCTTATGTAAGCTATCGGGCCGAATAGATCCATGTGAAGTAGCTCAACGGCCTGTCAGTCGTCATGATGTTCTTGTGTGGATGATGTCAGTCGTCATTTCTAAGACTAACAATCGAATCATCACAAACATTATTTCTCAACCTTAGCAATCAATTTAGCATTTTCACATCTAAGGTTGGAAATAGTGTCATGGCAAGTGCTAAGCTCACTAGTTAATTTTTCACATTTTTCTACTTCTTGAGCATAAGCATTTTTAACCTTAACATGCTTCTTATTTTCTTTAATTAGGAAGTCCTCTTGGCTATCCAAGAGTTCATCCTTCTCATGAATAGCTCCTATTAATTCATTTAATTTTTCCATTTGTTGCATGTTGAGGTTGGCAAAAAGAGCAAGCAAGTTATCCTCATCATCACTAGAGTTATCCTCATCACTAGATGTTGCATATTTAGTGGAGGCTCTAGATTTTACCTTCTTTTTGCCGTCCTTTGCCATGAGGCACTTGTGGCCGACGTTGGGGAAGAGGAGTCCTTTGTTGACGATGATGTTTGTGGCGTCCTCGTCGGAGGAGGAGTCGGTGGAGCTCTCATCGGAGTCCCACTCCCGGCAAACATGGGCATCACCGCCCTTCTTCTTGTAGTATTTCTTATTTTCCCTCCTCTTTCCCTTCTTGTTGTTGCCTTTGTCACTATCACTAGATAATAAACATTTAGCAATAAAATGACCGGGCTTACCACACTTGTAGCAAACTTTCTTGGAGCGGGGCTTGTAGTCCTTCCCCCTCCTTTGTTTGAGGATTTGGCAAAAGCTTTTGATGATTAAAGCTATCTTTTCATTGTCGAGCTTGGAGGCGTCGATGGGGAGCCTACTTGACGTAGACTCTTCTTTCTTCTCCTCCGTTGCTTTGAAGGCAACGGGTTGCACCTTGGGTGTGGAGGTGGCGCCTCGCTCAATGATTTGTTTGGAGCCTTTGATCATTAATTCAAAGCTCACAAACTTTCCTATCACTTCCACAGGAGACATTAGTTTATATCTAGGATCACCACGAATTAATTGAACTTGAGTAGGGTTAAGAAAAACGAGTGATCTAAGAATAACCTTGACCATTTCATGGTCATCCCATTTGGTGCTCCCGAGGTTGCGCACTTGGTTCACCAAGGTCTTGAGGCGGTTGTACATGGCTTGTGGCTCCTCCCCTTAGTGAAGCATGAAGCGACCGAGCTCCCCCTCAATCGTTTCCCTCTTGGTGATCTTGGTCACCTCATCTCCTTCGTGCGCGGTCTTTAGCACGTCCCAAATCTCTTTGGCACTCTTCAACCCTTGCACCTTATTATACTCCTCTCGACTTAGAGAGGCGAGGAGTATAGTAGTGGCTTAGGAGTTGAAGTGCCGGATTTGGGCTACCTCGTCCGAGTCATAGCCTTCATCCCCCACGGATGGTTCCTGCGCTCCAAATTCAACAATGTCCCAAATGCTAGCGTGGAGTGAGGTTAGATGGTGACTCATTTTATCACTCCACATACAATAATCTTCACCGTAAAAAACCGGTGGTTTGCCTACTGGGACGGAAAGTAAAGGAGTGCGTTTGGAAATGCGAGGATAGCGTAAGGGGATCTTACTAAACTTCTTGCGCTCATGGCGCTTAGAAGTGACGGACGGCGTGTCGGAGCTGGAGGTGGAAGGCGACGAAGAATCGGTCTCGTAGTAGACCACTTTCTTCATTTTCTTCTTCTTATTGCCACTCCGGTGCGACTTGACGCGGGGAGGTGATTCCTCCCTCTTCTTGTTACCGGACTCCCCCGATGGAGCCTTCCCGTGGCTTGTGGCGGCTTGTCGCTGGTCACCATCTCCTTCTTGGCGTGAGCTCCTGACATCACTTCGAGCGGTTAGGCTCTTAATGAAGTACAGGGCTCCGATACCAATTGAAAGTCGCCTAGAGGGGGGGTGAATAGGCAAATCTGAAATTTATAAAGTTTAAGCACAACTACAAGCCTGGGTTAGCGTTTAGAAATATAATCGTGTCCGAAAGAGAGGGCGAAAAACAAATCACAAGCAAATATGGCGAATGACACGGTGATTTGTTTTATCGAGGTTCGGTTCTTGCAAACCTACATCCTGTTGAGGTGGTCACAAAGACCGAGTCTCTTTCAACTCTTTCCCTCTCTCAAACGGTCACCTAGACCGAGTGAGCTTCTCTTCTCAATCAATTGGGCCACTTAGTCCCCACAAGGACCACCACACAATTGGTGTCTCTTGCTTTGATTACAAAGATCTTAGGAACAAGAAATGAGGAAGAAGAAAAGCGATCCAAGCGCAAGAGCTCAAAAGAACACGACAAAACTCTCTCTTCTAGTCACTAATTGCTTTGAGTGGAATTGGGACTTGGAGAGATTTTGATTCACTCTATTTGTGTCTTGTATCGAATGCACTAGCTCTTGTATTGAGTGTGTTGGCTGAGAACTTGGATGCCTTGAAGTGTGGTGGTTGGGGGGGTATTTATAGCCCCAACCACCAAAGTGGCCGTTGGGAAGGCTGCTGTCAAAGGGCGCACCGGACAGTCCAGTGTGCCACCGGACACTGTCCGGTGCGCCAGCCACGTCACCCAACCGTTAGGGTTCGACCATTGGAGCTCTGACAAGTGGAGCCACTGGACAGTCCGGTGGTGCACCGGACAGTCACTGTTCACTGTCCGGTGCGCCATCTGGCGCCTGCTCTGACTCTGCGCGCGCAGTCGCGCACTGTTCACTGTTGCTTTTGCAGACGACCGTTGGCGCAGTAGCCGTTGCTCCGCTTGGCACACCGGATAGTCCGGTGCTACACCAGACAGTCTGGTGAATTATAGCGGAGAGGCAATCCCAGAAACCCAAAGGTGACAAGTTCGGAGTTGATCTCCCTGGTGCACCAGACACTGTCTAGTGGCACAACGGACAGTCCGGTGCGTCAGACCAGGGCAACCTTCGGTTGTCTTTTGCTCTTTTTATTTGAACCCTTTCTTGAACTTTTTATTGGTTTGTGTTGAACCCTTGATACGTGTAGAACTTATAATCTAGAGCAAACTAGTTAGTCCAATTATTTGTGTTGGGCAATTCAACCACCAAAATTATTTAGGAAAAGGTGTGAGCCTATTTCCCTTTCACAATCTCTTCTCTATGCAGGGTCAATCTGGGACGGCATCCAACAACCCTCATGGTTCGCCCAGCCCAACGCAGCACCAGTCCAACCGCCCACCTCAATGAGTTTAGTGTTTAGACTACAAAACTTATGTTGAATACTTATGTCAGAGCTTGTGAACTTGTGTTGATACTTCTGAACTTGTGTTGATACTATTTGTGTTGAAAACTTCTAAACTTATATTTGTATATTAATATTTGTGTTGGCTATATATGTCTGTGATGATCTGTGATGTATATATGTGATATATGTGAAATATCTTTTGTTTGTTTGGATGGAATAGGGAAAACAAATAAAAAATGTATATACTGGTCACTTTGCCGAGTGTCACACTCGGCAAAGAGACTCTTTGCCGAGTGTCAGGACCATAACACTCGGCAAAGAACCAAGACCTGGGCACCGGTATAGGTTCTTTGCCGAGTGTAGTGGCTGTGACACTCGCCAAAGAAGCACGCTTTGCCGAGTGCCATACAAAGCACTCGGCAAAGTACCTGACATGGGGACCCCGCTAGCGGATTCTTTGTCGAGTGCTGTCAGGGAGACACTCGGCAAAGGTAACTCCTTTGCCGAGTGTCACCGCGGACACTCGGCAAAGACACCGTCTCCGTCACCCGGCACCGTAACGACTGCTTTTCTTTGCCGAGTGCTCTCTGGCACTCGGCAAACCTCTTTGTCGAGTGCCCGATAAAAAGTACTCGGTAAAGAAGGCTTTGCCGATGCAGTGTGTGCCGAGCCCTCTTTGCCGAGTGCGACACTCGCCAAAGACTTTTCCGAGTGTTTTTAAGGCTTTGCCGAGTGCTTCGGGCACTCGGCAAAGCCGTCGATTCTGGTAGTGAATGGTATATGTGGATATTTTTCTAGAAAATATAATTGATTATTAATTATCAATGGAAATTAATATATACCAAATTCATGGTCAAATCTTTCAGAACTATTGTGAACATTTACAGATTTCCGTACCTGATAAAGATTAGTAATAATATGGATTTTTTTAATTGGAGCCACCAATTAATTATTACGAAGTAATTAAGATAAGCACATATGCATGATCGTGTCAACATTTCATATCATGTTATTCCCCTTTCAGGACATGACTTATAACCCTAACTCATCATTAGAATTTCCAGAAATCAATCCCACACATTTAGCAATGCGACCCATGCCATTCCAAATGCATTGTGTTCCTCAGCAATGAACTTAAGTGATGTTTGATTTCTAGACTAATTTTTAGTACCACCATTTTATTTTATTTTAGTCTCTAAATTATTAAATACGAAAACTAAAATAGAGTTTTTTGTTTCCGTATTTAACAATTTAATGACTAAAATAAAATAAAATGTATTGACTAAAATTAATTCCTAGAAACCAAACATCACCATGGTGAAGTCTCTCTGGCTCTCCGATCCTCAACATTAGAAGCCCTATCAAAATCACACGCCATGCTCGTACGTCGTCCAGATCTTATCACATGATGTCCCCTAGCTAATCGCACTACTGGGTAAGCACGTGTGGTTCCAAAGATTTACACACAGTGTATACATGTCGACTGTTCACTAACACACACACAAACTAGACAGTCCTAGTTTTCAACTCATACTACATATGGATCTTATTGTAAAAGCCCTGTCCTTCGATCCTAGGTTAACGAATCGGGACCAAACCCGTAAAATGAGATATACGAGCAATGAAACATTTATATAATAAGTTACTAGCCTACAGAACTCTACAATTGATGGATGGATGATGGGATTATTTGGTAGTATGTCTAAAGTGCTATAGATTGTCATATACTCCTTCTGCTCTTTTTTTATTTGTCACGTTTTAGTTCAAAAATAAACTAGCAAGCAACAAATATTCGAGAACGGATGTAGTATTTGATGTCACACTTGTCTAACGTTAATCGCTCAAATTGTTCGCCACACCTTTGTGTGTCTAAAGAAAATCTTGTCACACTTTTATAAGTCTTTGATGAGTGAAACCAACGTAGCAGGAGAAGAATCTTGCCATAGCTATGGCTATAAACCAAACATATGCCTAAGCTGGTCAAATCTGACTAACTTTAGGCGTGACAAACTATGACAAATTAGGTAAGTCTTACAAATCCCCGAGTATAGACTTCTTCAACGAGCAAGGACAGAGAGTTCTAGATGGAGAGAAATAAAGATAGCTAATATACATTGAAATTTTTAGTCTTGATTGAAGCCACTAATCGATCGAGACTAAAGACCAATGTCTGATGCTTAAGTGTTAGCAGAAACATCAAGAACAATAAAGTAGAAACCAACAAACCACAGAGCACGACACACAAATTTACATGGAAAACCTTCAATGCGAAGGAAAAAACCACGGGCACCAGACAGGCGAAACCTTTACTATAATGTAAAATGTTTCCAGAACGTCGTCTTTAGACGTCGGCTTACAAGAGGAGTAATAATCATGATGCGGCAGAAACCCTAACTAGGGTCAACAATATATACCGCGCCGGGGGGGGGTCGCCTCCTGCACCCCTAGCCGTGCAGGGCTATTGGCTGATGGATCAGTTGGCGTCGCTACGCTCCGGCCCAAACCTCCAATGACAAGCATGCACTACCGGAAATGAGCGCTTTGCCGAGTGCCTGAAGCACTCGGCAAAGCCTTAAAAACACTCGACAAAGGCTTTACCGAGTGTCGCACTCGGCAAAGAAGGCTCGGCACACAGTGCATCGGCAAAGCCTTCTTTGTCGAGTACTTTTTCTCGGGCACTCGGCAAAGAGGTTTGCCGAGTGCCAGGGAGCACTCAGCAAAGAAAAGCAGCCGTTACGGCGACGGGTGATGGAGACGGCGTCTTTGCCGAGTGTCCCGGGTGACACTCGGCAAAGGAGTTACCTTTGCCGAGTGTCTGCCCGGCAGCACTCGACAAAGAATCAATCTTTGCCGAGTGCCAACTGGGACACTCGGCAAAGAACCCGCCAGGGAGGGTCCCCATGTCAGGTTCTTTGCAGAGTGCTATGTACGACACTCGGCAAAGCGTGCCTCTTTGCTGAGTGTCAGAGGCATTACACTCGGCAAAGAACCTATACCGGTGCCCAGGTCTTGGTTCTTTGCCGAGTGCTATGGCCATGACACTCGACAAAGAACCTCTTTGCCGAGTGTTACACTCGGCAAAGTGACCAGTAGGCACCTTTTTTATTTGTTTTTTATATTCCATCCACATAAACAAAAGATATCACATATATATCACATATATACATCACAGATATCATCACAAACATAAATAGCCAACACAAACATAAATATCCATCACAAACATAAGTGTTCAACACAAGTATCCAACACAAACATAAGTCTCATACGTCTCAAGCTCTGACATAAGTATCAAACACAAACATAAGTATTCTACACAAGTTCTGAAGTCTAAACACTGAAAACATAACACTCATGGAGGTGGGCGGTTCGACTGGTGCTGTGTTGGGCTGAACCCTTCCGGAGGGTTGTTGGATGCCGCCCCAGATTGGCCCTGCATAGAGAAGAGATTGCATGTGTTATACCAGATGCATTACCAACATCTAACTACAATTTTGATACTCACAGGAGTATGGAAGAGAGCAGGGTCAACTGGAGGGAACAATGGAGGTGGCAGAGCGATGCCCTGTGCGGCGCCAAGGCTCTGCATGTACTGGAACATCTCCGCCATCCTCTGATGATCTGCCAGGCAAGCCTCCCGCTCTGCCTCCCGCTCCACCATAATCCTCTCCTCCATCTCGTGACGTTCCCTCTTCTCTTCTTCTAGTTGAGTCTGTAATATTACAAGCCAATGTTATAGTAACTCAAAGAGAAGGTATATAACTCAAGGAAGGACGAGTTATAGAAGCACTAACCTCGAGTTGTTGTATGCGAAGCTGTGAGCTATCGTGCCGAGGTCATATGGCTGGACTCGAGCCTGTGCTCCTTGCTCTCACCTGAGACACAGTGGGAGCGGAGGACGAGTCGATTGCCCCGTCGGCAATCCAGTACCGCCCATGTCTCTTGCCTCCTCCGACCCTCATGAGCACATCGGGGTCGATCGGCTCGGTGCTCGGGTCATATTCTGGGCCATGGACCTCCTGCGCCATGGCGGTGTAGTCATGGAGGCGGCTGTAGACGGTGGGGTTGGTGTAGGCCTCGGGCCCGTCATCCGGGTTGTAGGTGACATCTGACGTCGCCTTACCCTTATGGGACATACCATAGGCCGAGAAGGTGGAGCAAGGCCGGCCACCATGTGACGTCGACTGCAAAAAATTAACGAGATAGTTAGAAATAATATCTAATCCAGTGCTATATACCTAAATAAAAAAGAGGGCGTACCCATGCTTCAGCATATTGGCCTAGGCTCCGGCTGCCTTGGTGGTGGGAGGGACCTTGCATCATCATGCGTCGTTCCCGGCTAGCGTTGTGCGCCTCGTCCCACTCAGCCAAACACCACCTATCCACCATCTACTCCCAGCAGAGAGGATGTGCGGCGCACCAATGTGGAATCACCTACAAAGTAAACACGTAAAGTGCATATCAGAAGATGGCCTAGACACTTTGGAATCACCTAAGACAGAGTGGGAGTACTGGTACCAAACATGCATAACTTTACCTGCAGGTACTGGTCCCTGGTCAACGACATGGTTCAGGCTTGCTGCTTGGTCACCCTCTCCCCAAGGACGGAGCCATGGTAGGTGACGATGGCCTAGATTCGGGCCTCACAGTGCATGTCCACGACGAGCTTCTTACAGCTCGTGGTGGCCACCACATCCGCCCTAGCCTCGTATCCAGCCTCGCATCTGAAGAAATCCTGCATACAAAAACGATGTATTCATACATTATTTCAAGAATTTGCAACGAATGCGACATATTTTACATTATACTAAGACTTACCCACAACTCTTGCTTCACCCGCTCCACCTTGTTATTGAATTCCTGACCATCCCGGTCTACTGCATCGGGGGCGACGGCGTAGTGGTCGGAGGTGAAGGCTGGGCCCGTCACTCCGGCGTACTCCACCAGTCCAGGGAAGTGTTCCCTGCACAGCAGGCCGAGGATGCTATTGGGGGGGCGACGATGACCCCCAGCATAATCCACAACCGTCCAAGACATGTCCAAGTGATAAATAAAAAGTATTAGTTTATATTATGATTTTGAACACATAATATGAACAAGAATGAAGAACATAAAGTTACATACCTCTCCCCATCCAGCCGAATCATCGGTCGCCTGTCCCGAAGTATGGGACGCTAAGGGAGACTCGCGGGGCCTCGCAGGTAGATGCTCCTCGAACTTGAGCCGCCAGAACCTGAGGCGTCCTGCTGCTGGTCGTCGTCGTCCTGCTGCTGGTCGTCATCGTCCTGAGGCGTCGCCTGCTGCTGGACAAGGTCGTCCTGCTGTGCCGCCTGCTCTGCCATGTCCGCCGTCCTCCTCCCTCTCCTCCTCCTCAACCAATTACCGCCGACCATATTTGTCCAAAAATCTGCAATTAAGAGTAAACAAATAAGCACATATAAAAAGATGTATTTAAAAACAAGTGCGAAATAAAAAGTCATATAGCATTACATCGATTAAAAATAATCTTCATATGTGTCGGGGTTAGCCGGATCATAACTCTCATCATCACTATCAACCATTTCAATCTCAACACCATCGGAAGACACAAGTTCGTCATTAATGTCATTGCCTTCAAGGTTTACTAAGTCATTATCATTTTTCACCTCATCATCCTCCTCATCAACAACCATTTCAATATCTACGTCCATTCCGATAGCTTCGGTTAAGTCTATCTCAAATCGCCCTTCTAGCCCATTTTCTTGGAAGAACTCTCCATCATAAATGTCATTGTCTAAGTTGTAATCTTCATCGTTAGGAACAGGTAACCTCCCGTGCGGCGATACCTTATACACAACATCCCAACCCTTAAGATGTTCTTTCATTTGGCACACATATGGGAGATAATACACTTGTGTGGCCAGTTGGGCCACGATATAGACATCGTCTCCTGGTAAGGTGGAATCTTATCGAATTTCGACTATCCCAAGATTAGAATGTGTCCGTCTCGTCACTTGAGGGTCAAACCAATGACATTTGAATATCACTGGAGTAAGAGGTTTAGAACCATAAAAATTGAGCTCATATATTTCTTCGATTCGTCCAAAATAATCGACATTGTCAAGGTCGGGCGTAAAGACTCCAGAACACGTTGTTTTCCGATTGGGCCGACTTTTGTCGTAGTTTGTTGTGCGAAAACGGTATCCATTGACGTCATACCCAGAATATTTCTTGACCCTATAAGCAAAGTCATTGGCTACTTGTCTCAACTCGGCACTCATAGACAGATCTCTTTGGCCCTGCAAGTATTCGCAAGTTAAAAGACGGTAAATTGAGTTCAAAGACGTATCTCTTTTACAAACTAAGCACGTACCTTACGTTTGAACCAGGAAATGAAATTGGGCAACCCATTTCTCATACCCTTTCTAAGAATAGTGTCATATTCCTGTGGAGTGGGGTCCCTTGATCGACACCAGAATTCATGAAGGAATTGTTCCATGCATGGCGTCACCTCTTCAAGGTTGGTCAATACATATAGCATGATATATCGCCACTCTTCATGTGTCAGGGTCTTGGTGGTCGAGCCACTTGCGCTTCTGAGTTGGCCTCGAAATATGCTAAGGTTCGATTCATTGTCGCCATCATTGTAACGAGGGGGTGGATTATGCACGCTCGGCAGTTTGTCACCATAATAAGTTGTTGTGAAGTTTGAGACCTCCTCTAGAATGTATGCCTCTGCAATAAAAGCCTCAATTTTGCATTTATTTCTACATTTCTTTCGAATAGTCTTTAGACATCTCTCGATTGGATAGCACCAACGTCCCTGCACGGGGCCCCCCATTCGTGCCTCATAGGGGAGATGAAGAATCAAATGCTGCATTGGATTGAAGAAGCCGGGTGGAAATATCTTCTCAAGCTTACACAGTAACACGGGTGCCAATCTTTCCAAGTCCGCAACCATGGTCCGAGATAACTCTTTTGCACAAAGCTGATGGAAGAAATAGCTCAACTCTGAAAGCGCTAGCCAGACATGCTCCGGGACATAGCCTCGAACCATCGCAAGAAGAATCCGTTCAATCCATATGTGGAAGTCATGACTCTTCATCCCTAAGACTCGCATAGTAGATAAGTTGACCCCCTACTGAGGTTAGATGCATACCCATCAGGGAACATCAACATCTTGATCCACTGAAGTACTTCCTTCTTCTGGGCCCTGCTTAGGACGAAATCGGTCTTAGGCCTTCTCCATGTCTTTCCGCCACTTGGCGGCTTCATCTCTAGGTTTGGTCTATCACATAACACTGCCAGATCCACTCTTGCCTTCACGTTATCCTTTGACTTATCAGGAATGTCCATAATTGTTGCCCAGATTGCTTCGGCAACATTCTTTTCAGTGTGCATCACGTCAATGTTGTGTGGAAGGAGCAGGTCGTCATAATAGGGGAGCCGAGTCAAGCCAGACTTATGTGTCCACATATGCTATTCACCATATCTCACAAAACCACCTTCTGTATTGGCCACGAGCCCATCTATTTGTTGACAAATTTCGGCACCAGTCATCGTTGCAGGTGGGCGGTCTGTCACTACGACACCTTTAGTAAAGTTCTTGATGTCTAGGCGGAATGGATGGTCAGGAGGGAGAAATTGTCGATGTTTATTGAAGGACGAATATTTGCCACCCTTTTTCAACCAAATGAACCTAAGAGCTTCCTTGCAAACTGGGCATGGGAACTTACCGTGAACACACCAGGCGCAGAATAGCCCATACGCCGATAAGTCATGCATGGAGTACTGGTGCCAAACATGCATTCTGAAGTTTGTCTTCGTAGCTCGATCATACGTCCATACTCCTACCTCCCAGGCACGTACCAATTCATCGATCAAAGGCTCCATGTACACGCCCATTTTATTCCCTGGGTGTCCGGGAATTATCAACGACACGCATATATTCTGCCTTTGAAAGCACACACCAGGGGGAGATTGATTGGGATAACAAACACGGGCCAACATGTGTACGGGGCAGCACTCATTCCATAGGGATTGAACCCATCTGTGGCCAACGCAACACGTACATTACGAGCCTCTTCGACTTTCTCACGGTGAATGACATCAAAGTGTTTCCATGCTTCACCATCGGATGCGTGCACCATCTTGTCAGGATTGTATCGTTTTCCATTTTTGTGCCATGTCATCTGTTTCGCGGATTCCTCTATCATGTACAGACGCTGGATCCTCGGTATGAACGGAAGGTGTCGTAGGAATTTCAAGGGGATGTCGAGCTGCCTCTTCTGTCCATCACCAGAGTCTACCTCCATGAACCTAGACGATTTACACTTGGGACAGTATTTTGCCTCCGCGTATTCTTTCCTAAATAGCACGCAGCCCTTCGGACAAGCATGAATATGCTCATACATCATCTTGAGTGCACGAAGGAGTTTCTGTGCCTCGTACATGCTCTTTGGCAGAACGTGATCATCCGGAAGCAGGCTCCCAATAACCGTCAACAAGCCATCGAATGTGTCTCTACTCATGCTGTACTGTGACTTGAACACCATTACACGCCCAATGAATCCAAATGAGAAACCTTTGTCTGGCCGTGAAGGGGCTTCTGTGCCACGTCGAACATGTCGTAGAACGCCTTTGCAGTCGGCTCTGGCTCGTCATCCATACATCCTCTCGTGTACTGTTGAAAGGGAAATGAGCCTTTGGGCCATTTCTAAGTATTTTGGTGATTTAGTGTCCAACACAAGTGCCTAAGTGTTGATCTATGCAAAGTGGTGGACAAAGTGCAAATCAAGTCAAAAGGTATGTTTCTAGACTTAGTACATTGTTTTATGGACTGATGTATTGTGTCTAAGTGCTGGAAATAGGAGAAATCAAATTGGAAAAGAGATGGCTTTGTTCAGCCAAAGTCTGCTCAGTCTGGGTGCACCGGACAGTGTCCGATGCGTAGGCAGACTCAAGCGAACTTGCTGCTCTCGGGAAGTAATTAACGGCGTACGACTAAAATTCACCGGACTGTCCGGTGTGCACCGGACTGTCCGGTGAGCCAACGGTCGGCCGGGCCAATGGTCGGTCGCGCGATCCGCGCGGGACACGTGGCCAAGCCAACGGCTAGTAGGGGGCACCGGACTGTCCGGTGTGCACCGGATAGTGTCCGGTGCGCCAACGGCTCCAAGACTGCAACGGTCGGCTTCGCCAAATAAGGAAGGAGATCCGCACCGGACAGTGTCCGGTGGTGCACCGGACTGTCCGGTGCGCCAGGCGACAGAAGGCAAGAATTGCCTTCCTGGATTGCTCTCAACGGCTCCTAGCTGCCTTGGGGCTATAAAAGGGACCCCTTGGCGCATGGAGGAGAGAACAAAGCAACCTTTGAGCATTGTTGATCATTCACACTTCACTCTTGCGCACTAGTTTGACATTCTTAGTGATTTAAGCTCTGTTCTAGTGAGAACCTTGAGATATTGTTTTGAGCTCAAGTCTTGATCGTGTGTGTGCGTATTTGCTGTGGTTTTGAGTGTGTTGCTTCCCTCCCCTTACTCCGTGCTTCTTTGTGAACCTCAAGTGTAAGGGCGAGAGGCTCCAAGTTGTGGAGATTCCTCGCAAACGGGATATAGAAAAGCAAAGCAAAACACCATGGTATTCAAGTGGGTCTTTGGACCGCTTGAGAGGGGTTGATTGCAACCCTCGTCTGTTGGGACGCCACAACGTGGACTAGGCAAGTGTTGAACTTGGCCGAACCACAGGATAAACCACTGTGTCTATCTGTGATTGATCTTCTTGTGGTTATCGTGTCTTGCAAAGACTCTTCTCTAGCCACTTGGCATTCTTGTGCTAACTCCTAATCAAGTTTTGTGGCATTAAGTTTCAAGTTTCGCAGGATCATCTATTCACCCCCCTCTAGGTGCTCTCAATTGGTATCGGAGCCGTTCTCTTCAAGAAGGGACTAATCGCCTGAAGAGATGGATCCTAAGGGAAAGGGGATGGTGGTCAACAACAACGAGAGAGAGTCTATCTTCAATGAGCCGAAAGATGACAAGCCTACGGACTCGGGCTCGAGCCACAAAAGAAGAGAAGGGAAGAAGAAGAAGACAAGGCGCATCAAGGAGATCATCTACTACGACGACAGCGACGAGTCCACTTCTTCCCAAAAAGACGATGACGACTACGAGAAAAAGAAAACGGTCAATTCAAACTTTTCTTTTGATTATTCTCGTATTCCACAAAGCACAAATGCTCATTTACTCTCCATTCCACTTGGTAAACCTCCTCACTTTGATGGAGAGGACTACGGATTTTGGAGTCACAAAATGCGTAGTCATTTGTTATCTCTCCATCCAAGCATATGGGAGATAGTTGAGAATGGAATGCATTTTGATAGTAGTGATAGTCCCATGTTCATAAATGAGCAAATTCACAAAAATGCACAAGCTACTACTGTTCTTCTAGCATCTTTGTGCAGGGATGAATACCATAAAGTGAGCGGCTTGGATAACGCCAAGAAGATTTGGGACACCCTCAAGATCTCACATGAGGGGAACGACGTCACCATGCTCACCAAGATGGAGTTGGTGGAGGGCGAACTCGGGAGATTCGCGATGATAAGGGGGGAGGAGCCAACCCAAACGTACAACAGGCTCAAGACCCTTGTCAACAAAATAAGGAGCTATGGAAGCACGCGATGGACGGACCACGACGTCGTTCGCCTAATGCTAAGGTCCTTTACCATACTTGATCCACATTTGGTAAACAATATTCGTGAAAATCCTAGGTACACCAAGATGTCGCCCGAAGAAATTCTTGGAAAATTTGTAAGCGGGCGAATGATGATCAAGGAGGCGAGATACGTGGATGACGCATTGAATGACCTAATCCACGAGCCTCAAACAGTTGCCCTCAAAGCGACAAGAAGCAAGGAAGCGCTACCGAGCAAGGTGGCTCAAGTTGAGGCGGCCGGGCTTAATAATGAAGAGATGGCCCTTATCATCAAGCAGTTCAAGACGGCGCTAAAAGGTCGCAAGGAGCACCCCAACAAGAACAAAACGAAGGGGAAGCGCTCCTGCTTCAAATGCGGTAAGATTGGTCATTTTATCGCTAACTGTCCTAATAATGATAGTGACCAGGAAAAGAAGAGTGGAAAGTGGGAGAAGAAAAAGAACTACAAGAAGGCGAAGGGCGAGGCACATCTTGGAAAGGAGTGGGATTCAGATTGCTCCTCGTCCGACTCCGACAATGAAGGACTCGCCGCCACCGCCTTCAACAAGTCATCACTCTTCCCCAACGAGCATCACACTTGCCTCATGGCAAGGGAAAAGAAAGTAAGCCCTCGTAATACTAGTACTTATTCTTCTTCAAGTGAGGATGAGTCTAGTGATGATGAAATAGATTATTCATGTTTATTCAAGGGTTTAGATAGAACCAAAATTGATAGGATAAATAAATTGATTGATGCTTTAAATGATAAGAATAGATTATTAGAAAAGCAAGAGGACATTTTATATGAAGAGCATGATAAATTTGTTAGTGCACAAAATTCTCTTGCTCTAGAAATTAAAAGGAATGAGATGCTTTCTTGTGAACTATCTACGTGTCATGAAACCATTTCTACTTTAAGAGGTGTTAATGATGATTTAAATACTAAACTAGAAGTAGCAAATAAATCTAACTCTTGTGTAGAACATGTCATGATTTGCAATAGGTGTAAAGATTTCGATATTGATGCTTGTAGTGAACACATAGCTTCTATTGCAAAGTTAAATGATGAAATGGCTAATCTTAATGCCCAACTAAAGACTAGCAAAAGTGAATTTAATAAGCTAAAATTTGCAAGGGATGCCTATACGATTGGTAGACACCCCTCAATTAAGGATGGACTTGGCTTCAAGAGGGAAGCCAAGAACTTAACAAGCCATAAGACTCCCATTCCTGCCAAGGAAAAAGGGAAGGCCCCTATGGCTAATAGTGTTAAAAAGAACCATGCCTTTTTGTATCATGACAGGAGACATTCTAGAAATACATATAGAAGTTATGATACTTTTGATTCATATGCTATGTTTGCTTCTAGTTCTTCCTATATGCATGATAGAGATATGTCTAGGAGAAATGTTGTTCATCATATGCCTAGGAGAAATGGTGTTAATGTTCCTAGGAAAATTAATGAACCTTCTACAATATATCATGCTTGCAATGCTTCATTTACTATTTGTAGAAAGAATAAGAAGGTAATTGCTAGGAAGTTAGGGGCAAGATGCAAGGGAGATAGAACTTGCATTTGGGTCCCTAAAGCCATTGTGACTAACCTTACAGGACCCAACATGAGTTAAGTACCTAAGATCCAAGCCTAAATTCGCCTTGCAGGTTTATGCATCCGGGGGCTCAAGCTGGATTATTGACAGCGGATGCACAAACCACATGACGGGGCAGAAGAAGATGTTCTCTTCCTACGTCAAGAACAAGGATCCCCAAGATTCAATCATATTCGGTGATGGGAACCAAGGCAAGGTGAAAGGGTTAGGAAAAATTGCTATTTCTTCCGAGCACTCTATTTCTAATGTGTTTTTAGTTAAGTCGCTTGGATATAACTTGTTGTCTGTTAGTCAATTATGCAATATGGGATATAATTGTCTATTCACTAATGTAGATGTGTCTGTCTTTAGAAGAAGTGATGGTTCATTAGCTTTTAAGGGTGTATTAGACGACAAACTCTATTTAGTTGATTTTGCAAAAGAGGAGGCCGATCTAGATGCATGCTTAATTGCTAAGACTAGCATGGGCTGGCTGTGGCATCGCCGCTTAGCACATGTAGGGATGAAGAACCTTCACAAGCTTCTAAAG
Source organism: Zea mays (assembly GCF_902167145.1). NCBI lineage: Eukaryota > Viridiplantae > Streptophyta > Magnoliopsida > Poales > Poaceae > Zea > Zea mays. The sequence goes on from NC_050096.1 coordinate 26,453,136, forward strand.
GGAGAACACGTGATAGGTCTAACTAATGTTACCTTCGAAAAAGATAGACCTTGTGCAGCTTGTCAAGCAGGGAAACAGGTGGGAAGCTCTCATCATGCCAAAAATGTGATGACAACATCAAGACCCCTGGAGTTACTTCATATGGACCTCTTCTACCCCTTCGCCTATCTGAGCATAGGAGGAAGTAAGTATGGTCTTGTTATAGTTGATGATTTTTCCCGCTTCACTTGGGTATTCTTTTTGCAGGATAAATCTGAAACCCAGGGGACCCTCAAGCGCTTCCTAAGGAGAGCTCAAAACGAGTTTGAGCTCAAGGTGAAGAAGATAAGGAGCGACAATGGGTCCGAATTCAAGAATCTTCAAGTGGAGGAGTATCTTGAGGAGGAAGGAATCAAGCACGAGTTCTCCGCTCCCTACACACCATAGCAAAATGGTGTGGTAGAGAGGAAGAACAGGACGCTTATAGACATGGCGAGGACAATGCTTGGAGAGTTCAAGACCCCCGAGCGCTTTTGGTCGGAAGCCGTGAACACGGCTTGCCACGCCATCAACCGGGTCTACCTTCATCGTCTCCTCAAGAAGACTTCGTATGAGCTACTAACCGGTAACAAACCCAATGTTTCGTATTTTCGAGTTTTTGGAAGTAAATGCTACATTCTAGTGAAGAAGGGTAGGAATTCCAAATTTGCTCCCAAAGCCGTAGAAGGGTTTTTGTTAGGTTATGACTCAAATACAAAGGCGTATAGGGTCTTCAACAAATCATCGGGTTTGGTTGACGTCTCTAGCGACGTTGTATTTGATGAGACTAATGGCTCTCCAAGAGAGCAAGTTGTTGATTTTGATGATGTAGATGAAGAAGATGTTCCAACTGCCGCAATACGCACCATGGCGATTGGAGATGTGCGGCCACAGGAACAAAAGGAGCAAGATCAATCTTCTTCCTCAACAATGGTGCATCCCCCAACTCAAGATGATGAACAGGTTCATCAAGAGGAGGCAAGTGATCAAGGGGGAGCACAAGATGATCATGTAATGGAGGAAGAAGCACAACCGGCACCTCCAACCCAAGTTCGAGCGATGATTCAAAGGGATCATCCCGTCGACCAGATTTTGGGTGACATTAGCAAGGGAGTAACTACTCGGTCTCGATTAGTTAATTTTTGTGAGCATTACTCCTTTGTCTCTTCTATTGAGCCTTTCAGGATAGAGGAGGCCTTGCTAGATCCGGACTGGGTGTTGGCCATGCAAGAGGAGCTCAATAACTTCAAGAGAAATGAAGTTTGGACACTGGTGCCTCGTCCCAAGCAAAATGTTGTGGGAACCAAGTGGGTATTCCGCAACAAACAAGACGAGCACAGGGTGGTGACAAGGAACAAGGCTAGACTTGTGGCAAAAGGTTATGCCCAAGTCACAGGTTTGGACTTTGAGGAAACCTTTGCTCCAATGGCTAGGCTAGAGTCAATTCGTATATTGTTAGCCTATGCCGCTCACCATTCTTTCAGGTTGTTCCAAATGGATGTGAAGAGCGCTTTCCTCAATGGGCCAATCAAGGAGGAGGTGTACGTGGAGCAACCCCCTGGCCTCAAGGATGAACGGTACCCCGACCACGTGTGTAAGCTCTCTAAGGCGCTCTATGGACTTAAGCAAGCCCCAAGAGCATGGTATGAATGCCTTAGAGACTTTTTAATTGCTAATGCTTTCAAGGTTGGGAAAGCCGATCCAACTCTTTTTACTAAGACTTGTGATGGTGATCTTTTTGTGTGCCAAATTTATGTCGATGACATAATATTTGGTTCTACTAATCAAAAGTCTTGTGAAGAGTTTAGCAGGGTGATGACTCAAAAGTTTGAGATGTCGATGATGGGCGAGTTAAGCTATTTCCTTGGGTTCCAAGTGAGGCAACTCAAGGATGGGACCTTCATCTCCCAAACGAAGTACACGCAAGACTTGATCAAGCGTTTTGGGATGAAGGACGCCAAGCCCGCAAAGACTCCAATGGGAACCGACGGACACACCGACCTCAACAAAGGAGGTAAGTCCGTTGATCAAAAGGCATACCGGTCTATGATAGGGTCTTTACTTTATTTATGTGCTAGTAGACCGGATATTATGCTTAGTGTATGCATGTGTGCTAGATTTCAATCCGATCCAAGGGAATGTCACTTAGTGGCGGTGAAGCGAATTCTTAGATACTTAGTCGCTACGCCTTGCTTCGGGATCTGGTATCCAAAGGGGTCTACCTTTGACTTGATTGGATATTCAGACTCCGACTATGCTGGATGTAAGGTCAATAGGAAGAGTACATCGGGGACGTGCCAATTCTTAGGAAGGTCCCTGGTATCATGGAGTTCTAAGAAACAAACTTCTGTTGCCCTATCCACCGCTGAGGCCGAGTACGTTGCCGCAGGACAGTGTTGCGCGCAACTACTTTGGATGAGGCAAACCCTCAGGGACTTTGGCTACAATCTGAGCAAAGTCCCACTCCTATGTGATAATGAGAGTGCTATCCGCATGGCAGAAAATCCTGTTGAACACAGCCGCACCAAGCACATAGACATCCGGCATCACTTTTTGAGAGACCACCAGCAAAAGGGAGATATCGAAGTGTTTCATGTTAGCTCCGAGAACCAGCTAGCCGATATCTTTACCAAGCCTTTAGATGAGCAGACCTTTTGCAAGTTGCGTAGTGAGCTAAATGTCTTAGATTCGCGGAACTTGGATTGATGTATAGCATACATGTGTCTTATACCTTGATCATGTTCCTTAAGCATTTTTGTTGTTTATTTATGGTGCTCAAGTTGTTCAAGCACTCCCCGGACCTTACAAGTCCATTTGCAAGTGATGCACATATTTAGGGGGAGATGCGTTACAACTTGACTCTTTGGGACTAACCATGTGCTTGAGTTTGCTTGATTTAGTCTCAAAGGTGAATTGAAAGGGAAAAGGTGGACTTGGACCATGCAAGACTTCCACTGCACTCCAATGAAAGAGTAACTTATTCCAAGTTCATCTCTATGCTCTTATTGCCTTTTTACTCTTAGTTGAAGATTTTGGTGAGGCAATGGGGTTAAAGGGCCAAAATTGATCCCGTTTTGGTGCTTGATGCCAAAGGGGGAGAAAATAAGGCCAAAGCAAGAAATGGATCAGCTACCACTTGTGAATTTTGAAAATAGTAGAGTTAGAGTTTTTGTTTGTCAAAATACTTCTATTTGTCTCTTATTGTCAAAAGTTGGTCTCTTGTGGGGAGAAGGCTTAATTATGGGAAAAAGGGGGAGTTTTTTTGAATCTTTGATCGATCAATTTCTCTTGAAATATCTCTCTTTATGTTTCAACAAGTGTGTTTGACTTAGATATAGGAAATTGAGTTTGATTTGCAAAAACAAACCAAGTGGTGGCAAAGAGTGATCCATATAGGTCAAATTTGAATCAAAACAATTTTGAGTTCTTATTTGAATTGATTTTGCACTTACTTGCTTTATGTTGTGTTGGCATAAATCACCAAAAAAAGGGGGAGATTGAAAGAGAAATGTGCCTTTGGGCCATTTCTAAGTATTTTGGTGATTTAGTGTCCAACACAAGTGCCTAAGTGTTGATCTATGCAAAGTGGTGGACAAAGTGCAAATCAAGTCAAAAGGTATGTTTCTAGACTTAGTACATTGTTTTATGGACTGATGTATTGTGTCTAAGTGCTGGAAACAGGAGAAATCAAATTGGAAAAGAGATGACTTTGTTCAGCCAAAGTCTGCTCAGTCTGGGTGCACCAGACTGTCCGGTGGTGCACCGGACAGTGTCCGGTGCGCAGGCAGACTCAAGCGAACTTGCTGCTCTCGGGAAGTAATTAACGGCGTACGGCTAAAATTCACCGGACTGTCCGGTCTGCACCGGACTGTCCGGTGAGCCAACGGTCGGCCGGGCCAACGGTCGGTCGCGCGATCCGCGCGGGACACGTGGCCGAGCCAACGGCTAGTAGGGGGCACCGGACTGTCCGGTGTGCATCGGACAGTGTCCGGTGCGCCAACGGCTCCAAGACTGCAACGGTCGGCTTCGCCAAATAAGGAAGGAGATCTGCACCGGACAGTGTCCGGTGGTGCACCGGACTGTCCGGTGCGCCAGGCGACAGAAGGCAAGAATTGCCTTTCTGGATTGCTCTCAACGGCTCCTAGCTGCCTTGGGGCTATAAAAGGGACCCCTTGGCGCATGGAGGAGAGAACAAAGCAACCTTTGAGCATTGTTGATCATTCACACTTCACTCTTGCGCACTAGTTTGACATTCTTAGTGATTTGAGCTCTGTTCTAGTGAGAACCTTGAGATATTGTTTTGAGCTCAAGTCTTGATCGTGTGTGTGCGTATTTGCTGTGGTTTTGAGTGTGTTGCTTCCCTCCCTTACTCCGTGCTTCTTTGTGAACCTCAAGTGTAAGGACGAGAGGCTCCAAGTTGTGGAGATTCCTCGCAAACGGGATATAGAAAAGCAAAGCAAAACACCGTGGTATTCAAGTGGGTCTTTGGACCGCTTGAGAGGGGTTGATTGCAACCCTCGTCCGTTGGGACGCCACAACGTGGACTAGGCAAGTGTTGAACTTGGCCGAACCATGGGATAAACCACTGTGTTTATCTGTGATTAATCTTCTTGTGGTTATCGTGTCTTGCAAAGACTCTTCTCTAGCCACTTGGCACTCTTGTGCTAACTCCTAATCAAGTTTTGTGGCATTAAGTTTCAAGTTTCGCAGGATCACCTATTCACCCCCCCCTCTAGGTGCTCTCAACTGTGCCTCCTGATAGTCATTCAACATATCCGCTACCCCCGCATCCACGTCATAATCCTCAACACGTTGTCTCAGCACCTCCTCTCTCGTACGATGCGCTTCACCATGAAATATCCACCGAGTATAGCCCGACGTAAATCCATTCCTCCAAATATGTTCTACCATGGACTTCTTTGGTTTTCTTTTCCGGTTGGCACATTTGCTGCACAGGCATAGGACTAGACTCGCTCCTTTAGCAGCTTCGCCATATGCCCGTTCTACAAAATCATCGGTCTTTCTAATCCATTCAGTGGTGACATCGTTCCTTCCTCTACGGCCCGTGTACATCCACTCACGGTCCTCCATCCTCTAACAGAAAATTTCGGCAGCACCTCCCCTACACGGGGAGGTTTCGAAATCCTGCAAATAAAACTATCAGCACGATGACTGACATCCACATATAATTCAACGGCACGATGGCCGGCAATCAACAATACTACATATTAACCTAATCATACACGTACATAAATTTAACACAAGAAAACTAAATATTAACCTAATCATACACGTATATAATTAACTCAATATTAAACCTAATCATACCCGGCGGGCGGGACGACGGGTAGCGGACGAGACGGCGGGTCGCGGGCGAGGCGGCGGGGCACGGCGGGGGTGCGACGAGGGCACGCACGGCAGGGACACGGCGGAGGCACGACGGGGGCACGACGTACGGTGCGAGCACGGCAGGGGCATGGCCTGGGCGCGGCGGGGGCGTGGCGCGGTTGCGGCGGCGCGGCCAGGGCGCGGGCGGGGCGGGGGCGGGGGTGGGGGCGAGGGCGTGGGCGGGGCGGCGTGGGCACGACGGAGTGAGAGGGAGAGAGTGAGAGAGGAAGAATGTTACCAGCGCTATTTACACGTACTTTGCCGAGTGCGAGATCAGTGCCCGTGATCTGGCACTCGACAAAGATTTTTTTTAATTTTAAAATACGCTTTGCCGAGTGCCAGATCGCTGGCACTTGGCAAAGTAGTCTTTGCCGAGTGTCTCCTGGGCGACACTCGACAAAGATTCTTTTACTATTCTTTACCGAGTGCCACCCAGCTGACACTCGGCAAAGCCTACTTTGCCGAGTGTCAACCAGCTGACACTCGGCAAAGTACATTTGCATTTTTTTTATTTTTCCAACCAAATTTTTTGTGGTGTGTTCCTATACTATGTAGACCTACATGTACCATTTTGGGATAATTATAACTGTGTTTTCAATAGCTAGTAGATTTAGTTCGTTTATTTGAATTTCTTCGGAAAATTCAGATTTGAACTGCAGGTCACTCGAAACTTGAAAAACCGTGCATGTAAAAATGATATCCATGCTACTTAGCACAAGTTACGACCGATTTTAGGAGCGGACCGGAAACTTCGAGCACCATGCTCACTCAACATGGCCGTGAACTTGTCATCCAGCTGTTTAAAACACAAACAAACTCAGAAAATCATGAAACTTGTCCATGTGTCATGATATCATATGTAGAGGTTGTGATAAAAAAAATTAGAATGTTTGGAGAAAGTTGTGAGACAGTATGTGTAGAAACCTAAGAGAACTACACATGAAATCATAGAGTTTCAATGTGGATCCCTTAAGTTTGTACACATAGTGCGTCACAACTTTCTCGAAATTTTTTCAAATTTTTATCACAGCCTCTACATTTGATATCATGACACGTGGACAGGTTTCATGATTTTCTGACTTTGTTTGTGTTTATACAATTTATAAACACCTGGATGGCAAGTTCACGTCCATGTTAAGTGAGCATGGTGCTCGAAGTTTCCGGTCCGCTCCTGAAATCGGTCGTAACTTGTGCTAAGTAGCATGGATATCATTTTTTTCATACACTGTTTTCCAAGTTTCGAGTGACCTGCAGTTCAAATCTCAATTTTCCAAAGAAATCCAAATAAACGAACTAAATCTACTAGCTATTGAAAACACAGCTATAATTGTCCCAAAATGATACATGTAGGTCTACAACATACAAAAAAAGTTTGGTGGCCAAAATAAAAAAAATACAAATATGCTTTGCCGAGTGTCCACAGAAAACACACGGCAAAGACTCTCTTTGCCGAGTGCCAGCTATGTGGCACTCGGCAAAGAATCTGCTTTGCCGAGTGCCGGCTGGCGGCCCTCGGCAAAGACTGATGGACGTCAGCTGTAGACGGCTGTAACACCCCGTCCAATCCCTGGACCGGCGGTACTTACTCCTGGCAGCTCTCTAGGATCATATATTGTCCCCACAGATCAACACGAGTCTTTTGTGCGCACTTTGTCCTCACTCATGCGCACCCGAGAAAATTTCCCGGTCGGTCACCCATCCCAAATTGCTCCAAGCCAAGCACGCTTAACTTGGAGGTTCTTTCGAGACAGGTTTCCGAAAAAGAAGATGCACCTTGTTGGTATGATTACACTATTAATTCTATTAAGCCTTGGGCCAGGACATCCCATCCCAGAGGCCAAGATATCACAATCCACCCCCCTTAGAAGACCAACGTCCTCGTCGGTCAACGCCAATCTAGGAACCTCCCCTCTTGGCCACGTCTGTATGTCTAGTGTCGTCATATGCCATGCCATGTGACCACTCCAGGCCCACATGCGCCATATACCCGAACCCCTTAGCCCACACACGCCCGTGAAACCGCGAGGGTCGGCTCTGATACCACTTGTAACACCCCGTCCAATCCCTGGACCGGCGGTACTTACTCCTGGCAGCTCTCTAGGATCATATATTGTCCTCACAGACCAACACGAGTCTTTTGTGCGCACTTTGTCCTCACTCATGCGCACCCGAGAAAACTTCTCGGTCGGTCACCCATCCCAAATTGCTCCAAGCCAAGCACGCTTAACTTGGAGGTTCTTTCGAAACAGGCTTCCGAAGAAGAAGATGCATCTTGTTGGTATGATTACACTATTAATTCTATTAAGCCTTAGGCCAGGACATCCCATCCCAGGGGCCAGGATATCACAACGGCCGCTAACGGATCTTTGCCGAGAGCTGTCTTTGCCGCAAGGAATCCTGGTTTCAAAGAAAAGTAAAATGGGGATATGGAGAAATCGGTAGACGCTACAGACTTGATTGTATTGAGCCTTGGTATGGAAACCTGCTAAGTGGTAACTTCCAAATTCAGAGAAACCCTGGAATGAAAAATGGGCAATCCTGAGCCAAATCCCTTTTTTGAAAAACAAGTGGTTCTCAAACTAGAACCCAAAGGAAAAGGATAGGTGCAGAGACTCAATGGAAGCTGTTCTAACGAATCGAAGTAATAACGGTTAATCACAGAACCCATATTATAATATAGGTTCTTTATTTTATTTTTAGAATAAAATTAGGAATGATTATGAAATAGAAAATTCATAACTTTTTTTAGAATTATTGTGAATCTATTCCAATCAAATATTGAGTAATCAAATCCTTCAATTCATTGTTTTCGAGATCTTTTAATTTTTAAAAGTGGATTAATCGGACGCTCGACAAAGGAGTCTTTGCCGAGTGCTTCGCTGTGCCGAGTGTCCTGCATTCGGTAAACGAGCTCTTTACCGAGCGTCGGACTTTGCCGAGTGCGGCTCTCGGCAAAGTCTTCTTTACCGAGTGCCCGATAAAAAGCACTCGGCAAAGACTCCGGCACTCGGCAAAGGGCCAGATTCCGGTAGTGATGCACTTCACTCGCCAGCACGGTCTCATATCTAGAATTTGGATCATAAACTCAACATAAAAGCCCATGACTAAAGGTTCTTCATGTAAAACCTGCGGTGCTGACTTTTGCACGAGAGGTTTTTGTCCAGGTTGATGCTCCAATCGAAACTATTTCTCTAACTAATTTCGAGTTCAACTCTGATCAGGACTAAAGAAAAAAAAATCGAATGTCTCAGAGGTTGCACAGTTGCCCTTTTAATAATTTGCTGCCGTGAGAAATATGATGTATGTGCATGTGTGTATGACACTTTGCTCCTTGGCTTGTTCCCAATGCATGAATGCTGAATATATATTATATACAATCATTATAAAAGCAGACTAAAACCGTCTAAACCTGAAGCTTCCATGTGGGATGAAGTAAGAGCGGAACAGAGAAAAACGATGACGCTGCTGCACTCTCAGATCTTTCTTTAGGGAAAAGGCGAGAGGAAATTTATCAGAGATCCAGACGTCTAGCTGTGCGCACTGTCATAGGCATGGAGAGCTCAAGCCAATGCTGATTCGGGACAAGCACTGCACAGTGTGGCCCTACGAGAGTATTGGGCTGTCCTGTCTTTTGTCGCAAGATTATATTTGTGGTCCTCCTTCCGATCCAACTCAAATGCGCATAGAGATATATCTACAGTAGAAAATGTGTGTGAACTAGAGTTAAAATGTAAAATTGGCAGGGCTGGACACTGTACTTTCTTGGAGATGCGTCATTCATCTGTTTGTTGGCTGGGGAAAACACAAAATGCATGCATGCAACGGACACTAGTCTCGTGGCCTCCGTGGGGTTGGCAAATTGTTTGGCCATCTTCCTCCGGTCATTTATTCACCTGCATGATTCTGCACCCACACTATATGTTTGGAAGGAATATATATATATATATATATATATATATATATATATATATATATATATATATATATATATATATATATATATATATATATATATATGTGTGTGTGTGTGTGTGTGTGTGTATGTATGTATATATGGAAGGAATAAATGTAAAAAATTGTACATATATGCAAAGAGTATACTGGTTTTGTGATTGTCATGCATATCTTGGTTTTGTGATTGGTTTACTGAAAGAATTCTGAATACACCAAGTGGAGGACAAATGGGAGAAGTGCATGTTCCAACAAGCCTAGAATTGGGAAGACCAAGTAATTCCAGAGGAAGTGAAGATGAAGCTTGCGAAAAATCTTTTATTTGGAGGGAAGAGACATTTCAAAGAGATGTTGGTTTAGTCTGTAAGTCTATGAGAGCCTTCAGAATAGCTGTGTTGGGAGGATGAGTATTGTCAAGGGAGGAAGTATTTTAAGAACTAGTTTGAGAACTCCATTTTCTTAAGGGAATTCTGTTTTCCTAAGTAAAAATAAACTAATTTCTCTTGAAAAAATGAGGTTCCCAAACTAGTCCTAAGTATGGAGTTGTAATGTTTTTTCCCCAGCTTTTTCTGGGTTTTTTGGGCGGGTGAAGTCCACTTGTATACTGTAAAACTGATGTTTTTGTCTTTGCTATGATTGGGGCAATGCCTTACTCTAAGAACAATTTGGCTGAATTAACTACTTCCTTGGGTTAGTGTGTATATTATTTACAAATATCCTTTTCTTAGGTTATGTAATGCCGTGTTTATTATATATATGGTAACATTTTTTTCTTCAAAAAGGTGAAGTAGTGGAGCTCGTTGCTTCTGCAGAGTCTGAAAATTTTTATTAGTGTGTGGCATTATTTGAACAACATGGTACAGCTCCAGCCTTCCAGGTGTAAAGGTAAGGCCAGAGTTAGCCAGAATTATTTCAAGCTTTTGGTCGACATCCCATGCTGTGAGTGGCAAGTTGATCATAAATTTGGTCCCCTAGCTAGTAGCTCTCTAGTTCTTGCATATATAGAGTCTATCTCATCGGAATACCTTCTGCTGTGAGGGGTCCTACGTCTAGGAGTGACAATAATCTCTAAATTTTACACTATAAAATATAACGATCGGATCGAACTAGGACCAGAATTTATTTTTATTCATTTTTAAACTAAAAATAATTTAGGACCCTAAAAAATTGTGAAAAAATAATTAGACTGCGATCCATTACTTTCGTTCCCTACCTACATCTGTTTTTCTTTCCAGAACAATATAATATATCGGATGGCAAAAAGGTCGGTTGTTCTTGGAGATGATTTATTTGTCCCATTAATCCAACCCGTTTAGACAAGGACATATATATTTGGCAACGACACTTCATCAATAGCAATCGATACTCTCTACTGATCATGAGATGATACTTTCCTACTTTTTTTTTCTTATGCTAGCTAGATAGGACGCAGACAACCAAAGTATCATCACAACAGCAATTCTTCTATGGCATAATTCTTACGAGGACGTACTTTTAGCCCATCAGATTTGGGAAACAATAGCAATATAATCAAGATCAAATTCAAAATAGACAGTCTTCACTAGTTCGTGTAAAATAGAGGACGTGGAATTGTACATAACACCGTTTGATATTATTTGTAGAGTGGAGTTTCCCTGAAGAATTAGACAGGTGATCTGCCGCCCAAGATAGCCTAATATTCAGCGGAGGGTCAGACATGGACAGCAGAGATGAGAGGCAGCAGTGCTGCATGCATGCTTGACATCACGAGGGCGCGGCCTGCTGGCCAGTCCGGATCTCACCTTATAATATCGCACTCAGGTGGTTCCGTCCTGGCTATCTTGTTGTGCGATTCCGGGCGGCTGCTCCCCCCGAGCAGTACAGCGCTAGCTGCATCTTTCCTCAGGGTACACTGCTGTTTATAAAATCCAATAGCAAGAAAAGTTCGTCACTTGATGATGTTGTCTCGAGGACCATGCATGCAATTTCCGCGCACTACATCATGTCCTACATAATGCGACGCTTTCCGCGCGTCTGTATCTCCTCCAATGGGATCTTATTACCGTAGCTACTAGAAGCTGAGTTAATTAAATAGCTCTCAAAATTTCGAGCCCACGAGTTCGCATGCTTGCTGCCTTGTGTTTTCAGAAAGAAAGCAGTATTGGCACTTTTGGGGAGTAATATACCTTGTTGAATTAATTATTGAAGGGCCGTTAAGTTTCAATAACAATCTGTGAGTGCGCACTCCCTGACTTAAAATTAAACCGCCTGAAACAAATCAACACATATATAGCGTGTTTAGTTTGAGAAATGAGTTAGCGACGGTGTGTTTATATCCCCTAAATTATATAAGTTGGATTATGCCGGAAGAGTAGGAGAGTAAAATACCACTTTAGAACCACAAATAAGATGAAACAACTTATTTGTGATCATAAAGTGATATTTTACCCTTATACCCTTACACCATAATAATCCAACTTATATAATCTAAGAGAAAAACAAACATGACATTAGTCTATCATTTTTCTCACTCCTCACTTTCTTTTTGGTTTGTACAATTGAATGAGTTGATCCACTATTATTTCATTCCTTAGGCTAATAATTAGTTATAATACGATGAGTGAGTTCATTCCACCAAATTTATGAAATGAACTTATGATGTACCATCTCATCTAGAATGGATGGACTCCTCGAAACAAACACACCCTCATAGTGTTCTATGATCTCTTCCTTACTATATATGTAGTTAGCTCCACACAACCAGATTGCTTTCTTGTCTTTTTTTTAGTAAAATACATATATAAAGAAGGTAGTACGTATGTACAAAACGACTCGTGAGTCCTGGCCCCTTGGCCATCATTGGACATTGAACGACGCACTACAGCTTCGATCCTAGAAAGCTTTACCTAATAACCTGCACTTAATGGAACAACAGTTCTGTTATATTGGTGTATAAGGTCAGTTTTAGGGCAATCCCATTTAATATATGGGGTCTCTTGAGTAGTCTCTAAGATCATCTCCAATAATGTATCAAACTGATGCCTTAAATTGAAATATAGTGCTTTACACAGCAAAAACTACTCCAACAGTGTCTGACTTCTATAAAATTTGGTAAAAAATTATAGGGCACTCTCTCGAGTGCCTCAAATATACTACACCGTAGTCGATTGCCCTATAATATATATTTGGGGCTTTACTGTTAGGGCATAATATTTTTTTGTGCCCTAAATTTAATAAAATTTACTTATTTTTAAATTATAGGACATTTTTCTAGGTCGCGCTGTTGGAGATGCTCTAAGAGCATCCCAACAATGCCTCAAATTGGTGCATCAAATTGAAATATGGTGCTCTATGCAGAAAAAACTACTCCAATAGTACCTCGTTCCATAAAATCTAGTCAAAAAATTATAGGGCACCATATCAAGTGACTCAAATATACTACACCATAGTGTGCTTCCCTATAATCTAGATTTGATACTTTACTATATTGGAGTGAAATGTTTTGTTAGTGCCCTAAATTCTATAAAATATACTTAATTTTAAATTGTAGAGTATTTTTATAGGTCATATTGTTGGAGATGCTCTAAGAGGCTAAGTGAAAAAAATATAAGAGAGCATCTCTTTGCGAAGAGTCCGTCTATTCACGACTTTCTATACATGTTAACATGTAGTCTCTTAATTGTATTTTGTATTTAGAAAACCAAACCGAGGTCTTAGGGTTGTACTTAGGGGTGGTTTTATGTTAATTTCATTTACATTAAATATATTGTCACATATGCATTTCTATGACATGGTAGTGTGTTTAAGAAGAGAGAAGAAACAAGTTTTCTCCAAGAAAAAAACTCTCTATGAGCCATTGAAATTACATGGCTAGAAAACTAAAGAATAAAAGTTTGCATTAAGAGTGGACGTTTTATACATGTTTAATTTCATTCTACGTGACATAGAAACAAAATAATAAAACTATCCATTGAGACTGGCCTAAGCGTGAACACCATTGATTCCAAATTGTAAGTTATTTCAACTTTTTGTAGAGTCAAAGATCTCAGAGTAAAATTATATATAGAGAGAGAATTACAAAGATTTATAATATCACTTTTTTACCATAAATATTATTGCAGGGTGAACCCCTACAGTAATTTTACTAAGATTATTTATAATACCAGTTTTTTTCAGCCAAAGTCTAACGACGTAATCAGCTATTGCAGAGGTTCCATTCGATAGCAGTTTATAGGAGCATTTCCTTCTTGAATATATGACTGTTATCGGTGGGGTACTCTCAAAGATCCACCCAATTCTACCTTTCCAGATGCACCATGCATGTATGCACTACCAGAAACGGGCGTTTTGCCGAGTGCCCGAAGCACTCGGCAAAGCCTTATAAACACTCGGCAAAGGCTTTGCCGAGTGTGACACTCGGCAAAGAAGGCTCGACAAATAGTGCATCGGCAAAGCCTTCTTTGCCGAGTACTTTTTCTCGGGCACTCGGCAAAGAGGTTTGCCGAGTGCCAGGGAGCACTCGGCAAAGAAAAGCGGCCGTTACGGTGACGGGTGACGGAGACGGTGTCTTTGTCGAGTGTCACGGATGACACTCGGCAAAGGAGTTACCTTTGCCGAGTGGCTTTCCAGAAGCACTCGGCAAAGAATACATCTTTGCCGAGTGCCCTCTGGGACACTCGGCAAAGAGCCCGCCAGGGAGGGTCCCCATGTCAGGCTCTTTGCCGAGTGCTCTGTGCGGCACTCGGCAAAGTCGGCCTCTTTGCCGAGTGCCAGCGACATAACACTCGGCAAAGTCCCTAAACCGGTGCCCAGGTTTTTGCTCTTTGCCGAGTGTTATGACCCTGACACTCGGCAAAGCGCCTCTTTGCTGAGTGTTACACTCGGCAAAGTGACCAGTATATACCTTTTTATTTGTTTTTTTGTATTCCATCCACACAAACAAAAGATATCACATATATATATATCACATATATACATCACAGATATCATCACAAACATAAATAGCCAACACAAACATAAAACCGTCACCACAAACATAAATATCCATCACAAACATAAGTGTTCAACACAAGTATCAAACACAAACATAAGTCTCAAACGTCGTAAGCTCTCACATAAGTATCAAACACAGACATAAGTATTATACACAAGTTCTGAAGTCTAAAACAATGAAAACACAACACTCATGGAGGTGGGCGGCTTGACCGGGGCTGCGTTGGGCTGAACCCTTTCGGAGGGTTGTTGGATGCTGCCCCAGATTGGCCCTGCAGAGAGAAGAGATTGCATGTGTTATACCAGATGCATTACAAACATCTAACTACAATTTTGATACTCACAGGAGTGTGGAAGAGAGCAGGGTCAACTGGAGGGAACAATGAAGGTGGTGGAGCGATGCCCTGTGCGGCGCCAAGGCTCTGCATGTACTGGAACATCTCCGCCATCCTCTGATGATCTGCCCGGCGCTCCGCCTCCCGCTCCGCCATCATCCTCGCCTCCATCTCGTGACGTTCCCTCCTCTCTTCTTCTAGTTGGACCTGTAATATTACAAGCCAACGTTATAGTAACTCAAATAGTAGGTATATAACTCAAGGAAGGACGAGTTACAGAAGCACTAACCTCGAGTTGCTATATGCGATGCTGTGAGCTGTCGTGCCAAGGTCGTATGGCTGGTCTCGAGCCCGTGCTCCTTGCTCTCACTTGAGACAGAGTGGGAGTGAAGGACGAGTCGATTGCCTCGTCGGCAATCTAGTACCGCCCATGTCTCTTGCCTCCTCCGACCCTCATGAGCACATCGGGGTCGATCGGCTCGGTGCTCAGATCATAGTCTGGGCCATGGACCTCCTGCGCCATGGCGGTGTAGTCATGGAGGCGGATGTAGACGGCGGGGTTGGTGTAGGCCTCGGGCCCATCATCCGGGTTGTAGGTGACGTCGGACGTCGCCTTACCCTTATAGGCCATAGCATAGGCCGAGAAGGTGGAGCAAGGCCGGCCACCATGTGACGCCGACTGCAACGAAAACCAACGAGATAGTTAGAAATAATATCTAACTCAGTGCTATATATCTAAATAAAAAAGATGGCGTACCCATGCTTCGGCATATTGGCCCAGGCTCCGGCTGCCTTGGTGGTGGGAGGGGCCTTGCATCATCAAACGCCGTTCCCGGCTACCGGTGTGCGCCTCGTCCCACTCAGCCGAACACCACCTATCCACCATCTGCTCTCAGTACAGAGGATGTGCGGCACACCAATATGGAAGCATCTACAAAGTAAACACGTAAAGTGCATATCAAAAGATAAAATAAAATTCATGAATGGAGTACTGGTACCAAACATGCATGACTTTACCTGCAGGTACTGCTCCCTGGTCAACGACATGGTTCGGGCTTCAGGTTTGGTCACCCTCTCCCCAAGGACGGAGCCGTGGTAGGTGATGATGGTCTGGATTCGGGCCTCATAGTGCATGTCCACGACGAGCTTCTTACAGCTCGTGGTGGCCACCACATCCGCCCTAGCCTCATATCCAACATCGCATCTGAAGAAATCCTGCATACAAAAACGATGTATCCATACATTATTTCAAGAATTTGCAACGAATGCGACATATTTTACATTATACTAAGACTTACCCACAACTCTTGCTTCACCCGCTCCGCCTTGTTATTGAATTCTCGGCCGTCCCGGTCTACTGCATCGGGGGCGACGGCGTAGTGGTCGAAGGTGAAGGCTGGGTCCGTCACTCCGGCGTACTCCACAAGTCCAGGGAAGTGTTCCCTGCACAGCAGGCCGAGGATGCCATTGGGGGGGCGACGATGACCCCCAGCATAATCCAAAACCGTCTAAGACCTGTCCAAGTGATAACTAAAAAGTATTAGTTTATATTATGATTTTGAACACATAATATGAACAAGAATGAAGAACATAAAGTTATATACCTCTCCCCTTCCGGTCGAATCAGCGGCCGCCTGTCCCGAGGTATGGGACGCTGAAGGAGACTCGCGGGGCCTCGCAGGTAGATGCTCCTCGAACTTGAGCCGCCTGAACCTGAGACGTCCTGCTACTGGTCGTCGTCGTCCTGCTGCTGGTCGTCGTCGTCCTAAGGTGCCGCCTGCTCTGCCTCGTCCTGCTGCGCTGCCTGCTCTGCCTCGTCCGCCGTCCTCCTCCTCCTCCCCCTCCTCCTACTCAGCCAACCGCCCACCATATTTATCCAACAACCTACAATTAAGAGTAAACAAATAAGCACATATAAAAAGATGTATTTAAAAATAGGCGCGAAATAAAAAGTCATATAGCATTACATCGATTAAAAATAATCTTCATATGTGTCGGGGTTAGCCGGATCATAACTCTCATCATCACTATCAAGCATTTCAATCTCAACACCATCGGAAGACGCAACCTCGTCATTAATGTCATTGCCTTCAAGGATTACTAAGTCATTATCATTTTGCACCTCATCATCCTCCTCATCAACAACCATTTCAATATCTACGTCCATTCCGATAGCTTCAGTTAAGTCTATCTCAAATCGCCCTTCTAGCCCATCTTCTTGGAAGAACTCTCCATCATATGTGTCCGGGTCTAAGTTGTAATCTTCATCGTTAGGAACAGGTAACCTCTCGTGCGGCGATACCTTATACACAACATCCCAACCCTTAAGATGTTCTTTCGTTTGACACGCATATGGGAGATAATACACTTGTGTGGCCTGTTGGGCCACGATATAGACATCATCTCCTGCTAAGGTGGAATCTTGTCGAATTTCGACTATCCCAAGATTAGAATGTGTCCGCCTCGCCACTTGAGGGTCAAACCAATGACATTTGAATATCACTGGAGTAAGAGGTTTGGAACCATAAAAATTGAGCTCATATATTTCTTCGATTCGTCCAAAATAATCGACATTGTCAAGGCCGGGCGTAAAGACTCCAGAACACGTTGTTTTCCGATTGGGCCGACTTTTGTCGTAGTGTGTTGTACGAAAACGGTATCCATTGACGTCATACCCAAAATATTTCTTGACCCTATAAGCAAAGCCGTTGGCTACTTGTCTCAACTCGGCACTCATAGACGGATCTCTTTGGCCCTGCAAGTATTCGCAAGTTAAAAGACGCTAAATTGAGTTCAAAGACGTATCTCTTTTACAAACTAAGCACGTACCTTACGTTTGAACCAGGAAATAAAATCGGGCAACCCATTTCTCGCACCCTTTCTAAGAAGAGCGTCATATTCCTGTGGAGTGGGGTCCCTTGATCGACGCCAGAATTCATGAAGAAATTGTTCCATGTATGGCGTCACCTCTTCAAGGTTGGTCCATACGTATAGCATGATATGCCGCCACTCTTCATGTGTCAGGGTATTGGTGGTCGAGCCACTTGCGCTTCTGAGTTGGCCTCGAAATATGCTAAGGTTCGATTCATTGTCGCCATCATTGTAACGAGAGGGTGGATTATGCACGCTCGGCAGTTTGTCACCATAATAAGTTGTTGTGAAGTTTGAGACCTCCTCTAGATTGTATGCATCTACAATGTGAAGCGTCCCGATCCTTTGGGACTCAAATGTGAATTAATTACTAGTCCCAGGAGGCTAGTAAACACATTCCTTACTTCAAATAGTACAGAGTTTAGATAAATTTATTACAATACCAGGGTACAAGCTCGAGAGAGCCAAATAGAGAAGCGCAGGAGGAAAATACACTAGCCCAAGCCACAGGCAGAACTGGGTGCAGACACAGCCCTCTTAATCAAGCATAGCAGAAAAGAAGTCCTCGGCTGCTGAAAAACATAAATAAATCTGGGTGAATACACTAGGTATTCCGCAAGCCCACCCCGCTCCCGTAGAGAGAAAGAGACCTATGATGTACATGCTCAATTTGGTGGAGTTGATGTCACTCATCATTTTCTTAGAGAAAGGAAGTTGCTTGAAGGTTTAACCCATTGTCTTTAAAAGTAACCAAAACTCAACCACCACTGAGCTTCCCGCTCCCGTGGCCTTAGTTCTTTCTTAACACTTATTCACTCGCACATTCCCCCTTTTCTTGAAATTCATAGAGGAAGTTCTAATTGTCATACCACACCGGACTCATCCATACCAGTGGACACGGACTATTCGAATAGGTTTCAACTCTGCGCAGAGGGGTACACTTTACCCACTAGCCCGGTTTCTGCGATCTCACCGTCGCGAGACCCGAATGCCGGATCTCTTTCCTTACCCGTACGTCCTAACCTTAACGGTTATCCGGAAGGAGTCAGGCCACCACCATGCCCAAACCGGACAAAACTTTCCCCCTCCTTATCCTCCCGGTGCTCCCCAGCCTTCTTAACCCTGGGGTTGGACCGTACGAGTTCGGATCGAGTGACTGCCCACACAGTCTCGAGTGGTTGTACGATAAAGGAGTACAGGTAGTGAAAAAATGACAAGCCGGTCCTTATATGAGGGGACGATCCTTCTGCTCACGCCTAAACCAGCTGAGCCAACACCTTAGGCCCTCCCCTAAACCAGGGAGTCCCTGATCACCCCACTCTCAAGGTGATGAGGGTGAGTACCCTTCATCGCATAACTTTTCAGAAAGAGGTTTTATTTGAAGAAACACTTTGCCCTACTTCCAGATCCACATTTCGTAATCGGAAATAATATGTTAATGCGGGCCATCTCTTACTCACAATGCAATATTCCCCCATAGTTCCCGGCCTAGGCAGTGGTAGAGAGAATAGGTAATTTATGCATCAAGGGAAGGATGGACTTGCCTTCGTCGAAGCTTTCCTGGCACAGAAGACCTACTTCCGGAAGTTCGGGCTCTGGTCCCTCTTCCGGGGCTACGGGTTCCGGATCAACGATCCCTGCTTCTTCTAGGAAAACAGGCAATAAAACAATACATCAACAGGGATTTACAAATTATAGTGTGTCATTTTCTAATATCAATGTTGTATGAGATCTTTAGAAATTCTTTGGATAATTTTTGGTGCATAAAATATTGAAGAATACTAATTAAATGGGAAAAAGGGGTGGAAAAAGAAAAGAGAAAGGAATCCCTCTTATCTGGGCCAGGGGCAAGGATTTTGGCCCATCCCGGGCGCGAGCGCGCGCGCTGAGGCGCTTTCAGCCCAGGGGCGGCCCACGAGCGGGGAGAACGGCGCGGCCGCGGGAGGGGGTGACGGCGTCGCATAGGGCCCACTTGCCAGCGAGAGGGGGGGAAGAGGGAACGGCGTTACGGTTGACGGGGGGGGGGGGGTGAACCGGCCGTCCGCGGGGAGGACTCGGCCGCCGGTGGGCTCGGTGGCGGTTCGCCGCCGGTGGCCCGGTTCTTGGGCAATGTGCAGGTGGCTTAGCATGGGGAGGGGATGGCGGACCTAGAGGTGGGTTCAATTTGGTCAGAGGAGGTCGGGAGGGGGCTGCCCGCGGGGAGGTGGCGGAGCTTCGCGGCGGGGGTTGCCGTCGGTGAGCTCCGGGCGAGCAATCGGGGTGGGGGAGTGGTGTATTGCGTTTGCGGTAAAGTGAGGAAGCTGCTAGGCTAACTCAATCGCTTGCTGGGCTAACAGAGAGGAAGAGAGAAGAGGGGGAGGGACTCACCAGAGGGGAGAGCGACGTCGGCGCCTCGCGAATTGTGCTCAGGGGAGAGGAGGAGAGGGATGGCCGGGGCTGGTGCGAGGAAGGAGGGGCTCGGGGCGAGCCTTTTATAGGCGCGCGGGGGAAGGGGGCGGCGGTGGAGCTCCCTGACTCCGGCGAGCTTCCCAGTGCCGCCATAAATGGCGCACAGCGCTGCCGAGGGGACGCCACGGCGAGGTGGTACCGGCGAGGACGCTGGTCAAGGGGAGGAGGACGGAGCGGTGCCAAACTTCCCTGTGCGGCAGGATGGCAGAGGGGAGGACGGAGGCGACGGCCGGAGGTGACTTCGGCGAGGGGACGGCGGACGGACGACGAAGCAGCTGACCTGTGGGGTCGCTTGGTCAGAGGGAGCGAGTGCGCGAGAGAGAGAGCGGCTGACGGGTGGGGACGCCTTGTCAGCGAGAGCGAGGGCGAGGAGCGGGCTGGCGCGCGCGCGCGGAGGCGGGCCGCAGTTGGGCCGAAAGCGGGGAGCGCGGGCGCGTGGGAAAAGGGGGGGGTCGCGGGCTTGGGCCGGAATTCGGTCCAGCAGGGGGGAGAGAGCTTTTCCCCTTTTTCTTTTTACTTTCAAATTTCTATTTCCCATTTTGTCCCTTTTTCTTTTGAAAAGAAATATTTTGTGGATACTCTAAGTGTTTAGAAAATAGAATCTAAGTGAGGTGCTTGTGATCAAACAAAATGTATGCATATGATGAAAGAAAAACTTAGTGAAGAGCTTAGAATTAGAGGGTGAAGGGAGGGAAAAAGGTGGATTAGGGTTTCAAACCTAGATTAGGATTTTTGGGATGCTACAAACCTACCCCACTTAAAGGAATCTCGCCCTCGAGATTCAGACGGGGCTCGAGAAAAGGTAAGGGTATTCCCTCCTCAGAGAGTCCTCACTTTCCCAGGTGGCTTCTTCTTCTCCATCTCTGCTCCACTGAACCTTACAGAGCTTTACTTCTGAATTGCGGGTCCTTCTGACTGTTGAGTCAAGAATCTTCACTGGCTTTTCCCGGTACTGGAGATCTTTTTGAATCTGAATTGCTTCTGCCTCGATACGGGTTTCTGGTACTTTTAGGCATTTGCGGAGTTGGGACACATGGAACACATTGTGAATATCTGACATGGATTCTGGTAGCTCAAGACGGTATGCCACGGGTCCTATTCGGGAAATGATAGGGTAAGGACCGACGAAACGGGGTGCTAGCTTTCCTTTCATCTGAAACCTCTTGACACCACGCATTGGGGAAACCTTGAGATAAACAAAATCTCCTTCCTCAAATCTGAGTTCCCTTCGCCTATTGTCTGCGTAACTCTTCTGTCGACTCTGAGCTTCAAGTAACCTTCTGCGGATCAAAGCAACTTTTTCTTCGGCTTCTTTAACAAAGTCGGGTCCTTCTAGTGTCCTCTCCCCTACATTGGACCACATTAGGGGAGTCTGGCATTTTCTTCCATACAGTGCTTCGAATGGTGACATTTTGATGCTGGCTTGATGGCTGTTGTTGTATGAGAATTCGGCGTACGGTAAACTAGACTCCCAATCTCTGTCGAAGGCTAACACGCAGGCCCTGAGTAAATCTTCGAGGACTTTGTTGACTCTTTCTGTTTGACCATCTGACTGGGGGTGATAAGCAGTGCTGAAATCTAACTTGGTGCCCATTGCTTGCTGAAGGCCCTTCCAAAATTTTGAAGTGAACTGCGTTCCTCGATCTGATACTATCTTCCGTGGAATGCCATGTAGCCTGACTATCTCTTTAAGGTATAATCGGGCAAGGGCTGCTCCTCCAAAAGTGGTCTTTACTGGAATGAAATGGGCCACCTTGGTGAGACGATCGATGATTACCCATATGGAATCATTTCCTCTTTGTGATCTGGGTAGTCCGGTTACGAAATCCATGCCTATTTCTTCCCACTTCCATTCGGGTATTGGGAGGGGTTGAAGTAGGCCTGCAGGCTTCTGATGTTCGGCCTTTGTTCGCTGGCAGGTGTCACATCGGGCCACATACTGTGCTATTTCCCTCTTCATCCCTTTCCACCAATATCTGGCCTTAAGGTCTAGGTACATCTTGGTGGTCCCTGGGTGGATAGAGTAAGCTGAGTTGTGGGCTTCATTGAGCAGGGTTTCTCGTGCTTCTCCCACTGGTACACACAGGCGATCCCTGAACCAGAGGGTTCCTTGATTATCTGCCCTGAGGTCCGGAAGTTGCTCCTTTCGTGCTCTTTCCATAAGCTTGGTTGTTTCTGCGTCCATGTGTTGGGCCTTGCATATGAGATCTTCTAGATTGGGCTTGACTTCTAGGCTACCGTTGTCTCCCAGACATGCATTTAGCTGAGCAGATTCTTTCTTCCAATCTTCTAGAAAGTTTGCTCCCTTAATCCCAAAGGGTTTTCTGCTGAGGGCGTCAGCTACCACGTTGGCCTTTCCGGGGTGGTAGTGGATTTCGAGGTCATAATCTTTGATCAATTCGAGCCACCTTCTTTGACGGAGGTTGAGGTCCGGCTGCGTGAAAATGTACTTTAGACTCTTGTGATCAGTGAAGATGTGGCATTTGTTCCCAATCAGATAATGCCTCCAAATTTTTAGGGCGTGCACTATGGCTGCCAACTCCAGATCGTGGGTAGGATAGTTCTGCTCGTGCGGCTTGAGTAAGCGAGATGCATAAGCAATGACTTTCTCATTTTGCATTAAGACACACCCCAAGCCTTGCTTGGAAGCATCACAAAAGATGACGAAATCCTGGTGTATGTCTGGCAGAGTCAGGACTGGTGCAGTTGTAAGTTTCTCTTTAATGATTTGGAAACTTTCTTCACGCTTGGGAGTCCACACAAACTTATTGTCCTTTTTGAGAAGTTCGGTCAAGGGCTTTGCTATGCTAGAGAATCCCTTGATAAAACGGCGGTAATACCCTGCCATTCCCAGAAAGCTTCGTACTTCGCTGACATTGGATGGTTGCTTCCAATTTGAGACAGCTTCTACCTTGGATGGGTCCACTTCTATCCCTTCTGCAGTCAAGATATGCCCTAGGAAAGCTATCTTCTCCAACCAAAACTCACACTTGCTGAGCTTCGCATAAAGTTGATGCGCTCTGAGTCTTCCGAGGACGATTCGAAGGTGATGCTCATGGTCCTTGCGATTCTTTGAATAAATAAGGATGTCGTCGATGAAGACTACGACAAACTTATCCAATTCTTCCATAAACACCTTATTCATGAGGTTCATGAAAAAGGCGGGTGCGTTGGTTAGTCCAAATGGCATCACTGTGAACTCATATTGCCCATATCTGGTGACGAATGCAGTTTTCTGAATGTCTGCCTTTTTGATTCTCAGTTGGTGATACCCTGACCTGAGGTCTATCTTGGAGAAGTATTTGGCTCCTTGTAGTTGGTCGAAGAGGTCATCGATCCGAGGAAGAGGGTACTTATTCTTGATTGTAACCTCGTTCAAGGATCGATAATCAATACACATCCTCATACTCCCATCCTTTTTGGTAACGAAAAGAACGGGTGCTCCCCAGGGAGACGAACTGGGACGGATGTACCCTTTTTGTTGTAGTTCCGAAATCTGAAGCTTCAATTCTGCCAACTCAGTGGGGGCCATGCGGTATGGTCTCTTTGCAATGGGTGCAGTGCCGGGAATGAGATCTATATAGAACTCTACTTCTCTTTCTGGTGGCATCCCGGGCAGCTCTTCTGGAAATACATCTTCAAATTCCTTGATTACAGACATGCTTTCTACTGCCAGATTAAATATCATTGGGTCATTTGCGGGCGGTTGGGCTTGACAGGAAACTGCCTTTCCTTGGTGATCTATGAGAAGAACAGTCTTACTTGCGCAGCTGATAACACCCTTGTGCTTAGCTAGCCAATCCATTCCTAGGATTACATCAATTCCTTGGGATGGCAAGATGGTTAAGTTTGCCAGGAACACTACCCCACTTAAAAGAATTCTGACTTGGGAACACCTGAGTTTGCACAGAAGGTCTGACCCTAGGGTTCGGGTGACCAAAGGGATAGCTAGAGGTGTAGAGGGTATGCCATGTTTCTCCACAAACTTAGCGGCTATAAATGAGTGGGATGCTCCTGAATCAAAAAGCACAGAAGTGGGAGTAAATTCAACGAGGAACTCACCGAGCACTACTCCCGGGGCTTGCTGGGCTTCCTGTGCGTCGACGTGGTTGACCCGGGCCCTGCCCTGGTACTGAGTCCTGCTCTGCTGGCTGTTGGAGGGGAGCGCCTTGGGGGTGGGTGCTGATGAAACCTTGGGGCCATTCACCGAGTTGGAGTAGGTTGGCCCTGGTGCCTTCAACTGGGGGCAGTTGTTTTTGAAATGACTGGGGTCCCCGCAGTGCCAACAGGTGTTTGCTGGCGGCTGGTTGCTTGCAACGGAAGGTGCCTGATGGGAGCTCTGACTCTGCTGACTGAAGCGTGATGGAGAGGGCCCAGATTGTTTATGAAAGCTTGGACCCCTGGGTGGGAGCCCAAAGGGTCGAGCTCTCTGGTGACGTTCTTGCTGTTGTGCTCGGAGGACCTGGAACTTTCTCTTGATGTGCCCTTTTTCTTCCTCTTTTGCTCTCTCCACTTGAATAGCTTTGTTGGAAAGGTGAGAGAAGCTGTGGAAGTCCTGGCTGGCGAGGATGGTCTTAAGCTCGGGTCTTAACCCTCTCAGAAAACGAGCCATCTTTCTGGCCTCGGTGCTGACATCCTCGAGCGCGTAGCGGGCCAACTCTGTGAACTTGTGCACATATTCACTGACCGTTCTTCCGCCTTGGGTTAGCTCCCGGAACTCATCTTCCTTGAGTTGCACTATCCCCTGGGGTACGTGGTGCTCACGGAAGGCTGCTTCAAATTCTGCCCAAGTAGCGTCTCTGATGGCTTCACTGAAAGTGTCCCACCATGCTAAAGCCATTCCTGAAAGCTGATGAGCTGCCAGCTGAACACGTTGATTCTCAGGACAAGCGATGGCTTCCAACTTCCTCTTGATTGTGCGAAGCCAGTCATCTGCATCGAGGGGATTGCTGGACCCCGCGAACGTGGGCGGCTTCAGTCTCAGGAATTCTCCCATCCTGTCCTGGGGCCTTCCACCGCCTGGGCGCTGGTTCTCCAGGCTTCGAGTGAGGACTTCAATGAGTCTGGTTTGATTGGCCAGAATTTGGGCTAGGTCTAGCGGTAGTTCTGGAGGTGCGGGGAGGTGGGTCTCACCCCCTTCTCCGCCAGCCTCTCCCTCAGCTCCTAGAGGAAGTCTTGCTCCAATCCCGGAGGCGGTAGGCGTGGTTCTATCCGAAGCCATCTACCATGGGAAGAGAGTTGCTATTATGCACATGCCATTTTTTTTACTAGTTATTTTATTCATTACATCAAGCCATTACATTACATAGCACACCACTACCACAAGCTTATTACACACGAGTGCTACCTAGGGTACCCCCGAACTCTTTCTCTAAGGTGTCACCAAATTCCAAGAGAAGGTCATCAAGACTGGCCAGAGACATGTCCTCGGGGTCGGACTGGTTCCTGGGAGGGTTCTCTTCCTGCTGCTCAGTCTGACATCCTTGGCTTTTGGTCTTCTTGCGAGTTTTTCTTGCGGGGGCGAGCTTCTTCAGTTTCTTGTCGTAGTCCAATTTGAGGGTGCGGTAAGCTTCACGGGTATTGGCCTCTTCGCCTTCAGCTAGCGAGAGGCTCTCTTGAAGGGACGCTTTTTCTTCTGAAAGTTCCCTGACTTTCTGCTCCAGGCTTTCCACCTGGGAGGTTAGGGAGGTGCAGTGGAGGGCGAGGTCATCATATTGGTTATCAAGGGTATGAAGGTATCCTGCCATGTAGACAATGGTGGGATCATTCTCAATAGGATCTCCTCCTGATAGGGCCTGAAGTCTTTTCCTCCAGGTGGGGGTATTCTTGTTGCTGGGTGGAAAGTAGCGAAGGGGGGTTTCAATGATTACTTTGTTGTAGTTCTGACAAAGCTGTCGGAGGGCTTTTCGGGCGACATTTTGGCAAGCATCTAGGAAATGGGCTCCGGTAAAAGTGACTTGGAAGGAACGTTGGTTGGGATAGCTTTGGCTCTCCCCCAGGTAGACTGCCATAGAGCATCTTATCATTCCGCCCTCGAGATGTTCCGTCCAGACGTATTCCGGCTTCTTACGGATTCCCATGCGGAGCGCACAGCTTCGCAAGAGGCGTGGGAACCCTTCCACTTCCGAGCAGTAGGATGACTTAATGGCCAGAGGGGCTTCCATCTGGAATAGGAAAAGAAGGGTCTTGTTAAAATCGGGGAAGAGAAAACTTTTCTTGAGGTAAGAGGTATTTTCTTTTTAGAGTAAGTTTTAGGGTCAGGGCTGCGACCTACGGCCAGTCCTATGGGCTCTGATACCACCTGAAGCGTCCCGATCCTTTGGGACTCAAATGTGAATTAATTACTAGTCCCAGGAGGCTAGTAAACACATTCCTTACTTCAAATAGTACAGAGTTTAGATAAATTTATTACAATACCAGGGTACAAGCTCGAGAGAGCCAAATAGAGAAGCGCAGGAGGAAAATACACTAGCCCAAGCCACAGGCAGAACTGGGTGCAGACACGGCCCTCTTAATCAAGCATAGCAGAAAAGAAGTCCTCGGCTGCTGAAAAACATAAATAAATCTGGGTGAATACACTAGGTATTCCGCAAGCCCACCCCGCTCCCGTAGAGAGAAAGAGACCTATGATGTACATGCTCAATTTGGTGGAGTTGATGTCACTCATCATTTTCTTAGAGAAAGGAAGTTGCTTGAAGGTTTAACCCATTGTCTTTAAAAGTAACCAAAACTCAACCACCACTGAGCTTCCCGCTCCCGTGGCCTTAGTTCTTTCTTAACACTTATTCACTCGCACATTCCCCCTTTTCTTGAAATTCATAGAGGAAGTTCTAATTGTCATACCACACCGGACTCATCCATACCAGTGGACACGGACTATTCGAATAGGTTTCAACTCTGCGCAGAGGGGTACACTTTACCCACTAGCCCGGTTTCTGCGATCTCACCGTCGCGAGACCCGAATGCCGGATCTCTTTCCTTACCCGTACGTCCTAACCTTAACGGTTATCCGGAAGGAGTCAGGCCACCACCATGCCCAAACCGGACAAAACTTTCCCCCTCCTTATCCTCCCGGTGCTCCCCAGCCTTCTTAACCCTGGGGTTGGACCGTACGAGTTCGGATCGAGTGACTGCCCACACAGTCTCGAGTGGTTGTACGATAAAGGAGTACAGGTAGTGAAAAAATGACAAGCCGGTCCTTATATGAGGGGACGATCCTTCTGCTCACGCCTAAACCAGCTGAGCCAACACCTTAGGCCCTCCCCTAAACCAGGGAGTCCCTGATCACCCCACTCTCAAGGTGATGAGGGTGAGTACCCTTCATCGCATAACTTTTCAGAAAAAGGTTTTATTTGAAGAAACACTTTGCCCTACTTCCAGATCCACATTTCGTAATCGGAAATAATATGTTAATGCGGGCCATCTCTTACTCACAATGCAATATTCCCCCATAGTTCCCGGCCTAGGCAGTGGTAGAGAGAATAGGTAATTTATGCATCAAGGGAAGGATGGACTTGCCTTCGTCGAAGCTTTCCTGGCACAGAAGACCTACTTCCGGAAGTTCGGGCTCTGGTCCCTCTTCCGGGGCTACGGGTTCCGGATCAACGATCCCTGCTTCTTCTAGGAAAACAGGCAATAAAACAATACATCAACAGGGATTTACAAATTATAGTGTGTCATTTTCTAATATCAATGTTGTATGAGATCTTTAGAAATTCTTTGGATAATTTTTGGTGCATAAAATATTGAAGAATACTAATTAAATGGGAAAAAGGGGTGGAAAAAGAAAAGAGAAAGGAATCCCTCTTATCTGGGCCAGGGGCAAGGATTTTGGCCCATCCCGGGCGCGAGCGCGCGCGCTGAGGCGCTTTCAGCCCAGGGGCGGCCCACGAGCGGGGAGAACGGCGCGGCCGCGGGAGGGGGTGACGGCGTCGCATAGGGCCCACTTGCCAGCGAGAGGGGGGGAAGAGGGAACGGCGTTACGGTTGACGGGGGGGTGAACCGGCCGTCCGCGGGGAGGACTCGGCCGCCGGTGGGCTCGGTGGCGGTTCGCCGCCGGTGGCCCGGTTCTTGGGCAATGTGCAGGTGGCTTAGCATGGGGAGGGGATGGCGGACCTAGAGGTGGGTTCAATTTGGTCAGAGGAGGTCGGGAGGGGGCTGCCCGCGGGGAGGTGGCGGAGCTTCGCGGCGGGGGTTGCCGTCGGTGAGCTCCGGGCGAGCAATCGGGGTGGGGGAGTGGTGTATTGCGTTTGCGGTAAAGTGAGGAAGCTGCTAGGCTAACTCAATCGCTTGCTGGGCTAACAGAGGGGAAGAGAGAAGAGGGGGAGGGACTCACCGGAGGGGAGAGCGACGTCGGCGCCTCGCGAATTGTGCTCAGGGGAGAGGAGGAGAGGGATGGCCGGGGCTGGTGCGAGGAAGGAGGGGCTCGGGGCGAGCCTTTTATAGGCGCGCGGGGGAAGGGGGGGGGCGGTGGAGCTCCCTGACTCCGGCGAGCTTCCCAGTGCCGCCATAAATGGCGCACAGCGCTGCCGAGGGGACGCCACGGCGAGGTGGTACCGGCGAGGACGCTGGTCAAGGGGAGGAGGACGGAGCGGTGCCAAACTTCCCTGTGCGGCAGGATGGCAGAGGGGAGGACGGAGGCGACGGCCGGAGGTGACTTCGGCGAGGGGACGGCGGACGGACGACGAAGCAGCTGACCTGTGGGGTCGCTTGGTCAGAGGGAGCGAGTGCGCGAGAGAGAGAGCGGCTGACGGGTGGGGACGCCTTGTCAGCGAGAGCGAGGGCGAGGAGCGGGCTGGCGCGCGCGCGCGGAGGCGGGCCGCAGTTGGGCCGAAAGCGGGGAGCGCGGGCGCGTGGGAAAAGGGGGGGGGGTCGCGGGCTTGGGCCAGAATTCGGTCCAGCAGGGGGGAGAGAGCTTTTCCCCTTTTTCTTTTTACTTTCAAATTTCTATTTCCCATTTTGTCCCTTTTTCTTTTGAAAAGAAATATTTTGTGGATACTCTAAGTGTTTAGAAAATAGAATCTAAGTGAGGTGCTTGTGATCAAACAAAATGTATGCATATGATGAAAGAAAAACTTAGTGAAGAGCTTAGAATTAGAGGGTGAAGGGAGGGAAAAAGGTGGATTAGGGTTTCAAACCTAGATTAGGATTTTTGGGATGCTACACAATGGAAGCCTCGATTTTGCATTTATTTCTATATTTCTTTCGAATAGTCTTTAGACATCTCTCGATTGGATAGCACCAACGTCCCTGCACGGGCCCCCCCCATTCGTGCCTCATAGGGGAGATGAAGAATCAAATGCTGCATTGGATTGAAGAAGCCGGGTGGAAATATCTTCTCAAGCTTACACAGTAACACGGGTGCCAATCTTTCCAAGTCTGCAACCACGGTCCGAGATAACTCTTTTGCACAAAGCTGACGGAAGAAATAGCTCAACTCTGAAAGCGCTAGCCAGACATGCTCAGGGACATGGCCTCGAACCATCGCAGGAAGAATCCGTTCAATCCATATGTGGAAGTCATGACTCTTCATCCCTAAGACTTGCATAGTAGATATGTTCACCCCCCTACTCAGGTTAGCTGCATACCCATCAGGGAACATCAACATCTTGATCCACTGAAGTACTTCCTTCCTCTGGGCCCTGCTTAGGACGAAATCGGCCTTAGGCCTTCTCCACGTCTTTCCGCCACTTGGCGGCTTCATCTCTAGTTTTGATCTATCACATAACGCTGTCAGATCCACTTTTGCCTTCACATTATCCTTTGACTTATCAGGAATGTCCATAATTGTTGCCCACAGTGCCTCGACAACATTCTTTTCAGTGTGCATTACGTCAATGTTGTGTGGAAGGAGCAGGTCGTCATAATAGGGGAGACGAGTCAAGCCAGACTTATGTGTCCACATATGCTGCTCACCATATCCCACAAAACCACCTTCTGTATTGGCCACGAGCTCATCTATCTGTTGACGAATTTCAGCACCAGTCATCGTTGCAGGTGGGCGGTCTGTCACTACGACACCTTTCGTAAAGTTCTTGATGTCTAGGCGGAATGGATGGCCAGCAGGAAGAAATTGTCGATGTTTATCGAAGGACGAATATTTGCCACCCTTTTTCAACCAAATGAACCTGAGAGCTTCATTGCAAACTGGGCATGAGAACTTACCGTGAACACACTAGGCACAGAATAGCCCATAGGCCGGTAAGTCATGCATGGAGTACTGGTACCAAACATGCATTCTGAAGTTTGTCTTCGTAGCTCGGTCATACGTCCATACCCCTTCCTCTGAGGCACGTAGCTCGGTCATACGTCCCGACAAAAGGCACTCGGTAAAGAGGCCAATACTCGGCAAAGCCTCGGATTCCGGTAGTGATGATTGCAAATGTAATAGATATACTGTATATTGTTGCAGTCTTGCAGAATGATAATGATTCTTACGATTTGCACGGATGCATGTGTGACAAGACGCCAACATTTGCATATAGTAACGCAGTTCGTACGTCCACTTTCCTGAACGAACATGACACACGGGAGTAGCGCATGCATGCACAAGTTTTTTTTAAAAAAAAAAATTGTGCATGCGCAATATAGCCTTGTGCTGTTGTGCATGGACGCATGTGCGCCGGACACCCAAGCAAAAAGATTAACAGCAGGTGGCGTAGTACTTTTATTTGCTCCGATCAGGGGGCAAAGACAATGAGAGAACACGGACACACATGTTTTTAGGGCATGTATAATGGAGAGATCAAATCGGTTCTCCAAGCATAAAAGATAACTAAGAGACTCTATTATACAATGGAGCGTTTATAAATGTTGTCTATTAATAAATACATAAATGTATTTGTACAACATCAGATCAGATCGATAGAACAGACGATAAATTCGTATATTAGAAAGTGATGTGTCTGTTGCTACTTGGGTTACGAGGCGAGACTTCTCCTTACGGAGAGACGATTCCAAGATTTTTTGCAGATAAACCGTTTAAACACCTCAAAACTTCTACATTAATCACTCTACGTACCCCCTAAGTACGAACAGAGGCGGCTGACGAGGATCAGCTGCCGCGCGCGCGACGATAAGCCTGGCCCGCCGCCGCAGCTACTTGCGAGACCTCAGCTCGATCCCCCAGGGCAGAAAAGGTGCCCTCGCTAGCTCGCTCGCATCCACGTAGGCTTCCACGTTCACGATCGAGAGAGCTAATTCGTTCGAAACGTCATCCGAATTCATATGCGTCTATCACAGGATATGCATCTCTATATATCGATCTGGTGCGCGTGCTCTCTAGCTGTGGAAATTAAGATGATAGTGGGACGAAGACGATGGAGGCATGGAGCCACATCGAAAGCTAGCTAGCAGCGAGATCTTAGCTACCGAAGAGCAAGCAAGTCGACGACCGATCCGACGACCGGCCCGGCCGGACACGGTATATGCATGTACCGGTGAGGTTTGTCACGGCATGGGATGGGGTGGCAGCAGGGGTGATCAGCGAGCGAGGGGCGGTCGCAGGTTTGCATCATTGTTGCGCGCCGGTAGATTGACCGATACGCTCTCCAGCGCGAGAGCTGCTCACATGAAATCTCTAGCGCTGATGTTTTGAACGGTGGATATCGATCGGTCGGCGCGATGGTGTCCTGCATGCATGCGCTGGGATATGCATGCCAGCCGGCAGCCGGCAGAGGAGCCACAGGCGGCAGGCGGCAGGCGCGGGTGCACGAGCACGGCGCTAGCGCGCTGCGTGCGGCATGCATGCCATATGTATATGTGTCGTCGGACGGAGTGGCGGCAAACCTAGTCACCGTGTACGCGCACGCGCGGAGGCGAGGTGTGCCCACGGCCCACCCACACCAACTTGCGCGTGGAGCGCTTAATTTGCCAGCTGGGCAATCAATCGATCCTGACCGGCACGTACGTTTCACAATGCAAAGCTTCTGATTGTTACCAATTCCATGCATGTCTCTAATATGATGGAGCCTCCAAGTCAACCGTACATCAATAGACAAACTAGAAGCAATCCAAAAAAGTATTATAAAAAATTTGAAAGATACGCCCATACATATATCAATTCGGTATGTATAAACTATAAACACTTTTGATAATAATAGTCATTGGACCAATTCTTTTTTTTCTACAAACTTATCTACTTCTGTTATTAGAAAAAAATAGCATAAGTAATCCTTAACCCTTAAATTTTTATGCAGGCCGGTTGCCACTCAACTCGCTACTTGGCCACAACTGGTTGTACGTAGCTGGTTGGCTCACTTTTGGCCACAACTCGCGACTAGACCTAATTAACTACAACTGGTTTTCAGATGACTTTGGCACGCGTACATATGTACGCACAACACTACTACTGCCATAGTTACAAAACGCGCTGCTAGCTCTAAGAACATCTACAGCTAGGTTTGCACAAACTCACGAGTGAACACAGGAGACGACGATCGACCCGGCGGCCCGCGTGCAGACCAGGTCAAGAACGCAATGCAGGCAGGCAGGTCAAATGTACCCCCACGCCATGCCTGATGCCCCCGCGCGCAGGGCCCGACTCCCACGCCGCCGTCCGCGGCAGTCCCAGCGAGCGCATGCCGTGCGCCAAGCCGGCCCGGCGCGGTTCTGTGCTGCGTGTGCAGCCGCAGCGGCGCATGGCCGGCGTATATAGCTCGGGATCCGCGAAAGCCGATGGAGGGGGAGCTACAGCTAGTGCGCGCCCGCGCGGGTAGCAGGTAGTAGTATAGTAGCTCGACTCGACGCGCTAGCTAGCTCGTCCCTCCACTACTACTGGCCAGCCGTACGTGGCGCCGCGCTTGACTGACCGATCAACCTGCCCCTGGTGCTTCTGCTTGCTTGGAGATTTGGAGCCTTGGAGGTATCTAGCGTACGTATATAGCTCGGTCCTACGGGTTGTTTGGTTGCATGATGATGAGAGGGGATTGAGAGACATATAATCCATAGTCTGACTATGCATCTCAATCTATTCTAATTGCCATGCAACCAAACAAGTTCTATGTGTATATCAAAGCTAACGTCGTTGTTTAAGCCTAGCCAAGTTATACAATGAAACATACTACTGATAACTAATATATTACTACCTCCATTTTTTATTTGACGATCCTGGCTAATACAACTTTACACTAAAAAGCGTCAAATTAAAAAAAAACAAAGGGAGTATATATTAACTTAAACACTCCTTGATATGCGACATATATCTTAAATCCAAACCTATTCTAAGTATAATTTCATGCTATTTTAATTTCTACAATAAAAAGAGTTAAATCTACAACATAAATTATTAACTTGGCAACAAGTGAGGTGTGTAATTATTTTAGGAAGTATGCAAGAGGGACCAACCGTCAAATTAACGTGCATACGGATTAAATTTAGAGACAACTAATAAAATCTAATGCGCGAGAGAGGTCCCGGTTCAATGGATGATGCATGGATGGGTTCAAGGATAGCTAGCTAGCAGCTATAGACGATTTATGGAGTCGTAGGTCGTAGAGCTTTTCTTTGCCCAGAATGGCAGGGAGTGAGTGCGCCCTCGTTTCTAATGATTGTCCCAAATCCGTCAAAGTCCCTGCCGCCCGCCGTACCCCGTCTACGCACACGCCACTGATCGCAGGCGCCATACACGTTTCCATGTCTACCTCTACCGCCTGCCGCCCGTCCCCGCCCTTTGCCTTTTTTAAGCAAATGCCCTGCCCTGCGCGCGAGAGCAGCCGCGAGGCCAGGCCAGGCCAGGCCACCGAGCCGAGCATCTAGGCATCTAGCTATAGCTAGCTAGCTCGCGTTGCTCCCGGCCGGTCGGTATCTACTCTCGGCTGGTGGAGAAGAAGTAACTTGTTCTGACTCATCCGTCGTCGGTCCATGCAATGCAGGGAGACAGAACTGATGGATGCGTGTGGCGTTGGGCAGCATGCGCCTCGATGCTTTCCGCCTTTTCCCTGCTTCTGCCGGCCGCGCGCCCCAGCTGCCGCTGTCGCTGCCGTTCTTGGATACCATCAGATGAGGGTTTTTTCGTTGCTTTCTTCTTCTTTTTTTTTTCTCCATTTTTAATCTATCTACCGCAGGCATGATGGTCCGGGTTAATAATTTGCTGTGGTGTGTACGGAGTACATTGCAACGGAGGAGGCAAAGCTCTGGTGGGGTCGTGCCCGGCCGCGGGCCGCGCGCGGCTGCCGGCCGGCGGCGTTGGGATGACATCTACCTCCAGCCACGCACTCATTTTGCGACGGAGAGAGATTCAGATGCAGAGATGGAGATGGTAAAAAATGACGCGCATCTCGTCGGCGAGATCGGAGAGGGGAAAGGCTAGCCACGCGCCGCGGAGTACGTAGGAGCAGGCGCTGCCGCTGCATGTGTACGAACTGCCGCGCGCAGCAGAGGGGCGCGGGCCCGCACGCCCGTTCGTACTACTGTCGTGTGGCTCATTGCACCATCATTGTCTGCATGCTTTCAAGTGTACAGTAGTAATAGCTCCCTTGGACAGCAAATGAAGCGTACCACCGATTTACCGCCCTAGTTCCTTCTTCCTTGGCCTGTTTGTTTCGGCTTCTAGCAGCTTCTGGCCACCAAAAGCTGCTGCGAACTGCCAAACGCTCAGCTTTTAAGTCAGCTTCTATAAAATTCGTTGGAACAAAAACCATCCAAAATTAACATAAACACATAATCGGTTGAGTCGTTGTAATAGTAGAAATCTGTCACTTTCTAGATCCTGAGCCTTATGAACAACTTTATTTTCCTACTCACGTAATCGTAATGATACTTAGATTCTCCCCACAGCCAGATTCTCCTCATAGCCAGATTTTCAGAAAAGCTGGTCAGAAAAAAGCTGAACCAAACAGGCCCAATGTCTGTCATGGTTTTGCTCTAAAGTAGTATTTGTTATTTAAAAAAAAGTAATTACTTAATCTCATAAAAGTATATTTACTTTACTTAATCACACCTACCCGTTAAATAGTCTAAAGCTAAGTACTGCTAATTGATTTTAGCCTATATGATCCAAATAAAACCCTTATTTTTACAGTTAGGACGTGTGAAAAACGTTCGAGTGAGGTTGGCTCGGATCAATGCAAAGTCGTACTTGGTTCGAGGCCGTCTGCTTTGTTGTTGCGCTGGATTCTGATCATGCATCTAGCTAGAGGTTTTGGTTTTGAAATGGTCAAACAGTAATGGCCACACCTGAATTTTATTATAAATCCTAGCTACATTTTGAATATTGAGAGCTGTAAAAAAGATAGAATCTTTTTATAGGTGGGTGTATCCAATAATAGACTCTCTAAATTTAGATAACGGCCGGCAAATCTCGTACGAAGTGCGTGAAATGGCGAGTCGTAGGGGCTGGCTAAAGATGCCTAGCGAAGGAAAGAGGATGGCTAGCGAGATGCACAAGCGAGCCTGTTGGAAGGTGTTTTGATCGGAATTTCCCCCTTTTTTTTACCGAGCACATTCCATTTGCCTAGGATGTTGGAGATGGTCTTACTAGTGCAATTGTTTCTTTTAACAAAATGGAAGGAACATCGCCATGCGTATCATTTAAGGAGAAGCAAAGATACCCGATTTTCCAAACCAATTCTATTGCACTCATTAACGAAAACCATCTAATTTACATACCTTATGAGACCCACCTCCTTCTTGACATATACCCGATTTTCCAAACCAATTCTATTGCACGAATTAATTAATGAAGGACCGATGAGGCGACCCGACGGGGGTGAATGATAGTCAACTAAATCTTGTTGCCGAACATTGAAAATGAGTAATTCACTTCAACTAAAATGAACTAAGCACTTAAACTAAAACCGCATCAGCAAATTAGTGATCTCATGATTTCAAAATGTTCCTAATACCCAAACGAGACCAGCAAAACAAACGATCGTAAATCGGACACCGATAAGTCAGAATCGTTCCAAAAACGTGTCGTGAACAAGTTCTGATTTCAGCAGCACGAAATTATACTCTCATATGCGAAACTGAAGCAAACGAACTCCGATTGAGATGACATTTTATACATATATAGACAAATATGTTTCCAAGTTCTAAACAAATTTTGAGATAAATCGGACTTATGAATCAACCGCAGATATGAAAATACTAACAAAATTGGGTTTTGTTCGGTTTTTTTGAACGAACTCGAAACAAGATCAGCTAAGATCACTGTCACACCCGAATTTAAGGTGCAAACCCGAGCGCGAATCAAATATGTGCTAGGATCAAGTCTCACACATATGATGACTCATGGTACAGAAACGAATGTCACATCTTTAATATATAATGGAGTTCTATACAAAATATTTAAATAATTACATCATACGAAGACAATGATCCAGCAACCATAGTTGGCTAGGAGACAATGACCTAGACCTCTTACGACCTCATCGCGACTTCCTTCATGCTCCTCATCTTGCGGTACCTTTTCTTGACCTTGGGGGAATGTGAGTACAATAAGGGTGAGCTCACATACGTTCATCGCTAAATAAGTTGTGGTACGGTGGGGGCTCATGTGAGGTGTAAGGATTACCAAAGAGGATGGTTAAAGGTGAGCATTGCTTTTAAAGTTGGTCAAATTTCTATTAGCAATTACTAAGTATAAGTAGATACCAACCGAAATAAATAAGATATCAAAATTAATAATAAAACCCACAATGTCGGTGTTTAGTGTCCGACCACACACCTAGGGATACCCTCGTGGTGCTTTTAGGTAGGACAGTGTCATAGATCGTAACTCAATGGTTCGTGCCAGAGGCGCGGGGAAGAGGGAGTCGGGCGATTTTCTGCAGGTTTCGGCCGCTTTGAGGAGCGTAATACCCTACTTTATGGGGTGGCTTTGTATGTGTGGTGTGTTTACAAGTGGTGTCTCCTGAGTGTAGATGTGCTAATGAAATGAAAATGATGAGGATCCCCTAGGCCTTATATACATGACCGTAGGGTACTCCCTGCGCACATGCCGATCACACTCTTCCAGTTTATCTCCTAACTAATAGCAAACAGACTTTGCTTATCCCGAGGAAAACCCGGCGGCTCCGTTCCGAGCTATCCCCGGCGTTTGAGGACGTCGGCCGTGGAAAAAACGAACAACTTCCACGGGATCACACCCAATCCGCGAACAATCCAGACGTGAGCCCATTGCCTTCTTGGGTCGGCCCATTTCAACTATAGCCTTTGTCCGGCCCACGATGCGGTGACCTTGTGGGGTGACTGGCTTATGGCCCACGCAGGGTTTTCGCCTTCTAGTAGACCCGGGGGATATTTGTCCCCCACACACAATGCAATACAAATGAAAAATTAAGTTTAGTTCCATAAATTACTCATGTGAGGGTTCGAACCACTCATGACCGCGAGCACTGTTGATATACCAGTTTTACACTCTGCAGAGGTTGCGCATATGAAAGGGAAATAGGGTCAAACCTTTTCCTATAAATATTTTGGTGGTTGAATTGCCCAACACAAATAATCGGACTAACTAGTTTACTCTAGATTACATGTTCTACAGGTGCCAAAGGTTCAGCACGAACCAATAAAAAGATTAATGTTAGGGTTCAAAAGAAAGGAGCAAAAGAAACCAAAGAAAATCGTGGTCTGGCGCCCCGGACTGTCCGGTGTGCCACCGGATAGTGTCCGGTGCACCAGGGTGGATTGACTTCAAACTCTTCACCTTCGGGTTTCTGAGGCCGCGCTCCGCTATAATTCACCGGACTGTCCGGTGTGCCAGCGGAGCAACGGCTCGCCAGCGCAACGGTCGACTCCAACGGTCGACTGACAACTGCACAGTGCGCGGACAGTTCGCGCAGAGTTAGAGCAGCGCTAGAAGGCGCACCAGACAGTGAACAGTGACTGTCCGGTGCGACACCGGACTGTCTGGTGGCCCATGCTGTCAGAGCTCCAACGGTCGAAACCGTTAGAACCCTAACGATTGGGTGACGTGGCTGGCGCACCGGGCAGTGTCCGGTGGCGCACCGGACTGTCCGGTGCGCCCATCGACAGCAGCCCTCCCCAATGGCTGTTTTGGTGGTTGGGGCTATAAATACCCCCAACCCCCACCATTCGAGGCATTCAAGTTTTCCAGCAATTACATTCAATACAAGAGCTCTAGACTTCACTCCAAGACACAAACAAGAGATCAAATCCTCTCCCAAGTCCAAAATCACTCCAAACACATAGTGACTAGTGAGAGAGATTTTCGTGTTCATTTGAGCTCTTGTCGCTTGGATCGCTTTTCTTCTTCCCCATTCTTGTTCCCAAGACATTTGTAATCAAAGCAAGAGACACCAATTGTGTGGTGGTCCTTGCGGGGTCTAAGTGACCCATTTGATTGAGGAGAAAAGCTCACTCGGTCTAGGTGACTCTTTGAGAGAGGGAAAGGGTTGAAAGAGACCCGGTCTTTGTGACCACCTCAACGGGAAGTAGGTTTGCAAGAACCAAACCTCGGTAAAACAAATCACTGTGTCATCCGCTCTATTTCTTTGGTTGATTTGTTTTTGCCCTCACTTTCGGACTTGACTTTATTTCTAACGCTAACCCCAGCTTGTAGTTGTGCTTAAAGTTTATAAATTTCAGATTTGCCTATTCACCCCCCTCTAGGCGACTTTCAATTGGTATCAGAGGCCGGTACTTCATTAGAGTCTAACCACTCAAAGTGATGTCGAGAGGATCCATCAAGAGGGAGATGGAAACGGACACAAGCCACGGGAAAGCTCCATCGAAGGAGTCCGGCGCCAAAGGAAGGGAGGAATCACCTCCCCACGTCAAGTCGCATCGGAGTGGTGACAAGAAGAAGAAGATGAAGAAAGTTGTCTACTACGAGATCGACTCTTCGTCGCCATCCACCTCCGACTCTAACGCGTCGTCCGTCACTTCTAAGCGCCATGAGCACAAGAAGTTTAATAAGATCCCCTTACGCTACCCTCGCATTTCTAAACGTACTCCATTACTTTCCGTCCCATTAGGCAAACCACCGGTTTTTGACGGTGAAGATTATTGTATGTGGAGTGATAAAATGAGACATCACCTAACCTCACTCCACTCTAGCATTTGGGACATTATTGAGTTTGGAGCACAGGTACCATCCGTAGGGGATGAAGGATATGATTCGGACGAAGTTGCCCAAATCCGACACTTCAACTCCCAAGCCACTACTATACTCCTCGCCTCTCTAAGTCGAGAGGAGTATAATAAGGTGCAAGGGTTGAAGAGTGCCAAAGAGATTTGGGACGTGCTCAAGACCGCGCACGAAGGGGATGAGGTGACAAAGATCACCAAGCGGGAGACGATCGAGGGGTAGCTTGGTCGGTTCGTCCTCAACCAAGGAGAGGAGCCACAAGCCATGTACAACTGGCTCAAGACCTTGGTGAATCAAGTGCGCAACCTCGGGAGGACAAAATGGGATGACCATGAAATGGTCAAGGTTATTCTAAGATCACTTGTTTTTCTTAATCCTACACAAGTTCAATTAATTCGTGGTGTTCCTAGATACAAGCTAATGTCTCCCGAGGAGGTTATAGGAAAGTTTGTGAGCTTTGAATTGATGATCAAAGGCTCCAAACAAATCATCGAGCGAGGCACCACCTCCACACCCGAGGTGCAACCCGTCGCATTCAAAGCGACGGAGGAGAAGAAAGAAGAGTCTATGTCAAGTAGGCTCCCCATCGACGCCTCCAAGCTCGACAACGAGGAAATGGCGCTCATCATCAAGAGTGAGAGCACCTATAGGGGGTGAATAGGTGATCCTATAAAAATCAAACACTAATAGCCACACCACTTAGGTATGAGTGTTAGTACGGCTAAGTAGCTTGAAGTGAGTTCTTGTGAACACAAACAATCACAGAGAGATCAACACAAGACACGCGATTTTTATCCCGTGGTTCGGCCAAGTAACACTTGCCTACTTCTACGTTGTGGCGTCCCAATGGACGAGGGTTGCACTCAACCCCTTTCAAGTAATCCGATGATCAACTTGAATACCACGGTATTTTCTTTAGAGTATTTTCCCGTTTGCGAGGAATCTCCACAAGTTGGAGTCTCTCGCCCTTACAACAAGGATCACAACGAAGGCACATAGTAAGGTTGGGAGAAGCAACACACGCAAGACTAAAATACACAGCACACCAACGCACACAAGTGAAGACTCGAGCTCAAATGACAACACAGGGAGTTCGCGACTCGAATGGATCTCAATTCTCTAACACAACAAAGCGAATGCGCGGGAGCAGAGTCTAGATGCCTTAGAATACTTAGTGAATGCTTGGGTGTCTCCTCCATGCGCCTAGGGGTCCCTTTTATAGCCCCAAGGCAGCTAGGAGCCATTAGAGACAAACTTGGAAGGCCATCCTTGCCTTCTGTCGAGTGGCGCACCGGACAATCCGGTGCGCCACCGGACAACTACTGTAGCCTGTTCGGTGCGCGATTTCCTTCCAAATCGAGCACAGTCGACCATTGCAGCTTTGGGCCCGTTGGCGCACCAGACAGTCCGTTGCCCCCTGCCGACCTTTGGCGCGACCACGTGTCGCGCGAAGATTGCGCAGCCGACCGTTGGCGCTGGCGACCGTTGGCTCACCGGACAATCCGGTGCACCACCGGACAGTCCGGTGAATTATAGCCGTACGTCGCCGTCGAATCCCGAGAGCAGCGAGTTCACCACGAACCAGCCTGGCGCACCGGACACTGTCCGGTGCACCATCGGACACTGTCCGGTGTGCCAAGCCGAGCTGGAGTTTGCTGCACATAGCCAACTCCTTTTCCAATTCTTTTCTCACTATTTCTAGCACTTAGACAAAACACATTAGTACTCAAAACAATGTACTAAGTCTAGAAATAT
Organism: Zea mays; assembly: GCF_902167145.1. Taxonomy (NCBI): domain Eukaryota; kingdom Viridiplantae; phylum Streptophyta; class Magnoliopsida; order Poales; family Poaceae; genus Zea; species Zea mays. The sequence continues at coordinate 26,493,924 of NC_050096.1, forward strand.
ACCTTTTTCTTTGATTTGCACTTCTCACTTTACTTGGCACATAAGAACTTAATTGACCGTGTTGGGCACTTAATCACCAAAACATTATTGAAATTGCCCGAGGGCACATTTCCCTTTCAATCTCCCCCTTTTTGGTGATTTATGCCAACACATCCAAAAGCAACCAAAAGAAGTGCAATATCAATGCAATTGAGGACCAAATTGTTTTTGCATAAGATTTGACATATTTGGATCATTCTTTGCCACCACTTGTTTTGTTTTTGTAAATCAAATCCTTTTTCCTATCTCTAAATCAAACACACTTGTTTGGGTAAATCAAGAAATATTCCAATGGAAAAATTGATCAAGTACCAAAAACTCCCCTTTTCCCATACTAAAAAATTCTCCCCCACAAGAGACCAAATTTTGCAATAAGAGTATTTTGGACAAATCAAAAGTTCTAACTCTATTGTTTTCAAAATTCACAAGTGGGAGCTGATCCATTTGCTTTGGCCTTAATTTCTCCCCCTTTGGCATTAAGCACCAAAACGGGATCATTCTTGGCCCTTTAACCCCATTGCCTCACCAAAAAATGTCAATTAAGAGCAAAAAGGCAATGAGAGCATAAGTATGAACTTGGTGGTGAGTACACTTATACCGGAGTGCAGTGGAAGTCTTTGCATTGTCCAAGGTCACCGTTCCCTTTCAATGCACTTTTGAGACTACATTAAGTATACTCAAACACAAAGGTTAGTCTCAAAGGGTCAAGTTGTAGCATATCTCCCCCTAAATATGTGCACCATTTGCATAGGGACTTGTGATGTCCGGGGAGGGCTTGTACAACTTGAGCACCACAAATAGATACCACATGCGGTAAATGCATAAAGTAACATGATCAAAGGCATAAAACACATGTATGCTTGAGATCAATCCAAGTTACGCGAATCTAAGACATTTAGCTCACTACGCAACCTGCAAAAGGTTTTCTCATCCAACGGCTTGGTGAAGATATCGGCTAGCTGGTTCTCGGTGCTAATATGGTACACCTCGATATCTCCCTTTTGCTGGTGGTCCCTCAGGAAGTGATGCCAGATGTCTATGTGCTTAGTGCGGTTGTGTTCAACAGGATTATCCGCCATGCGAAATGCACTCTCATTGTCACATAGGAATGGGACTTTGCTCAGATTGTAGCCAAAGTCCCGGAGGGTTTGCCTCATCCAAAGTAGTTGCGCGCAACACTGTCCTGCGGCAACATACTCGGCCTCAGCGGTGGATAGGGCAACAGATGTTTGTTTCTTCGAACTCCAGGACACCAGGGACCTTCCTAGAAACTGGCACATCCCCGATGTGCTCTTCCTATCTACCTTGCACCTGGCATAATCAGAATCTGAGTATCCAATCAAGTCAAAGGTAGACCCCTTTGGATACCAGATCCCGAAGCAAGGCGTAGAAACTAAATATCTAAGAATTCGCTTAACGGCCACAAGGTGACATTCCTTGGGGTCGGATTGATATCTAGCACACATGCATACACTTAGCATAATGTCCGGTCTACTAGCACATAAATAAAGCAATGAACCTATCATGGACCGGTATGCCTTTTGATCAACGGACTTACCTCCTTTGTTGAGGTCAATATGTCCGTCGGTTCCCATCGGTGTCTTCGCGGGCTTAGCGTCCTTCATCCCAAACTGCTTGAGAAGATCTTGTGTGTACTTCGTTTGGGAGATGAAAGTGTCGTCCTTGAGTTGCTTCACTTGGAACCCAAGGAAGTAGGTCAACTCGCCCATCATCGACATCTCGAACTTTTGTGTCATCACCCTGCTAAACTTTTCACAAGACTTTTGATTAGTAGAACCAAATATTATGTCATCGACATAAATTTGGCACACAAAAAGATCACCACCACAAGTCTTAGTAAAAAGAGTGGGATCAGCTTTCCCAACCTTGAAAGCATTAGCAATTAAGAAATCTCTAAGGCATTCATACCATGCTCTTGGGGCTTGCTTAAGTCCATAGAGCGCCTTAGAGAGCTTGAACACATGATCGGGGTACCTGTCATCCTCAAAGCCAGGGGGTTGTTCCACGTATACCTCCTCCTTGATTGGCCCATTGAGGAAATCGCTCTTTACGTCCATTTGAAACAACCTGAAAGAGTGGTGAGCAGCATAGGCTAATAAAATTCGAATAGATCTAGCCTAGCCACAGGAGCAAAAGTCTCCTCGAAATCCAAACCTGCGACTTGGGCATAACCTTTTGCCATAAGTCGAGCCTTGTTTCTTGTCACCACCCCGTGCTCGTCTTGCTTGTTGCGGAACACCCACTTGGTTCCCACAACATTTTGCTTTGGATGTGGCACCAGGCTCCAAACTTCATTTCTCTTGAAGTTGTTGAGCTCTTCCTGCATGGCCAACACCCAATCCGGATCCTGCAAGGCTTCTTCTACCCTGAAAGGCTCAATAGAAGAGACAAACGAGTAATGCTCACAAAAGTTAGCTAATCTTGAGCGAGTAGTTACTCCCTTGCTTATGTCACCCAGAATCTGGTCAATGGGGTGATGTCGTTGGATCGTTGTTCGGACTTGAGTTGGAGGAGCGCGTGGTGCTTCTTCCTCCATCACTTGTTCTTCCTGTGCTCCCCCTTGATCCTGTCCCTCTTCTCGAGGTACCTGTTCACCGTATTGAGTTGAAGGATGCACCATTGTGGAGGAAGATGGCTGATCCTGCGCCTGTTGTTCCTGTGGTCGCACATCACCAATCGCCGTCGTGCGCATTGTGGCCGTCGGAACATCATCTTCATCTATGTCATCAAGATCAACTTGCTCTCTTGGAGAGCCATTAGTCTCATCAAATACAACGTCGCTAGAGACTTCAACCAAACCCGATGATTTGTTGAAGACTCTATACGCCTTTGTATTTGAGTCATACCCTAGTAAAAACCCTTCTACTGCCTTGGGAGCAAATTTAGAATGTCTACCTTTCTTCACCAGAATGTAACATTTGCTCCCAAATACACGAAAGTAAGAAACGTTGGGTTTGTTACCAATAAGGAGTTCATACGAGGTCTTCTTGACAAGGCGATGTAGGTAGAGCCGGTTTATGGCGTGGCAAGCTGTGTTCACAGCTTCCGACCAAAACCTCTCGGGCGTCTTGAATTCTCCAAGCATCGTTCTCGCCATGTCGATAAGCGTCCTGTTCTTCCTCTCTACCACACCGTTTTGCTGTGGTGTGTAGGGAGAGGAGAACTTGTGCTTGACGCCTTCTTCCTCAAGATACTCCTCCACTTGCAGATTCTTGAACTCGGTCCCGTTGTCGCTTCTTATCTTTTTCACCTTGAGCTCAAATTCGTTTTGAGCCCTCCTTTGAAAACGCTTTAGGGTCCCTTGGGTTTCTGATTTAACCTGCAAAAAGAACACCCAAGTGAAGCGGGAAAAATCATCAACAATTACAAGACCATATTTACTTCCCCCGATGCTAAGGTAGGCAACGGGTCCAAAGAGGTCTATGTGAAGAAGCTCCAGTGGTCTTGATGTTGTCATCACATTCTTGCTGTGATGAGTGCTTCCCACCTGTTTCCCTGCCTGACAAGCTGCACAAGGTCTATCTTTCTCGAAACAAACATTGGTTAGTCCTAACGCATGTTCTCCCTTTAGAAGTTTATGAAGGTTCTTCATCCCAACATGTGCTAGACGGCGCTGCCACAGCCAGCCCATACTAGTCTTAGCTATTAAGCATGCATCTAGATCGGCCTCCTCTTTCGAAAAATCAACTAAGTAGAGTTTGCCGTCTAATACACCCTTAAAATCTAATGAACCATCACTCCTTCTAAAGACAGATACATCAACATTTGTAAAAAGACAATTGTAACCCATGTGACACAATTGACTTACAGACAAAAGGTTGTAACCAAGCGACTCTACTAGAAATACATTTGATATGGAGTGCTCGTTGGTGATGGCTATCTTTCCCAAACCCTTGACCTTGCCTTGATTCCCATCTCCAAAGATAATCGTATCCTGAGAATCCTTGTTCTTGACGTAGGAGGTGAACATCTTCTTCTCCCCCGTCATGTGGTTTGTGCATTCGCTGTCGATAATCCAGCTTGAGCCCCCGGATGCATAAACCTGTAAGGCAATTTATGCTTGGGTTTTAGGTACCCAACTCTTGTTGGGTCCTACCAGGTTAGTCACAATAACTTTTGGAACCCAAATGCAAGTTTTGTCTCCCTTGCATTTAGATCCCAACTTCCTAGCAACTACCTTTGCATTCTTACATGAAAGAACAAAAGAAGTGTTGCAAGAATGAAAAATGGTAGTAGGTTTATTACACATTTTCCTAGGCACATGATGCACACCATGATTTTTCCTAGGCCTACTTCTACCATGCACAAAAGTAGAGCTAGAGGCAAACATAGCATGTGAATCATTATAAGCAACATGAATATGACTCTTATTATGATGAGGATGACAAGCAATTTTCCTATCATAAATAAAAACATGGTTTCTTTGAGGACTACTAGCCATAGGGGCCTTCCCTTTCTCCTTGGTGAGAATGTGATCCTTTTGGCTTGTTAAGTTCTTGGTTTCCCTTTGAAAACCAAGTCCATCCTTAATTGAGGGGTGTCTACCAATAGTGTAGGCATCCCTAGCAAACTTTAATTTATCAAAATCACTTTTGCAAGTCTTAAGTTGAGCATTAAGACTTGCCACTTCATCATTCAACTTAGTAATAGAAATAAGATGTTCATTACATGCATCAACATCAAAGTCCTTACATCTATTACAAATACTAACATGCTCTACACATGAATTTATTTTACTAACTTCCTCTAGCTTAGCATTTAAATCATCTTTTATATTCTTTAAACTAGATATGGATTCATAGCAAGCAGATAACTCAGAAGATAGCATTTCATTTCTCTTAGTTTCTAAAGCAAGAGACTTTTGTACACTAACAAATTTGTCATGTTCCTCATACAAAATGTCCTCTTGTTTTTCTAGCAGTCTATCTTTTTCATTTAGAGCATCAATTAATTCATTAATTTTCTCTACTTTGGTTCTATCTAAACCTTTAAATAAACTAGAGTAATCTACTTCATCATCGGATTCCTCACCACTAGAAGAAGAGTACTTCGGGGAATCTCGAATACGTACCTTCTTCTCCTTAGCCATTAGGCAAGTGTGATGTTCGTTGGGGAAGAGTGAAGACTTGTTGAAGGCCGAGGCTGCCAGTCCTTCATCGTCGGAGTCGGATGAAGAGCAGTCCGAATCCCATTCTTTTCCAAGGTGTGTCTCGCCCTTCGCCTTCTTGTAAACCTTCTTCTTCTCCCTCTTCCCATACTTTTCTTGTTCCTGGTCATTATCATTATCGGGGCATTGAGCTATAAAATGATCAGTCTTACTACATTTGAAGCAGGAGCGCTTTCCCCTTGTTTTATTCTTGGAGGGGTATTCTTTGCGTCCTTTGAGCGCGGTCTTGAAGCGCTTGATGATAAGCGCCATCTCATCTTCATTGAGTCCGGCAGCCTCCACTTGAGCTACCTTGCTTGGTAGCGCCTCCTTGCTGCTTGTTGCTTTGAGAGCAACATGCTGCGGCTCGTAGATGGGTAGTGGACCGTTCAAGGCGTCATCCACGTATCGTGCCTCCTTTACCATCATGCGCCCGCTCACGAATTTTCTGAGTATCTCCTTGGGCGTCATCTTGGTGTACCTGGGGTTTTCACAAATAAGATTGACAAGATGGGGGTCGATTACCGTGAATGACCTTACCATGAGTCGGACGACATCATGATCCGTCCATCTTGTGCTTCCATAGCTTTGGATCTTGTTGATGAGGGTCTTGAGCCTGTTGTAAGTCTGAGTTGGCTTCTCTCCCCTGATCATCGCAAATCTCCCCAGCTCGCCTTCTACCAGCTCCATTTTGGTAATCATGGTGGCGTCGTTTCCCTCATGAGATATCTTGAGGGTGTCCCAAATTTTCTTGGCATTGTCCAAGCCGCTCACCTTATTATATTCATCCCCGCAAAGCGAAGCTAGCAAGACAGTAGTAGCTTGTGCATTTTTATGAATTTGCTTATTTATGAAAACGGGATTGTCAGTACTATCAAAATGCATTCCGTTTTCAACAATCTCCTAGATACTAAGATGGAGAGAAAATAAATGACTACGCATTTTATGACTCCAGAAAGAGTAGTCTTCTCCATCAAAGTGTGGAGGTTTCCCAAGTGGAATTGATAGCAAATGAGCATTTGAATTAAATGGAATACGAGAGTAATCAAATGAATAGTTTTGATTGACCATTTTCCTTTTTGAAGAGTCGTCGTCGTCGTGTGGTGAAGAAGACAAGGCATCGCTGTCGTAGTAGATGATCTTCTTAATGCGCCTCTTCTTCCCTTCTCTCTTCTTTTGACTCGAGCCTGAGTCAGTAGGCTTGTCGTCTCTTGGCTCGTTGAGGACGAACTCCTTTTCCTTGTCGTTGACCACCATCCCCTTTCCCTTAGGATCCATCTCTTCGGGCGGTTAGTCCCTTAGATGAAGAGTACGGCTCTGATACCAATTGAGAGCACCTAGAGGGGGGGGTGAATAGGTGATCCTGTAAAAATCAAACACTAATAGCCACAACACTTAGGTATGAGTGTTAGTACGTCTAAGTAGCTTGAAGCGAGTTCTTGTGAACACAAACAATCACAGAGAGATCAACACAAGACATGCGATTTTTATCCCGTGGTTTAGCTAAGTAACACTTGCCTACTTCCACGTTGTGGCGTCCCAATGTACGAGGGTTGCACTCAACCCCTTTCAAGTGATCCGATGATCAACTTGAATACCACGGTATTTTCTTTAGAGTATTTTCCCGTTTGCGAGGAATCTCCACAACTTGGAGTCTCTCGCCCTTACAACAAGGATCACAATGAAGGCACAGAGTAAGGTTGGGAGAAGCAACACACGCAAGACTCAAATACGCAGCACACCAACGCACACAAGTGAAGACTCGAGCTCAAATGACAACACAGGGAGTTCGCGACTCGAATGGAGCTCAATTCTCTAACACAACAAAGCGAATGCGCGGGAGCAGAGTCTGGATGCCTTAGAATACTTAGTGAATGCTTGGGTGTCTCCTCCATGCGCCTTGGGGTCCCTTTTATAGCCCCAAGGCAGCTAGGAGCCATTGGAGACAAACTTGGAAGGCCATCCTTGCCTTCTATCGAGTGGCGCACCGGATAGTCCGGTCCGCCACCGGACAGCTACTGTAGCCTGTCCGGTGCGCGATTTCCTTCCAAATCGGGCACAGTCGACCGTTGCAGCTTTGGGCCCGTTGGTGCACCGGACACTGTCCGGTGCACACTGGACAGTCCGGTGCCCCCTGCCGACCGTTGGCGCGACCATATGTCGCACGAAGATTGCGCAGCCGGCCGTTGGCGCTGGCGACCGTTGGCTCACCGGACAGTCCGGTGCACCACCGGACAGTCCGGTGAATTATAGCCGTACGCCGCCGTCGAATCCCGAGAGCAGCGAGTTCACCGCGAACCAGCCTGGCGCACCGGACACTATCTGGTGCACCACCGGACAGTCCAGTGTGCCATGCCGAGTTGGAGTTTGCTGCACATAGCCAACTCTTTTTCAAATTCTTTTTTCACTGTTTCTAGCACTTAGACAAAACACATTAGTACTCAAAACAATGTACTAAGTCTAGAAACATACCTTTTTCTTTGATTTGCACTTCTCACTTTACTTGGCACATAAGAACTTAATTGATCGTGTTGGGCACTTAATCACCAAAACATTATTGAAATTGCCCAAGGGCACATTTCCCTTTCAAAGAGTTTTCGCCAAATCCTCAAGCAAAGGAAGGGGAGAGACTACAAACCCCGTTCCAAGAAGGTTTGCTACAAATGTGGTAAGCCCGATCATTTTATTGCTAAATGTCCATTATCTAGTGATAGTGACAGGGGCGACGACAAGAAGGGAAAGAGGAAGGAAAAGAAGAGATACTATAAAAAGAAGGGCAGCGATGCCCACGTGTGTCGGGAATGGGATTCCGACGAAAGCACCACCGACTCCTCCTCCGATGAGGATGCCGCCAACATCGCCGTCAACAAAGGACTCCTCTTCCCCAACGTCGGCCACAAGTACCTCATGGCAAAGGACGACAAAAAGAAGAAGGTGAAATCTAGAGCATCCACTAAATATGCAACATCTAGTGATGAGGATAGCTCTAGTGATGATGAAGATAATTTGCTTGCTCTTTTTGCCAACCTAAACATGCAACAAAAGGAAAAATTAAATGAATTGATAGGTGCTATTCATGAGAAGGATGCAGTCTTGGATAGCCAAGAGGAATTCCTTATTAAGGAAAACAAAAAGCATGTTAAAATAAAAAATGCTTATGCTCAGGAAGTAGAGAAATGTGAAAAATTAACTAGTGAGCTTAGCATTTGCCATGACACTATCTCTAATCTTAGAAATGAGAATGTTAATTTAATTGCTAAGGTTGAGAAATTAAATGTTTGTGATGATTCTTTTGTCAACCTTAAAAATGATAATGCTAGTTTGATTGCTAAGATTGACAAATTGAATGGATCACTTGCTAGCCTTAAAAATGAAAATGAAAAATTAATTTCTAAGGCTAAAGATTTAAATGTTTGCAATGTTTCTATTTCTAATCTTAGAAATGAGAATGCCATATTACATGCTAAGATTGATGAATTAAATGTTTGCAAACCCTCTACATCCACCGTTGATCATATTTCCATTTGCATGAGATGTAGAGATATTAATGTTGATACTATCCATGATCACCTAGCTTTAATTAAACAATAATATGATCACAAAGCACAACTAACTAGCAAAATTAATGAGCATGAGATAGAAAATGAAAAATTTAAATTTGCTAGGAGCATACTTTATAATGGGAGACGCCCTGGCATTAAGTATGGCATTGGCTTCCAACAGAGAGACAATGTCAAGCTTAATGCCCCTAAGAAATTATCTATTTTTGTTAAGGGTAAGGCTCCCATGGCTCAGGATAACGAGGGTTACATTTTATATCCTGCTGGTTATCCCGAGTATAAAATTAGGAGAATTCATGCTAGAAAACCTCATAATGTTTCACATCATGCTTTTATGTATAAAAATGAGGCTTCTAGCTCTAGGCAATCAACCCATGTTAAATTGCCTAAAAAGAAATCTCCTATTGCATCAAATGAGCCTAACATTTCATTTAAGACTTTTGCTGCATCCTATGTTTTAACTAACAAATCAGGCAAAGTAGTTGCCAAATATGTTGGGGGCAAACACAAGGGATTCAAGACTTGTGTTTGGGTACCCAAGGTGCTTGTTTCTAACGTCAAAGGACCCAAGACTGTTTGGGTACCTAAGAACAAGGCCTAAATTGTTTTGTAGGTTTATGCATCCGGGGGCTCAAGTTGGATTATTGATAGCGGGTGCACAAACCACATGACAGGGGAGAAAAGGATGTTCTCCTACGAGAAAAACAATGATCCCCAAAGAGCTATCACATTCGGGGATGGAAATCAAGGTTTGGTCAAAGGACTTGGTAAAATTGCTATATCTCTTGACCATTCTATTTCCAATGTTTTCTTGTAGATTCTTTAGATTACAATTTGCTTTCAGTTTCTCAATTATGCAAAATGGGCTACAATTGTCTTTTTACGGATATAGGTGTTACTGTCTTTAGAAGAAGTGATGATTCAGTAGCATTTAAGGGAGTATTAGAGGGTCAGCTATACTTATTTGATTTCAATAGAGCTGAACTCGATACTTGCTTAATTGCCAAGACTAATATGGGTTGGCTCTGGCATCGCCCACTAGCCCATGTTGGGATGAAGAATCTTTACAAGCTTCTAAAGGGAGAACACATTTTGGGACTAACCAATGTTCATTTTGAGAAAGACAGGATTTGTAGCGCATGTCAGGCAGGGAAGCAAGTTGGTACCCATCATCCACACAAGAACAACATGACGACCGATAGGCCGCTTGAGGTACTCCACATGGATCTATTCGGCCCGATAGCTTACATAAGCATCGGCGAGAGTAAGTATTGTCTTGTAATAGTGGATGATTATTCTCGCTTCATTTGGGTATTCTTTTTGCAGGAAAAATCTCAAACCCAAGAGATCTTAAAGGGATTCTTGAGACGAGCTCAAAATGAGTTCGGATTAAGGACCAAGAAAATAAGAAGCGACAACGGGACGGAGTTCAAGAACTCTCAAATTGAAGGATTTCTTGAGGACGAGGGCATCAAGCATGAGTTCTCTTCTCCCTACACACCACAACAAAATGGTGTAGTGGAGAGGAAGAATAGAACTCTACTTGACATGGCGAGGACCATGCTTGATGAGTACAAGGCTTCGAACCGGTTTTGGGCGGAAGCAATCAACACTGCTTGCTACTCCATCAACCGGCTCTACCTTCACCGAATCCTCAAGAAGACATCATATGAACTCCTAACCGGTAAAAAGCCAAATGTTTCATATTTAGAGTATTTGGTAGCAAATGTTTTATTCTTGTTAAAAGAGGTAGAAAATCTAAATTTGCTCCTAAGGCTGTAGAAGGCTTTTTACTAGGATATGATTCAAACACAAGGGCATATAGAGTCTTCAACAAATCCACTGGATTAGTTGAGGTTTCTTGTGACATTGTGTTTGATGAGACTAATGGCTCCCAAGTGGAGCAAGTTGATCTTGATGAACTAGATGATGAAGAGGCTCCATGCGTCGCGCTAAGGAACATGTCCATTGAGGATGTGTGTCCTAAGGAATCCGAAGAGTCTCCACAAGCTCAAGATGAACCATCATCTTCAAATCAAGCATCTCCACCAACCCAAGATGAGGATCAAGCTCAAGGTGATGAAAATGAAGATCAAGAGGATGAGCCACCTCAAGAGGGGGACAATGATCAAGGGAGAGATGCCAATGATCAAGACAAGATAGATGATCAAGAAGAACAGGGTCAAAGACCGCCACACCCAAGAGTCCACCAATCGATACAACAAGATCACCCCGTGAACTCCATCCTCGGCGATATTCATAAGGGGGTAACCACTCGATCTCGTGTTGCACATTTTTGTGAGCATTACTCTTTTGTGTCTTCTATTGAGCCATATAGGGTGGAAGATGCACTAAGAGATTCGGATTGGGTGTTGGCAATGCAAGAGGAGCTCAACAACTTCACGAGGAATGAGGTATGGCATCTTGTTCCACGTCCTAACCAAAATGTTGTAGGAACCAAGTGGGTATTCCGCAACAAGCAAGATGAGCATGGTGTGGTGACAAGGAACAAAGCCCGACTTGTGGCCAAGGTATATTCACAAGTCAAAGGTTTGGATTTCGGTGAAACCTATGCACCCGTAGCTAGGCTTGAATCAATTCGTATATTACTTGCCTATGCTACTTACCATGGCTTTAAGCTTTATCAAATGGACGTGAAAAGTGCCTTCCTCAGTGGACCAATCAAGGAAGAGGTCTATGTTGAGCAACCTCCCGGCTTTGAAGATAGTGAGTACCCTAATCACGTGTATAAACTCTCTAAGGCGCTTTATGGGCTCAAGCAAGCCCCAAGAGCATGGTATGAATGCCTAAGAGATTTCCTTATCACTAATGACTTCAAAGTCGGCAAAGCCGATCCTACTCTCTTTACTAAAACTATTGCAAAAGATTTGTTTATATGCCAAATTTATGTTGATGATATCACATTTGGGTCTACTAACAAATCTACTTGTGAAGAGTTTAGTAGGATCATGATTCAAAAATTCGAGATGTCTATGATGGGGGAGTTGAAGTATTTCTTAGGATTTCAAGTGAAGCAACTCTAAGAGGGCACCTTCATCAGCCAAACCAAGTACATTCAAGATATACTTACCAAGTTTGGAATGAAGGATGTCAAGCCCATCAAGACACCCATGGGAACTAATGGGCATCTCGACCTCGACACGGGAGGTAAATTCGTAGATCAAAAGGTATACCGATCGATGATAGGATCTTTACTCTACTTATGTGCATCTCGACCGGATATTATGCTTTCCGTATGCATGTGTGCAAAATTCCAAGCCAATCCTAAGGAAGTTCACCTTAGGGCCGTGAAAAGAATCTTGAGATATTTAGTTCATACACCTAAGTTTGGTTTTTGGTACCCTAAGGGATCCACTTTAGATTTAATAGGTTATTCCGATGCTGATTGGGCAGGATGTAAAATTGATAGAAAGAGCACATCAGGGACTTGTCAGTTTCTGGGAAGATCCCTGGTGTCTTGGGCTTCAAAGAAACAAATTTCAGTAGCTCTTTTTACTGTCGAAGCCGAGTACATTGCCACAGGCCATTGTTGCGCGCAATTGCTTTGTATGAGGCAAACCCTTAGGGACTATGGCTACAAATTGAGCAAAGTCCCTCTCCTATGTGATAATGAGAGTGCAATCCGCATGGCGGATAATCCCATTGAACACAGCCGCACTAAGCACATAGCCATTCGGTATCACTTTTTAAGGGATCACCAACAAAGGGGGATATCGAGATTGCTTATGTTAGCACCAAAGAACAATTAGCCGATATCTTTACCAAACCACTAGATGAGAAGACCTTTACCAAACTTAGGAATGAGCTAAACATTCTTGATTCTTGGAACTTTGATTGATACTTTGCACACATAGCTCATTTATGTACCTTTGATCATACCTCTTTTATGTCCACGACTAATGTGTTTTCAAGTGTATTCCTATGCCAAGTCGTAGATTGAAAGGGAAATGGAGTCTTCGGCGAAGACAAGGCTTCCACTCCACTCTATCGGTATTATTTACCCTTCGCCGTCACTCTGTATCGCTCTCCACTTTGGTATAATCTTCACTCATATTCATTTGTACCATTGGGGAGAAAGTAAATAGGGCTCTCAAATGTCTCCGTTTTTGGCGATTAATGCCAAAGGGGGAGAAAGTATTAGCCCAAAGCAACAGGACCGCACCACCACCAATTTCAAAGTTTTACATGAAGTTTTAAAAGAAGTTTTCAATTGGTATCCTATGATGAAATATTTAAAAGAGGATTTTTCAATTGGTTAGTATTTTTCAAATTGGTAATAGTTAATCTTCTTTCAATTGGTAAAACCCTCTTGAACACTAAGAGGAGAATTTCATCCAGGGGGAGTTTGTTTAAGTCAATGGAAAAGCATTTGAAACAGGGGGAGAAAATTTCAAATTTTGAAAATGCTTCTTGCAATCTTATTCATATACCTTTGACTATTTGCAAAAGGACATTGAAAAGATTTTCCAAAAGAATTTGCAAAAACAAAACAAGTGGTGCAAGCGTGGTCCAAAATGTTAAAAAGAAAGAAAGCAATCCATGCATATCTAATGAAATTATAAATTGGTTTAACTCCAAGCAACCTTTGCACTTACCTTATGCAAACTAGTTTAATTCTGCACTTATATATTTGCTTTGGTTTGTGTTGGCATCAATCACCGAAAAGGGGAGATTGAAAGGGAAATAGGGTCAAACCTTTTCCTATAAATATTTTGGTGGTTGAATTGCCCAACACAAATAATCGGACTAACTAGTTTGCTCTAGATTACATGTTCTACAGGTGCCAAAGGTTCAACACAAACCAATAAAAAGATTAAAGTTAGGGTTCAAAAGAAAGGAGCAAAAGAAACCAAAGAAAACCCTGGTCTGGTGCACCGGACGTTCCGGTGCACCACCGGACAGTGTCCGGTGCACCATGGTGGATTGACTTCAAACTCTTCACCTTCGGGTTTCTGAGGCCGTGCTTCGCTATAATTCACCGGACTGTCCGGTGGGTCACCGTACTATCCGGTGTGCCAGCGGAGCAACGGCTCGCTAGCGCAAAGGTCGACTGACAACTGCACAGTGTGCGGACAGCTCGAACAGAGTCAGAGCAGCGCCAGAAGGCCCACCGGACAGTGAACAGTGACTGTCTGGTGCGACACCGGACTGTCCGGTGGCCCAGGCTGTTAGAGCTCCAACGGTCGAAACCGTCAGAACCCTAACGGTTGGGTGACGTGGCTGGCGCACCGGACTGTCCGGTGCGCCCATCGACAGCAGCCCTCTCCAACGGCTGTTTTGGTGGTTGGGGCTATAAATACCCTCCAACCACCACCATTCAAGGCATCCAAGTTTTCCAGCAATTACATTTAATACAAGAGCTCTAGACTTCACTCCGAGACACAAACAAGAGATCAAATCCTCTCCCAAGTCTAAAATCACTCCAAACACATAGTTACTAGTGAGAGAGAGATTTTCGTGTTCATTTGAGCTCTTGTCGCTTGGATCGCTTTTTTTCTTCCCCATTCTTGTTCCCAAGACTTTTGTAATCAAAGCAAGAGACACCAATTGTGTGGTGGTCCTTGCGGGGTCTAAGTGACCCATTTGATTGAGGAGAAAAGCTCACTCGGTCTAGGTGACCGTTTGAGAGAGGGAAAGGGTTGAAAGAGACCCGGTCTTTGTGACCACCTCAACGGGGAGTAGGTTTGCAAGAACCGAACCTCGGTAAAACAAATCACCGTGTCATCCGCTCTATTTCTTTGGTTGATTTGTTTTCGCCCTCACTTTCGGACTTGACTTTATTTCTAACGCTAACCTCGGCTTGTAGTTGTGCTTAAAGTTTATAAATTTCAGATTTGCCTATTCACCCCCTCTAGGCGACTTTCAGCATCTTTACCCACAAGTCGTGTTACCCATTTGCCACGGGGTCATGAATCCCATACATCTGTACACACCAAGGAGACGAGGCAGGGTAGCACTACGAGGTCTTTACAAAATTCCACTAGCTTCAGAAAACCCGCCACGGTTCCTGAAAAAGGCGATATAGGAATCCCTCGTCCGAAAAGCGATCGCAGCATGATCGACCCGAGAACCTCCCTATTCCGGTAGCTCCTCTACGGCCCTTGCCCCTTTTGGGTAAGGTAGTCCTCCACTAGCTTTCCTAATTAGTCAGCCAAAGGCGTCCCATACCATCCTTGTGGCATCACTGTTTTTCCCGGTTGTTTCTCCATGTTCCAATTAACATAATAATCTTGCATGAACAATAAATAAATCAATAACAAAATTGGAACATGACCATAATTTAGATGTAACCTTCACTATCGAAATCAGGCTATTTGCCGAGTACCTGAAGTAGTCGATAAAGCCTAAAAACCACTCGACGAAGGGCAAAGAGTGCTCGGTGAACTGTACATCGGCAACAGTTTCTTTGCCGAGTACTTTTTATCGGGCACTCGACAAAGAAAAGCCATCATCACGGTGACTGGTAACGTAGACGTCGCCTTTCCCGAGTGTATTAGGTGCAGTGTGTGGGGGACAGATATCCCCCGGGTCCACTAAAAGAGTAAAAGACCTCACGAAAGGCCCAAGGGCCCAATAAATCGTAATGTCATTCTTTCGTGGGCCTGGGGAGGGACAATCAGCAAAGCAGATCGACGTGAGGCCGGATTGATGCCAGCCCGGACGGCCCACAATGTCGAGCGAGCGACCACAACAGAGATCCGACTTTCCCACAATGGAGCCCCCATGCAACGGAGCCATGCGAGGATAGGTCGGCAGAACTACAGGGAGATAAACTCAAATAGTTCACTATCTTTTAGCTACACGTTGTTATCATATCCACGTGTATTGCCCCACGGTCGAGTATATAAGGCCTAGGGGGCACCCCTTCAGAACGATCGACCCTATTACTCAGCCACCCACCTCAACTCTCTGCACTCTCAATTCAGAGAGCTACCTTGTAACCTCATCCACCAAGCATACTCACCAGGACGTTGGGTATTACGCGTCTCTAAGCGGCCCGAACCTGTAAACATTGTCCATTGTCCCTCGTGCATCTGGCACGAACCATTTTGCTACAGTCGTCGACACCGTCCTACTCCTAAAAACACCTTGAGGGGCAACCTCGGGTGTGCGGTCGGACCCAAAACACCGACAGCTGGCGCGCCAGGTAGGGGGTGTGTCGACGATCCAAGCTAGCTCAATGGCCGTCACCTTCCACAGCAAGATCACCCTCCGTCCCAGATCCGTATTCTGCTTCGGAACAATCTCATCCGTAGCAGACGAAGAGGGAACTCTACATCGCATTACGGACCCGCCGGAAAAGAAGTCTCCTCCAACAAACTCCGAAAATGTCGGAGAAGCGCAACCTCCAGCTCCCCGGAAAAAGATCGTCTCCAGAAAGTCAGGGGCCGAGGGCCCGCTGACCCGGAGAACTCCACTGTCTACTTCCCCGACAAAAGAATGGACACAGATCGCGAGGAAGAAGGAGACCAAGGGAAAGCGAGTTGTTCTTTCCGTTCCTCCGCCCTCAAAGGAGAACGGAAAGAAGGTCGCCGCAACAGCAGCACCATTCTATCCCGACGTCCTCTTCATCGGGAGAGTGGAGTCGCCTACCGTCTCCGACGACGAGCCGACCGCACCCGGAGAAGAACCACCTCAACGAGAATCCCGCCGACGGAGAAACCGGCGCAGGAACGTTCGACGACATCACGCGGCCGGAGAATGGGATCCGGAGCAACCTGTCTCGCGGGACGAGGTCTCGGAGATAGGAGAAACTCCGGAGGAACGCGTCTTCAGAGAACGAAGGAACTCCTGACGACGTGATCGCCGTCGGGCTCAGGAACAAGCCGAGCAAGATGCAAGGCAACGCCGGGAGAATCCATTCTTTGGGCGCAACCTGAATCCCGACTTCGCCCGAGCCATGAACACGCCGAGCGAAGTTGGAGGAGTACTGGCTCGGATAGCTGATGGACTCCCTCGGACTCCCGACGCCGAGGGCTACCGATGACTGTTCACCCAGGCAGCCAACCATCTTCTACCGCTTGCTCACCCGCCGAACGATCTACGACATGCCATCAACAGTCGCCGAGACGCGCGAAGCTCCATCAATGCTTCACGTGAACGACGGCACGAGAACGAGATCCGCCGCTGGGAGGAGTACGACAGGGATCATGGCATCCCAGCTCGGAGCCAGGCCACCAGAACTGAGTCGGCAACGGCCTCGACTGGCGGTACCACCCGGGGACGGTTGAGGAACCACAACAACTACTCCCCTCTCTGGGACAGACATCATCCACGACGACAGGAGGACACGTGTGGAGTGTCTGCTCTTACTCCACGCCTTAGGGCCATCCAATGGCCTCCTAACTTCAAGGTATCCAATGTCGACAAATATGAACCTAAACAGGATCCAGGGGGCTGGCTAGCCGTCTACACCACCGCTGCTCGAGCTGCCGGGGCGTCCGAAGACGTGATGACCGCGTACTTACCCATTGTCCTCGGGCAAGACGCGCTGCAATGGCTGTGACATCTACCTCGACACTGCATCAACGACTGGGGCGACTTCAGTCGACGCTTCACCACCAACTTCCAATCCCTCTCCGACAAACCGGCGCAACCATGGGACCTCAAATCCATCAAGCGCCGGGGGACGAAACTCTCTGGTCGTACCTTAAAAGGTTTCAGACCATGAGAAATCGTATCCCCGAGGTCACGGAGGCGGCCGTGATTGAGGACTTCTACAGAGGATCCAACGACTCGGCTTTCGTCCGAGCCATATTACAGAAGGCGCCGACTACCTCCGAGGAGCTATTCCGGGAAGCCGACCTCTACATCACCACCGACGAGCGAGCCTAGGACCTCATCGGAGGAGCGAAGCCCGCACCGGCAACACCACGACGCGACGCGAACCAGCAGCCCGACAAACGCTGGGAGAAGAGACCTCGCGAAGAAGTAAACGCCGCCGGACCACCAGCCTCTCACGCCTGGGGAGGACCTCGCGGAGGCGAGCGCACGCTGGACGACATCCTCGACGCCCAATGCCCGTACCACAAGGACATGCGCCACACTCTTCGGAACTGCCGGGACTTCAAGC
This sequence comes from Zea mays, assembly GCF_902167145.1. Lineage (NCBI taxonomy): Eukaryota > Viridiplantae > Streptophyta > Magnoliopsida > Poales > Poaceae > Zea > Zea mays. The sequence goes on from NC_050096.1 coordinate 26,511,784, forward strand.
ATTCCGTCGGGCACGGCCGACCCTTCCAACCTCTACCTCCTCCTCCGCCGAGGGGAGGACCAGATGAACCACGACAACCCCATCAGCAGGAGGAGGGAGGAGGAGGAGCTTTCCCGCGCGTTGACAGGGAGGTCAACGTCATTTTCGGCGGACACGAGTCGCAGGAGAACAAGAGACAACAAAAGCTCAACGATCGCCAGATACTGGTGGCGACCACCGGTCCTCCCGCCCCATACCGGTGGTCAGAGCACTCGATCACTTTCACTCGAGCGGATCAATGGCTCAACTTCGACCACCCAGGCAAATACCCGCTCCTTGTCGTTCCGGTGATCCGAGAGAGTCGGGTGAAGAAGGTGCTAGTGGACGGGGGGAGCAGCATCAACGTCACCTTCCCCCGGACACTCCAAGGCTTGGGAGTTCACCTCAAAGAGCTCCACGAGTCGGACACTCCTTTCTTCGGCATCGTGCCGACTGAAGGGGAATACCCGCTGGGCCACATCTACATGCCTGTCACCTTCGGAACTCCGGATAACTACAGAACCGAGTTCCTGAGGTTCGAAGTGGCGAACTTCGACTGCGGGTACAACGCCATCATCGGGAGGCCGGGATTGGCCAAATCCATGGCCATTCCGCATTACACGTACATGATACTGAAGATGCCAGGACCGCAAGGAATCATAACTGTGCGCGCCGACTTCCAAGGCGCCGCAGAGTGTTTCCGAGTGGCCATCCAAGCGGCCCTCACCACCAAGCCGTCGACGATTTCTTCAACACAGGCGAACTCTAAGCCTGAGGAGGACCTTGCAGTACCGGCAAACGAAGCTCAGGCCGCGACCTCTATGCGGCCAACTGAAGAAACTAAAAGGATCAACCTGGGGTTCGCTGATGAACGCAAGACTGCCATCATCAGCTCCAGCCTGGACGACAAATAGGAAAGCGCGCTCGTCCAGTTTCTGCAAGACAACCGAGACGTATTCGCGTGGCAACCTGCGGATATGTCGGGAGTCCCGAGAGAACTGGCCGAGCACAAACTGAAAGTCTATCCCCAGGCGAGGCCGATCCGGCAAAAACTACGACGTTTCACGCCCGACAAGAGAGAGGCCATCCGCGCCGAGTTAGCTCGCTTGGTCGCGGCTGGATTTATTAGAGAAGTATTACACCCCGAGTGGTTAACCAACCCTGTTCTTGTACTAAAAAAGAATAAAGTGGATTGGCGCATGTGCGTCGACTATACTGATCTCAACAAACACTGTCCGAAGGATCCCTTTGGGCTCCCGAGGATAGCTCAGGTGGTGGACTCCACCGCTGGATGTTCTGTGCTGTCTTTCCTGGATTGCTATTCCGGATACCACCAGATTAGTCTGGCAAAGGAAGACGAAGAAAAAACAGTGTTCATTACTCCGTTTGGTGCTTTTTGTTATACCTCCATGCCGTTCGACCTCAAAAACGCTGGAGCGACTTATCAGAGAGCCATTCAAACATGCTTAGCCGATCACTGGGGCAAGCGTGTGGAGGCCTACGTAGATGATGTGGTAATCAAAACGGAGAACTCAGAAAACTTCATTGAAGACTTACAACTGGTTTTCAACAGTCTGAGGCGGTATCGATGGAAGCTTAACCCCGAGAAATGTGTTTTTGGGGTACCAGCAGGAAAGTTGCTCGGGTTTATTGTCAGCCACCGGGGAATTGAGGCTAATCCGGATAAAATTGAGGCTATCATGAAGATGGAAGCACCTCGGTCACAAAAGAAGGTTCATCGACTTACTGGATGTATGGCAGCTCTGAGCAGATTTATATCCAGGCTGGGGGAAAAAGGTTTACCATTTTACAAGCTACTCAAGAAGGTGGATAAGTTTCAGTGGACTTCAGAGGCACATGAAGCTCTAGATGCACTGAAGAAATTCTTGACAACACCACCAGTGCTGAAGCCACCACGACGAGCTATGTCGACTCAACCAGCTGAAGATCTGCTACTGTATATCTCTTGCACGACTCACGTGGTAAGCACCGCGTTGGTAGTCGAGCGAGCAGAAGAAGGACATGCCTACCCAGTGCAACATCCTGTTTACTTCATCAGTGAAGTCTTGGGTCCCTCGAAGAAAAAGTATCCTCAAGTTCAGAAGCTATTATATGCAGTACTTCTAACTGCCCGCAAGCTACGTCACTACTTTGATGACCACAAAGTCATAGTAGTCACTGGTTTTCCGATAGGGGATATTCTTCACAACAAGGAAGCCATTGGCCGAATAGCCAAGTGGGCTTGTGAGCTGGGATCTCATGACATCGAATTTCGACCTCGCACTGCCATCAAAACTCAAGCATTGGTTGATTTCGTATCAGAGTGGACTGAGCAGCAAGTACCAGATAACCCAGAGACTGCAGAAGTATGGCGAATGTATTTTGATGGCTCGCTGAAGCTGCATGGAGCAGGAGCGGGAATTCTCTTCGCCGCACCTGGAGGCGAGCACCTCAAATATGCCCTCCAGTTGCTGTTTCCGGCCTCCAACAATGCAGCCGAATATGAAGCTCTGATCCATGGATTGAACATCGCCATATCATTGGGCATCAAGAGACTGATGGTGTACAGAGACTCTCTGGTAGTCATCAGCCAGATAAACAAGGAGTGGGATTGTTCAAGCGATTCAATGGGAAAGTACTGCACTGCCGTCCGAAAGCTAGAAGATAAATTTGAGGGTCTAGAATTTCATCATGTAGAAAGAGATCGGAACACGGCAGTCGATGTGTTATCCAAGCTAGGATCCAGTCGAACTCAGGTCCCACCTGGAGTCTTTGTGCAAGAAATACTACAGCCGAGCATCTCAATGGATCAAGCAGGAGAGTGTAATATTATAAGTCAACCCAAGTCAGATTCTGATGACTGGAGAAGGCCAATCATCAGGTATATAAAGAATGAAGAGGAGCCAGATGATAAAAATGCAGCTGAGCGCATTGCCAGACAGTCGGCTCACTACACACTCATTGGGGAGACATTATACAGAAGGGGTGCATCAGGCGTCCTCATGAAGTGCATTCTCTCATCTACTGGGAAGCGACTTCTGGAGGAGGTCCATGCCGGGCAATGTGGAATACATGTGGCGTCCAAGACACTAGTCGGGAAGGTTTTCAGGTCAGGGTTCTATTGGCCAACAGCGAAGAGTGATGCAGCCGAGTTAGTTCAGAAGTGCGAAGCTTGCCAGTACTTGTCAAAGCAACAACATCTACCAGCACAGGAACTGAAGACCATACCAGTGACTTGGCCATTTGCGTGCTGGGGATTGGATATGATTGGACCCTTCAAGAAAGCTCAAGGAGGATACACTCATGTACTGGTAGCAATTGACAAATTCACTAAATGGATAGAATTCAAACCCATTGCCTCTTTGACCTCAGCTAAGGCCGTGGAATTCATACAAGACATAATATTCAGATTCGGGATACCAAACAACATCATAACTGAACTAGGATCCAACTTCACAAGTTCAGAGTTCTTCGACTTTTGCGAGCAAAAAAGCATTCAGATCAAGTATGCTTCTGTAGCACATCCAAGAGCCAACGGGCAGGTTGAGCGAGCCAACAGGATGATACTGGAGGTACTCAGGAAAAAGGTCTTCGATAAGAATGAAAAGTTCGTAGGAAAATGGATAAGAGAATTGCCCTATGTCGTCTGGAGCCTAAGAACCCAGCCTAGCCGAGCTCTGCATGGAAACACTCCTTTCTTCATAGTCTATGGGTCAGAGGCAGTATTACCAGCCGACCTCAAGTTCGGAGCACCAAGGTTGATCTTCGAAAACATAGCAAAAGTCGAAGCCACCAGGCTGGAGGACATTGATGTACTCGAGGATGAACGGCTGGATGCAGTAATCCAATCAGCACGATACCAGTAGACTCTAAGGCGCTATCACGACAAGGCCGTGCGACAGCGATCCTTCTCAGTAGGAGATCTCGTCCTCCGCCGAATTCTAACGGGGGAGGGACGACACAAATTATCGCCCTTATGGGAAGGACCCTTCATAGTAGCAGAAGTCACTCGGCCAGGATCATATCGTCTCACTCAGATGGACGGCACAGAAGTCGGGAACTCCTGGAATATAGAACACCTCAGGAAATTTTATCCCTAGCTGTACTTCAAAAGCTATCGGGACGACGATGTACTCTGTAAAATGGAAATATGTCATCAATAAAAACGGGCTTCAAAGATACTCAGTTTATTCACGATCGACTTGCATTCTTACTTAACTCGGGGTGACCACTATGCCCTGCTAACGGAGCAATCGGCTTAAGTCGGCAACGACTTAAGGCGGTGCAACATGCTCACGCTTACTTAACTCGGGGTGACCACTATGCCCTGCTAACGGAGCAATCGGCTTAAGTCGGCAATGACTTAAGGCGGTGCAACATGCTCAAGCTTACTTGACTCGGGGTGACCACTATGCCCTGCTAACGGAGCAATCGGCTTAAGTCGGCAACGACTTAAGGTGGTGCAACAGCTCACGCTTACTTAACTCGGGGTGACCACTATGCCCTCCTAACGGAGCAATCGGCTTAAGTCGGCAACGACTTAAGGCGGTGCAACATGCTCACGCTTACTTAACTCAGGGTGACCACTATGCCCTGCTAACGGAGCAATCGGCTTAAGTTGGCAACGACTTAAGGCGGTGCAACATGCTCGCGCTTACTTAACTCGGGGTGACCACTATGCCCTGCTAACGGAGCAATCGTCTTAAGTCGGCAATGACTTAAGGCGGTGCAACATGCTCGCGCTTACTTAACTCAGGGTGACCACTATGCCCTGCCAACAGAGCAATTGGCTAAAATCAGCAGCGACTTAAGCCGGTGCAACATGCTCGCACCTACGCAATACAGGGTGACCACTACACCCTATTAACGGAAGCAATCGACTTAAGTCAGCAACGACTTAAGGCGATCTGATGCGCTTATAATTATTCATATAGGGATGACTTCTAAATCCCGCAAACAAGTTTCAAAACCATCGCACATCATTTTACTACTGCAAATTTACGAACTGATGAATTCTGAAACAATATGAGAATAACAATGTTGTTCAAGTACTGAAATGACGTCCTCTAACAAATGTCTGACCATGCTAACCGCGCGCTCAAAGCACGCAAAATGTTTCTCTATTTTGTGATATTTTTCTCAGGAGCAATCGATGAGGAAGGGCGACTCGAGGAATTAGGGGCAGCATTCACGTCAGCCCTTATATCTTCGGGAACAACCACGCCGGGTCTCCTCATCAAGATTCGCCCCGCCCGAATGGCCTTATCCATGGCTCTGTCGCGCTGGGCTCTGAGAGTAACGGAAGTTTCTTCAGCAACCTTGGCAGCCAGCCGAGCAGTTTCTAACTCTTGGGCGATGGATTTCTTGGAAGCTCGGAGTTCTTTGATAGTAGCGTCCTTCGCTGATATCAACTGCTTGAGCCGGGTCACCTCATCCGTAGATTCCTGCAGCTTACAATGTTGGTTGTCCAACTCTTCCATGGTGAAGCGATGACTCCTCTCTAGGATGGTCAACGAGTTGCTAGAATCGCGATACAATCTGTCGAGACTGTCACGAGAAGCAGCAATGATACGTTTTTCTTCCTGCAAACAAAAGTCAACTTCCTCAAACATCAAACAGGTAATAGGGGCACAACAAGGCAAGGCACAGTTTCATAAGTCACCTTTTCAGAGTTAAGCTGATCATGAAGGGAAGAGCTCAGTGCATTGGCGTCATCTAAGGCAGCAGAGACCTGAGCTAGTTCAGTCTGACTTTGAGAATACTTTTCTTCAAAATCAGAGCACCGCTGGACCAATTCGGCTTGATCTCGAGAATGTTTTTCTTCAAGAGTGGAAATTTGCCGAGTCATACCTAGCAGGAGACAACCAAACAAAGGGGGTCAGAATGTAAAGCAGTGAAGACAAAGAAAAGCAAAAAAGCACTAACCAGCGTTGGTCGCCTCCAAGTCAGAGACACGATGTTGAAGTAACACTGGATTCCAACGTGCAAGAGACGAAGCTACTTCTGGAACAGGAGCACCCTGTAACCTCAGCTAGCTAGCCATCCCATCCACCAAAGCCTGATAAGGGGAGCAGATGAGTGTAATGACAACAGTTCATGCGGTGTAAAAATCAAGCTGAAGTATACCACAGTACTTGGAGGTTGGAAAAGAATGAAGGGACCCCCAAATCATGAGAGATCAATGGATGACCGGGCGTAAGGCCGCCACCCGAAGCAGCTCGCAACGAACCAGCCGGAACCAACTCAGTGCCATCAACAGAGCCCACAACTTGGACAGCGGGGACGCTGCCCTCTAAGGCGACCCCCTGGTCCAAAGCTTGGGCTACCACCATGCAGCCGGAGTACGGAGGCGATCCCGCGTGAACGTCCATGGAAGTACAGGAGGGAGACCCCGCTCGGACACCCTCGGGGGCTGGGTCATAGTTTGCACTGCCCACTTGAGCCAGATCATCCTCGGCAGCACCCTTGGGGGCTGGGCAGTGGCTTACACTTCCCACCCGAGCCAAGTCATCCCCGGCGACATCCTCGGGGGCTTGGCATGTGTCAACACCATCCTTGGGGTCCAAGTTCTCTGCGGTAGCCACTTCTAAGGCTGATGGGCCCTCAGTTACTTCCATGGGACCAAGACGATCCAAGACAGTCTCCTGACCCTCGAGATCGCGCTCTAAGGTCGATGAGGCACGGGATGACCTCAACCCAGCATCAAGCACATCAGTACAAACCTCCATCACACCACCATCCACTGGCTCCGATAACAAATCCTCTAGAACCATATCCTCAAGAGTCTGATCAAAATTCGCGAGGGACAATTCTTGCAGACCAATGAGAGCAGACAAAGCAGGAGAAGGAACTCCACTACTTTCACCACTAGCGATGAACTGCCGACTGTTTTTCCGAGTCAAAGGAACTTCATCCTCTTCTTCCTCGTCGTCTACATTAGCAACACAGGCAGCGCCCCCATTGGGATCAGCAACAGAAGGAACACACCCATTGGGATCAGCAACAGATGGAGCACCCACATTGGGATCAGCAACAGATTGAGCACACTCATTGGGGTCAGCGTCAGTAAAATCAGTCACAGGCACTTCTTCAGCAGCAGGAACCGAGGTACCAACGTCCCGATCCAAACTGGATACTCGCTGGAGGCGTCTCTTTTTCTTTTTCTGCTCATCAGTAGAAGGATCAAGTTGATTGGCTCGGCAAGGGCGCCTCGGGCGAGTACTAGCAGGCTTCTGAATATCCAAGGTCGTATCAGCCTCTGGGAGGGGCGCCACCACCGATATCCTAGCAGGAGCAGCATCAGAAGAGTCCTCAGCCAGCAAATCAAGCATAGCACTTATCTCTGCATCACTAGGATTCAGGGGCACCTCAAAATGGACTTGCCGTTCATCATCAGGAATTTCCCCGAGCGAGGCAACCAAGGCGCTGACTTCTTCATCAGAGGGTCGCACTCTAAGGCCCAAACTGCCATCAGTGACAGGTGGATTCGACACAAAAAGAGTGAAGGCTTTGGGAGGAGGCAAATTCCAGGCTGAGTATGCCACTGGGGCACCAACATTTGACACCTTGCCTCTAAGGATCATCTCAAGTCGGTTCACCAAGTCTACAGAGGGAATTCTTCTGTTGGTAACCCGAGTTGAGTCGGCTAGGCCTCAATACAGATAAGCCGGGTATGCCCTGTCTTTCAACGGCTGAATATTCTTGAAGACAAAATCAGCAACCACAACTTCAGCAGTCAGACTCCTCTCCTTCAGCAATCCAACTTCAGCCAGCAAAGCACCTGCCTCAGCTACCTCCTGATCTGTGGGGGACTCGGTCCAGCTTGGGGTACGAACATCCGGCTGTCTTCCCGACCGAGGGGGAGAGAGTTTCCATAATTCTCAACTATGAACCATTCCAAGCGCCATCCCTTGATACTGTCTTTGAGAGGGATTTTGAGATACTCAGTTTTCCTCCCGCGACGCATCTCCAAGCTAGCACCCCCAACCAACTGATGTTGTCCCCCGGCCATCCCAGGGCGACAGTGATACAAGTACTTCCACAACCCAAAATGCGGCAGCACGCCAAGAAAGGCCTCGCATAAATGAACAAAAATGGAAATTTGCAGGATAGAATTGGGATTCAGATGGGTCAAGTTAAGATGGTAGAAATCAAGGAGGCCGCGGAAAAAGCGAGAAATGGGAAGACCGAGGCCGCGGAGAAGGAAAGGAGCGTAAATCACGGACTCATGGGTATCCTCAGTCGGAATAGTAACCCCATGGCAAATCCGCCAAGAACAGAGTTCCCTCGGGGGAAGAACCCCGATGGACACGAGGTGGAGAAGTTCGGGCTCGGAGATGACAGACATGTGGTTACCTGCGAAAGGCAACTGGCTATTGGGGTCGATCGGAGGAATCACCGCAGCAGACGAACTCGAGGCTTTCCTCTTGGGTGCCATCTCGATTCTACAGGCGAGCAGAGGGGGAGGTGAATTGCAGAGAGGATTCAGAAGCGAGAAAGCAAGAACTAGGGCACAGAAAGCAGAGGCGGCTAAAAGCGCAGCACTTATGGGATATTCCAGAGCCAGATACCGTTTCAAAAAGCGCTCAGTCAGCACCCGGCGGTTATTTCCAAAACACCGGCGTGCCACGTCATCACCCGACAGTTATTTCCAAAACACCGGTGCACCACATCATCACTCGGCTATTATCCTCAAAGTGGCCCACGCAGCCCGCTATCGCCCGGCGTTACCTCTAAAACGCTGGCGTCGCCCTCAAGTCGCTCGGCAGTTGACTCTAAAACTCCGACATAGTGTTAAGTCGCTCAGCATTACCTCTAAAACACTGACGTCGCCCTCAAATCACTCGGCGTTACCTCTAAAACGCTGACGTCGTCTCCAGTCGCCCGACGTTACCTCTAAAACGCTGATGTCGCCCTCAAGTCACTCGGCGCTACCTCTAAAACGCTGACGTCGCCCTCAAGTCACTCGGCGTTACCTCTAAAACGCTGACGTCGTCTCCAGTCGCTCAGCGTTACCTCTAAAACGCTGACGTCACCCTCAAGTCACTCGGCGCTACCTCTAAAACGCTGACGTTGTCTTCAAGTCACTCGGCGTTACCTCAAAAACTCCGACATCGTGTTCAGTCACTCGGCAGTTATCTCTAAAACTCTGACATCATCTACAAGTCGCTCGGCAGCTATCTCTAAAAGCATCGATATGATGCCCGAGTTATTCACTTACTATTCCAAGGGAATCAACTTCACGAAAAAGGTGGGAAGAGGAATGATTCAAGAACTTCGAGTTATGAATATCAACGAGCAATCATCACAGAGAAGCCAACATCATTTCTTCATTAAAGGGAAGATATCATACTTACAAATCAACTCATTATGAGTTGATACTTCCCTACTACTACTACTACTACATTACATTACATTACTACTACTACTACTACACTACACTATACTACTCTACACTACTAAATACAACTACATTATTCTAACTATACTATACTAACATCTAATGACCAGTGGCATCTAGCCACTGGCCCTGTTGCTGCCCCTGCTGCTACCGCCACCGCCGCTGCCGCCCCTGCCACCGCCGCCGTCACCGTCCTTGCTGCCGCTGCTGTCGCCCCTGCCGCTGCCGTCACCGTCACCGCCGCCACCGCCTTCGTCGTCGTCGTCGTCGTCATCCTCGCCGTCGTCGCCACCGTCCGAGTCCTCCTCATCCGAGGAGTACTCCGACTCATCCGAGCCCTCGAGCCCGGAGCGCTCGACGGCCCGGATGTACGTCCAGACCTCCGCCGCGAGCCCCTAGGAGTCGTCTGAGTCGTCAGAGGACTCACGCAGAGGGATGAGAGCCAGAGACCCATCAGACTCAGAGGAGAACTCCTCCTCTGAGTATTCTGAGTCACCAAAATCCTCCGATGGAGGAGTTGGCTCACGCTTGCGCTTGTTGTTCTTACCCATGGTGGAAGCGAAAGGGAGAGAAGAAAAGCAAGCAACAGAGAACAACAAGGGATGTGAAAAAGCCGGAGAGACAACGACATTATTTATAGAAGGAGAAGGCAACCGCTCACCTCCAACCGCGGTCACTGAACAGTCGCAAAGCATTCAATAAGCACTTCAACCCGTCTGAAGACACGTCAGGCGGCTGACACCGTTTCACGCAACACAACACCCATTGGGACTCCAGTCAACAGCGTGGAGGATATGATTACACCCACCGTCACATCACATTACTACTCAGAAGCAGCCGACTAAAACACTCAGCGTACCAAGCCGTCCCTTGCCCACACCCATTGGGGGGGGACGCCCAGGAATTATCAGTATATTTTTCAAAACTGTCACATCTGTGCAGGGCGTGCAATGAATACCTCAAGACAAAAATGAGATATCAGTAAGGAACAGAGAAAAGCCAAATATAGCCGGGGAAGTACAGAATCTGACCAGCAGAAGCGACGTGAAGACTAGACAGAGAACGTCCATCAAATGTCCAACCAGCCGCAGAGCAAATAAATTGCACCACCTAGCAAGATATGGATGGATTGTGAACTCGGCTGCAAAAGACAAAATACGTGCTGACTTCTGAAGCATAATACTGATGACATAATGCTGACCTCCAAAGCATAATGCGGATGGCATCATACCGATTTTCACAGGCAGAAAGGATAATCTTCAACAAAAAGACACCAAAGGAAGACCTTCGAATGGATTATCCTCAAAAATCCACTTGAAGGTCGGAGGCTACACCCATTGGGTGCACCTTCAGTGCACCCCATGGACCACCATTTCAGGCCAAGATAGTGCCGACTTCTAAGGCATGGGACAAAACTAAAGACAAGGCTGGCCCTCAACCAAAACGCAGGAGTAAAAATGGAAATAATTTCTGGTGAAGACCTTCGAGTAGATTATTTTCTAAAATCTACTTGAAGCTCGGGGGCTACACCCATTGGGTGCACCTTCGGTGCACCCAATGAAGTTCAGGGTCCTACAAAATGAAATGCCGACCTCTAAGGCACAAGCACGAAACAAATCTTTGGTTTACGAGTGATCAAAGCAGGAGGAGACAGTAAGAAGTTGTTTTCTTCAAATCGCCTGCAAGCTGGACCTGGGATCTTTGGGCTGATTACCTCTAAATTAACCAAAAGATCGGGGGCTTGTGGGGGACAGATATCCCCTGGGTCCACTAAAAGAGTAAAAGACCTCACGAAAGGCCCAAGGGCCCAATAAATCGTAAGGTCATTCTTTCGTGGGCCTGGGGAGGGACAATCAGCAAAGCAGATCGACGTGAGGCCGGATTGATGCCAGCCCGGACGGCCCACAATGTCGAGCGAGCGACCACAACAGAGATCCGACTTTCCCGCGATGGAGCCCCCATGCAACGGAGCCATGCGAGGATAGGTCGGCAGAACTACAGGGAGATAAACTCAAACAGTTCACTATCTTTTAGCTACACGTTGTTATCATATCCACGTGTATTGCCCCACGGTCGAGTATATAAGGCCTAGGGGGCACCCCTTCAGAACGATCGACCCTATTACTCAGCCACCCACCTCAACTCTCTGCACTCTCAATTCAGAGAGCTACCTTGTAACCTCATCCACCAAGCATACTCACCAAGACGTAGGGTATTACGCGTCTCTAAGCGGCCCGAACCTGTAAACATTCTCCATTGTCCCTCGTGCATCTGGCACGAACCATTTTGCTACAGTCGTCGACACCGTCCTACTCCTAAAAACACCTTGAGGGGCAACCCCGGGTGTGCGGTCGGACCCAAAACACCGACACAGTGGCACTCGACAAAGAGTGTCCACCAGCCTAGCACTCGACAACGAGGCCACCGGTGGGCCCCTTAGTCAGTTTCTTTGTCGTGTGCTCTAGGAGGTATTCGGCAAAGCTTGCTTCTTCGCCGAGTGCCGGGCCTAAGCACTCGGCAAAGAAGCTTTACTGGTGCCTGGTATTCCTTCTTTGCCGAGTGCTATGATCCTTACACTTGGCAAAGTGACCAGTATACACCTTTTTAATTTTTTTTTCTTATTCCCTCCAAACAAACAAAATATATATCACATATACATCACAAATATCACGTAATCATCACATATATCACATATACATCGCATATCTCACAAAGACCATAAATCAAACTAGTTATCACAGCATTACCAACATGTTCAAACGTAAACATAAGTATCTAACACTCAAGAACTTAAGTCTCAAGTATCTCACAAAGCATTACGAACATCAAACAAGTTCAGACCGACGACACCTGTGGCGGCAGCATCGGCATTTGCATCTGCGTTGGCATCTAAGGCGGCATCTACGGAGTCATCTAGGGCGGCATCTGTGGAGCATATACCCACGATATCATTGGGGGGAGTCATTTGGTTGTGGGGACCTCTCCTAGAACCCTTTAATAAGAGAATAAGTGTCATGTTTATGATTAAGAACTCTAACTTGATAAAGTTGCACAAGTTTACCTGTGATGCATCACCATGCGAAGACGCGGGGTTCACTGGCAGAGTCGAAGTAACGCCTTGTTGAGGTACTCTGCTACTGTACGTCTGCAAGCAAATAGATCACCGATTGTTCATTTAGAATCATTTGGAAAAAATGACAAATACATATTCTGAGATTGCATCATTTGCATATGTTGTCACATTTGTTGCATCTCCTGCCGCAATTGTTGCATCTCCTCGTCTTGTGCAGATGTGCGCCGAGGCCGACTGGTCCCCACAGAGGAGGATGACTACCTACTATAACTTCGGCGGTCCACAACACCGTCGTCGATAGGAAATATGCATAGAGTGTTATAATATATACAATAGGGTAGAATCACAGTTATCGAAATAAAATGAATCGACAATATAAATTACCTCCCCAGTCGCACACCTCTACCAGTCGCATATGTTGTCGTCGTGTCAATGTCAGCTGTCATCCAGTTGACATATGGTCCATGTTTCTCTCACACGGTTTCAATGTAGCGCCCCTACAAAACATTGATTTCAAATGAAATTACAAAATTAGAGTTTCGAGTCAATATTCAGACGTACCAACTTTTGTATCACATTGTCGTCGCAAAAATTCTCTAGGTGATCCGGATCTGGACCCTTGTGTCCCCCAATGTATGTCTGGACAATGGTAGGCTCGACGCCATTTCAAGAAGCCTACAATACAAGATTACATGTCCACAGATCTATTTAAGAAATATAATTAACAATGATTTAACTTACTAGGCGTTTAGCCTTGCCGGCGTGACCATCACCCCCAAAACGATGGAGACCAAACTTACTCAACTGGTTGCCATGATTTATATCTGATCTAGCTCTGAACTCATCTGAATTCTAGTAATCGCACAACCAGATCCAAGCTTCTGGATGCTGGCTCAGCCAATCCACCCCACTTTCCATATATTGCGCTACCGTCAAGTGTATCTTCTTAGCCGTCTCTCTACTCATGAGAGTGACACTCATGTGATATCTAGGTACAATGGCTAGGATTAGAAATACATAATTCAACATTTCCCACTGTTATACGCAATTCAACATTCTCTTTGCTATCTATCTAGGTCACAACGTGGGGCGGAGAAGCTCTGCAGCGCGTGCTCGGCAGCGATGTGGGGCATAGGAGGTCACCGGCTTAGCCTCGGCATGGGGTGGAGATGCTCACCGGTGCAGGGGGAGTCAAGTTAGTCATAACCTACACTACCGGAATCAAGCGCTTTGCCGAGTGCTTCAAGCACTCGGCAAAGCCTGAAAAACACTCGGCAAAGAGAGCTCGGTGAACAGTACATCGGCAACGGCTTTTTTACCGAGTACTTTTTATCAGGCACTCGACAAAGACTTTGCCGAGTGCCAGTCAGTACTCGACAAAGAAAAGCGGTCATCACGGCACCGGGTGACGGAGACGACGCCTTTGTCGAGTGTTCTAGGTGACACTCGGCAAAGAAGTTACCTTTGCCGAGTGCCTCCTAATACACTCGACAAAGAAGTTACCTCTTTGTTGAGTGTCTACCGACGTGCACTCGGGCAAGGATCCACCAACGGGTCCCTTTGTCAGGTTCTTTGCCGAGTGTCAGGGCCACAACAATTGGCAAAGAAGCTTTACCGGTGCCCAGGTATTGGCTATCTGCCGAGTGTTATGGCCCTGACACTCGGCAAAGTGACCAGTGTACACATTTTTTATTTGTTTTTTCTATTCCATCCATCCAAACAAAAGATACCACATATACATCACATATATACATCACAGACATAATTATCCAACACAAACATAAATATCCAAGTTCTCAACACAAACATAAGTATCAAGAACATAAGTCTCATAAGTCTTAAGCTCTGACATAAGTATCCAACACAAACATAAGTATCCAATACAACATTACCAACAAGTTCTGAAGTCTCAACACTAGGAACATAAGTCTCATCGAGGTGGCGGCTGGACTGGTGCGGCGATGGGCCGGGCGATCCATGAGGGTTGTTGGATGCTGCCCCAGAATGGCCCTACACAGAGAAGAGATTGCATGTGTTATACCAGATGCATTACCAACATCTAACTACAATTTTGATACTCACAGGAGTATGTAAGAAAGTAGGGTCAACTGTAGGGAACAATGGAGGTGGAGGAGCGAAACCCTGTGTGGCGCCAAGGCTCTGCATGTATTGGAACATCTCCGCCATCCTCTGCTGATCTGCCACGCGGGCCTCCTGCTCCGCCTCCCGCTTCGCCATCATCCTCACCTTCATCTCTTGACGTTCCCTCCTCTCTTCTTCTAAATGGGTCTGTAATATTCCAAGCCGATGTTATAGTAACTCAAAGAGAAGGTATATAACTCAAGAAATGACGAGTTATAGAAGCACCAACCTCGAGTTGCTGTATGCGATGCTGTAAGCTGTCGTGCCGAGGTCGTATGGCTGGACTCGAGCCCGTGCTCCTTGCTCGCACTTGAGACAGAGTGGGAGTGGACGACGAGTCAATTACCCCATCGGCAATCCAGTACCGCCCATGTCTCTTGCCTCCTCCGACCCTCATGAGGACATCGGGGTCGATCTGCTCGGTCCTCGGATCGTATTCTGGGCCATGGACCTCCTGCGCCATGGCGGAGTAGTCATGAAGGTGGCTGTAGACGGCAAGGTTGTTGTACGCCTCGGGCCCATCATCCGGGTTGTAGGTGACGTCGAACGTCGCCTTGCCCTTATGGGCCATAGCATAGGACGAGAAGATGGAGCAAGGATGGCCACCATGTGACGCCGACTACAAGAAAACCAACGAGATAGTTAGAAATAATATCTAATCCAGTGCTATATATCTAAATAAAAAGAGGGTGTACCTATGCTTCTGCATATTGGCCTAGACTGCGGCTGCCTTGGTGGTGAGAGGGACTTTGCATCATCAGACGTCGTTCTCGGCTAGCGTTGTGCGCCTCGTCCCACTTAGGTGAGCACCACCTATCCACCATCTGCTCCCAGCACAGAGGATGTGCGGCACACCAATATGGAATCATCTACAAAGTAAACATGTACACTGCATATCAGAAGATAAAATTAAATTCATGCATGGAGTACTGGTACCAAACATGCATGACCTTACCTGCACGTACTGGTCCCTGGTCAATGACATGGTTCGGGCTTGCTGCTTGGTCACCTTCTTCCCAAAGACGGAGCCATGGTAGCTGACGATAGCCTGGATTTGTGCCTCATAGTGCATGTCCACGACGGGCTTCTTATAGCTCGTGGTGGCCACCACATTCTTCCTAGCCTCATATCCAGCCTCGCATCTGAAGAAATCCTGCATACAAAAACAATGTATCCATACATTATTTCAAGAATGTGCAATGAATGCGACATATTTTACATTATAGTAAGACTTACCCATAGCTCTTGCTTCACCCGCTCCACCTTGTTATTGAATTCTCGGCCGTCCCGGTCTACTGTATCGGGGGCGACGGCGTAGTGGTCGAAGGTGTAGGCGCGACGACGGTTGAGGCCCGAGGCGTGGGTGCGCGGCGGCGTGTGGCACGGTGGAGTGGGGCCGGGCGCGGCGGCGGCGGCAGCTACGAAGAGCGGCAGCGGGTGAATGAAAAGCCAAGTGAAGAAGAAGCCCGGGTGGGGCTATGTAAAGAAACTTTGCCGAGTGCCCGCGATCTGGCACTCGGCAAAGTATTTTTAAAATTTTAAAATATACTTTACCGAGTGCCAGATCGCGAGCACTCGGCAAAACTCTGACAAGCACTCGGTAAAGGTAGTTTTAATAATTTTTAAAAATTATGTGCCGAGTGTCCTACGTATGACACTCGGTAGAGCTTGCTCTTCCGAGTGCCTTCCTTGGGCACTCGACAAAGTATATTTTTATTTTTTTATTTTGCCAACCAAACTTTTTATGGTATGTTCCTACACTATGTAGACATACATGTATCATTTTGGGACAATTATAAAAGTGTTTTCTATAACTACTGGATTTAGTTCGTTTATTTGAATTTCTTCGAAAAATTCACATTTGAACTGCAAGTCACTAGAAACTTGGAAAACCGTGCATGCAAAAATGATATCCATGCTATTTAGCACAAGTTACGACCGATTTCAGGAGCGGACCGGAAACTTCGAGTACCATGCTCACTAAACATGGCCGTGAACTTGCCATCTAGTTGTTTAAAAAATGTATAAAACACAAACAAACTCAGAAAAACATGAAACTTGTCCACATGTCATGATATCATATATAGAGGCTGTGATAAAATTTTGAGAATGTTTCGAGAAAGTTGTGAGACACTATCTATAGAAACTTAAGAGAACTACATTAAAACTCTATGATTTCATGTATAGTTCTTTTAGGTTTCAACACATACTGCCTCATAACTTTTTCGAATTATTCTCAAATTTTTATCACAGCCTCTATATATGATATCATGACATGTGGACCAGTTTCATAATTTTCTGACTTTGTTTGTGTTTTATACAATTTTTAAATAGCTGGATGGCAAGTTCACAGCCATGTTTAGTGAGCATGGTGCTCGAAGTTTTCGGTCCGCTCCTGAAATCGATCGTAACTTGTGCTAAATAGCATGAATATCATTTTTGCATGCACGATTTTCCAAGTTTCGAGTGACTTGCAGTTCAAATGTGAATTTTTCGAAGAAATTCAAATAAACGAACTAAATCCTGTAGTTATAGAAAACACTTTTATAATTGTCCTAAAATGATACATGTAGGTCTACATAGTGTAGGAACATACCACAAAAAGTTTGGTTGGCAAAATAAAAAAAATACTTTGTCGAGTGTCCAGCTGGGGCACTCGGCAAAGCTTGCTCTGCCGTGTGTCAAACGTGGGGGCACTCAGCAAAGAAGATTCTTTGTCGAGTGCCCGAACTCAGCTCTCGGCAAAGGTAACAACCGTTAGCTTTAGACGGCGGCTGACGACCTTTGTCGAGAGCCGCTCTTCGCCGAGTGTGTGGCACTCGGCAAAGAAATCTTTGCCGAGTATATTCCTGTACCAAGAGTCCTGCTCTCGGCAAACGTCGTCGTTACCGAGAGCAGGACTTTGCCGAGTGCCGCACTCGGCAAAGGCTTCTTTGCCGAGTGTCCGACAAAAAGCACTCGGCAAAGCACCAAGCACTCAGCAAAGACTTGGATTCCAGTAGTGATGAACTTACCGTGAGACTCTCCATTTATCATGCAAACATAAAAGGGATTAAAATTATTTGGCTAGAACTCTCACCACATCCATGATGTGAGAGGGAACTAGAAGGTCTTAATGCTCATTAGTGTTAGAGCTTGTATTTTTTCTCATTTGTGTTCATCAATCAATGAGTACCATGAGAACGTAGGGTTATGTACATTGTGGCCCAAACCTCATTAACTGCCTACGTGCTGACTCTCACTTGTGCCTAGGTTCAACATGGTCATAGACCTACGCCGTGCTCCCTCCTAACTCTGTCTCTTGTACTTTGTATACCCTGATGTTGTTACACAATGATAATCATGCTTGTAACCTAAATATTATCTATCAATTGACAAATAATTGTTGGTAGTTTGGTTGGGTGTATTTCAAAATTAAATGATATGTTTTTGGTTATTGGAATGTGTAGTAAAGGAGACTTGTCAAAATGCAATTGTACCTGCTGTATTCTCATCAATAACGGAAAAATATGTGAAACGTTGGATGTGTGGCCTTGTATTTTTTTTGTGCGTGCATGAATATGTGTGTACTTATGTCGAACAGAACAAATTACACTCTCCATTATTTCCTCAATATAATGCATAAAATCGAGCTTAATTAATGTGCAAAGATACCATGAAAACGGCCTTTATTCTGAATTTTTTATTTGGCCACATATTAGCCGTCATACAGCTGTATATTATATTAATGTATGCAGTCCTAACTACTTCGAAGCAAACATACATAGTGAGTAGATTGTCCCCGCTTGGACCATACTATCATATGCAATCCGATTGTTCCAAAGAATCCAAGCGATCGACTTGATTGATCAATCGCTATGCACACACAAACTATGGGTTGCGAGTGGCGACTGACACCGTCCAGAGTGGGGATCACTGTCGTTAGGACTTGAGAGCTCACAACAATAACCGTGATGTGTGAAGCTACGGGGACCGAGGGAGGGGCGCGCGTGTGATGGATGAGCTCTCTGCCTCTCTGCATGCACCCCCTGCTGCTACATATTGTCAGGTATATATAGTACTATACCTCTACGACTACACCAAAGAAGGAACCAAAAATTGAAGTATGCTGTACAAATCTTTCCAGCCACAGATCGATATAGTATCATTGCCAACCCATCATCGATCTAAAAAAAAATATCATTGCTGCCAAAACCAAACCAATAGCATCGACACATGCACATTTGACGCATGCGGCCGGACGGCGGGGCGGCTGACGCCGAGCGATCCAATCGGCATGCCCCCAACAGTGTCGCAGCTGCTGCTGGGCGCGCGAGTACCGGCTGCGTGAGCAAGCTGCTGCTGCTGCCGCCTGCCGCAGGAGGGAGAGGAGGCAGTAGGGCGCTAGCTAGGGCATGCTAGCTGCGTCCACAGGGACAGTTCCAGACACGCGGATGGCTACACATCCCGGAGAAAAACATGCCCTGGCCGCGGCCGACGGGGCATGCACACCCACACACACACACACACACCCCCAGCTGCGGTGCTCAGCATATGGCGCGCGCCCGCGCAGCGAGAGGGGCAGAGCACGCAGCTAGCGACCAAACCAAAGGTGGTGTTGAAGTGACAAGATATCCTAGAATCTTCCTCCCCTCGATCCTACCCTAAACCGGCATGCATGCGATCGCTTTAAAGCCCGGCCGGCCGGCCAGCACACACAGCAGCTGCGTGCTAGTATGATCAGTGCACTCGCTACGGCCAGCGGGGGTACGCGCGACGGGGCAAGATAGCTGCTGGATGCCTACTATATACTAGGAGTAGTGCATGCATATGCATTTGCTCGCCGGCCGGCCGGCCGTAGAGGCGTACGTACACAGCGGCTTAGCTTAGCTAGCCGCCGTAGCAGCTAGCTAAACCGGGGTGGGGATACGGTGGTGGTGGCGATCGGCGGAGCGAGTAAAAAGTGACGGATCGGATGGATGCCTCAATCGCTGCTGACTGCTGCTGCGGTGGTGACCGGTGACTTATACCTAGAGGGAGTAAGCTGGGACGAAGGGTGGAAGGGTGGGCGCTTTTTCCTGGAAAGGAAACTGAGGATTCGTCACATCACCACGAGGGGTCGCAGTCTCCAACCTCCACCGGACAGCAACCTAGACGACGGGCTCTCTTTATGGCCTTATCATCTCCGGCCGGCCGGCCATCTATCGATCCCCGTCTCTCTCTCTCTCTCTCTCTCTCTCTCTCTCTCTCTCCATGCGTCCCTTTAATTTCTCTCGCACTTGAAGCCGGGAAGAAAAAATGACCTAGCTAGCTAGCCTTTGTTGTGATCTGAGAGTTCTCACTTCCACCCAGCACGTACGTACGATCGATCACAATTAGTCGCTTTACCCTAGCTAGCTATCTCCCTCCTTCCAGTTAACAGTGTCGGTTCAACAGTAGTACACAGTATACATTTCTCCCCTCCCTCTCTCTCTCTCTCTCTCTCTCTCTCTCTCTCTCTCTGATTGAATGCGTTTGTGCGTCAAACACATGGGCCCATAGCAGCAGGATGCGCGCAGGGCTTGTACTGACTGACTGAGTGACTGCTACTGATGAGCGGGGAGCAGCCGCGCGGTGGCCGTCGTCGCGCACTGGGTGTCGCCACCCGGCCGGCTCAAGCTTTCGCGGCATAAATGGCAGCTATGGCACCCAGCGATCACAGAGCAGATTCTTTCGCTAATAACGCCGGGCGCCCAGGCCCTTGCTTGCGTTGCGCATCAGATCACGCGCGGATGCGCGCGCAGACCCTCTCCCCCCGCTAGCTAGCTCTGCCCATCAGTCAAGCTGCATATGCTGTGTGCTGACCGCGCCTGCCTGCGCATGCATGCATTACCGTATGGCCCGGCCCTCCGTGGCTGGCTCCCTCCCTCTATGATGTGCTAGTAGCGAGCGAGTCCTGTCCTGTACACTCAATTAATCAACCTGCCGGGCCTGGTTCAGTTCAAAGTAGCGATCGATCTGGGCGGGCGAGCGAGAGAGCTCGACGACGACGGACTGCTGGGCACCTCGCTGCGCCGCGGGCCGGCCGGCCAGACCCTGCCGGCCGCATGCATGTGAGAGCCCCGCCCGCATCCCCGAGTGATCATCAGTCCACCCATCCATCCATCCATCCATCCATCGGCTATGATATGATTGACGGGACGAGGAGAGCGCGCGCGCGGCGGCCCCCATTTTGTGCTGGCATGATACGAGATTTATAGCTGCGAGCAGCATGGTTAAGTTCATGCAACACGATCCGCGCCCATGCATGCGCGCCCCGGCTTCCATATCAAATCGATCGATCCGTCCGTCGTCGTCCATCATGCATCCTATGCATGGCAACAGAAAAAAAAACGCTGCAAGGATGCATGGATATATGCCTACCGGCCGGCCGCCGCCGGCGAACGACGACAGCCTACTTTCCTTATCATATGTCACATATAGGTTCAAGGAATGAACCCCGCTTCCGCCGTATCAAATAGATATGCATGCTGCATGTCGGCAGAAATAAGTTGGTGATATATACCCTTGTGTTATATGCAGTCACTGTCTTGGAACAATAACGGCTGACGGCCTCACAGCCGCTGCTAGCTGCCTGGAATCATGGAAACAGTACAAGGTTTGTCCCGTGACTGTATATATATATATAAACAATGCATCCGTGCATTAATTAATGGTAATGACCATGAATGTCTGTGAAGATCTGGCATTAATTTAATTAATTAGGGAAAACTTCAGAAAATTGCAACCCTGCATTTTTATTTTTACTAATTTATTTGTTTGTGTTCAAAATAATGAACCAAAAACACCAAGGCTAGCTATGGCAAATAAATAGATAGGGATCGTGGAAAATATGGGGCCAATCCGTCCGGACGTAGGCATGCGTGCGTGTCGTCGTCTTTTTTCTAGCAATTGCATGCCTAGAGGAAAGATAATCGTTCGTCAGTCCCCTCGTCTTGTTGTCATGAATAGTTGCACCTAATTAATAATTAATACCGTCGATCATATCGCGCCCACGCATCATATCCTCAATCATATGATAGTAGCAACATATACGCGCTTTGCTCTCGTCTCCTTTCCTCTGATACTTTCTTTCAAAACATAAGAAAGGCTGGTGTCTGAGAAGGCACAAAAGGCTGCATGCCGCGCGCGCTAACTGGTGCGTACGTCGTCCTAGCTTGTGCAACAAAACCCGTCAGAAGGCCTGCCTAACCTCACTTGTCACTGGCTGGGGACGACATGGAAGTACGTTAACAACTGGACCAAACACCTAATTATCAGCCCATAGATTTGTGGCCTGCATGCATGTATAGCTAGAATGCCAGAACAATAATGGTACTACATTAGTGTAGCTAGTATCAAACTCTTTTAGATATATATATATATATATATATATATATATATATATATATATATATATATATATATGGTAGTGTATATATATCGATCAAACTGATAGTACCAGACACAGCAAATAGGTATGCAGCTATTAGCTGCAAAGTGTGTCCAGCAGCAATCTGTATTTGCGCTACATTTTTCACACCGTACCCACAAGCCTGAGATGAGAAGTAAATATGTGATGAGTGTCATTAACTCTTACAACACATGTCCGTAATATCATCATCGGTGGGTTGGAATGTCTTATGATATTTTGTATTTTACTCATAAAAGAGAGCGTATTCATATATGTGATTAATCTGTCCAGGAAGCACATTAAGAGTGTTTCACAATATCACACAAAAGTTTTGGTGGGCCTTTAATTTGCTTCAGTCTAATCAAAACGACAGCTGGATGCATTGTGGTGTTCACGTCGCCAGCGAAACCAAGTTAGTCTCTAATTTTCGTGTGTGTATATGGGTTCCAGTTGGCCCGAGCTTACACACAATCCAAAAGGGATGATGTATGTTTTACTCGAAGAAAGCACCAATGCTGAAAACAACAGCTGAACCAAAAGTTAGACCTCTGATACAAACTGAAGACAGGTCACTATCCAGGTTTCTATTGATGCTTTCTCTTTGGCCACATCCCAGGTACAATATATATTCCATTAATTCAGCACCATAGTCAAAGATGAAATATTACGAATGTATATGCATGCTAAAATGGCCTGTTTGCAGGGCTGTGGACCTACCCACTTACATCCTTGGGTACGGTAAATGCCATGGCATCTTTGTATCAGAGGCCATGTTTAGCACAACTATACATCCAAGAACCATGTCGAATTTAAGGTTTGCAGGATAAAATATGAGGTGTGTACTTATTTTAGAAACGATGGGTATGTTTTAATCCAAACTAATAAATAAAACTGAACTGGAATAATACGTACGTACAACATACGCACAACTTGGTCCAAGAATCTGTACGAATTAGGGACGAGCAGTTCCAAAAAAAAAATCTTGGAGCTTTTTAGTTGTGCCACAAACAGTCCCCTATGCCTATGTATACATCCACACTAAATTAAAGGACGTCGAGTCGTCAGATTGATCGATCGATCGCCCTTTATTGGAGTGATCTCGGTGGAGATGACACATATCTGTTCATCAATCACACACAGGCACTAGTACCCGGCCTACCACAGCGAGGTAGCAGCTGCAGTGGTGGATCGATGTGAGGCGCGTGATTGGATGGACGCGCCAATCCAACCATGCACTATGCATGCGCGCCCCGAGATGTTATGAGCAGGCGTACACTTGCATGAGCGAGCGGGAGATGGCCGATCACTGTGCAGGGGTTAGGCCGGCCGTGTGTGCGTCTTGCTTGTCTCGAATAGATTTATGGTGCGGTGCAGCTAGCCAGCTCTCCGCCCGATCGCTGCGTGGTTGGTCTCGTGCGTACGGACCCATGTGTGCGGGGGGCCCAGACATTATTGCAGGAATAGAAACCCTACCCCTATCTTCTCTTGCAACCCAACTCTCTCTCTCTCTCTCTCTATCTGTCTGCCCGTGGCGTGCTCCACTGATTCTTCTTCTTCTTCTACCTCCCGGCCTCCTCCCCCTTCTTCTTTGCCTGCCTTATTAGTATCTCGCCTCACACCACACAGCTAGCAGACAGCCAGACACGCGCTGCTTTCTGATCTCTCCCCGGATCGGAGGCTCCTCCCAACATACCACCCTGCCAGCCGCGCCGCCACGTCCACGCCGGCCGGCCACCAAGCAAGCATGGATATGGTTTCGCAGTCCGAGCACCTGTGCTACGTCCGCTGCACCTACTGCAACACCGTGCTCGCGGTAAACTCCTCGAGAAATCGGATCCGAATAATGAAACATCAGTCATGCATGGCGAAGATCATGAGATACGGCTAGCACCAGATATGGCATTTCTTCTGCTCGTTATTTCTTTGCTAAACTCAGACAAGTTTTCTTCCCCGGTTCCCATTTTTCTTTTCATTTGCTTTCTTTTCTTTCATGTACATGTATATATCCTTGCCTTGTACGCATGGCGATAGCCAGTGCTGCTACTAGCTCATTATTCACATGGCAACCAATTAAATCCAGTCTTTCTCTTTCTTGCCTTGAGATTGGATGAGAACGCATATATACATCCACTAGAATTGACACCACTGTTGTGTCACACATGCTTTCCGTTGGCTTTCTGTTGATTCTTTGTGGAATATTCCGCTTGATAGTGCCGTGTTCCGTCTTTCACTTCTATATGTTTGGTGCTTCGCAAGCATCCATATCTTCTCTTTTTTGTTGTTGCATGTATACTGAAGTTCAAACTGGACAAGAGTTTTCTGTTTACTCTCTGCTGCTTTCTCCACCTATGCTAGCTCATCCCTCAGTTTCTTTCCTCCTTTAGATTTTTTATTTTCTTTTCCAGTTGCTAATGCTTCGATCGACAGTGCCATGCAAAGGAATGGAGTTGATCTTGTAACAGGCCGTTGATCTGATTGCATGCTGTGATTGATTGATTTTGTGCTTCTTGGGTAGCTGCAGGTTGGGGTTCCATGCAAGAGGCTGATGGACACGGTGACTGTCAAGTGCGGCCACTGCAACAACCTCTCCTACCTCAGTCCACGGCCCCCCATGGTGCAGCCGCTCTCGCCGACTGATCACCCTTTGGGGCCATTCCAGGTATGGATCGATACAGCTCGTTCTCTTTGGTTACTCGAACATATCTTCTGATCTTCAGCAAGCCGTGTTCATCTTCTTTGAATATGCTAGCATTTTTTGGGGAATGGAAATTAAATAAATATAGACGAAGTGAAAAAAATTGAATGGGGTTTTCTCATGAAATATGGCCATGGTTTGGCTTTACTTCCAGCTGCATCCGCTTACTGCTACTTTGCTCTCACTCCTTTCTCTCTCTTTCTTTCTCTCTGCTTTATTGAACTACTCAAAGTACTGTTTGCAAGGCAAGATTAAACAACGCTGGACTACAAAAGATTTCTCTTTGCTCATCTCTGCGCGTTGGCCTGGCAAAAGGCAGTGTTGAGCTTTTTTAAGGCGGCGGTCGCAGCAGTAGCAGCAGCTGCTCTGCTGTGGTATTCATGAATGCATGCTTCTCCTCAATTCAAACACATTTTCTTTTGGAAATAGAGATCTATATCCACGACCAGATTTGATGGCCTAGTAAATGGTAACTAGCTAGGAAATGCATGCTTCCATCACGCATCATGATGCATCGCTAACGTTGTGAGAGATTTTGAAGCGCTGGGATCTATCTTTGATTGCTATGCTGCCATTTCTCAGTGTCAGGGACCCTGCAACGACTGCAGGAGGAACCAACCGCTGCCGCTGGCTTCGCCGTCATCAACTGAGCTAAGCCCGAGAATGCCCTTCGTAGTCAAGCGTAAGTAGCAGCTGAAAGAAGCACACCATCCACTTCCTTGTTCCTTGCTCTCTTTTTTTCTGTTCTTAAGGGATTTATTTTTACTTTCTTCTCAAACTCTATGCTCCTGTTAGTGATGTGTGATTGAAGATAAACAGCAGTTAAGTTTGTTCTTGTACTCAATGCATTTGTTTTCTTTCATTGCAGCCCCGGAGAAGAAACACCGCCTCCCATCTGCTTATAATCGCTTCATGAGGTGAAGAAACATCTTTTTCTTTATTTTTTAAAAATTTCCAAATACATTTTTTTGGATAATTGTTTTTTTAAATACATATGGTCTCAAATAGTTACATGTGATCTCACCTTGCTTGGAGTCAAGTTCGCAGCCCTCTCTATATTTACAAATCTGATTTTGTAATGTCTTCTCAAACTTTGAACTAAGTTCGACAAAATGTTGAACTAAGATGGATTTGCATCCACCGTATATGGATACTCTCTGCTAGCTCCTTAGTCCTTACACACTTTCTCCAACTCGATGAAGTAACCATCTAGTAACAAGCTAGGCTTGTAAATCCGTACAATATAAGCCTGAGTATTTACACAGTAGCAGAAGATAATGCTTAAAAATGTGAGACGAACTTGCTGTGTAGATATATATCGAGGTCTGGATCCGTCGGTCAGCAGTTTACAAATTCTACTCAAGTAGTTGGACTGTAGGAGCTCTGAGTGCAGTAATAACAACTAGACCGCGTGCAAAGTTCACACATTGTTTTTGCTATCTATATATATCCGATGCATCATTATTAGGTCAGCACTAAATCTCCCTTCTAAAAAAAACTGGAACATTTAACAAAGATCTTAATTCATTAGAAAAAGGGTTCACTCTGGGTTTTATTATTTTGCATCAAACCATGTCATTGTTTTTATTGAGATGCATAAGTAATTACTCGTGTGTCGTAGTAAATCTATCAATTACATTGCTATTTATTTTCGAGATATTAGTCTATAGCCATGTACTCTTATCCAACATTTTCCAAGATTTTGGGATTTACTCCGTAAAAAGAAAATTGTGTGTGTGGATAGTGATTCCATACTGCTTACTAGATGTACAGATGTATTTAAACAGAATTTTTGAAAAATCATTTATACTCATGCCATGCAAGCAGCAAAAGTACATGAATGGGATGGAAGATACTAAGGCCACGTTTGGTTCCATTAGTCATATGACTAAAGTTTAATCCATAGACTAATTTTTAGTCCCTACCCTGTTTGGTTGTAGGGACTAAACATATTCTAAACACATTAAATACAACACATAAAGACCAAAATGCCCCTTTTTTTGTTTGACACCAGTTTTATTGGAAGAGTAATTGGAGTAAATGTTGCACTTTAGTCCCTTTTAGCACCCATGTGAGGGACTAGAGACTAAAGCCAATTAGTCCCTATTTTAGTCCGTCTATTTGGTAAAATAGAGACTAAACAGGACTAAAAAAACAGAGACTAAAGATTAGTCTCTCTAACCAAACAGGGCCTAATTTCCCTCGAGTCTGGAAGGAATTAATAATTTAAAACAACAAAAGCACACTATGTAACCTTCATTTCATCTTTTAGTTTTTTTTAATTTACAAAAGGATGAAATGAAGGTGATACGCCGGCAATCTTTTTATTGTAAACATTCATTTTTGGTCTTGAATTTCTATATTTTCCCTTCAAAGAATCTACAAATAGTAGTTTTGATTATTTTAGCAAACGGAAACAGTGAAAATACTTCTGACAAACACAATAACATATATAGTAAATAAGAACCGTCCTACACATATGATACACTCATGATGACAACCATTTTGAAAAGAATGGACTTGAGGACACATTTCAGCTCGATCAGTTCCTATACACTCCATTGCTGAAAATGTATCTTTGCTTGTATTTTTTTGATTTCACCTCTTTATACAAGTTGCTCAACATGCAATTATTTTCTGATTTAATAAATGTATCGACACAATTATTAACTTTCTAATTTGATGGCCCCTGCATTAATGTTTCAATTTGCTATTAGGCGCGCACACACGTTAGCTTTTACCTTTCACTAACCAATTAGCCTAAGAATTTGTACTGTGTGTAGCAGTGTACAACTTTTGTACTGTTGGACTCGTATTTGATAATGCTTTTGGTATTATTTGCTGGTCAGGAGCCACGCAATTTGAGAGGGACTAACGGCCAGTGTGTGGCCTTAGAAATTGCATGGGTTAAACCACCCTACATTTTGAAGCGCCAAGTCATTTTTAAAGTGAAACTATTACATTATTGTGCATTCAAGGATTACACAAAATAAAATATATGTACAATAAATTGTTTTGTGTGTTTCTTAGTGGTCCTACATATATAGCATTTTATGACCATATGTCACTTCTATAAAGAAAAAAAATAAGACAAGCTTAATATTAATTCTTTGACTAGCTATATATTACCGTTTTTACATTACATGCATGTGGCAGGGAGGAGATTCAGCGCATCAAAGCTGCGAAGCCAGATATCCCTCACAGGGAGGCCTTCAGCATGGCTGCCAAGAATGTAAGATTCCTGGTCAATCATAACCAATTCTTGAAAGCATTTTGACCTATTTTCTCTCTAATGCCGTGCTGCATATGCAGTGGGCAAAGTGTGACCCGCGCTGCTCGACGGCTGCCTCTACCGAAACTTCTAACAGCGCTCCTGCTGAGCCTAGAGTTGTGCCCACTCCCCAGTTAACTGAGCCACGCTTTGACCTGGAGGTACTGCAAAGCCTTCTCCCTTCACTCTTCTCTGTAGACAAATAAGCAAGATTTGAATATGCTATGCTATTTCCTATACGCACATGCATGCATGCTGCTCTTGCAGGATAGGGCCAAGGGGCAAGTCATTGAGAGCTTCGACATCTTCAAGCATATTGAGCGCAGCATCTAGAGGTCGTTCGATGCCGCTGTTGTAGCCCAGTATCGATCGAGTACCATCAGCTATATGTATAACCTATCCCGTATCGCCGTCGTCGCCTCGCAATCATGCATCCCCATCCTGTACTTTTACCCCCGTACGTGTTACTGTTGCTGTTATTCTCGTTATGGTTGGATTGTACGCACCATTTAATTATGAACAGCTGCTACCTATATATATAATATTTGCCTTCTTTTTTGTTCCTAATATATGCATGTTTACGAATTATTATCCACCTCTAGTATATATATGTAGCGTGTGCATTAATTTGCATTATTATATCGTGTCGTTTACTTACTGTAACCAATAATGTAGTATATTCAGAGATAAAATTAAAGTTCGACTTGTTTTGGGTCAGCTGGGTCTCGACTCAAATGGCAATGCCATGTCTATTTCATTTAGCATCTAGATAAATGAACTAATAAGATGGCATGCCATATAACTTAGTAGCTGACCCATGAAAAATAGTTATCAACCCCTACTAGCAGTATTACATTGTTTCTATATATGGTCGGAGGGAATAGGCCATAGAAGTGGTCGTTCAATATATGTAGAAGTGGGTCTTCTTTAGATCACATGTGTAGCAGGCTCCAAGATATTAAGGGGGTGTTTGGTTTAAGGAATCACTACATCTAAATTGAGGTGGTGCATCATGGGTTCATTACTCAAATTTGGTGGAATGACCTCATTCCTAATATTAGTACTAACTAACTAACTATGATGAATGAGTTGGTGATGGATCAACTCATTCCATTCCACAAACCAAACAAAAATAGTGAGGAGTGAGAAGATAATGGACTAGCTCATTCCTCAAACCAAACACCCTATAACTTTCTTGTTTTCTATATTGCATGATCTCTCCAGTAAACAAACAGGAGGAGATTATTTTTGTCATGTTAAACATATTATTACTATTTATATTAGTTGTTTAGCTAACTACACAAAAATGATGATGTGATGATTACTAAAAAATGATGATTCTATACTGTTTTTACGCTTTAAATTTAGCTAAATGGTTCGTCAAGCCAAAATTTGGCTACTCAACAACAAAATAACTCTCCAACATACTAGTCATCTAACTCGCCAAGCTATCCGACTCTCAAAATGAGCTCCCTCACTAGCCAAACTTAGCTAGCCACTCTGACTAGCCAAACTAGATAAATAGTCTTCCAAAAACATGATATGTATGTTTAGATAACCATGACAAATCAACAATGAAAGAAAGTTTCTCCTCTAAATTATTTAGATTACATAGAACATAAAATTCAATATAGCCCACCAAAGTATTTAAAGAAAATAATAATTTCAGCTCATCATGCACACTAGTTATAGGATTGAATGTTCTAATTTCTTTCATAAGTTGTGGCACAGAAACAACAGAAGCATCATCACACAACTCTTCTTTACCACAAGGAATATGTTGATGGTTAGGAGAAAAATTTAACACATCAAGAGAAGTCTCACCATGAGCATTACCTTTACTCTCACTAGCAAAAGGAATACTTGATGAATTATGAATTTTTGGGTCTGAACTTTCTGATGTTGCTATGAGCACCTCATTTTCTTTAACATCATACTCTCTTGTTTGTATATGATCTTGCAAAAGGTTAGTCACAACAAGAGAAATAACAATAGTATGATCCACTAGATGATGCACCTCATTAGATGAATTTAATTCAGGAGGTATATTAATAAAAGTTTCTCGCATAAGAATTTTTAGATCTTTTCAAGTTTGTGGTTTATCAGATGGAGTTAAGGACTCCCACCAAGATAAAGCAGAATGGGTTAAAACAATAGTTGCCTTTTCATCTTTTCCGTTCATACATAAAATATTTTGCAAAAATACAATATATCTTAGTTTCCCACTCAATATATTTTTCAGCATCTATACCATCATAAGATGGAAAAGCGATAATAGAATCACCTGTGGAAGAAGTTGTAGGATGTGGTAAACAAGTCTCCAGCGTGTCCATCTATTCAACAAGTCCTGAAACTCTTTTCAGCCTTTCAGTGTTCTTGTTGAGTGCATCACACATAGCTCACATCATGTCGCGAAGCTTCAGATGGAATGTTCCTGTCATTGTTATTACAAAACATAATCAAAGCAAAAAGCAAAAGGTGTGAACCGTACAACTATCAAGAGTGGTGATGGAACACAAGTTATGAAGTTGTTGGGTACCGTAATTAGGGGTACCCCCAACGCTCCTAAACACGGCTGGTAAGCACCCTCAGCAAAACTGCAAAGACTGATGGGCACGGTTCAGGTCAAGGCCTCGTCTACCAAGGGACGCAATCTCGCCTCGCTCGAGCCCGGCCTCGGGCAGGAACAGTAGTCCCGGACGAATTCACGCCTCGCCCGAGGGCCTCCTCAGGCAGTGGGCGCACCCTCGGCTCGCCCGAGGCGCAGCTCGGGCAGGCTTCATCAAGAAGCAACCTTGGCCAAATCGACTCACCAACCGACGGTATCGCAGGTGCATTCAATGCGAGGATCGCCTGACACCTTATCCTGACACGCGCGCCTCAGTCGGCAAGGTCGAAGTGACCGTAGTCACTTCGCCCTTTCACTGACCGATCTGACAGGAATACAGCGCCGCTCACCCCGCTCTGACTGCTGTGCCAGCCACCCAGGCAAGGCTGACAACAGCAAGTTCAGCCTCGGGCGCAACAGGAAGCTCCGCCTCGCCCGACATTAGGCCTCGGCCTCGGGAGGAGGTCTCCGCCTCGCCCACCCCAAGACTCGGCCTCAGTCTCGGCCTCGGGAGGAATCGCGTCCTCGCCCGACCCCGGCCTCGGCCTCAGGAGAAGTCTCCGCCTCGCCCAACCTTGGGCTTGGACCGACCGCGCCACAGGGGATACATCATTACCCTACCCCTAGCTAGCTCAGGCTACGAGGGAACAAGACCGGCGTCCCATCTGGCTCGTCCCGGTAACAGGTAATGATGGCTCCCCGCGTGCATCCATGACAACGGTGGTTCTCAGCCCCCTACGGAAGCAAGGAGACGTCAGCAGGATCCCAGCAGCATCGCCAGCTGTGCTTCTACAGGGCTCAGGCACTTCTCCGACGGCCACGTTATCGCGTAAACAAGGCTCTAGCACCTCTCCGACAGCCACGTTGGCATGTACACAGGGCTCAGACACCTCTCTGCCAGACACGATAGCGCATAGCTACACCCCCATTGTACACCTGGACCCTCTCCTTGCATCTATAAAAGGGAGGTCCAGGGCGTTCCTGCGGGAGGGTCGCGCGGAGGGACGAGCAAACGAACAGGCTCACTCTCTCTCCCTCGCGAACGCTTGTAACCCCTACTATGAGCACCCCTTGGTGCGAGATAACACGAGCCGCGTTTCCCTCTTGTGTTCCATCTTGCGCTAACCCATCTGGGCATGGGCACGCAGCGACAAAATTCACTGGTCGGCCCGGTTGAGGGTCCCCCGGGGTCTGAAACACCGATAGTTGGCGCGCCAGGTAGGGGCCTGCTGTGTGTTAACGAACAACTTCCCGTTGAGTTCCAGATGGGTAGTCTTCAGCAACCTCTTCAGCCCGGGACGGTGCTCCGCTTTGGGAGTCTCGAGTTCATGTCCCTCGACGGCAGCTACGACATGGTACTCCTCCCCCCGCAGCGCGACAGCAACAACGACGGTCGTCAGCTCGCCCGACGGCGGTGAACTCGATGACGTCTTCCCCCCGTGGCCGAAGAGCAGCATCCGGGTTTGCCTCGCCACCCTCCTCGCCATAGGAGGAGGAGACGGGGCAACCGTGGCCAGGCAGGAGGCAGCACCTTGTCGGCTGTCGAGCGAGTCGACGACGCCGGCACCCCAGCGGGGGACATGTCGGGTGTTGTCCTCGCACCTGAGACAACGATGGATGTCGTTTCCCCGCAACGTGCCAACCCCAAGCGGACTGATGACGCCAGCACTCTCGCGAAGGACTTGTTGGGCGTTAGCCTCGTACCTGAGATAACGGTGCAGTCTGTCACCGACGCGACTTCACCATCGTCCATCGACCAAGAGGTACCGTCCGTTTTCCACCCTGTGCCTTTTAGATTCAGCTTCGATCCACCAAGCGACCCCGCTTCGGTGAGCGCTTTCGTAAAGGCATACCCTAACCTTCCGGGGTACCATATGTGGTCATCTTGGGACCGACTAATGGCTGTCTCAACCTATGGGCCCCCGGGTTCCAAGGAAGAAGACGACCCCGACTCCGGTTGGGATTTCTCCGGGCTCCGTGATCCCAGTGCCATGCGAGACTTCATGACCGCATGTGACTACTGCCTCTCCGGTTGCTCTGATGATGGCCACAGCCTTGACAACGAGGGTTGTGGCCTAAGTCGCGAATGTTTCCACGTTGATCTGGGGGATCGCGACGAAGGCAATGAAAGGGAAATGTGCCCTTGGGCCATTTCTAAGTATTTTGGTGATTGAGTGCCAACACAAGTACTTAAATGTGAATCTATGCCCATGAATGGACAAAGTGCAAATCAAGAGCAAAGGTATGTTTCTAAGTCTTAGTACATTGGTTTTGTGTACTAATATACTTATCTAAGTATGAGAAACAGAAAGAAGAAGAAAAGAGAAGAGTTGGCTGTGTACAGCCAAAAAGGCTGTTTCGGTCTGGGGCACCGGACTGTCCGGTGCGCCAGGCTGGCTCGAGCGAAGTGGCCGCTCTCGGGAATTCGCCGACGACGTACGGCTAAAATTCACCGGACTGTCCGGTGTGCACCGGACTGTCCGGTGAGCCAACGGTCGGCCGGGCCAATGGTCGGCCGCGCGATCTGCGCAGGACACGTGGCCGAGCCAACGGTCGGAAGGGGGAACCGGACTGTCCGGTGTGCACCGGACATGTCCGGTGCGCCAACGGCTCCCAGATCTGCAACGGTCGGCTGCGCCGTTTAAGGAAACAAATCGGGCACCGGACAGTGTCCGGTGTACACCGGACTGTCCGGTGCGCCAGTCGACAGAAGGCAAGATCAGCCTTCCTGGATTGCTCTCAACGGCTCCTAGCTGCCTTGGGGCTATAAAAGGGACCCCTAGGCGCATGGAGGAGATAATCAAGCATTCCTAAAACATTCCTAAGCACCAAGACATCGATTCCACACATTTGGTTCATTGTGATAGCATCTAGAGCTCTTGTTGAATTGTGAACTCATTGAGTTGTGTTGCGAGCTCTTGTTGCGACTTGTGTGCGTGCTGTTGCTCTGATTTTGTGTCTTGTGTGCGTTGCTAGTTTCCCCCTTACTTCGTATTTCTTTGTGAATCTTAAGTGTAAGGGCGAGAGGCTCCAAGTTGTGGAGATTCCATGCAAACGGGATATTGAAAGGCAAAGCAAAACACCGTGGTATTCAAGTTGGTCTTTGGACCGCTTGAGAGGGGTTGATTGCAACCCTCGTCCATTGGGACGCCACAACGTGGAGTAGGCAAGCGTTGGTCTTGGCCGAACCACGGGATAAACCACTGTGTCATCTCTGTGTTTGATCTCTTGTGGTATTGTGTTTTGTTGAGACTCCTCTCTAGCCACTTGGCAATTATTGTGCTAACACTTAACAAGTTTTTGTGGCTATAAGTTTAAGTTTTCACAGGATCACCTATTCACCCCCCCCTCTAGGTGCTCTCAATTGGTATCGGAGCCGTTCTCTTCAAGAAAGGGACTAACCGCCCGAAGAGATGGATCCTAAAGGCAAGGGGATGGTGATCAACGACAAGGAAAAGGAGTCCTTCATCAACGAGCCCAATAATGACAAGCTCACCGACTCAGGCTCGGGCCACAAAAGAAAAGACGGGTGAAAGAAGAAGGCAAGGCGCATCAAGGAAATTGTCTACTACGACAGCGACGAATCTTCCTCCTCCCAAAAGGACGACGACGACTACGATAGACGAAAGACGGTTAACTCAAACTTTTCTTTCGATTATTCGCGCATCCCGCATAGTTCAAATGCTCAATTGCTTCCCATTCCACTTGGCAAGCCCCCTCACTTTGATGGAGAGGATTACAGATTTTGGAGCCACAAAATGCGTACTCACCTGTTTTCTCTCCATCCAAGCATTTGGGAGATTGTGGAAAGTGGAATGAAATTTGATAGCTCAGATAGCCCTATGTTTATTAATGAACAGATTCATAGAAATGCACAAGCTACTACTGTATTGCTAGCCTCTTTGTGCAGGGACGAGTATCACAAGGTGAGCGGCTTGGACAATGCCAAGCAGATCTGGGACACCCTCAAGATCTCTCATGAGGGAAACGATGTCACCTTGCTCACCAAAATGGAGTTGGTGGAAGGCGAACTTGGACGGTTCGCGATGATAAGGGGGGAGGAGCCGACGCAAACATACAACCGGCTCAAGACCCTTATCAACAAAATAAGGAGCTACGGGAGCACGCGATGGACGGACCACGACGTCGTCCGCCTAATGCTAAGGTCATTTACTGTTCTTGATCCTCATTTGGTGAACAATATTCGTGAAAATCCCAGGTACACCAAGATGTCGCCCGAAGAAGTTCTTGGGAAATTCGTTAGTGGGCGAATGATGATCAAGGAGGCAAGGTACGTGGACGACGCCTTGAATGGTCCGATCAACGAGCCGCAACCCCTTGCTCTCAAAGCAACACGAAGCAAGGAGGCGCTACCTAGCAAGGTGGCACAGATTGAGGCGGCCGGACTTAATGATGAAGAGATGGCTCTCATCATCAAAAGATTCAAGACGGTGCTTAAAGGTCGCAAGGGACAGCCAAGCAAGACCAAAGCCAAGGGGAAGCGCTCATGCTTCAAATGTTGTAAGCTTGGTCATTTTATTGCTAACTGTCCCGACAATGATAGTGATCAGGACCAAGGGAACAAGAGGGAGAAAAAGAAGAACTATAAGAAGGCAAAGGGCGAGGCTCATCTTGGCAAGGAGTGGGATTCAGACTGCTCTTCGTCTGACTCCGACAATGAAGGACTCGCCGCCACTGCTTTCAACAAGTCATCCCTCTTCCCCAACGAGCGACACACTTGCCTCATGGCAAGGGAGAAGAAAGTAAGCACTCATAATACTAGTACTTATGCTTCTTCAAGTGAGGATGAGTCTAGTGATGATGATGAGATAGATTACTCATGCTTATTCAAGGGATTAGATAGAAACAAGGTAGACAAAATTAATGAATTGATTGATGCCTTGAATGATAGGAATATACTTTTAGAAAAGCAAGAGGATTTGTTGTATGAAGAACATGATAAATTTGTAGAAGCTCAGAAATCTCTTGCTCTAGAAATTAAGAGAAATGAAGTGCTTTCTAGTGAATTATCTTCTTGTCATGAAACCATTGCTACTTTAAAAGATGTTAATAATGATTTAAATGCTAAACTAGAAGTGGCTAGTAAATCTAACTCTTGTGTAGAACATGTTATGGTTTGCACTAGGTGTAAAGATTTTAATGTTGATGCTTGTAGTGAACACCTAGTTTCAATTTCTAAATTGAATGATGAAGTGGCTAGTCTTAATGCCCAAC
This sequence comes from Zea mays, assembly GCF_902167145.1. Classification (NCBI taxonomy): domain Eukaryota; kingdom Viridiplantae; phylum Streptophyta; class Magnoliopsida; order Poales; family Poaceae; genus Zea; species Zea mays. The sequence continues at coordinate 26,547,637 of NC_050096.1, forward strand.
TTAAGACTAGCAAAAGCGAATTTGATAAATTAAAATTTGCAAGGGATGCCTATACGATTGGTAGACATCCCTCAATTAAGGATGGACTTGGCTTCAAGAGGGAAGCCAAGAACTTAACAAGCCATAAGGCTCCCATTTCCGCCAAGGAGAAAGGGAAGGCCCCTATGGCTGGTAGTGCCAAAAAGAACCATGCTTTTATGTATCATGATAGGAGACATACTAGAAATGCAAATAGAAGTTATAATGTCTTTGATTCATATGTTTATCATGACATGGTTGCTTCTAGTTCTTTCTATGAGCATGATAGGAACGTTGGTAGGAGAAATGTTGTTCATAATATGCCTAGGAGAAATGTTGTTAATGTTCCCAGGAAAGTCAATGAACCTTCTACAATATATCATGCTTTGAATGCTTCCTTTGCAATTTGTAGAAAGGATAAAAAGGTGATTGCTAGGAAGTTATGGGCAAAATGCAAGGGTGATAAAACTTGCATTTGGATCCCTAAGGAAATTGTAACTAACCTTGTAGGACCCAACAAGAGTTGGGTACCTAAGACCCAAGCCTAAATTTGCCTTGCAGGTTTATGCATCCGGGGGTTCAAGCTGGATTATCGACAGCGGATGCACAAACCATATGACGGGGGAGAAGAAGATGTTCACCTCCTACGTCAAGAATAAGGGTTCCCAAGATTCAATTATATTCGGTGATGGGAATCAAGGCAAGGTAAAAGGGTTAGGTAAAATTGCAATTTCTAATGAGCACTCTATCTCTAATGTGTTTTTAGTAGAGTCTCTTGGATATAATTTGTTATCTGTTAGTCAATTATGCAATATGGGATATAACTGTTTGTTTACAAATGTAGATGTGTCTGTCTTTAGAAGATGTGATGGTTCACTAGCTTTTAAGGGTATTCTAGACGGCAAGCTTTACTTAGTTGATTTTGCAAAAGAAGAGGCCGGTCTAGATGCATGCTTAATGGCTAAGACTAGCATGGGCTGGCTGTGGCATCGCCGCTTAGCACATGTGGGGATGAAGAACCTTCACAAGCTTCTAAAGGGAGAACACGTGATAGGTTTGACTAACGTACAATTCGAAAAAGATAGACCTTGTGCAGCTTGTCAAGCAGGTAAACAGGTGGGAGGAGCGCATCACAGCAAGAATGTGATGACCACTTCAAGACCCCTGGAGCTGCTGCATATGGACCTCTTCGGACCCGTCGCCTATCTGAGCATAGGGGGAAGTAAGTATGGTCTAGTTATTGTCGATGACTTTTCCCGCTTCACTTGGGTGTTCTTTTTGCAGGATAAGTCTGAAACCCAAGGAACCCTCAAGCGCTTCCTCAGGAGAGCTCAAAATGAGTTTGAGCTCAAGGTGAAGAAGATAAGGAGCGACAACGGGTCCGAGTTCAAGAACCTTCAAGTGGAGGAGTTTCTTGAGGAGGAAGGAATCAAGCATGAGTTCTCCGCTCCCTACACACCTCAGCAAAATGGTGTGGTAGAGAGGAAGAACAGGACGCTCATAGATATGGTGAGGACTATGCTTGGAGAATTCAAGACCCCCGAGTGTTTTTGGTCGGAAGCCGTGAACACGGCTTGCCATGCCATCAACAGGGTCTATCTTCATCGTCTCCTCAAGAAGACTTCGTATGAGCTACTAACCGGTAACAAACCCAATGTATCTTACTTTCGTGTATTTGGGAGCAAGTGCTACATTCTAGTAAAGAAGGGTAGAAATTCTAAATTTGCTCCCAAAGCTGTAGAAGGGTTTTTGTTAGGTTATGACTCAAATACAAAGGCGTATAGAGTCTTCAACAAATCATCGGGTTTGGTTGAAGTCTCTAGCGACGTTGTATTTGATGAGACTAATGGCTCTCTAAGAGAGCAAGTTGTTGATTGTGATGATGTAGATGAAGAAGATGTTCCGACGGCCGCTATACGAACCATGGCGATTGGAGAAGTGCGGCCACAGGAACAAGATGAACGAGATCAACCTTCTTCCTCAACAACGGTGCATCCCCCAACTCAAGACGATGAACAGGTTCATCAAAAGGAGGCGTGTGATCAAGGGGAAGCACAAGATGATCACGTAATGGAGGAAGAAGCGCAACCGGCACCTCCAACCCAAGTTCGAGCGGTGATTCAAAGGGATCACCCCGTCGACCAAATTTTGGGTGACATTAGCAAGGGAGTAACTACTCGATCTCGATTAGTTAATTTTTGTGAGCATTACTCCTTTGTCTCTTCTATTGAGCCTTTCAGGGTAGAGGAGGCCTTGCTAGATCCGGATTGGGTATTGGCCATGCAGGAGGAACTCAACAACTTTAAGCGCAATGAAGTTTGAACACTGGTGCCTCGTCCCGAGCAAAATGTTGTGGGAACCAAGTGGGTGTTCCGCAACAAACAGGACGAGCACGGGGTGGTGACGAGGAACAAGGCTCGACTTGTGGCAAAAGGTTATGCCCAAGTCGCAGGTTTGGACTTTGAGGAGACATTTGCTCCTGTGGCTAGGCTAGAATCAATTCGTATCTTGCTAGCATATGCCGCTCACCATTCTTTCAGGTTGTTCCAAATGGATGTGAAGAGCGCCTTCCTCAACGGGCCAATCAAGGAGGAGGTGTACGTGGAGCAACCCCCTGGCTTCGAGGATGAACGGTACCCCGACCACGTGTGTAAGCTCTCTAAGGCGCTCTATGGACTTAAGCAAGCCCCAAGAGCATGATATGAATGCCTTAGAGACTTTTTACTTGCTAATGCTTTCAAGGTTGGGAAAGCCGATCCAACTCTGTTCACTAAGACATGTGATGGTGATTTGTTTGTGTGCCAAATCTATGTCGATGACATAATATTTGGTTCTACTAACCAAAAGTCTTGTGAAGAGTTTAGCAGGGTAATGACTCAGAAATTCGAGATGTCGATGATGGGCGAGTTGAACTACTTCCTTGGGTTCCAAGTGAAGCAACTCAAGGACGGCACCTTCATCTCCCAAACAAAGTACACGCAAGACTTGCTGAAGCGGTTTGGGATGAAGGACGCAAAGCCCGCAAAGACTCCGATGGGGACCGACGGACACACCGACCTCAACAAAGGAGGTAAGTCCGTTGATCAAAAAGCATACCGGTCAATGATAGGGTCTTTACTTTATTTATGTGCTAGTAGACCGGATATTATGCTTAGCGTATGTATGTGTGCTAGATTTCAATCCGATCCTAAGGAGTGTCACTTAGTGGCGGTGAAGCGAATTCTTAGATATTTGGTTGCTACGCCTTGCTTCGGGCTCTGGTATCCAAAGGGGTCTACCTTTGACTTAGTTGGATACTCAGATTCCGACTATGCTGGATGTAAGGTCGATAGGAAGAGTACATCAGGGACGTGCCAATTCTTAGGAAGGTCTCTGGTGTCGTGGAACTCTAAGAAACAAACCTCTGTTGCCCTATCCACCGCTGAGGCCGAGTACGTTGCCGCAGAACAGTGTTGCGCGCAACTACTTTGGATGAGGCAAACCCTCAGGGACTTTGGCTACAATCTGAGCAAAGTCCCACTCCTATGTGATAATGAGAGTGCTATCCGCATGGCGGAAAATCCTGTTGAACACAGCCGCACAAAGCACATTGACATCCGGCATCACTTTTTGAGAGACCACCAACAAAAGGGAGATATCGAAGTGTTTCATGTTAGCACCGAGAACCAGCTAGCCGATATCTTTACCAAGCCTCTAGATGAGAAGACCTTTTGCAGGCTGCGTAGTGAGCTCAATATCTTAGATTCGCGGAACTTGGATTGAAATGTAGCATACACGTGTTTATGCTTTTGATCATGTTCATTCTGCATTTTGTTGCTTATTGTGGTGCTCAAGTTGTACAAACACTCCCTGGACCTCACAAGTCCTGTTTGCAAGTGATGCACATATTTAGGGGGAGTTGTGCTACAACTTGACCCTTTGAGACTAACCATGTACTTGAGTTTGGTTGTTTTAGTCTCCAAGGAGAATTGAAAGGGAAAAAGGTGGACTTGGACCATGAAAGACTTCCACTGCACTCCGATGAGAGGGTAACTTATTCCCAGTTCATCTTTAAACTCTTATTGCCTATTTGCTCTTAATTGAAGATTTTGGTGAGGCAATGGGGTTAAAGGGCCAAGATTGATCCCGTTTTGGTGCTTGATGCCAAAGGGGGAGAAAATAAAGGCCAAAGCAATAAATGGATCAGCTACCACTTACAATAAATGGATCAGCTACCACTTGAGAAACTTTGAAAACAGTAGGATAGAGCTTTTGGTTAGGATAGAGCTTTTGGTTTGTCAAAACTCTTGCATTGTCTCTTTTGTCAAAAGTTGGCCTCTTGTGGGGAGAAGTGTTGATTATGGGAAAAAGGGGGAGTTTTTGGAATCTTGAATCAATTTTCTTTGGAAAACCTCTCTTTATGTCTCTACAAGTGGATTTGACTTAGAGATAGGATTTTGAGGTTGATTTGCAAAAACAAACCAAGTGGTGGCAAAGGATGATCCATATATGCCAAATTGAATCAAAATAAATTTGAGTTTTTATTTGAAGTGATATTGCACTTGTTCTAGTTGCTTTATGTTGTGTTGGCATAAATCACCAAAAAGGGGGAGATTGAAAGGGAAATGTGCCCTTGGGCCATTTCTAAGTATTTTGGTGATTGAGTGCCAACACAAGTACTTAAATGTGAATCTATGCCCATGAATGGACAAAGTGCAAATCAAGAGCAAAGGTATGTTTCTAAGTCTTAGTACATTGGTTTTGTGTACTAATATACTTATCTAAGTATGAGAAACAGAAAGAAGAAGAAAAGAGAAGAGTTGGCTGTGTACAGCCAAAAAGGCTGTTTCGGTCTGGGGCACCGGACTGTCCGGTGGTGCACCGGACAGTGTCCGGTGCGCCAGGCTGGCTCGAGCGAAGTGGCCGCTCTCGGGAATTCGCCGACGATGTACGGCTAAAATTCACCGGACTGTCCGGTGTGCACCGGACTGTCCGGTGAGCCAACGGTCGGCCGGGCCAACGGTCGGCCGCGCGATCTGCGCAGGACACGTGGCCAAGCCAACGGTCGGAAGGGGGCACCGGACTGTCCGGTGTGCACCGGACATGTCCGGTGCGCCAACGGCTCCCAGATCTGCAACAGTCGGCTGCGCCGTTTAAGGAAACAAATCGGGCACCGGACAGTGTCCGGTGTACACCGGACTGTCCGGTGCGCCAGTCGACAGAAGGCAAGATCAGCCTTCCTGGATTGCTCTCAATGGCTCCTAGCTGCCTTGGGGCTATAAAAGGGACCCCTAGGCGCATGGAGGAGATAATCAAGCATTCCTAAAACATTCCTAAGCACCAAGACATCGATTCCACGCATTTGGTTCATTGTGATAGCATCTAGAGCTCTTGTTGAGTTGTGAACTCATTGAGTTGTGTTGCGAGCTCTTGTTGCGACTTGTGTGCGTGTTGTTGCTCTGATTTTGTGTCTTGTGTGCGTTGCTAGTTTCCCCCTTACTCCGTATTTCTTTGTGAATCTTAAGTGTAAGGGCGAGAGGCTCCAAGTTGTGGAGATTCCTCGCAAACGGGATATTGAAAGGCAAAGCAAAACACCGTGGTATTCAAGTTGGTCTTTGGACCGCTTGAGAGGGGTTGATTGCAACCCTCGTCCATTGGGACGCCACAACGTGGAGTAGGCAAGCGTTGGTCTTGGCCGAACCACGGGATAAACCACTGTGTCATCTCTGTGTTTGATCTCTTGTGGTATTGTGTTTTGTTGAGACTCCTCTCTAGCCACTTGGCAATTATTGTGCTAACACTTAACAAGTTTTTGTGGCTATAAGTTTAAGTTTTCACAGGATCACCTATTCACCCCCCCTCTAGGTGCTCTCAGGCAACCACCTTGGTATGCCGAAGGATGATGATCCCCCTGTGCCTGCTTCTCGCGTTGACATCCCGCGGGAGCTAGGTGTGGTCCCAGTCCCTGCGGGGGGTCAGGACACACAGCTCGAGCAAATCCGCGAGATGCAGGCCAAGCTCGATGAGGAAGCAGGGCAACTTGTGCGGCTCCGGCAAAACATCGAGCAGGAGTGGGCAGGCCGAGCACTCGCCGGAGAAGCACGTCATCGGGCTCGGGACGTCCAACGTCGTATCGTTGACGATGCCAGGGCAAGGCTGCCCCCGGCCTCCAACGGGGTCGGTCAGAATCTAGCTGCAGTGGCAATACTACTCCGAGCGATGCCGGAGCCATCCACCACCGAGGGGCGGCGTATCCAAGGAGAACTCAAGAATATGAAGACGAAGACGGGGGACACTACCGAGGGGCGGGGGACACGTCCGGCGTTGACCTCGCATCTGAGACGAAGATGAGCGTCGTTTCCCCGCAACACGCCAACCCCAAGCGGACGGATGACGCCAGCACGCTCACGAAGGACTTGCTAGGCGTTAGCCTCGTACCTGAGATAACGGTGCAGTCCGTCCCCAACGCGACTTCGTCACCACCCATCGATCAAGAGGTACCATCCGTTTTCCACCCTGTGCCTTTTAGATTCAGCTTCGACCCACCAAGCGACCCCGCTTTGGTGGACGCTTTCATAAAGGCATATCCTAACCTTCCGGGGTACCATATGTGGTCAACCTGGGACCGACTGACGGCCGTCTCGACCTACGGGCCCCCGGGTTCCGAGGAAGATGATGAGCCCAACTCTGGTTGGGATTTCTCCGGGCTCAGTAACCCCAGTGCCATGCGAGACTTCATGGCCGCATGTGACTACTGCCTCTCCGATTGCTCCGATGGTGGCCATAGCCTCGACGACGAGGACTATGGCCCAAGTCGTGAATGTTTCCACGTTGATCTAGGGGGTCTCGACGAAGGCAACCACCTTGGTATGCCGGAGGACGGCGATCCCCCTAGGCCTGCGCCTCGCGTTGACATCCTTCGGGAGCTAGCTGTGGTCCCAGTCCCTGCGTGGGGTTAGGACACACAGCTCGAGCAAATCCGCGAGATGCAGGCCAGGCTCGACGAGGAAGCAGGGCAACTTATGCAGCTCCGGCAGAACATCGGGCAGGAGTGGGCAGGCCGAGCACCAACCGGAGAAGCGCGTCATCTGGCCCAGGACGTCCAGCACCGCATCGCTGACGATGCCAGGGCAAAACTACCCCCGGCTTCCAGTGGGGTCGGCCAGAACCTGGCTGCAGCAGCAATACTACTTCGAGCAATGCCGGAGCCATCCACCACCGAGGGGCGGCGTATCCAAGGAGAACTCAAGAATTTCCTGGAGGATGCTGTGGTCCGACGGGCCGAAAGCTCTGCCTCCCGAAGGCAAGGGTGCCCCCCGGAGCATCGTGCAACGACTTCTCGACTCATGTGGTAGGCCTCGGTCCACACCGGGCGCACGCGGGACGGGACGCCTGCAGCCCCGGGTCGCCTCGGCGATGAGCCACACCATCGCAACCGTCGAGCCCGCCTCGACGAGAGGGTGCACCGAGGCTACCACCCCAGGCGCGGAGGACGCTACGACAGTGAGGAGGATCAGAGTCCCTCGCCCGAACCACTAGGTCCGTGTGACACCCACTTTGTGATTGCTAGAAATAATACCAATAGAGAAAACAATTTCTCCGTATGTGAGTTTAACCTTTGTGCATCATCACATGTGTACACCCTAGGTATAAACAAATAATTAATACCATAAAAGCCACAAAAATATGCATCATGCTGGATTTTCTTTTGTGTGCACATTATGACGAAATAGAATAATAAATGTGACAAGAAATTCCAAAGTGGAATCTAAAACCCTAAAGAAATGTGGAGGGAGGAAAAGGAGTACAAAAATCAAATAAAATATATACAAGACAAATATTATAAATAAAAGTAAGACCATTATGTTCAAACTATACTTTCAATTAAGGAGAATTTACTAAAAGATTTAAGTGTGAAATTTGAATTCAAATGAGATGGGAAAATATAAATCAGAAAAAAAGAAAAGGAGAATAAAAATAAAAACTAGCGCATGGGCTGAAACCTACACATTCGGCCCACTAGACTCGCACATGCGCCAGCCCATCTTCTACATCGTGACACTGCCATGCGGGCCCGCCCGGCCAGCCACCCTGCGCCCACGCTTGGTCCCGCCTTGTGCCTCTGGCGTGTGGGCCGTCCTGGTCAGCTGCTTCCTCTGCTCCAAATCTCCCTCGCTGGTGGCTCCGCCAACCGGAATCCGCCGATCTCGCGTGGGTCGTTGCGCCGGTGTAGGAAACTACACGGACTTCACCTCCCGGAGACCTATTCTGGCTACCCCGAAACCATCGCCTCCGTCAGCTTCATCTCCCCGTCCCTATTTCCTCTCCGCTTCGTGCGCTGTTTGTGGAACGCAACGGACTCCGCAGGAATCGCGCGCGCAACAGAAATCCGAGCATCGCGGCCTAGCTAATCCCATCGGAGTTTGATTCCAACCTGCATATAAATGGAGCCCTACCACTCCCCTTCCTTCATCAAATCGAGGCCATAACCAGGCCGATGGGTGACTCGCCGAACGCCAGGGGGGTTTGGGTGCTCGTGCGGCGCGGCTCTTGGATGGTGATCCTCTGGGGTCGCTGGGAGCCGTGGTGTGTTGTAAGCTTGTGGCCGGGGGCGATTCATGCGCCAGCGGGTGGAATTGCTCGTCGGAGCGGGGAGGCATCACCGTCGACCGCCTTCTACCGTGGACAGGTATCTCCACGGCATAATCAGTGGTATAACCTACCCTATCGCATTCACCATTCTCTGGGGATCGTGTAGATGCACACCATTTAGCTATTGGAGCCTGGTGCCGCAAACCTGATGTTCGCCAGTGGGTGCGCCACCGCCGAGCTCGCCGTTGTGGCTCGGCTCCATCCAGGGGAGGAAGGACGGGTCTCGGCCGTTGGATAGCCAGGGAGTGGCCGTGGTCTGTGCTGTGAATAACCCTTCGACCGAGGGAACCCTAGCCATAGATCTCTAATCGGTCGGATGCGATCGAATCCTAGCACATTAAAATATGGGCCGTAGATCTTTCATCCGATGGCGCGCATTGTGTACCGCTTCGTTTTAACCTAGATCTAATCTGGCGCGTCCCTCGCTGATCGGACGACCAGATTCTCGTGATACCGCTTCGGCCGCGTATCTTACAATTGAGCCCCTCGGTTTATGTCAAAACAACCCGCGGTCCACGTAGTTGGGTTCTGTTTCTTAGTGACACTTGCGCCGAGGCCCCTGGATTTCCGTTTATTAGTGTGCGTGGACCAGAGACAGATGAATTCATTTTAGAAATGATTTTCAATACAAAATTAATTGCAAAAACTTATTTAATTCTTAGAAAATTCATTTGAAGTCCAAATTAATCCATTCCAATTCCTATAATCCTATAATAATGTTGTTTATACCCTGTATCTTTGTTTTGACATGAAAATGGTATTAAAATTTATCTCTTAATTAATCTCGTATCAAATACATAAAACCTTAGGAAATTCCTAACTTAATAACTGTAGCTCCGAATTTAGTGATTCTTGTTCCTACGATCTCGTAGCAACGCGTAGATTATTATTACGTAGTTTATTCTTATGTTTGGTGTGATGTTAATTTTGTATATACCATGTTTGTATGTATTGCTACGTTTAGTAGTGAGGACACGTGTCACCTGAAGATCATCCTGGTACCTGGAATCTCAAGTCCCAGGCAAGTTGTGCCCTTGATCACTTCTTTTTACCTACTCATGTTCTGATTAATCATAATGATCTGCATAGGTTAATTTTGATGGGACCCAATAGGTTACCCTAGTTTGTCTATCTTTATACCTTGTTTACCACTGAACTTTTTGGGTAGTACTTGCTAGTGCTTTATGTGGTTTTGGGTATGAAGATACATTATTCATGATCACACTTTTATTATCTGTTTATTATCACTGTTCATGATAAGATCATTATGTTAATTGGAACATGGAGAACCACCCGGGAAAACAGTGCTACCATAAGGGTTTAATGGGACGCCCTTGGCCGATTAATTAGGAAAGCTAGTGGAAGACTACCTTACCCGAAAGGGGCAAGGGCAGTAGGGGAGTGGTCAGTGTAGGGAGGCCCTCGGGAGGATTTTGCTGCGATGGCGGTCCTGCAAGGGATTCCTGCATTGGAGCTTCCTATAAACTGTAGCGGGTTTTCTGAAGCTAGTGGAACTTTGTAAAGGCCTCGTAGTGTTACCCTGCCTCGCCTCCTCGGTAGAGGTGTATGGGAAGTCGCGATCCCTTGGCAGATGGGTAACATGACTTGTGGGTAAAGATGCGCAACCTCTGCAGAGTGTAAAACTGGTATACTAGCCGTGCTCACGGTCATGAGCAGCTCGGACACTCACATGATTAAATTATGGAACTTAAACTCAATTTGTCATATGCATTGCATCGCAGGTGAGGTTGTTACTTTTGTTCTACTATTTAATTGGGTTGGTATTTACTTATACTTAGTAATTGCTAATAAAATTTTGACCAACTTTAAAAGCAATGCTCAGCTCTAACCATCCTCTTTGGTAAGCCTTACACTTCACATGAGCTCCCACCTTTGGCGAGTTCATACACATTATTCCCCACAACTTGTTGAGCGATGAACGTATGTGAGCTCACTCTTGCTGTCTCACACCCCCCACAGGTCAAGAACAGGTACCGCAGGATGAGGCGCTTGGAGGATGCTGCGATGTGTTCGTGAGAGGTCTAGGTCGTCGTCTCCCAGTCAACTTTGGGTTGCTGGACCGTTGTCTCCTTATAACGTAATTATTTATTTTGTATAGAACTCCTGTTATATATAAAGATGTGACATTCGATCCTGTGCCACTATACATCATATGTGTGAGACTTGGTCCCAGCATATCTGGTGTTTATGTTCGCGCCCGGGTCTTGGTGCCCCTAAAACCCGGGTGTGACAGAAGTGGTATCAGAGGAATGTTGACTGTAGGACGAAACCTAGATAGAACTGGACAACCATTCTTTACTTACCCTTACTACTCTGATTCTTTTCTAAACTTTTCTTAATCTTTTCTCATCTATTTCCGCTTTACTCTGATTATTCTTACCTTTTCATTCTAAAGACAAATGTGGATTTCACACTTTGAAATCCTGTGCCTAAAGTGACTTTAGGAATAGGAGACCTACTCTTAGGAACAAAAACAAAACTATTTTTATAGGTATTTGTAAGCTTGAATGTTTGTTCTTATGATACTTGTTTGATTTGGATCTTTGATTAAGTGTGATTAGTTGTGGAGTAATATCCACAATTACACCTGCATATGCATATAGGAAAAAATGCTTATAAAAGTAACTAGACAAATTAGATTATCCCTCATTAAAAAAATGTATCTAGCTTAATGGATTCATCTCATCTTAAAAGATTCTATCCTACACTCATAGATCTATCTTATCTCAAAAGATTTTATCTTATCCTAACCACTTTGCTTATCTCAGCCTAGAGTAACAACCATGACCTAATCCAAATTACTTAAATCTTATCTATTCTAATCTAATCATATATAATCTAATCTAGATCCTATCTTATCTAGTATGATCTAATCTAGTGAGGGTTACTTAATGCTGGTACAAAGGATAAGTCCATACACTTAGGCCTAAATTGGTGACCTAGATCAACTCGGCCATATCCAACAACTTGACCTACATAATAGATCTATCTTAGCCTCTTGTCCCAATCCCGGATAGAGACACCAAAGAGCAAGATTGGAAAAGGATCAACCTCGTCAAGAAAGAAGAGAAGTCAAACTCGATCATCAGAGGCATGACCACCCAACAAGGAGTCCTTTCTCACCATAAACTGTCTTGCCCCAGGCTATTCTTGCCCTGACCTACCCACATTTTATCCTACATAAAACATTATTGTACCTACGTATACCTATGCTCTCCTAATCACCCACTATGGACTAAAAAAATGTGAGACTCTGAATTTTTGAATGAATTAGAAAGTAAAGGCTAACATCACAAACCAATTCTTTTATATCCCTTTTCTTACAAATCTTGAGGACGAGATTTTTGTTAAGGGGGGTAGGATTTGTGACACCCACTTTGTGATTGCTAGAAATAATACCAATAGAGAAAACAATTTCTCCGTATGTGAGTTTAACCTTTGTGCATCATCACATGTGTACACCCTAGGTATAAACAAATAATTAATACCATAAAAGCCACAAAAATATGCATCATGCTGGATTTTCTTTTGTGTGCACATTATAACGAAATAGAATAATAAATGTGACAAGAAATTCCAAAGTGGAATCTAAAACCCTAAAGAAATGTGGAGGGAGGAAAAGGAGTACAAAAATCAAATAAAATATATACAAGACAAATATTATAAATAAAAGTAAGACCATTATGTTCAAACTATACTTTCAATTAAGGAGAATTTACTAAAAGATTTAAGTGTGAAATTTGAATTCAAATGAGATGGGAAAATATAAATCAGAAAAAAAAGAAAAGGAGAATAAAAATAAAAACTAGCGCATGGGCTGAAACCTACACATTCGGCCCACTAGACTCGCACATGCGCCAGCCCATCTTCTACATCGTGACACTGCCATGCGGGCCCGCCCGGCTAGCCACCCTGCGCCCACGCTTGGTCCCGCCTTGTGCCTCTGGCGTGTGGGCCGTCCTGGTCAGCTGCTTCCTCTGCTCCAAATCTCCCTCGCTGGCGGCTCCGCCAACCGGAATCCGCCGATCTCGCGTGGGTCGTTGCGCCGGTGTAGGAAACTACACGGACTTCACCTCCCGGAGACCTATTCTGGCTACCCCGAAACCATCGCCTCCGTCAGCTTCATCTCCCCGTCCCTATTTCCTCTCCGCTTCGTGCGCTGTTTGTGGAACGCAACGGACTCCGCAGGAATCGCGCGCGCAACAGAAATCCGAGCATCGCGGCCTAGCTAATCCCATCGGAGTTTGATTCCAACCTGCATATAAATGGAGCCCTACCACTCCCCTTCCTTCATCAAATCGAGGCCATAACCAGGCCGATGGGTGACTCGCCGAACGCCAGGGGGGTTTGGGTGCTCGTGCGGCGCGACTCTTGGATGGTGATCCTCTGGGGTCGCTGGGAGCCGTGGTGTGTTGTAAGCATGTGGCCGGGGGCGATTCATGCGCCAGCGGGTGGAATTGCTCGTCGGAGCGGGGAGGCATCACCGTCGACCGCCTTCTACCGTGGACAGGTATCTCTGTGGCATAATCAGTGGTATAACCTACCCTATCGCATTCACCATTCTCTGGGGATCGTGTAGATGCACACCATTTAGCTATTGGAGCCCTGGTGCCGCAAACCTGATGTTCGCCGGTGGGTGCGCCACCGCCGAGCTCGCCGTTGTGGCTCGGCTCCATCCAGGGGAGGAAGGACGGGTCTCGGCCGTTGGATAGCCAGGGAGTGGCCGTGATCTGTGCTGTGAATAACCCTTCGACCGAGGGAACCCTAGCCATAGATCTCTGATCGGTCGGATGCGATCGAATCCTGGCACATTAAAATATGGGCCGTAGATCTTTCATCCGATGGCGCGCATTGCGTACCGCTTCGTTTTAACCTAGATCTAATCTGGCGCGTCCCTCGCTGATCGGACGGCCAGATTCTCGTGATACCGCTTCGGCCGCGTATCTTACAATTGAGCCCCTCGGTTTATGTCAAAACAACCCGCGGTCCACGTAGTTGGGTTCTGTTTCTTAGTGACACTTGCGCCGAGGCCCCTGGATTTCCGTTTATTAGTGTGCGTGGACCAGAGACAGATGAATTCATTTTAGAAATGATTTTCAATACAAAATTAATTGCAAAAACTTATTTAATTCTTAGAAAATTCATTTGAAGTCCAAATTAATCCATTCCAATTCCTATAATCCTATAATAATGTTGTTTATACCCTGTATCTTTGTTTTGACATGAAAATGGTATTAAAATTTATCTCTTAATTAATCTCGTATCAAATACATAAAACCTTAGGAAATTCCTAACTTAATAACTGTAGCTCCGAATTTAGTGATTCTTGTTCCTACGATCTCGTAGCAACGCGTAGATTATTATTACGTAGTTTATTCTTATGTTTGGTGTGATGTTAATTTTGTATATACCATGTTTGTATGTATTGCTACGTTTAGCAGTGAGGACACGTGTCACCTGAAGATCATCCTGGTACCTGGAATCTCAAGTCCCAAGCAAGTTGTGCCCTTGATCACTTCTTTTTACCTACTCATGTTCTGATTAATCATAATGATCTGCATAGGTTAATTTTGATGGGACCCAATAGGTTACCCTAGTTTGTCTATCTTTATACCTTGTTTACCACTGAACTTTTTGGGTAGTACTTGCTAGTGCTTTATGTGGTTTTGGGTATGAAGATACATTATTCATGATCACACTTTTATTATCTGTTTATTATCACTGTTCATGATAAGATCATTATGTTAATTGGAACATGGAGAACCACCCGGGAAAACAGTGCTACCACAAGGGTTTAATGGGACGCCCTTGGCCGATTAATTAGGAAAGCTAGTGGAAGACTACCTTACCCGAAAGGGGCAAGGGCAGTAGGGGAGTGGTCAGTGTAGGGAGGCCCTCGGGAGGATTTTGCTGCGATGGCGGTCCTGCAAGGGATTCCTGCATTGGAGCTTCCTATAAACTGTAGCGGGTTTTCTGAAGCTAGTGGAACTTTGTAAAGGCCTCGTAGTGTTACCCTGCCTCGCCTCCTCGGTAGAGGTGTATGGGAAGTCGCGATCCCTTGGCAGATGGGTAACATGACTTGTGGGTAAAGATGCGCAACCTCTGCAGAGTGTAAAACTGGTATACTAGCCGTGCTCACGGTCATGAGCAGCTCGGACACTCACATGATTAAATTATGGAACTTAAACTCAATTTGTCATATGCATTGCATCGCAGGTGAGGTTGTTACTTTTGTTCTACTATTTAATTGGGTTGGTATTTACTTATACTTAGTAATTGCTAATAAAATTTTGACCAACTTTAAAAGCAATGCTCAGCTCTAACCATCCTCTTTGGTAAGCCTTACACTTCACATGAGCTCCCACCTTTGGCGAGTTCATACACATTATTCCCCACAACTTGTTGAGCGATGAACGTATGTGAGCTCACTCTTGCTATCTCACACCCCCCACAGGTCAAGAACAGGTACCGCAGGATGAGGCGCTTGGAGGATGCTGCGATGTGTTTGTGAGAGGTCTAGGCCGTCGTCTCCTAGTCAACTTTGGGTTGCTGGACCGTTGTCTCCTTATAATGTAATTATTTATTTTGTATAGAACTCCTGTTATATATAAAGATGTGACATTCGATTCTGTGCCACTATACATCATATGTGTGAGACTTGGTCCCAGCATATCTGGTGTTTATGTTCGCGCCCGGGTCTTGGTGCCCCTAAAACCCGGGTGTGACAGTCCGCAAGCCTTCAGTCGGGCCATACGACGGGCGCCGTTCCTGGCTCGGTTCTGGGCCCCGACTACCATCACCAAGTACTCGGGGGAGACAAGGCCGGAGTTGTGGCTTGCGGACTACCGGCTGGCATGCCAGCTGGGAGGGACGGACGACGACAACCTCATCATCCGCAACCTCCCCATGTTCCTCTCTGACGCTGCCCGGGCCTGGCTGGAGCATCTGCCTCTTGCGCAGATCTCCAACTGGGACGACCTGGTCAAGGCCTTCGCTGGAAACTTCCAAGGTACGTACGTACGCCCTGGGAACTCCTGGGATCTCCGAAGCTGTCGCCAGCAGCCAGGGGAATCCCTGCGAGAGTACATCCGACGGTTTTCAAAGCAGCGCACCGAGCTGCCCAACATCACTGACTCGGACGTCATCGGTGCGTTCCTCGCTGGCACCACGTGCCGAGACCTGGTGAGCAAACTGGGGCGCAAGACTCCCACCAAGGCGAGCGAATTGATGGACATCGCCACCAAGTTCGCCTCTGGTCAGGAGGCGGTCAAAGCCATCTTCCGGAAGGACAAGCAGCCTCAGGGAAGGCAGCAGGAAGACGTCCCCAAGGCGTCCGCCCAGCGGGGCACGAATAAGAAGGCCAAGAAGAAGGTGCAAGCAAAGCGCGACGCCGCTGACACGGATCTTGTCGTTGCTGCCGAGCACAGGAACCCCCGGAAGCCTCCCGGAGGGGCCAACCTTTTCGACAAGATGCTCAAGGAGTCGTGCCCCTATCACCAGGGCCCCGTCAAGCACACCCTTGAGGAATGTGTCATGCTTCAGCGCTACTTCCATAAGGCCGGGCCCCCCGGCGGGAGATGGCAAAGGCCAAGACAACAACAACAAAGAGGGCGACAAGGCAGAGGAGTTCCTCGAGGTCCACGGCTGCTTCATGATCTACGGTGGGCAAGTGGCGAACGCCTCGGCTCGGCACCACAAGCAGGAGCGCCGGGAGGTCTGCTCGGTGAAGGTGGCGGTGCCAGTCTACCTAGACTGGTCCGACAAGCCCATCACCTTCGACCAAGGCGACCACCCCGACTGCGTGCCGAGCCCAGGAAGGTACCCGCTCGTTGTCGACCCTGTCATCGGCAACGCCAGGCTCACCGAGGTCCTCATGGACAGAGGCAGCAGCCTCAACATCATCTACGTCGAGACCCTCGGGCTCTTGGGGATCGATCTGTCCACGATCCGGGCCGGTGCGGCGCCCTTTACGGGATCGTCCCCGGAAAGCGCGTCCTGCCCCTTGGACAACTCGATTTGCCCGTCTGCTTCGGAACTCCCTCCAACTTCCGAAAGGAAACCCTCACGTTCGAGGTGGTCGGGTTCCGAGGGACCTACCACGCGGTGCTGGGGAGACCGTGCTACGCCAAGTTCATGGCCGTCCCCAACTACACATACCTCAAGCTCAAGATGCCAGGCCCCAACGGGGTCATCACCGTCGGATCCACATACCGACACGTGTACGAATGCGACGTGGAGTGCGTGGAGTACGCTGAGGCCCTCGCCGAGTCCGAGGCCCTCATCGCCGACCTGGAGTGCCTCTCCAAGGAGGTGCCTGATGCGAAGCGCCACGCCGGCAACTTCGAACCGGCTGAGGCGGTTAAGTTCATCGCCCTCGACCCCAGCAACGACGCCTGCAAGCAAGTCCGGATCGGTTCCGAGCTCGACCCCAAATAGGAAGCAGTGCTCGTCGACTTTCTCCGTGCAAACGCCGAAGTTTTTGCGTGGAGTCCCTCAGACATGCCTGACATACCGAGGGATGTCGCTGAGCACTCACTGGATATCCGAGCCGGTGCCCGACCCGTGAAGCAGCCTCTGCGCCGTTTCGACAAAGAAAAGCGCAGAGCCATAGGCGAGGAGATCCACAAGCTGATGGTTGCAGGGTTCATCAAAGAGGTATTCCATCCCGAATGGTTAGCTAACCCTGTGCTTGTGAAAAAAAGGTGGGAAATGGAGGATGTGCGCAGACTACACTGGTCTAAACAAAGCATGTCCGAAGGTTCCCTACCCTCTGCCTCGCATCGATCAAATTGTGGACTCCACTGCTGGGTGTGAAACCCTATCATTCCTCGACGCCTATTCAGGTTATCACCAAAACATGATGAAAGAGTCCGACCAGCTCGTGACTTCTTTCATCACACCTTTTTGGCATGTACTGTTATACTACTATGCCATTTGGCTTGAGGAATGCAGGTGCAACATACCAAAGGTGCATGAACCACGTGTTCGGAGAGCACATCGGCCGAACGGTCGAGGCTTACGTCGATGACATCGTTGTCAAGACAAGGAAAGCCTTCGACCTCCTCTCCAACCTTGAAATGACATTCAAGTGTCTGAGAGCGAAAGGCGTGAAACTCAATCCCGAGAAGTGTGTCTTCGGAGTCCCCCGAGGCATGCTCCTGGGGTTCATCATCTCCGAGCGGGGCATCGAGGCCAACCCGGAGAAAATCGCGGCCATCACCAACATGGGGCCTATCAAAGATTTGAAAGGAGTACAAAGGGTCATGGGATGCCTTGCGGCTCTGAGCCGCTTCATCTCGCGCCTCGGCGAGAAAGGATTACCCTTGTACCGACTCTTAAGGAAGGCCGAGCGCTTCACTTGGACCCTCGAGGCCGAGGAAGCCCTCAGAAACTTAAAGGTGCTCCTTACAAACGCGCCCATCTTGGTGCCCCTCGCTGCGGGAGAAGCCCTCTTGATCTACGTAGCCGCAACCACTCAGGTGGTCAGCACCGCGATCGTAGTCGAGAGACGAGAAGAAGGGCATGCACTGCTCGTCCAGAGGCCGGTCTACTTCATCAGCGAGGTGCTATCCGAGACCAAGATCCGCTACCCACAAATCCAGATGCTACTGTACGCAGTAATTCTGACACGGCGAAAATTGCGACACTACTTCGAGTCTCATCCAGTGACTGTGGTGTCATCCTTCCCCCTGGGGGATATCATCCAGTGCCGAGAGGCCTCGGGTAGGATAGCAAAGTGGGCGGTGGAACTCATGGGCGAGACAATTTCATTCGCTCCTCGGAAGGCCATAAAATCTCAAGCCTTGGCGGACTTCCTGGCTGAATGGGTCGACACCCAATTGCCAACAGCTCCGATCCAACCCGAACTTTGGACCATGTACTTCGATGGGTCGCTGATGAAAACAGGAGCAGGTGCGGGCCTGCTCTTCATCTCACCCCTCGGGAAACATGTGCGCTACGTGCTGCGCCTCCATTTTTCGGCATCAAACAACATGGCCGAGTACGAGGCTTTGGTTAACGGGCTGCGCATCACCGTTGAGCTAGGGGTTCGGCGCCTCGACGCTCGTGGCGACTCGCAGCTTGTCATTGACCAAGTCATGAAGAACTCCCACTGCCGCGACCGGAAGATGGAGGCCTACTGCGACAAAGTTTGGCGCCTGGAAGACAAGTTATACGGGTTGGAGCTCAACCACATCGCTCAACGGTACAACGAGACTGCGGATGAGCTGGCTAAAATAGCCTCGGGGTGGACAACGGTTCCCCCGAATGTCTTTTGCAGAGACATACATCAACCCTCCGTCAAGATCGACGACATGCCCGAGCCTGAGGAGGCCTCGACCCAGCCTGAGGTACCCTCGGCCGCCAAGGGTGAGGCCCTGCGCGTCGAGGGGGAGCGGAATGGGGTCACGCCAAACCCGAACTGGCAGACCCCGTACCTGCAATATCTCCACCGAGGAGAGCTACCCCTCGACAAGGCCGAAGCTCGGCGACTGGCTCGGTGAGCCAAGTCGTTCGTTTTACTGGGTGGTGAAAAGGAGCTCTACCACCAGCCCCTCGGGCATTCTCCAACGATGCATATCCGTCGCCGAAGGACAAGAGCTGTTGCAAGAGATACACTCGGGGGCTTGCGGTCACCATGCAGCACCTCGAGCCCTCGTCAGAAACGCCTTCCGACAAGGTTTCTACTGGCCGACCGTGGTGGCCGACGCCACTAGGATTGTACGCTCCTGCCAAGGGTGTCAATTCTACGCAAGACAGACGCACCTGCCCGCTCAGGCCCTGCAGACAATACCCATCACCTGGCCGTTTGCTGTGTGGGGTCTGGACCTCGTTGGTCCCTTGCAGAAGGCACCCGGGGGCTTCTCGCACCTGCTGGTCACCATCGACAAATTCTCCAAGTGGATCGAGGTCCGACCCTTAACCAGCATCAGGTCCGAGCAGGCGGTGGCGTTCTTCACAAACATCATCCATCGCTTTAGGGTCCTGAACTCCATCATCACCGACAATGGCACACAGTTCACTGGGAAGAAGTTCCTGGACTTCTGTGAGGACCACCACATCCGTGTGGACTGGGCCACCGTAGCTCACCCCGTGACGAATGGATAGGTGGAGCGTGCCAACGGTATGATTCTGCAGGGACTTAAATCGAGGATCTACAACGACCTCAACAAGTTTGGCAAGCGGTGAATGAAAGAGCTGCCGTCTGTGGTCTGGAGTCTGAGGACGACGCCGAGCCGAGCCACGGGTTTCTCGCTGTTCTTTCTAGTCTATGGGGCCGAGGCTATCTTACCCACAGACTTAGAATACGGTTCCCCGAGGACAAAGGCGTACGACGACCGAAGCAACCAGACCAACCGAGAAGATTCATTGGACCAGCTGGAAGAGGCTCGGGACGTGGCCTTACTACACTCGGCGCGG
Source organism: Zea mays (assembly GCF_902167145.1). Lineage (NCBI taxonomy): Eukaryota > Viridiplantae > Streptophyta > Magnoliopsida > Poales > Poaceae > Zea > Zea mays. Next base: position 26,567,725 of record NC_050096.1, read on the forward strand.
TATCAGCAGTCTCTGCGATGCTTCCACGCCCGAAGGGTTCGGCCCCGAGGCCTCCATGTGGGAGACTTGGTACTTCGGCTGCGACAAGACGCCCGAGGGTGCCACAAGCTTACTCCTCCCTGGGAAGGGCCTTTCATCATCGCCAAGATTTTGAAGCCCGAAACGTACAAGCTGGCCAACGATCAAGGCGAGGTCTACAGCAACGCTTGGAACATCCAACAGCTACGCCGCTTCTACCCTTAAGATGTTTCAAGTCGTTCATATACCTCGTTCTCTTTACATACATAAATAAAGTCTAACCGTCAAGGAAGGATCAGCCTTGCCTCGGCAAAGCCCGACCCTCCCTCGGGGGCTAGAAGGGGGGAACCCCCTCTGCATCAAAATTTTGCTCAGAAAAGTCTTTTGCCATAACGTCTTTCGCGCTTTTTGACTGCTTCGATAGCGGGGTCCTAAAAATGACGAGAGTACACGTAAGCGGCAAGGCCAACCGAGCCGAGGGACTCCTATGCCTCCGGGATATGGATACCTCACTCATCACCTTCCGCGATAAGTAACTCACGCTCGGATAAGCGATTCTGCTACCGAACAAGTCCTAACGCTTGAAAACTTTTCTGCCAGAACGACTTTCGTGCCGTTTCGACTGCTTCGATAGCAGAACCCTAAAACGACGAGAGTACACGTAAGCGGCAAGGCCGACCTAGCCGAGGGACTCCGACGCCTCCGGGATACGGATACCTCACTCATCACCTTCCGCGAAAAGTAACTCACGCTCGGACAAGGGATTCTGCTACCAAACAAGTCCTAACACACGAAACGGGAGGAAAGAAAACACAGCTTTATAATCCGGCGTTAAAATGTTTAGGCCTCAGCGGCAGCGAAAAACATACGCATGCTTCAGACAAACTGTTCCTGCAGGTTCAGACATCGGTAGGGGGAGGAGCAGCGCCCTCGGCGTCATTTCCACCCTCGGCAGAATCCGGCCCGGCCTCAGACGGCGACACGGGCGGAAGGATTTCCACCTCGAAGGAGGACGCCGGCACCGCACTTGGGCCCTCACGGCCAGGTTCTCCGCAAGGGTTCTAGCCCGAGCGGACGCCTCGGCTGGCCACTCCGTAGCCTCAGCCAGTTGTCCCCCGAGGACCTCAGCCCGGCTCATGGCCTCGGCAGCGAGACTCCGAGGTTGGTCCCGCTAGCGAACGACCTGGCCAAGCTCCAGCCGCCACTGCTGCACCTCCTCATCCTAGGAAGCCACATGCTCCTGGGCCGACGAAACCTCTTTTCGAGCCGACTCTGCCTCTGTCCACGCCGACACCGCTGCCTCTGGCTTCAGCTCATCGCAGAGCGGCGGAAGGTTCTAAAGCTGAGCAAGAGAAGCCTTGAGCGGTAAGGCCGACCGAGCCGAGGGACTCCTACGCCTCCGAGATACGGATACCTCACTCGTCACCTTCCGCGCAAGGCAACTCACGCTCGGTTAAGTGGTTCAGCTAGCCGACAGGCGAGTCTTAGTGCTCGAAATAAGGGAAAAACACGGCATTACGCTCAAATGCCCAAATGTTCAGGACTCAACGGCCACAATGAACAAACACCCATACTCAGGGTACCATTACAAACGGGACTCCGGTTCCACTCCCGTGGGTATGAGCAACCTCCACACCAGAGGGCCTATGGGATAACAAACTCCAGGTGGCTTGCTGGCGACCGCTGCACCAACAGCGTGGCAACGGCCTCAGTCTCGGGCGGCAAGACAGCTGCAGCGATGGCCTCAGGGCAAACGCTGCTGCTGAAAGGCCCTCGTTCACGTCCCCTCACGGGGGACGAGAACCAGCCATTAAAGCCAAAGAGCTGGAGGTCTGGAGCGCAGGTGGCACGGACGGTCTCGTCGGTGGAAGCAACCGCTTCGACAGAGGCAGCCTCACCGACAGCGGCCACCTGCCCACCAACACCGCACCAGCGAGCGACGGCCGCCCCAAAGCGCACTGGCAGGTCCTCACTCCCGCTCTCGCCACAAGAACGAGAACGGGACCGTCCCAGAACACGAGTACCGCCCTCGCGGCATACGACGTGTTGTGCGACCCCCCGGTGCAGCCGGCCACCGTCGCCCGGGTGGAAGACGGACAACTGCACCCTATCCTGGCAGCAGCAGTTTGCCTTTACCCGCATGGCTGGAGGATGCCTCCTCCGTAGAGCTGGAGGATGCCCTTCTCCCCTGAATGCCGGAGGAAGAAGCGGGTCGCCAGCCCACGCGGAGGCAGGCCCCAACTCGGTGCGCCCCCCTCCCCAGCCCGGATGATGAACATCCTTGAAGCTGAGGGCGGGGCAGAGGCCGCAGCCCGGCTTGCTTCTCCCCACCACAAGGATGGTGATCATCCCTACGGATGACCATTGGTGAGGGACTGCAACTGGGCTGCGTGATGAAAATCCTTGAAGCCGAGCGATGTCTGAAGAGCGCCAACCCCCGCGAGGTCGCGCTCCTCCAACAGCAGCAAGAAGAAGGTAACACGGGTGCTCCCCATCCGGGGGCTCGGAAGGTGGAAGGGCGCAATGCATGAGGGGAGTGTGGAGGCATGTCCACTGCCCAGGGGATCGATCCCTTTTTAAAGGCGGCTCTCCCCACTCGCATTCCAAGCGTCACGGGCAAAGTCTCCACCGATGAGCTCCAGGGTTCCCAACCTCCGACGCGGGGGCTGGATCCCACATGTCATGCGAGCGGACCGGAAACAGAAGAAGCCAAACCGCTGCACACGAAGCAGGTAACCGCCCCGCGGTTATAAGCGTTCCCCCATCCTCATCAAAACCAGCGGGCGAAAGGGCGGACCGCCATGTAGGACGCGTGCAACCGCACCACGGTCGTGCACCCTTTCGGCTTCATCGCATCCGATGGGTCAACGTGAAGGCCCGAGCCTGCATGTCATGCAACCGGCGCAACGGTTACTGTGTGCAAAGAAACCGCACCACCGCTCGCGCCAATGCCGCGTCTTCTCGACTACGGAACCAGTGCCGCGACTCGAGGCAGCCCTGCGCATGACCCAACAGTGCCAATCGAGCACATCGATCACGGGTCAGTCAGCCGCGGGGGAGGCACGACGGTCGATATGGCCAAAAGTGGGCCGGCAGTAATTGCAGCAGCAGACGGGCGGAAGCAGCAGTCAAATCACCTGCAGGCTCGCGTCCCCCCTGAAGCGGTAGGGGAGCCCTCTCCCACGGCATGAAGACGACACGCCCGTGTGCCGTTCCTTGTACGACTCGCGCACGCGCAACGGCCGCCCCGCGAATCGCCCGTCCTGTCGCATTAACTCCTCGGCAGGGCAAGCGACACCTTTGGCAGGCGAAGCGGGCATCGTTTCACCTCCGCCATGACGACCGCGTCAAAAAAGGTGCGCCATGCCATTTAAATTCATATCCTTTTCCTCTTCCTCTTTCTCTCTCTTACTACAGGGACCGGGAAAGGGGATATTTCGAAAAGGATCCTTCTCAGCGAAGGAAACGGGCCCCCGAGCCCTCCTACTGATCAGGGGTTCGAAGGCTGGCCCCTCAAAAGGGTTTGACAGCCGCCCCAGAGCACTCGGGCTCCGAGCCCATTACTGATCAGGGGTTCGAAGGCTGGCCCCTCGAAAGGGTTCGACAGCCGCCCCAGAGCACTCGGGCTCCGCGCCCTTTACTGATCAAGGGTTCAAAGGCTGGCCCCTCGGAAGGGTTCGACAGCCGCCCCAGAACACGCAGAGTGAGGGATGACTCTGGGTACATCCGTTACATGGCCGAGGCTCGGGCTACGCTTCTGAGGTACCCTAGGACATTTCCAAGACCTGCAGGAGCGATTTTGTAACGGAATCCCACCAGAGGGAGGCATCGAGCCCTCGGACCCTATCGAACGGGTCTGGGTCCGGCAAATCACCTGCAGGTACTTTTGGAGCGCGCCTCTGGGCCACTAGCCGACCCTTATCAAACGGGGCACGGGCGTCCACTCGGATCACCCGTTAGCAACTCACCGGAAACACCATGTTCGGCGCCCTCCGATGGCAACATGGCGCTTTCCCCCCTTCCTCCTTACGGAAAGGCGACGAAGGGGCATATAACAAAAGTCGAGATGGTCATTGATCGTCCTCTCGCTCCGTGCAGAGGCTCGGGGGCTGCTCTCGCAACCCGGCTACGGCCAAACCGTTGACAGCGTCAACAAACCAGCCTAAAAACTCGGAACCTGACCATGCACCCGAGCTACGGCCAGGCCGCATGAGGGAACAACAAGGCCAGCCGAAGCATCACGAAAAGCATTAAGACCTCAGAGGAGTCAAACCACTCCTCCGAGGCCTCGGGAGCTACACCCGGTGGGTGCGCTCGCGCGCACCCACCGGAGCAAAGTATAACCGAGAAAGGCCGGTCCCCTCATAGAGAAATGCGACAAAGCCTCCAAGCGAGTACCAACACTCCCTTCGAGGCTCGGGGGCTACTGTCAGGTACAGTAATTAGGGGTACCCCCAACGCTCCTAAACACGGCTGGTAAGCACCCTCAGCACAAACTGCAAAGACTGATGGGCACGGTTCAGGTCAAGGCCTCATCTACCAAGGGACGCAATCTCGCCTCGCCTGAGCCCGGCCTCGGGCGGGAACAGTAGTCTCGGACGAATTCACACCTCGGCCGAGGGCCTCCTCAGGCAGTGGGCGCACCCTCGGCTCGCCCGAGGCCCAGCTCGGGCAGGCTTCGTCAAGAAGCAACCTTGGCCAAATCGCCTCACCAACCGACCGTATCGCATGCGCATTCAATGCGAGGATCGCCTGACACCTTATCCTAACACGTGTGCCTCAGTCGGCAAGGTCGAAGTGACCGCAGTCACTTTGCTCTTTCACTGACCGATCTGACAGGAATACAGCGCCGCTCACCCTGCTCTGACTGCTGTGCCAGCCACCCGGGCAAGGCTGACAACAGCAACTTCAGCCTCGGGCGCAACAGGAAGCTCCGCCTCGCCCGACCTTAGGCCTCGGCCTCGGGAGGTCTCCGCCTCGCCCGACCCCAAGACTCGGCCTCAGCCTCGGCCTCGGGAGGAATCACGTCCTTGCCCGACCCCGGCCTCGGCCTCAGGAGAAGTCTCCGCCTCACCCGACCTTGGGCTCGGACCAACCGCGCCATAGGGGATACATCATTACCCTACCCCTAGCTAGCTCAGGCTATGAGGGAAGAAGACCGGCGTCCCATCTGGCTCGTCCTGGTAACAGGTAATGATGGCTCCCCGCGTGCGTCCATGACGACGGTGGTTCTCAGCCCCCTACGGAAGCAAGGAGACGTCAGTAGGATCCCAGCAGCACCGCCAGCTGTGCTTCTAGAGGGCTCAGGCACTTCTCCGATGGCCATGTTATCGTGTAAACAGGGCTCTAGCACTTCTCTGATAGCCACATTGGCATGTACACAGGGCTCAGGCACCTCTCTGTCAGACACGTTAGTGCATAGCTACACCCCCATTGTACACCTGGACCCTCTCCTTGCATCTATAAAAGGGAGGTCCAGGGCCTTCCTGCGGGAGGGTCGCTCGGAGGGACGAGCAAACGAACAGGCTCACTCTCTCTCCCTCGCGAACGCTTGTAACCCCTACTACGAGCACCCCCTGGTGCGAGATAACACGAGCCGCATTTCCCTCTTGTGTTCCATCTTGCGCCAACCCATCTGGGCAGGAGCACGCAGCGACAAAATTCACTGGTCGGCCCGGTTGAGGGTCCCCCGGGGTTCGAAACGCCGACAGAAGCGTCTTACCCCGCTCTTACAAGGTTCTTAACAGCAGTACATGTGGCAAACGGTGACCAGTGTGCCAGCCCAAAGAACGTGGATGTGCTTACCAAGGAGTACATTTTCTGCTCGAGAGAAAGGTGCAGCTTTGGGAAGGCTCACAAAATATATATTTGTGGCACACAAGTCAGTAATAGATAGCAATGCTGAATAAGTGTACAAAGTATTTGTCCTAACTGCTAACCTAGAGAATGCATTACCACAGTTGGAGGAAGACACAAAGGAGGTGACAAGGATCTAGGAACAGCAAGGGAACAAGTTGGAAAGAAATACAATCACATAGGTGCACAAATCAATGTTGTTCCTGTTTAAGCGCACTTTTCTCTCTCTTTTTCTCTGATTTTTTATTCTTTTTTTCTTTGTTTTGTGCTGCTTTTTTTGCACTTGCCTTTTTATATTCTTTTTTTCTACAAAAGTGCCGCAAAAACAAAAAAACAACACAAGAGTATAAAAAAACAATTCTCATATATCTGCTACAGATTTTCTACTCTAACTTCAAAAAAACTGTTTCACAAATTTAGAGACTTCAAACGTAAAAACTCACAACACGAAAGTTGTAGGTCTTATTTTTATCTTTATTTTAGATATATGGATCGCATATTTTGGATAAAGGAAGTAGGAGATATTGACCCCGAAATACAGACTGGTCCGAAATTTCAGGATCACAAACATATTTACTTACAAAACAGATAGCTCTTCGATAATGACTAGAAAACTCGTAAATAAAAAAGTTGTAGATAGTTTTCTAAGTTTTTCACAAAGTACAAGAACACAAAATTCCGAGTTCGTATGCGAGATTTATGCTCAAAATACCAATCTAGACAGAAAGTAATCTCGTATTGACGAGATAATGAGATAAAATAGGATGTGATCTATTTCAGAGATTGAATTTATGGAATGACAGCGCATAAAAAGGATCAAATTGAACAAAAAACAAATCTAATCAGTAACAAGACCTTGACCTAGGACACAAACTCAATAACCAAATTATGCAAAAGCTAAGGCGATAATTGTATGTCAAGATAAACTAATATGGTTCTTAAGGTTTTGACAAAGTTTGTAGGTCAACAATGTTTTTCTTCGTTTTTTGTGGGTTATGTGACTAAACAAAATAAATCTAAAGATAGGATTATACCTCACGGGAAATCTGAATCTTGATACCACTTGATTGGGTGGAGATCTCGACGTTGATGATCTAAGGCTCCGAGCGAACACATCCTCACAATCACTACACCACTTCTCTGTTTGTTATCACCCGTGACCTCTCCATAGAGGCTTATCCCTACAAGTGCAATCAAGAACACAAGCAATAACATGAAGAACGCAATAAAAACTTTGTTGGTTACGAGGTGGGGTCTCAAAACCGATGAAAGACGATATTTTCGATGACAAATATGATCTAGGTAAAACCCAAACCCTAATATGATGGCAGCTACTGATAAAATAGAGGTACGGGCATGTGTGACCCCTGGTCACACCCGTAATGGGCTCTAACACGATACATGGCCCAACAACCCAACAAACGGTGTTGCAGCACCAAAACAGAATCTGAACTCTGACTTGTTTCAACGATTCCCGTTGACTTCAGATGAATTCTAAGATGGTTACAGTTGATTCTCATTAGCTTTCCATCCATATAAAGGTCAACCTAATCGGAGTTCAGATGCAACCTGGTCGTCTATTTTAGTGCAGAGTGGTTCTGGCTCCGAGGTGGAGACAAAGTTGAGTTAGATTTCGCTTTCCCTTGTTGTGAACATACTAGCTTCTCCTCGACGTCTTGGCCTTTCCTAGGTCCTTGTTGGTCATCTCCAAGGTTCATAATCATCAAAACATCCATGGCACCAATCGTAAGCTGTAAAACACAATTGACCAAGTTAGAACGAACCTGGAGATTTAGTTGTCGTGCACGTGCTCGTGTTGTCGGTCCATGCATTGTTTGTATGGGAGTGATGTCCTCATCAGATGGAGAGGAAGGAGAGAGAGGAGAGGGAGAGAGAGGAGGGATAGAGAGAGTATGGAGAGAGAGGAGGAATGGAGGGAGAGAGGGAGAGAGAGCAGAGACAAGAGGGACAAGGGAGAGATAGGAGGGGGAGGGAGAGGAGGGAGAGGAGCACTGCAGGAATCCTAACGATTCTCGTCAGCCAAGTTAACTCCCGTCGGCCAGAGAAAAGGCCAACGAGGATAAAGTAACTCACGTCGGCTAACCCACAGCCGACGGGGATAAAGTAACTCCCGTCGGCTAACACACAGGCAGACGGTGATTCCCTTAACGCCCGTTGGCCAGAGCATAGGTCGACCGGGATTAGCTTGTTCCCGTCGGCTCCATACTCTAGCCGACGGGAATTAATGATTTATGAGCAGAGGGATGAGCCCCGCGCGGGCTCATTCCTCTCCTCTGCTCTCCTTCCTTCAAACCGACCATCGCCGCCAGCTCCAGCCGGCCCCGACAGCCGCCGCAAATGTCGGCCCCGACCGTCGCCGCCCCCGATCGGCTCCCCAAGCACCGCCGCCGCCACCAAGTTCCGCTGTCGCCCCAGACCGCCTCCCCGAGTGCCGCCGCCGCCCCCGACCGCCTCCCCGAGCGTCGTGGCACCCGCATTGTGCCGCCTTGTCGTTGAGGTATACATTCTTGAACTGTAAATACAAGTGTGATTATAGTAGTTAAATATATGTGTAGATGTTTATTTTCGTCGGTTTTTATGGCCGACGGGAGTTAACTTTCATGTGATTAGAGTTAGTTTAAAATTGTTAATTGATAGTGTTCTTTGTTTTCATATGACTTTATGCATTATACTTGCTAGTTTTAATATCACTTATGTTATTGAATTGTTGAATTTGATGTTATTTATTGATTAGATTTAACTTATAATATTAGGATGTATGGAGGTTTCGATATTGATAAATTTGATGTTATGGTTAATAAATTTGATGTTATGAAAATATTATTTAATTTAATGGATTTAATGTTGCAAATATTGTTTATTTTCGTCGGTTTTTTATGGCTGACGAGAGTGAACTGTAATGCGATTACAATTTATTTAATATTGTTATTTGTTAGTATGATTTGACCTAAATTTGGATGTTGCAAATATTGTTAATTGATGAATATCATGTTAATGTGATGAATGTGATGTTACATATATATATAGTTTTACTACTTACCTATAGATGTATGTGTTCCACCCTTTTTATTGATTGCTGTGATTGATATAATATGTAACATTGTGTGTGCAGGTGATGGTTCCATGGATGGCCCCCGTGTCTGATGCGTACTATGCTTGGTGTCGATATTAAGCTTCCGAAGGCTTCCAGAAAGCATCAGCGCATCACAGGCAATGTCGAGGAACCAATCCTAACCACAAGTTTGGTTGTGATGACATGCTCCGAAAAACTAAAAGAATGGTAAGTTTGATCTAGCTATGTCGATCACCAAATAGAACAATTGCTTATGGATGTTTTTGTTTATACAGGAAGCTACGCGTGGCCAAAAGCCTAGTGACGTTGAGGTCTACTAGGAGGGCCACAAAGGACCAAACCCTACCAACCCTGATCAGCTCTGCATCCAGACAGCCACGGATCGACTGGTGAGTTTTGGCCTAAAAGTACAAACGTTCAAAGTATAGAAATTCCTGCATTTGTAAGGTTGTGAATGATGTATAGGCGGCATATGGGGAGTAGATGGTTCGTCGCTATGGCCTTGACTTCGACTGGCGACATGAACCGGTGGATCCCTCGGTGGTGTACGCAAGTGGTGGTGGAAAAGTGCATGGACGGTAAGCTCTAACTTATGAAATTACATGGTTGACACTAAATTGATTATGCAGTAATCACAATTTTTGAATCACTTATAGATACGCACTGTTAGACGGATTCATTGACTCGTCGTCGGTGAGATCTCAGAGGACGGGTTCGTCTTCCCGTAGCTCGTGCTCTCATCGACCGAACGAGCAGGAGTTGGAGATTATGAGGATGCGTGAGGAGATGAGACAACAACGAGAATTTATGGAGGCTTGCAATGCACATAACCAAGCGATGTATCAAGTGAGTATACATAATCTGAACTCTAAATTATTATATTTCAATACAACATATTCAATAGTAATACATATGTTTAACAGTTAATGCAGCAACAGGGCATGACACCAAATATTCCACCACCCCCACAATGGAGCCAGTTTGCATCCACACTAGCTCCCCCACCACAGTTCAACACCCCTCCGACACATATACCTACACCTGGAGATAGGGTACGTTTGATAACTCTCGATGAATTTATACACGAGTATACTTTTTGATATTTGCATTTAACGTGTTGATATTTGCATTACAAATGTTGATATTTGCTAACTTGCATAGGTTACGCCCGAAGCGGGTGGTAGTGGTTCTGATCCCACAGCAAGGACTGGATTTGTTGACTCCCTCTTCGTGTTCTCTCCTCCTGGTGGCGGCAGCAGTCAAAGCTCTAACCACCCAAGTGGTGGTTATCTCTAAATATGGTGTTATGTTGTATTTGTTTCTTAACTCGTGCACGCTATGTTTTTCGTGAACTAAACACTTTAACTTATCTTGTTGTTCTTATTTGAAATGTTTGTGTAAACTATGCTGGTGATGTGAAGTTTGTGATGTGTGAATTGATTATCAATGTATATGTTTGTAATGTGTCTGTTCTGTGTGATGATATATATGTTATGTGTGCAATTGTGGAGAAATAATGACCTAATTTGGTGCTGGTTTTGCAGCAGTATAGGTTAATCCCCGTCGGTTATGTCAAACTGACGGGGATTAACAATTAATGCCCGTCGACCCAGTAACTCCGGTTGGCCAGGTAGGGCCGACGGGAATTAATTATTAATCCACGTCGGCCCTACCTGGCCGACGGGAGTTAACCCAAATTCCCGTCAGCTTGTAAGTGGCCGACGGGAATTACTTATTCTCGTCAGTGCCCGACGGGAATAAGCTTATTGAAAGGGAAATAGGGTCAAACCTTTTCCTAAATGATTTTGGTGGTTGAATTACCCAACATAAATTATTTGACTAACTAGTTTGCTCTAAGATTATAAGTTCTACAGATGCCAAAGGTTCAACACAAACTAATAAAAAGTCCAAGAAAGGGTTCAAATAAAAAGGAGCAAAACCAACCGAAGGCTGCCCTGGTCTAGCGCACCGGACTGTCCGGTGCACCAGGGAGATCCACTCTGAACTGCTCAGCTTCGGGTTTTTGGGGAGCCACTCCGCTATAATTCACCGGACTGTCTGGTGTAGCACCGGACTGTTCGGTGTGCCAAGCGGAGCAACGGTCGCCAGCGCAACGGTCGAATTCAACGGTCGGCTGACAACAATACAGTGCGTGGACAGAGCGTGTAGGGTCAGAGCAGCGCCAGAAGGCGCACCGGACAGTGAACAGTGACTATCTAGTGCACCACTGGACTGTCCGGTGGCCCCACCTGTCAGAGCTCCAACGGTCGAACCCTAACGGTTGGGTGACGTGGCTGGCGCACCGGACTGTCTGGTGCGCCCAACGACAGCAGTCCCTCCCAACGACCATTTTGGTGGTTGGGGCTATAAATACCCCCCAACCACCTTCAATGCATCCAAGTTTTTCAGCCAACACATTCAATACAAGAGCTCTAGACTTCACTCAAAGACACAAAAGCAAAGATCAAATCCTCTCCAAGTCCCAAACACATTCCAAAGATTTAGTGGCTTGTGAGAGAGAGACATTTGTGTTCATTTGAGTTCTTGTCGCTTGGATCGCTTTTCTTCTTCCTCATTCTTGTTCCCAAGACATTTGTAATCAAAGCAAGAGACACCAAGTTGTGGTGGTCCTTGTGGGGACTAAGTGTCCCAATTGATTGAGGAGAAAAGCTCACTCGGTCTAGGTGACCGTTTGAGAGAGGGAAAGGGTTGAAAGAGACCTGGTCTTTGTGACCACCTCAACGGGGACTAGGTTTGCAAGAACCAAACCTCGGTAAAACAATTCACCGTGTCATCCGCTTTCATTTGCTTGTGATTCGTTTTCGTCCTCTCTTTCGGACTCGATTCTATTTCTAACGCTAACCCCGGCTTGTAGTTGTACTTAAAGTTTGTAAATTTCATATTTGCCTATTCACCCCCCCTCTAGGCGACTTTCAATTGGTATTAGAGTCCGGTGCTTCATTAGATCCTAACCGCTCGAAGTGATGTCGGGAGATCACGCCAAGAAGGAGATGGTGACCGGCGAAAAGCCCGCCACAAGCCATGGAAAGGCTCCATCGGGAGAGTCCGGCAATAAGATGCAGGGATCCCCTTCACACAACAAGTCGCATCGGAGCGGCGAGAAGAAAAAGAAGATGAAGAAAGTGGTCTACTACGAGACCGACTCTTCGTCGCCATCCACCTCCGGCTCCGACGCGCCGTCCATCACTTCTAAGCGCCATGAGCGCAAGAAGTTTAGTAAGATCCCCCTACGCTACCCTCGCATTTCCAAGCATACTCCTTTACTTTCCGTTCCATTAGGCAAACCACCGGTTTTTAATGGTGAAGATTATAGTAGGTGGAGTGATATGATGAGATATCACCTAACCTCACTCCACACAAGCATATGGGACATTGTTGAATTTGGAGCACAGGTACCATCCATAGGGGATGAAGATTATGATGAGGACAAAGTCGCCCAAATCCGGCACTTCAATTCCCAATCATCTACTATACTCCTCACCTCTCTAAGTCGAGAGGAGTATAATAAGGTGCAAGGGTTGAAGAGTGCCAAAGAGATTTGGGACGTACTAAAGACCGCGCACGAAGGAGACGAGGTGACCAAGATCACCAAGAGGGAAATGATCGAGGGGGAGCTTGGTCGGTTGTGAATCATCTAGGCCCCTTTGGTAATGTTTTGGTAATTCATGACAACTGCTTGTGGACTAACGATTCTTGGAGAAATAAGAATGCAGGGTTGGACCACATAGAACAGGAAATGTTGAAGAATCATACGCATTGGTTGTGGATCAGATGAAGGGAAAGGTATAATATAGGTTTCATTTTTGCCGGTCTTAAGGAGTTTAGAGAAGGTACTTGACCGGGTTAGTAGGCTAGATAGCCGTACTATTAAGAGGGGTCAATGACTTAGATCTGTGTAAAACTTAGTGCCTCATAGGGCATCAAGTAGTTGCATTTGCATGAGGACTAACAGCGCTTCACATTTCGCGAGTCAAAAGTTCTTTCAAAAGCATGTTTGAAAATTGCGAAGTCATGGACGCGCGGACTGTCCGGGCCTTAGGGGCGGACCGTCTGCGATCCTCCAGAGGGGTCCGAAGTCTGACCATTTGTGTGGATACTTTGTTCCTTTGCACTGCGGACCGTCCTGGCCTTAGGGGCGGACCGTCCGCAGTCATGACCAGAGAAGGGTGGCTTCGGGCCAGTCCCTGAATTATAGGCGGACGATCCGGCTGTGATAGGCGGACGGTCCGCAAGTGTCAAACTCGTTTTTGGACAGGGACTGTGTGCTTTTGTAGATTTGTACTACGGACTGTCCGGGGGACCAGTCCGGACAGTACTGTCTCAGGTCTCGGACCGTCCGGGATTTATAGCCGGACGGTCCGCGTGTATTTACCTCTCTTGATCCGAGGCGCGGGTGTTTCAAGCTGCCAGGTCGCGGACGGTCCGACCTTGAAGGGCGGACTGTCCGGACCCACCTTTTGAGTCAGCTCTGACATGTTTTCAAACGGTCATTATAGCCGTTATATGTACGGCGGACCGTCCGGCCCTAGGGCGCGGACGGTCCGCGTGTGCGCAGAACTGCTACCTTTTGCACATAACGGTTGGATTTTGATGGGGGACTATAAATAGAAGGGTGGCTCATGTGAGAGAGCTCTCTTGGCCATTCCTTGCACACATTGAGCTCATTTGTGATCCTCCAACTCACTCTCTCACACTCTTTGCTTGAGATTGCATTCTAGTGAGAGATTGAGGGTTCCTAGTGCATTTGCATCATTTGGTGATTCTTGAGGCACTAGGTGGTACACCGAGCAAGCGTCTTTGGCTTGTTACTCTTGGAGGTTGCCGCCTCCTAGACGGCTCGGGTGATTGTCTCCGTCGAGCTCTCCAACAAGATTGTGGAGAAGCCGCGGTGTTGATTGTGAGGGGTTCGCGCCTACCTCGCCGGAGCGGCAAAGGTGACATTAGTGGAACCGAGGTATTGAGTGATTTCTTGTCCACTTGGCTCAAAGATCAAGTTGTGTCTTGATAGAGGAGCAAGTGAGAGCTTGAAGTCCACCTCAACGTGGATTAGGGGTGATCGGCAAATCACCGATACCACGGGATAAATTTCGGTGTCTATACCTTCTCGCATTACTTATTGCCTTGCAATTGATTAGTGATTCGCTTATTGTTCCTCAAGTATTCAATCTCCGTAGTTGTTTTTCATACATTGTTTACTTATTGTCACTAGAGAAGTTATTCCTCTTGTTGTATAGATTAAATTTATTTAGTGTTTTTGATTTTAAGTCAAAACCGTCTATTCACCCCCCCTCTAGCCGGTGTCCTAGATCCTACAAGTGGTATTAGAGCCGAGGACTCCATTGTTTGTGGATCTAATCATCCCGGAGTGGGACAAAATGGCTAGTAACAACAATGTGCACATTGGGAAGCCACCGCACTTTGATGGAAACAATTATGATTATTGGAAAATAAGAATGTCAATGCATCTTAGAGCAATAGGTGGAAAAATTTGGCCAATTGTCAGGGATGGATTTGTTGTGTTGAAGGAAGATGAACCATCCGTTAGTGACAATGAGAATATCCTCACAAATGATCAAGCCATGAATGTCTTTTATGATGCTCTTGATATAAATGAGTTCAATCGTATCAAGAATCTCACAACCGCTCATGAGATTTGGATAAAACTAATGGAAATTCATGAAGGAACTACAATTGTGAAGAGTGCCAAACTATATGTGTGCAAAGGGAAGTTTGAGCAATTTATTATGAAAGAAGATGAGAGTGTATCCGATATGTTTAATCGGTTGAATGAGATAGTAAATGAACTCAAAGGACTTGGTTTTAATGTACCGGATGTGGATTTCACACACAAGTTCCTTAGATCACTTCCGGAGAAATATGAGACTATTGTGACAATGCTAGTAAGGAGTGATCTATCTACAACTTCTCCAACCGAAGTATTGGGAGAAATTCTCACTCAAGATATATTTAAGAAGTCACAAGCCGATGCTTTAAGTTTGGCAAAGAAAGTGAAAAATGAATCTATTGCTCTCAAAGCCAAGGCCTCAAAGGCAATTGAAAAGGAAGATATCAATGATGAAGAAAATGAAAGTGAGAGTGATGGTGACATGGCTTTATTTGTAAGGAAATTCAATAAATTCATGAAGATGAAGAGAGGTCAACCTAGAAGAGGTCAAACATCTAGAAGAAATGCTTTCAATGATAGAAAGTGCTTTGAGTGTGGGGAACCCGGTCACATTGCCATGAATTGCCCAAGCAAGAAGAAGAAGGGCAAAGATGAAAGTGACAAGAAGAAAAAGAAATACTATAACAAGAAGAAAGATGGCAAAGCTTACTTAGTTGAATGGGACTCGGATGATAGCTCGGATGATGATGATGATGACACCTCATCCAAGCTTAATGCCGGAATTGCCATCAAGGAAGCTCCCTCACTCTTCTCATCCCCCCATTGTCTCATGGCAAAGGGAGATGCTAAGGTAAAAATCATCACCGATTTAAATGATATAAAAGATGATGATGATATCGATGATGTTGATGATGATGGCTATTCATATGATGATCTTGTTAGAATGTTAGGTGAGGCCGATGACTACATGCACAAAGAAAAAGAAAAATTTAAGACCTTGAAGGAATTGTATAAAAACCTCCAAGTGTCTTTTGAGGAGCTCAAGACCTCTCACAATGACCTAAAAGAAAATTGTGAGAAGCTTGCGGATGCTCAAAAATCATCTATTGTGCATGAAGTTGAGGTGGTCACTAAGGATGTTGGAGTCACTTGTGACTTACTTGATAGTCTTACAAGTGAACCACTACCTACTAACTCTATTTGTGATAAATGCAAAATTTCTCTCAATGATAACATTGCTCTTGATGAATCAAAAATTATTGTTGAGAATGAAGTGTTAGTAGATAGAATAAACACTCTAACTCATGACCTAGAAAAGGCCTATGGTGGTAAGGCTAAATTGGATTTCATATTGGGAAGTCAACGATGCTCTCTTAACCGTGAAGGTCTTGGATATATTCCCAAGAAAGGAAAGAATGCTTTTGTAAAGCAAAAGACATTGTTTGTGAAAGAATGTGACAAAGTGTGTCACAAGTGTCACAAAAAGGGACATGTTAAGAAAAATTGTCCCAAGTTCAAAAATGTATCCTCCACTTGTTTTGAGCATTGTTATGTTCTTTCTCATAATGCAAAAGGTGTTCATGCTAAATTTGTTGGTACTTCAATTGTTGGAAACAAAAAGAAAGCTATTTGGGTGCCAAAGACCTTGGTCACTAACATCCGAGGACCCAAGCAAGTTTGGGTACCTAAAAGAGATTGATTTCCTTTTGTAGGTAAACTACAAGGCGGGAGGGAATCATTGGGTGTTGGATAGTGGATGTACTCAACACATGACCGGGGATATGAGAATGTTTACCCAAATGAGTGAGGAAGATTGCTCAAATTATGATAGTATCACGTTTGGAGATAATCGTAAAGGAAAGGTTAAAGGTTTGGGTAAAATTGCTATCTCAAATGATCATTCTATATCAAATGTGCTATTGGTTGAGTCTTTGAATTTTAATTTACTTTTCGTAGCTCAATTATGTGATTTAGGATTTTGTTGCAATTTCACGGTTGAAGATGTTATTATCTCTAGTGTTGATGGTAGCAATCTTAAATTTAAAGGTTTTAGACATGAAAATCTTTATCTTGTTGATTTCTCATCTAATGAGGCAAAGCTCACAACTTGCCTATTTTCAAAAGCTTCACTAGGTTGGTTATGGCATAGAAGACTTGGTCATGTTGGGATGAAGCAACTCAATCGGTTAACCAAGCATGACTTAGTTCGAGGCTTAAAAGATGTGAAGTTTGAAAAGAACAAATTGTGTAGCTCTTGTCAAGCCGGTAAGCAAGTGGCAAACACTCATCCAAATAAAAGTCAAATGTCCACTCATCGACCTTTGGAATTACTTCACATGGATTTATTTGGGCCCACATCTTTTGTAAGTATTGGTGGTAATTCTTATTGTCTAGTGATTGTGGATGATTATTCAAGATTTACTTGGGTTTATTTTCTACGAGACAAATCCAATGTGTTTGAAATATTCAAGTCATTTGCTATATTGGCTCAAAATCAATTTGATTTCGACATCAAAAAGGTTAGAAGTGATTATGGGTCGGAATTCAAAAATGCAAGAATTGATCAATATTGTGATGACAAGGGTATCAAACATGAATTCTCTTCCAAATATACCCTGGAACAAAACGGTATTGTTGAAAGAAAGAATAGAACTCTTATTGATATGGCTAGGTCTATGTTAGCGGAATATAGTATATCGGATTCTTATTGGGCCGAGGCAATAAATACCGCTTGTCATTCATCAAATAGACTATATTGTCACAAGCTCTTGAAGAAAACTCCATATGAATTGCTCATCGGTAGAAAGCCAAATATCTCATATTTTAGGGTATTCGGTTGCAAATGTTATATTTTGAGAAAGGGAAGCCGGCTTTCTAAATTTGAGAAGAAATGTGATGAGGGTTTTCTTCTTGGATATTCATCAAATAGTAAGGCTTATAGAGTCTTCAACAAAACTCATGGTATTATTGAGGAAGCATATGATGTTGAATTCGATGAAACAAATGGGTCTCCATTGTTTGTGGATCTAATCATCCCGGAGTGGGACAAAATGGCTAGTAACAACAATGTGCACATTGGGAAGCCACCGCACTTTGATGGAAACAATTATGATTATTGGAAAATAAGAATGTCAATGCATCTTAGAGCAATAGGTGGAAAAATTTGGCCAATTGTCAGGGATGGATTTGTTGTGTTGAAGGAAGATGAACCATCCGTTAGTGACAATGAGAATATCCTCACAAATGATCAAGCCATGAATGTCTTTTATGATGCTCTTGATATAAATGAGTTCAATCGTATCAAGAATCTCACAACCGCTCATGAGATTTGGATAAAACTAATGGAAATTCATGAAGGAACTACAATTGTGAAGAGTGCCAAACTATATGTGTGCAAAGGGAAGTTTGAGCAATTTATTATGAAAGAAGATGAGAGTGTATCCGATATGTTTAATCGGTTGAATGAGATAGTAAATGAACTCAAAGGACTTGGTTTTAATGTACCGGATGTGGATTTCACACACAAGTTCCTTAGATCACTTCCGGAGAAATATGAGACTATTGTGACAATGCTAGTAAGGAGTGATCTATCTACAACTTCTCCAACCGAAGTATTGGGAGAAATTCTCACTCAAGATATATTTAAGAAGTCACAAGCCGATGCTTTAAGTTTGGCAAAGAAAGTGAAAAATGAATCTATTGCTCTCAAAGCCAAGGCCTCAAAGGCAATTGAAAAGGAAGATATCAATGATGAAGAAAATGAAAGTGAGAGTGATGGTGACATGGCTTTATTTGTAAGGAAATTCAATAAATTCATGAAGATGAAGAGAGGTCAACCTAGAAGAGGTCAAACATCTAGAAGAAATGCTTTCAATGATAGAAAGTGCTTTGAGTGTGGGGAACCCGGTCACATTGCCATGAATTGCCCAAGCAAGAAGAAGAAGGGCAAAGATGAAAGTGACAAGAAGAAAAAGAAATACTATAACAAGAAGAAAGATGGCAAAGCTTACTTAGTTGAATGGGACTCGGATGATAGCTCGGATGATGATGATGATGACACCTCATCCAAGCTTAATGCCGGAATTGCCATCAAGGAAGCTCCCTCACTCTTCTCATCCCCCCATTGTCTCATGGCAAAGGGAGATGCTAAGGTAAAAATCATCACCGATTTAAATGATATAAAAGATGATGATGATATCGATGATGTTGATGATGATGGCTATTCATATGATGATCTTGTTAGAATGTTAGGTGAGGCCGATGACTACATGCACAAAGAAAAAGAAAAATTTAAGACCTTGAAGGAATTGTATAAAAACCTCCAAGTGTCTTTTGAGGAGCTCAAGACCTCTCACAATGACCTAAAAGAAAATTGTGAGAAGCTTGCGGATGCTCAAAAATCATCTATTGTGCATGAAGTTGAGGTGGTCACTAAGGATGTTGGAGTCACTTGTGACTTACTTGATAGTCTTACAAGTGAACCACTACCTACTAACTCTATTTGTGATAAATGCAAAATTTCTCTCAATGATAACATTGCTCTTGATGAATCAAAAATTATTGTTGAGAATGAAGTGTTAGTAGATAGAATAAACACTCTAACTCATGACCTAGAAAAGGCCTATGGTGGTAAGGCTAAATTGGATTTCATATTGGGAAGTCAACGATGCTCTCTTAACCGTGAAGGTCTTGGATATATTCCCAAGAAAGGAAAGAATGCTTTTGTAAAGCAAAAGACATTGTTTGTGAAAGAATGTGACAAAGTGTGTCACAAGTGTCACAAAAAGGGACATGTTAAGAAAAATTGTCCCAAGTTCAAAAATGTATCCTCCACTTGTTTTGAGCATTGTTATGTTCTTTCTCATAATGCAAAAGGTGTTCATGCTAAATTTGTTGGTACTTCAATTGTTGGAAACAAAAAGAAAGCTATTTGGGTGCCAAAGACCTTGGTCACTAACATCCGAGGACCCAAGCAAGTTTGGGTACCTAAAAGAGATTGATTTCCTTTTGTAGGTAAACTACAAGGCGGGAGGGAATCATTGGGTGTTGGATAGTGGATGTACTCAACACATGACCGGGGATATGAGAATGTTTACCCAAATGAGTGAGGAAGATTGCTCAAATTATGATAGTATCACGTTTGGAGATAATCGTAAAGGAAAGGTTAAAGGTTTGGGTAAAATTGCTATCTCAAATGATCATTCTATATCAAATGTGCTATTGGTTGAGTCTTTGAATTTTAATTTACTTTTCGTAGCTCAATTATGTGATTTAGGATTTTGTTGCAATTTCACGGTTGAAGATGTTATTATCTCTAGTGTTGATGGTAGCAATCTTAAATTTAAAGGTTTTAGACATGAAAATCTTTATCTTGTTGATTTCTCATCTAATGAGGCAAAGCTCACAACTTGCCTATTTTCAAAAGCTTCACTAGGTTGGTTATGGCATAGAAGACTTGGTCATGTTGGGATGAAGCAACTCAATCGGTTAACCAAGCATGACTTAGTTCGAGGCTTAAAAGATGTGAAGTTTGAAAAGAACAAATTGTGTAGCTCTTGTCAAGCCGGTAAGCAAGTGGCAAACACTCATCCAAATAAAAGTCAAATGTCCACTCATCGACCTTTGGAATTACTTCACATGGATTTATTTGGGCCCACATCTTTTGTAAGTATTGGTGGTAATTCTTATTGTCTAGTGATTGTGGATGATTATTCAAGATTTACTTGGGTTTATTTTCTACGAGACAAATCCAATGTGTTTGAAATATTCAAGTCATTTGCTATATTGGCTCAAAATCAATTTGATTTCGACATCAAAAAGGTTAGAAGTGATTATGGGTCGGAATTCAAAAATGCAAGAATTGATCAATATTGTGATGACAAGGGTATCAAACATGAATTCTCTTCCAAATATACCCTGGAACAAAACGGTATTGTTGAAAGAAAGAATAGAACTCTTATTGATATGGCTAGGTCTATGTTAGCGGAATATAGTATATCGGATTCTTATTGGGCCGAGGCAATAAATACCGCTTGTCATTCATCAAATAGACTATATTGTCACAAGCTCTTGAAGAAAACTCCATATGAATTGCTCATCGGTAGAAAGCCAAATATCTCATATTTTAGGGTATTCGGTTGCAAATGTTATATTTTGAGAAAGGGAAGCCGGCTTTCTAAATTTGAGAAGAAATGTGATGAGGGTTTTCTTCTTGGATATTCATCAAATAGTAAGGCTTATAGAGTCTTCAACAAAACTCATGGTATTATTGAGGAAGCATATGATGTTGAATTCGATGAAACAAATGGGTCTCCATTGTTTGTGGATCTAATCATCCCGGAGTGGGACAAAATGGCTAGTAACAACAATGTGCACATTGGGAAGCCACCGCACTTTGATGGAAACAATTATGATTATTGGAAAATAAGAATGTCAATGCATCTTAGAGCAATAGGTGGAAAAATTTGGCCAATTGTCAGGGATGGATTTGTTGTGTTGAAGGAAGATGAACCATCCGTTAGTGACAATGAGAATATCCTCACAAATGATCAAGCCATGAATGTCTTTTATGATGCTCTTGATATAAATGAGTTCAATCGTATCAAGAATCTCACAACCGCTCATGAGATTTGGATAAAACTAATGGAAATTCATGAAGGAACTACAATTGTGAAGAGTGCCAAACTATATGTGTGCAAAGGGAAGTTTGAGCAATTTATTATGAAAGAAGATGAGAGTGTATCCGATATGTTTAATCGGTTGAATGAGATAGTAAATGAACTCAAAGGACTTGGTTTTAATGTACCGGATGTGGATTTCACACACAAGTTCCTTAGATCACTTCCGGAGAAATATGAGACTATTGTGCCAATGCTAGTAAGGAGTGATCTATCTACAACTTCTCCAACCGAAGTATTGGGAGAAATTCTCACTCAAGATATATTTAAGAAGTCACAAGCCGATGCTTTAAGTTTGGCAAAGAAAGTGAAAAATGAATCTATTGCTCTCAAAGCCAAGGCCTCAAAGGCAATTGAAAAGGAAGATATCAATGATGAAGAAAATGAAAGTGAGAGTGATGGTGACATGGCTTTATTTGTAAGGAAATTCAATAAATTCATGAAGATGAAGAGAGGTCAACCTAGAAGAGGTCAAACATCTAGAAGAAATGCTTTCAATGATAGAAAGTGCTTTGAGTGTGGGGAACCCGGTCACATTGCCATGAATTGCCCAAGCAAGAAGAAGAAGGGCAAAGATGAAAGTGACAAGAAGAAAAAGAAATACTATAACAAGAAGAAAGATGGCAAAGCTTACTTAGTTGAATGGGACTCGGATGATAGCTCGGATGATGATGATGATGACACCTCATCCAAGCTTAATGCCGGAATTGCCATCAAGGAAGCTCCCTCACTCTTCTCATCCCCCCATTGTCTCATGGCAAAGGGAGATGCTAAGGTAAAAATCATCACCGATTTAAATGATATAAAAGATGATGATGATATCGATGATGTTGATGATGATGGCTATTCATATGATGATCTTGTTAGAATGTTAGGTGAGGCCGATGACTACATGCACAAAGAAAAAGAAAAATTTAAGACCTTGAAGGAATTGTATAAAAACCTCCAAGTGTCTTTTGAGGAGCTCAAGACCTCTCACAATGACCTAAAAGAAAATTGTGAGAAGCTTGCGGATGCTCAAAAATCATCTATTGTGCATGAAGTTGAGGTGGTCACTAAGGATGTTGGAGTCACTTGTGACTTACTTGATAGTCTTACAAGTGAACCACTACCTACTAACTCTATTTGTGATAAATGCAAAATTTCTCTCAATGATAACATTGCTCTTGATGAATCAAAAATTATTGTTGAGAATGAAGTGTTAGTAGATAGAATAAACACTCTAACTCATGACCTAGAAAAGGCCTATGGTGGTAAGGCTAAATTGGATTTCATATTGGGAAGTCAACGATGCTCTCTTAACCGTGAAGGTCTTGGATATATTCCCAAGAAAGGAAAGAATGCTTTTGTAAAGCAAAAGACATTGTTTGTGAAAGAATGTGACAAAGTGTGTCACAAGTGTCACAAAAAGGGACATGTTAAGAAAAATTGTCCCAAGTTCAAAAATGTATCCTCCACTTGTTTTGAGCATTGTTATGTTCTTTCTCATAATGCAAAAGGTGTTCATGCTAAATTTGTTGGTACTTCAATTGTTGGAAACAAAAAGAAAGCTATTTGGGTGCCAAAGACCTTGGTCACTAACATCCGAGGACCCAAGCAAGTTTGGGTACCTAAAAGAGATTGATTTCCTTTTGTAGGTAAACTACAAGGCGGGAGGGAATCATTGGGTGTTGGATAGTGGATGTACTCAACACATGACCGGGGATATGAGAATGTTTACCCAAATGAGTGAGGAAGATTGCTCAAATTATGATAGTATCACGTTTGGAGATAATCGTAAAGGAAAGGTTAAAGGTTTGGGTAAAATTGCTATCTCAAATGATCATTCTATATCAAATGTGCTATTGGTTGAGTCTTTGAATTTTAATTTACTTTTCGTAGCTCAATTATGTGATTTAGGATTTTGTTGCAATTTCACGGTTGAAGATGTTATTATCTCTAGTGTTGATGGTAGCAATCTTAAATTTAAAGGTTTTAGACATGAAAATCTTTATCTTGTTGATTTCTCATCTAATGAGGCAAAGCTCACAACTTGCCTATTTTCAAAAGCTTCACTAGGTTGGTTATGGCATAGAAGACTTGGTCATGTTGGGATGAAGCAACTCAATCGGTTAACCAAGCATGACTTAGTTCGAGGCTTAAAAGATGTGAAGTTTGAAAAGAACAAATTGTGTAGCTCTTGTCAAGCCGGTAAGCAAGTGGCAAACACTCATCCAAATAAAAGTCAAATGTCCACTCATCGACCTTTGGAATTACTTCACATGGATTTATTTGGGCCCACATCTTTTGTAAGTATTGGTGGTAATTCTTATTGTCTAGTGATTGTGGATGATTATTCAAGATTTACTTGGGTTTATTTTCTACGAGACAAATCCAATGTGTTTGAAATATTCAAGTCATTTGCTATATTGGCTCAAAATCAATTTGATTTCGACATCAAAAAGGTTAGAAGTGATTATGGGTCGGAATTCAAAAATGCAAGAATTGATCAATATTGTGATGACAAGGGTATCAAACATGAATTCTCTTCCAAATATACCCTGGAACAAAACGGTATTGTTGAAAGAAAGAATAGAACTCTTATTGATATGGCTAGGTCTATGTTAGCGGAATATAGTATATCGGATTCTTATTGGGCCGAGGCAATAAATACCGCTTGTCATTCATCAAATAGACTATATTGTCACAAGCTCTTGAAGAAAACTCCATATGAATTGCTCATCGGTAGAAAGCCAAATATCTCATATTTTAGGGTATTCGGTTGCAAATGTTATATTTTGAGAAAGGGAAGCCGGCTTTCTAAATTTGAGAAGAAATGTGATGAGGGTTTTCTTCTTGGATATTCATCAAATAGTAAGGCTTATAGAGTCTTCAACAAAACTCATGGTATTATTGAGGAAGCATATGATGTTGAATTCGATGAAACAAATGGGTCTCAAGATGAGAATGATAATCTCGATGATGTTGGGGGAACTCAATTGATAAATGCAATGAAAACAATGGCCATTGGTGAAATAAAACCAAAGGAAGATGATGATGAAAATAGTGTGGTTGTCATTCCTTCATCCCTCAACTCTAAATGAGGAAGATCATCAAAGCCAACAACTCAATGAAACCATGGATACTCATGATCAAAGTACTTCAAGACCTTCGGTTTCTCCTAATGCTTCAACAAGCAATTATCAAACGGTATCAAGAATTCATCATTCCATTGTGAAGGATCACCCGGTTGATCAAATTGTGGGTGATATTAGTAAGGGTGTTCAAACTCGCTCTCGCATAGCTTCGTTTTGTGAACATTTCTCTTTTGTATCTTGTATGGAACCTGACCGTGTAGATGAAGCTCTACTTGATGTTGATTGGGTGAATGCAATGCATGAAGAATTAAATAACTTCGCTCGAAATGAAGTTTGGGAGCTTGTTGAGAGACCAAAGAACCATAATGTTATTGGTACAAAATGGGTGTTTCGCAACAAGCACAATGAAGATGGTATGGTAGTAAGAAACAAGGCAAGATTAGTTGCACAAGGATATACTCAAATTGAAGGATTGGATTTTGGGGAGACATTTGCTCCCGTAGCAAGATTGGAAGCAATCCGGATTCTACTTGCTTATGCTTGTGCACATAATATCAAGCTCTACCAAATGGATGTAAAGAGTGCCTTCCTAAATGGTAAGATTAGTGAACTAGTGTATGTTGAACAACCTCCCGGTTTTGAGGACCCCAAAAGACCTAACCATGTGTTCAAGCTTTCTAAAGCTCTCTATGGGCTTAAGCAAGCTCCACGCGCTTGGTATGAAAGGCTTAGGGATTTCTTGCTTTCCAAAGACTTCAAAATTGGGAAGGTCGACACTACTCTATTCACTAAAAGAATTGGCAAAGACTTGTTTGTTTGTCAAATCTACGTTGATGATATTATTTTTGGATCTACTAATGAATTATTTTGTGAAGAGTTCGGAAAAATGATGTCAAAAGAATTTGAAATGTCTATGATAGGAGAATTGAGCTTCTTTCTTGGCCTTCAAATCAAACAATTGAAAGATGGAATTTTTATAAGTCAATCAAAATATTTGAAGGACATGCTCAAGAAGTTTGGTTTAGAAAATGCTAAGCCTATCAAGACTCCAATGGCAACAAATGGTCATCTAGACTTAGATGAAGGAGGTACTATGGTTGATCAAAAACTTTATCGTTCAATAATTGGTAGTTTACTTTATATTACCGCATCTAGGCCCGATGTTATGTTTAGTGTATGCATGTGTGCTCGATTTCAAGCTTCACCTAGAGAGATTCACTTGAAGGCCGCTAAAAGAATTCTAAGATATTTGAAGTATACTCCCAATATTGGTCTATGGTATCCCAAAGGTGCTCACTTTGAATTAATTGGATATTCGGATTCGGACTATGCGGGGTGCAAAGTTGATAGAAAAAGCACCTCCGGTTGTTGTCAATTTCTTGGTAGATCTCTTGTTTCATGGTCTTCTAAGAAACAAAATTCGGTTGCTCTATCTACCGCCGAGGCGGAATATATATCGGCCGGAAATTGTTGTGCTCAACTATTATGGATGAAACAAACCTTATTGGATTATGGAATTATTTTCAAGAATGTGCCTCTTATGTGTGATAATGAGAGTGCGGTAAAATTGGCTACCAATCCGGTCCAACACTCAAGAACTAAGCATATTGATATACGACATCACTTCTTAAGGGATCATGTTGGCAAGGGAGATATCTCTATTTATTCCATTGGCACGGATGATCAATTAGCAGACATTTTTACAAAGCCTCTAGATGAAACAAGATTTTGTTCTCTAAGAAGTGAAATGAATGTGATCGATCTCTCAAATGTGGCTTGAAGTTGATCACACATGCGTCGTATTGCATCTCGGGTCTAAATATGCTCTTTATGCTATTTATTTGGTATTATTGGTACATTTTTCATTTCAAATTGCTCTAGATCGTTTAATTCAAAAAATTTGCATTACTCAATTACATAATATGTATATGCATGCATGCTAACTCTTGAATTGGTCAAAATGTCCATATATAAGCACCAATTCGGATTCGAAATTCAAAATCAGAAAGTGGACAGCAACGGGAAAACTGAGTATCAGGCCGCGGACCGTCCGCAGCATCAGGAACTGGACAGTCCGATCAGCCTCGCAGACCGTCTGAACTCATCAGGGCGCGGACCGTCCGCCGCCCCAGTGCGGACCGTCCGCGACAGGGCAGTAAAATCAGCCAGAGGCCGCAGACTTGTCATTTGTGCTCATTCGCCCTTTCTCTCTTGGTCTCCACTCGCCAAATACTCTCCTGTGTCAAGTGTGCACGGACGGAGAAGTGAAGTTGAGCACGGACAGTCCGACAGCTTGTGGCAACATTCCATCAACATGTCTTCATCACGGTATCTTCAAATCTTGTGGATTTCTTCAAATCTCTTCAATTTTGAGATTGTTTGGGTTTCCTCTCTGATCTGAAATTGAGCAGTAGTTTTCAAAATCTGATTGGTGGGATTGTTAGTTCTCTTCAATGTGAATGCTATGCAAAATTTTGAACTCGTTTGGATGAGTATTCTCTGCAAAATCATCAAATTCAACATTTGTGGCGGCTAGGGTTCCTTGGAGTCGCCCCTGGTCGGTCGCGGACCGTCCGACTGGTGGACGCGGACCGTCCGGGCCTCTGGCGTGAACAGTCCGGCCCCCTAGCGCGGACCGTCCGGACCCTGGCAGAGCATTACAGTTCCATTCCTTTTTATAATGGTGATTGGTATCAATTATTTATCTATGGATGTCTGTCACATTGTTGCAGTGGTTTTGGTGGTCCCCGCAAGAAACTTGCAGGTCGCTTTAAATCAAAGCGCCCTCGTGGAAATGATGATGACTATACACCAACCACTGATTCAGAGGCCCAATCCTCAGCTGGGGGCACTGAATCCATGGATGCTGAAGATTTTCCTCATGTTCATCCCGATTATCCCATTGATACCCAAGGATGGACATATCCAAAGCGGAGATTTTCTATGGCTGAGTATTGCTCTAGACGGACTGTGAACCAGTACACTCTGTCGTCTGATACAAATATCCAGTTTTTCCACACTCAGCTGCAGTTTGATGTCTTTTGGGGCACCTTGGTGGATACAAATTTTCATAAGCATCAGGTGATTGATTGGTCCTTCTTGCTAAGTCAATCAGTCATGGAGGGTCTGATCCCTAAGTTTGAAACATGTGGACTATATCAGTTTATGGGACAACGCACAGATTTCAATGAAATGGTTGTTAAGCAATTCCTGGCTACCTCGGAGATTGATATTGAAGAAGAATCTATCACCTGGATGACTGGCTTCAAGCGCTATTCTGCTTCTTTTGCTGACTTTGCCGCTGCCAACAGTCTGGACTATGGCACCATTTCTGCTGGGCTGGATCTTTATACTGAAGATAATTTTGAGGATTTTGTGCAATTTTATGAGCCAGCCAGGCTCGGAATACCCAGGAGGTTTGGAGAGACAGCAGGACTCAGACATCATCCTGCTGTAATCAACAAGATTGCCAGAGTCACCATTCTTCCCAAGAGTGGTGATAAGAGTAAAATACGAGATAAGTTCTGGAACATCATCCAGCACATCATGAATGGTGAAGTCATGAATATTGTTCTTTTCATGATGAGACAGCTTAATGATTTGAAAATGGACAAGAATCAAAATTTAGCATATGCTCCTTACATTATGGCTCTCATCAAATCCAAGACAAGATTTGAGGGCCCATGCGAGATTGTTCACACACCATTCAAACCTTTTAAGAATGAGATAGGGTTTCTCTCCAGGCCACTCACTCCCTTCCCAGATGATGAGGAAGACCCTGGCTATGAGGGTGGAGCAGCTCCTAATGTTGAGGGAGAGCAGATGCCTCCTCCTCCACCTCCTCCTCAGCCTCAGCAATATTGGGAGCCTGTTCCAGGATACTTTGATCCTTATTTTCACAATATGCAGCAGGGACTTGAGACTCATATTGATACTCGCTTTGAGGGCTTGATGACACATGTGGATCACCGCCTCGATGACATGCAGTCTCGCTTTGACGATAACTGGGATGCGCTCAACTCTGAGTTTTCTGAGTTTCGTGATCAAATTCACACTAATGTCACTGATCCCATCATGACCAGGCTAAATAATATGCAACAGAGTTTTCAAGATAACATGGGTGCTCTCTCCAGTCAATTTGACAATCTTTCTACAAGTGACAACATGCATGCTATCCGTCAGAGGCAGCAGCAGCTCCAGCAGGATTTTGGCCAGTTCTCCTCCCTGTTTGACACTTTCAGCACTCACTACTACAACATGCATCCTCCGCCTAGTGATCAGTGAGGCCTCTCCTTTATGGAAATTGATGCCAAAGGGGGAGAGAAGTGATGAGAAGAGAAGTTGTCTGGCGTCTCCTTCAGGGGGAGTTGGTGGTTCTATGTGGACATTAAGACCATGCATATGCATTTTACCTTTTCATGTCGCTTGCATTAGTTTATGTCTTACGCATTTGGAACTGGTTTGATCTGTTAACTCTATGTCGTATGTCTGTGGACTATTATCTGTAATATTCTATGGGATGAACTATGTTTTAGTTCAAATTACTCTGTGTGTGGTTAATCGAGGTGTGATTATAATTGCTGCGCTCACTCTACGGATCATCTCTTGTATGTCTCGATAACCATGATTGTAGGAAAGTCTCCATCAAACTCCAATATATTATGTGTGTTATATCTTCAGCTTCAAATAATCCTGCACACACTAAGGGGGAGCCTTTCTTACATACTGAGTTTTTATTGGGTTTTATCTATCTCTCGGACAGAACTTCAAATCAAGATAAGTCCTATGAAACTCATCTCCAAGATCTATCTTATACCTCAGGTATGAGAGAGATTTGGAAAAACTAAACTTCTCTTTAATATACTATGTGGTGTTGTCATCAATTACCAAAAAGGGGGAGATTGTGAATCATCTAGGCCCCTTTGGTAATGTTTTGGTAATTCATGACAACTGCTTGTGGACTAACGATTCTTGGAGAAATAAGAATGCAGGGTTGGACCACATAGAACAGGAAATGTTGAAGAATCATACACATTGGTTGTGGATCAGATGAAGGGAAAGGTATAATATAGGTTTCATTTTTGCCGGTCTTAAGGAGTTTAGAGAAGGTACTTGACCGGGTTAGTAGGCTAGATAGCCGTACTATTAAGAGGGGTCAATGACTTAGATCTGTGTAAAACTTAGTGCCTCATAGGGCATCAAGTAGTTGCATTTGCATGAGGACTAACAGCGCTTCACATTTCGCGAGTCAAAAGTTCTTTCAAAAGCATGTTTGAAAATTGCGAAGTCATGGACGCGTGGACTGTCCGGGCCTTAGGGGCGGACCATCCGCGATCCTCCAGAGGGGTCCGAAGTCTGACCATTTTTGTGGATACTTTGTTCCTTTGCACTACGGACCGTCCGGGCCTTAGGGGCGGACCGTCCGCAGTCATGACCAGAGAAGGGTGGCTTCGGGCCAGTCCCTGAATTATAGGCGGACGGTCCGGCTGTGATAGGCGGACGGTCCGCAAGTGTCAAACTCGTTTTTGGACAGGGACTGTGTGCTTTTGTAGATTTGTACTACGGACTGTCCGGGGGACCAGTCCGGATAGTACTGTCTCAGGTCTCGGACCGTCCGGGATTTATAGCCGGACGGTCCGCGTGTATTTACCTCTCTTGATCGGAGGCGCGGGTGTTTCAAGCTGCCAGGTCGCGGACGGTCCGACCTTGAAGGGCGGACTGTCCGGACCCACCTTTTGAGTCAGCTCTGACATGTTTTCAAACTGTCATTATAGCCGTTATATGTAC
Source organism: Zea mays (assembly GCF_902167145.1). Taxonomy (NCBI): domain Eukaryota; kingdom Viridiplantae; phylum Streptophyta; class Magnoliopsida; order Poales; family Poaceae; genus Zea; species Zea mays. The sequence continues at coordinate 26,597,881 of NC_050096.1, forward strand.
GGCGGACCGTCCGGCCCTAGGGCGCGGACGGTCCGCGTGTGCGCAGAACTGCTACCTTTTGCACATAACGGTTGGATTTTGATGGGGGACTATAAATAGAAGGGTGGCTCGTGTGAGAGAGCTCTCTTGGCCATTCCTTGCACACATTGAGCTCATTTGTGATCCTCCAACTCACTCTCTCACACTCTTTGCTTGAGATTGCATTCTAGTGAGAGATTGAGGGTTCCTAGTGCATTTGCATCATTTGGTGATTCTTGAGGCACTAGGTGGTACACTGAGCAAGCGTCTTTGGCTTGTTACTCTTGGAGGTTGCCGCCTCCTAGACGGCTCGGGTGATTGTCTCCGTCGAGCTCTCCAAGAAGATTGTGGAGAAGCCGCGGTGTTGATTGTGAGGGGTTCGCGCCTACCTCGCCGGAGCGGCAAAGGTGACATTAGTGGAACCGAGGTATTGAGTGATTTCTTGTCCACTTGGCTCAAAGATCAAGTTGTGTCTTGATAGAGGAGCAAGTGAGAGCTTGAAGTCCACCTCAACGTGGATTAGGGGTGATCGGCAAATCACCGATACCACGGGATAAATTTCGGTGTCTATACCTTCTCGCATTACTTATTGCCTTGCAATTGATTAGTGATTCGCTTATTGTTCCTCAAGTATTCAATCTCCGTAGTTGTTTTTCATACATTGTTTACTTATTGTCACTAGAGAAGTTATTCCTCTTGTTGTATAGATTAAATTTATTTAGTGTTTTTGATTTTAAGTCAAAACCGTCTATTCACCCCCCCTCTAGCCGGTGTCCTAGATCCTACATCGGTTCATGCTCAACCAAGGAGAGAAGCCACAAGCTATGTACAACCGGCTCAAGATCTTGGTCAACCAAGTGCGCAACCTCGGGAGCACAAAATGGGATGACCATGAAATGGTCAAGGTTATTCTTAGATCACTCGTTTTTCTTAATCCTACTCAAGTTCAATTAATTCATAGTGATCCTAGATATAAGCTAATGTCTCCCGAGGAAGTTATAGGAAAATTTGTGAGCTTTGAATTGATGATCAAATGCTCCAAACAAATCATCGAGTGAGGCGCCACCTCCACACCTAAGGTGCAACCCATTGCATTCAAAGCAACGGAGGAGAAGAAAGAAGAGTCTACATCAAGTAGGCTCCCCATCGACGCCTCCAAGCTCGACAACGAGGAAATGGCGCTCATCATCAAGAGCTTCCGCCAAATCCTCAAGCAAAGGAGGGGGAAGGATTACAAGCCCCGCTCCAAGAAAGTTTGCTACAAGTGTGGTAAGCCCGGTCATTTTATTGCTAAATGTCCATTATCTAGTGATAGTGACAGGGGCGACGACAAGAAGGGAAAGAGAAGAGAAAAGAAGAGATACTGAAGAAGGGCGGCGATGCCCATGTATGCCAGGAGTGGGACTCCGATGAGAGCTCCACCGACTCCTCCTCCTACGAGGACGCCGCAAAAATCACCGTCAACAAGGGTCTCCTCTTCCCCAACGTCGGCCACAAGTGCCTCATGGCAAAGGACGGCAAAAAGAAGAAGGTAAAATCTAGAGCTTCCACTAAATATGCAACATCTAGTGATGAGGCTAGCTCTAGTGATGATGAGGATGATTTGCTTACACTTTTTTCCAACCTCAACATGCAACAAAAGGAAAAATTGAATGAATTAATTAGTGCTATTCATGAGAAGGATGAACTTTTGGATAGCCAAGAGGACTTCCTTATTAAGGAAAACAAGAAGCATGTTAAGGTTAAAAATGCTTATGCTCAGGAAGTAGAAAAATGTGAAAAATTAACTAGTGAGCTTAACATTTGACATGATACTATCTCCAACCTTAGAAATGAGAATGTTAAATTGAGTGCTAAGGTTGAGAAGTTAAATGTTTGTGATGATTCAATTGTTAATCTTAAAAATGATAATGCTAGCTTAATTGCTAAGATTGACAAATTGAATGAATCCATTTCTAGCCTTAAGATCGAGAATGATAAATTAATTACTAAGGCTAAGAATTTAAATGTTTGCAATGATATTGTTTACAATCTTAGAAATGAAAATGCTATGTTACATGCTAAGATTGATGAATTAAATGCTTGCAAACCCTCTACATCTAGTGTTGACCATGTTACTATTTGTACTAGATGTAGAGACATTAATGTTGATGCTATCCATGATCACCTAGCCTTAATTAAACAACAAAATGATCACATAGCTCAACTTAGTGCTAAAATTAATGAGCATAACTTAGAAAATGAAAATTTTAAATTTGCTAGAAGTATGCTCTATAGTGGGAGACGCCCTGGCATTAAGGATGGCATTGGCTTCCAATAGGGAGGCAATGTCAAGCTTAATGCCCCTAAAAGATTGTCTAATTTTGTTAAGGGTAAGGCTCGCATGGCTCAGGATAACGAGGGTTACATTTTATATCCTGCTGGTTATCCCGAGCACAAGATTATGAGAATTCATTCTAGGAAGTCTCACTCTGGCTCTCATCATGCTTTTATGTATAAGAGTGAGGCATCTAGTTCTAGGCAATCCACTCATGTTAAATTGCCTAAAAACAAATCTCCTATTGCATCAAATGAACCCAATGTTTCATTTAAGACTTTTGATGCTTCATATGTTTTAACTAACAATTCAGGCAAAGTAGTTGCCAAATATGTTGGGAGCAAACACAAGGGCTCCAAGACTTGTGTTTGGGTACCCAAGGTGCTTGTTTCTAATGTGAAAGGACCCAAGACCGTTTGGGTACCTAAGAACAAGGCCTAAACTTGTTTTGTAGGTTTATGCATCCGGGGGCTCAAGTTGGATCATTTGTAGCGGGTGCACAAACCACATGATAGGGGAGAAAAGGATGTTCTCCTCCTATGAGAAAAACGATGATCCCCAAAGAGCTATCACATTCGGGGATAGAAATCAAGGTTTGGTCAAAGGACTTGGTAAAATTGCTATATCACCTGACCACTCTATTTCCAATGTTTTTCTTGTAGATTCTTTAGATTACAATTTGTTTTCTGTTTCTCAATTATGCAATATGGGCTACAACTGTCTATTTACTGACGTAGGTGTTACTATCTTTAGAAGAAGTGATGATTCAATATCATTTAAGGGAGTGTTAGAGGGTCAGCTATACTTAGTTGATTTCAATAGAGCTGAACTCGACACTTGCTTAATTGCTAAGACTAATGTGGGTTGGCTCTGTCATCGCCGACTAGCCCATGTTGGGATGAAGAATCTTCACAAGCTTCTAAAGGGAGAACACATTTTAGGACTAACAAATGTTCATTCTGAGAAAGACAGGATTTGTAGCGCATGCCAAGCAGGAAAGCAAGTTGGTGTTTATCATCCACACAAGAACATCATGACGACTGACAGGCCGCTTGAGCTACTCCACATGGATCTATTCGGCCCGATAGCTTACATAAGCATCGGCGGGAGTAAGTACTGTTGTCACACCCGGTTTTAGAAGGCAAACCGAATGCGAACCATGTACGTGCCAGGATCAGTTATTCACGTACACAGCAGTTACATAATATGGACATCATCACACAGTGCTCAAAATAGTATTAATAAGGGAAATAGTCGGTTACATCATACGTCTGAGACGTCCATATAGTTCTTACAATAAATCAAAGTGCGGAAAAGAAACGTAGATAACTGCGGCCTTCACAGGCAGCCGACTGGGGGTGTCGCTAACCCACTCCTAGAACTCGTCGTAGTCTTGGAACTCCTGGAAGTCTCCTTCCACAGCTTCATCTTCGCCTGAGCAGTGGTTGCAATGCTGACAACCTGGGGATGGGGGGGTTTGGTGTGTAGAGCAAGGGTGAGTACACATCAACATACTCAGCAAGTATCCTGTTTGGCTATAGTGGACTAGCTTTATGTGGGGATAAGTCAAGCAGTTGCTTTTAGTTGGTCAGATTATTACTTACTAGTAGAAAGCCAAGTTTTAGCATTACCCAAGTTATTAACCCGATGTACCCTTTCCAAACGGAAAGAATACCACTTACCAGCACCATAGTCATAACCAAAACCATCGATTCTCATAGCCACCTGTACCACAATGTCTCTGATCAAGTACCACTAATCATTGGAGCTCCCTTGGCCGCTCATAACCGTGAGCACGGCTGATATATCAGTTTTCAAACACTCTGCAGAGGTTGTGCACTTTACCCACAAGCCGTGATTCCCATTCTGCCCGGAGATCATGACTCTCCATTGATCACTACCAAGGTGACCCAGCAGGGCATCACTACGTAGCCTTTACAAAGATTCCCCAGGGCTGTAGCCACCCGTTAGGTTTCCTAAATGTACCGCACTCCTCCCCAAGGGACAAATCAACCTTGGCAGAGCGAGCCGCATACACCGAGCCCCATTGACGGCACGACGGCTAAGTGAACTACATCCCGGATCCTCTAATTATTCAGCTAAGGGCACCCCATTCTACCCTCATGGTTGCACTGTTTTCCCGGGCGGTCATCCATAGAACAGGTCCTTACGGAGAGGCACTCGAGAAACCGCTCGAGCCCCCTTGAGGCCACAAGTACAACATCATAATAAGAGAAGGGAAAACAGCGTATCATAGATAATCTCATCATGTTCATTGATTAGAGTTTGAGCAATAGCATAAAGCTAAACAATAATAATCCAACCCAAGTAGGTGAACAAGGACATGGATCACAAAAGCTAGTCAATCCTTAGGCATAAATGTGTAAAGCGGGAGGTGAATTAAAGAATGAATAGGACAGAGATAGGTCAAAGGACACTTGCCTCCACCAACCGACTGCTGCTCAGGGGCTTCTCCCGCGAGTTCCTCGGGCTCTTCAACCGGATCGTTCTCTATGCGAGCGCAAACATACATACATCCACATATTTAATACAAAAGAACAGTACACCATACAATAGAATGCAATAAGTAAACAGACGTTCTACGCGGGCTCGCGAGTACGGTTAAGAGAGAAAGAGGAAAGACAGTCGAGAAACGATCACGTTACATGATTATAAATTAACCACTCGCTTAATGGAAGGAAATTTAATGTAGACACTATGTTTAGCGTAAAGTAAAGTCATGTTTCATGTCTAATTATTATAAGCAGGTGGAGATAAACAAAAAGATGGTCGCGTGGCGAGACGCACGACAAGGCTCTCTAAAACAAATTAAGAAGTTAACGACTCGTCGTGCGACCGAGCACGCAACGAGACACTTCGCCTTAGTTACGAGGAGACGTTAAGCGTTGCGCGACGAAGCGCACGACGGCATACGTCGACTAAACTGAGTCCAAAGTGGAACGTCGCGTGAATACACACGCGGCGTTACACCTTAAACAACCTGAAACAAAAATGGATCGTCGCGCGACGAAGCGCACGACGCAACACAAGATAGAATCTGAATTTAGACAAATCCGTCGCGCGGCGAAGCGCGCGACGCAACACGCTAATTAACGAATAATCACCGCGAGCGCGGGCGAGCGAAGATACGGTCGGGCGAGGCCGGGACGGGAACGGGCGGCCGAACGGGGGGAAAGGGCGGTTGAACCGGTCCAGGGGCGGTTGAACCGGCCAGGAGCGGCCGAGTCGGCCGGGGGAGGGGCGGGCGAGGCCGCGGGAGGGAGGCCGGGCGGGGGAGCCGGGGACGGGCGCCGAGCGGGCGAGCCGGGCGCCGCCGGGGAGGGGCCGAGCGGGGAGGACCGAGCGGGGAGGCCGGGCGAGGGCCGAGCGCCGCCGAGGAGGCCGGGACGGGGCCGAGCGCCGCCGGGGAGGGAGGGGGAGGGGCCGAGCGGGGCCGAGCGCCGCCGGGGAGGGCCGAGCGGGGCCGAGCGCCGCCGGGGAGGGCCGAGCGGGGCCGAGCGCCGCCGGGGAGCCGAGCGGGGGCCGCACGCCGCCGGGGAGGGAGGCCGGGCGGGGAGCCGCCGCGGGACGAGCAGGGGCAGGCGGCCGAGCGCCGCCGGGCGCGGGGGGGGGCGGGTAGGGGGCCGCCGCGCGAGGGGAGGCCGGGGTCGGGCGCCGCCGCGCCGAGCAGGGGCGGGGACGGGCGGGGTCGCGCGCGGGCAGGGGGAGAGGGAGGGCGCGCGCGGGGGGAAGAAGAGGAGGGAGAGGGAGAGAGAGAGGAGAAGGGGAGGGGAGGGGAGCTCACCTCGGGGTCCAAAATCCGGTGATCGCCGTCTCCAAACCCTAGGGCACCACGGGGAGAGAGAGGTGGAAGAGGGAGAGGAGAGGTTGTTGCGCGGGAGATCCAAATGAGGGAGAGAGAGAGGATGGGGGGCGCATGGGGGGGGGTTTGGGCGCCAGGGGCGCGCAGGCCGGGGCGGGCCGGGCCGGCTGGGCTGGGCTGGACTAGGTTGGACTGGGCCGGGCCACTTCGCGGATTGAAAACCCACGACGCGCGCGGACCACTAAACGGACTTAAAACGCGAATCAAAATCCGGAACAGAACGAGACGAACACTCAATCCTCAGGCAAAGAAATGTGCTTCGGCATGATGCAACACCCATGACACTTAGGTTTTGGTTTATACATGACACGGACACCTGCCGCTATACTGATTTGAAATTGGGAAGAAGGAGCAAAAGGGGAAAGAGAAAAGAGAGTAACGCCCGAATTTGGTGAGAGAAAAGAAGAAAAAATTCTACCCCAAATTCAGGGCGTTACAAACCTATCCCCCTTAAAAGAATCTCGCCCTCGAGATTCAGGGTTGGCTAGCAAAGAGCTCAGGGTATTTAGCCATCAGATCATCTTCACGCTCCCAGGTTGCTTCTTCCTCAGAGTGATGATTCCATTTGACTTTGCACATCCTGATGGTCTTCCTTCGGGTGACTCTGTCTGCAACCTCAAGGATTTGCACTGGCTTCTCAACGTAGGTCAAGTCCTCCTGGACTTCAAGACCTTCCACTGGCAACTGCTCTTCTGGCACACGCAAGCACTTCTTCAACTGAGACACATGAAAGACATCATGCACAGCAGACAAATTCTCGGGCAAACTGAGCTGATAGGCCACTTCTCCACTTCTTGCAAGAATCTGATACGGACCAATGTAACGGGGTGCTAGCTTGCCTTTCACTCCGAACCTTCTGACTCCTCTGATCGGTGACACTTTCAGATAGACAAAGTCTCCGACTTCGAAACTCAGCTCTCTTCTTCTTGTGTCTGCATAGCTTCGCTGCCTCGATTGCGCTATCTTCAGATTCTCTCGGACCATCTTGATGTTCTCTTCGGCCTCAAGAAAAATGTCTGGCCCAAACACTTGCTTCTCTCCAGGCTGATCCCATTGCAACGGAGTTCTACAACTCCTTCCATAAAGCGCCTGAAATGGTGACATCTTCAAACTGGCCTGGTAACTGTTGTTATAGGAAAACTCTGCATAAGGCAATCCCTTGTCCCATCCGGACTGATCTTGCAACGCACAGGCTCTCAACATATCTTCAAGAATTTGATTGGTCCTTTCGGTCTGGCCATCTGTCTGCGGATGATAAGCTGAACTGAAATTCAGATGCGTGCCCAAGGCTTCATGCAACTGCTGCCAGAAGTGAGAGGTGAACTGCGTTCCTCTGTCTGACACTATCTTCTTTGGCACACCATGAAGACAAACGATCCGAGACATATACAATTCTGCCAATACGGCACTGCTATAGTTGGTCTTGACAGGTATGAAGTGGGCTGACTTGGTCAAGCGGTCCACTACTACCCAAATGGAATCGTAGCCGGTTCGAGTGCGAGGCAATCCGACTATGAAATCCATACCAATTTCATCCCATTTCCACTGAGGGATCTGCAACGGTTGCAACAATCCAGCAGGTCTCTGGTGTTCTGCCTTAATTCTTCGGCAACTATCGCACATAGCCACATGCTCTGCGATTCCCTCTTCATTCCGTACCACCAGAATTTCTTCTTCAGATCCTGATACATCTTCTCACTGCCAGGGTGAATCGAATAGGCTGTCTCATGAGCTTCCTTAAGAATCAACTCCCGAATAGACTGGACATTGGGAACACACAAGCGACCTTTGAACCATATCACGCCTTCTGCATCCTTTCGAAAATCTTTGCCTCTGCCATCTAGAATCAGTCGCCGGTCTCACTGATTTTCTCATCATTCTTCTGCGCTTCTTTGATTTCGCGCTCCAAGGTAGGTTCCAACTCAACTGTGACTCCTCGCGAATTGTTCAGAAATCCGAGACTCAACCTGTCAAACTCTTTGGCCAACTCATAAGGCATCGGACGAGCAACCATCAGATTGACTTGACTCTTTCTGCTCAAAGCATCTGCCACTACGTTTGCTTTGCCTGGATGGTAATGAATCTCCAACTCATAATCTTTGATCAACTCTAACCATCTTCGTTGCCTCATGTTCAACTCTGACTGAGTGAATATATACTTCAGACTCTTATGATCTGTGTAAACATCGCATTTCTGTCCATACAAATAGTGCCTCCATGTCTTCAGTGCGTGAACCACTGCTGCCAACTCTAGATCATGGATTGGGTAATTCTTCTCATGAACCTTCAACTGTCGGGACGAGTAAGCCACAACTCTTCCCTCTTGCATCAACACACATCCCAAGCCTGTGTAACAAGCATCGCAATACACCGAGAAGGGCTTGTGCACATCAGGCAAGACTAGGACAGGCGATGTAGTCAATTTCTCTTTCAGCGCTTCAAAGGCCTCTTGACATTCCTGGGTCCACTTGAACTCAACCTTGTTGCCTAGCAACGCTGTCATTGGTTTTGCAATCTTCGAAAACCCTTCAATGAATCGCCGATAATATCCGGCCATTCCAATGAAACTCTTGATTCCTCGGGCATCTGTTGGCGCTTTCCAGTTCAGAATGTCTGCCACTTTCTTCGGATCCACAGCCAATCCTTCCTTGTTGATTATGTGACCCAAGAACAGGACTTCACTGATCCAGAACTCACACTTGCTCAACTTTGCATACAACTGGTGCTCTCGCAATCTCTGCAACACCATCCTCAAATGATCTGCGTGCTCTTCTTCGCTTTGAGAATAAACCAGAATGTCATCAATGAATACCACCACAAACTTATCAAGGTAATCCATGAATACACTGTTCATCAAGTTCATGAAGAATGCTGGCGCATTGGTCAAACCAAAAGACATCACTGTGAACTCATACAAACCATACTTGGAAATGAATGCCGTCTTAGGAATGTCCGAAGGTCGGATCCTGAGCTGATGATAACCTGACCTCAGATCAATCTTGGAGAACACACTGGCTCCTCTCAACTGGTCGAACAGATCTACTATTCTGGGCAAGGGATACTTGTTCTTGATCGTGACCTCATTCAAAGCTCGATAATCGATACACATCCTCTTGGTGCCATCTTTCTTCTCCACAAATAGGACAGGGGCGGCCCAAGGCGAGGTTCTTGGCCAAATGTAACCTTTCTCTGATAGCTCGTCAATTTGCTTCTTAAGTTCATCCAACTCTGGTCCAGATATTCTGTAAGCTCTCTTGAAGATAGGGGCGGTTCCAGGAAGAAGCTCTATGGCAAACTCAACTTTCCGCTTTGGTGGCATACCCGGTAAGTCCTTTGGAAACACATCTGGGAACTCAGACACAACCTTGATCCTCTCGATTGGGTCTGCTTTACTGCTATCAATAGCTATCTGATAGCAACTTCCTTTCTTTGGCTCAGGCGGGACTAACTCGGTCACCACTTCCTCTCCTAGTGGAGACACCAACTTGATTGTCCTTTTATCACAGCTGATAACTGCCTGATACTTATCTAGCCAATTCATCCCTAGGATGACATCTATTCCCTGAGTACCCATTACTATAAGGTTAGCGGGAAACGCTATCCCCCTTATTTCCACACTTATATTCAAACAAATGCTATCGGCTCGAATTCTACCACCGGCTGAGTCAATTTGAATGGGGGTTGACATGGTAGTAATTGGAAGATTATGTGCTTCTACCCACGATGCAGTAATGAAAGAATGCGTTGCTCCAGTATCAAATAACACTTCTGCAATATGGGAGTCGACTGGGAACATACCTACTATCATGCCGGGGGTCTCCTGAACTGCTTCAGCCTCCAAGTGATTCAGCCTTCCATGATTGTAACGCGGCTGAGAGCGATTGCCTGCTCCAGACTGAGGCACATTCTGCTTTGCTGGGGCATTGGGGCCTGACTGCTGCTGGGCTGCCTTCTTCGGACATTGCATCACCCAGTGGCCTTGCTCTCCACAGTGGAAACATGCCCTGTTTCCAACCTGAGCTGGTGCTGCCTGACTGTTCTGCTGGTTTGCTGGGGCAGGAAGACGAGGTGCTTGCTGATTCTACTTCTGAAACTGACCTCCTGACTGATTGTTCTGACGGTTCTGGTACTGGTGCTGAGGATACTGCCTTTGGAACTGCTGATGCTGCTGAGGTGGATGCTGGTTCTGCCTGAACTGCTGAGGTTGATTGCCTGAGAAACGAGGACGATTGCTGCTTCCAGGCTGGGGTCCACTGATCTTGCGCTTACGATCTTCCATCTCCTTGCGCTTTCTCTCCGTCATGATTGCTCTGTCAATCAGGTGCTAGAATGTTGGGAAGGTGTGATTCATCAGTTGGTACTGCAGAGGGTCAACCAAGCCTCTCAGGAAACGGTACTGCCGCTTGGCGTCGGTGTTGACATCTTCAGGAGCATAGCGAGACAATTGCAGAAATCTGTCTTGGTATTCACTGACATACGATGACCCTTGCTTGAGAGCCAGGAACTCCTCCTTCTTCACTGTCATCAGACCTGCAGGAACATGGTACTGACGAAAGCTACCTCTGAACTCTTCCCAAGTGATGGCGTCAGGGTGGGCATGGGTGGCGAGGTAAGACTCCCACCATGACTGGGCTGCTCCTCTCAACAGACGGGGACCATACAGAACTTTCTCCCTATCATCGCACTGAGCGATATGTAACTCCCGCTCCACAGTGCGCAGCCAATCTTCAGCATCCATAGGGTCAGAAGAATGAGCGAACGTTGGTGGATGACCTCTCATGAATTCAGCACGCTTGTCTCTGGGCATCTGAGGCATCTGAGGTTGAGGTGGGGCCTGCTGCTGTTGCTGCTGCTGCTGCTGAATGGCGGCCAAGGTCTGACCGATGGCTTGAACTGCCTGAGTCTGCATCAGAAACATCTGCTCGATGGACATCGGGGGCGGGGGCGGCAGGTGCTGCTGCTGGGGCACCTCCTCCTGTTGAGCGGCTTGCTCCTGCTGAGCACGCCTTCCTCCTCTGCGCCTGTTCTCTGACATCTGCAGAATGCAACCACACATCAGAACTGATCTGGCAAATCTTGCAGCATAAGGAAAGAGAATAGAATTCTTCAACAACACTGAACAGATGAGCATCTTCACTGATCTCCAACACAGACCACACAGCTTCTCAGATAAAGAGGAAAGGGGAATAAAAGGTTTCCCAACTATATAACTAACTTTATTAACATAATAGATAAACCAAAATGCAGGGGATACCCACACTCTGGTGACAATCATTACAAAGATCCAAACCAAACATAGTTCATCATGACAAACATGAATGCACAGGATATAGCAAACTACCCTGTCTAACTAAGACTTAACTAAGAGCGAGACTAACGCTAAGACTGAAGCTTCTATGTATGTATATTTCGTATTAATTACAAGATCCAACTCTAACGATCTATGGTTCTAGAGTTATCTTGGTCTTGCAGGCGGGATTGCCATAAGACTGGTGTCCACGCTGAGGTGAGCGGTACGGGTGCTGAGTCCCGACGGGAGCGGGGGAACCACCATCCAAGTGACGACGTTCCGCGCGCTCAGCCCGCAGCAGGGCGATCTCAGCACGAGCCCTACTCAGCTCATCTAATGCATGGTCCAGCTCCGTGTTTAGCACGACGGCTAGGTTGACTGTGCTGCTCAACCTAGGATTGCCCTCACCGACAGGTGAGACAATCACGCCTCCTGTGCTGCCAGATGAACGGCGGGGGTAATACTTCAGGTCAAGACCGTCAGCTGCCCCACCGAAAATCGAGCAGTAGTGCGAAAGCGCACGCCGTGCAGCATCTTGCATGGCTGCCTCAGCTGAGTCCCGCTCAGAGATAGAATAGTGCTCTGAGCAGACCTCAGCACCCTGGAGACTGTTCTCCGGACAGCGCACCAAGCAGGTTGCCTCCCAGCGGTCCGGGTAGACCCCGCGACTGTGCTGGTAGACCACACAGCGATACTCGACGGACCAAGTATGTCGGTCAAATGCTTGACGTAGCAGGGTGTCGAGCGCATCGTGGAAGTGACACCCGCGAGCAGCGTCGCGAGTGATGGGTCGAGCAACCCATCCTTCCGGCTCAGGGTTAGCAGAGAAGTCGGTGTCGTGGCTCGAGCTGTCGTCGCCTCCTCCGTCGTCTGGGTCTCCTCCAGCAGCTACTCCAGAAGCTGGGACGCCCAGTGGTGGTGCAGGGGGCGCCTCCAGAGGAAGCACAGGGGAGCAGCTCCTCACAGACTCTATCTCCTGGTGGAGCGAGAAAGAAGAGCCCTGCTGCTCCTGTCGTCGACGTTCCTGCTCCTCATGCAGGCGGTGGTGCAGTCTCTCCAAGTGGCTGGACTGTCCGGCCACGGGACGGCGAAGCGGACGCTCAGCAAGGCGGGAGGGTAAGAAGGGGATGACTGACTTTCGTGCAGTGTGTCTAAGTCGAGCCATCTACAAAAGACATCGCAAGCAAAAGGGTAAGAACAGAATCAATATGACCAGCAAATAATGAATCATAAGTGAATGAAGGATTAGAATAAAACATGATTTTCAGCAAGGTATAATATATAGTAGAACATAGGTTTGGTCGGTATGACCAACTTTTAAAGGGATATCAAAGTCAAGGAAGGGACAGAGGTCTATAGTCCTTAGAATGGCCATTCTACTCTAGGCTAGCGGTCCTACAGTCAGCACGGCTTTGATACCACTTATGTCACACCCGGTTTTAGAAGGCAAACCAAATGCGAACCATGTACGTGCCAGGATCAGTTATTCACGTACACAGCAGTTACATAATATGGACATCATCACACAGTGCTCAAAATAGTATTAATAAGGGAAATAGTCGGTTACATCATACGTCTGAGACGTCCATATAGTTCTTACAATAAATCAAAGTGCGGAAAAGAAACGTAGATAACTGCGGCCTTCACAAGCAGCCGACTGGGGGTTGCCGCTAACCCACTCCTAGAACTCGTCGTAGTCTTGGAACTCCTGGAAGTCTCCTTCCACAGCTTCATCTTCGCCTGAGCAGTGGTTGCAATGCTGACAACCTGGGGATGGGGGGGTTTGGTGTGTAGAGCAAGGGTGAGTACACATCAACATACTCAGCAAGTATCCTGTTTGGCTGTAGTGGACTAGCTTTATGTGGGGATAAGTCAAGCAGTTGCTTTTAGTTGGTCAGATTATTACTTACTAGTAGAAAGCCAAGTTTTAGCATTACCCAAGTTATTAACCCGATGTACCCTTTCCAAACGGAAAGAATACCACTTACCAGCACCATAGTCATAACCAAAACCATCGATTCTCATAGCCACCTGTACCACAATGTCTCTGATCAAGTACCACTAATCATTGGAGCTCCCTTGGCCGCTCATAACCGTGAGCACGGCTGATATATCAGTTTTCAAACACTCTGCAGAGGTTGTGCACTTTACCCACAAGCCGTGATTCCCATTCTGCCCGGAGATCATGACTCTCCATTGATCACTACCAAGGTGACCCAGCAGGGCATCACTACGTAGCCTTTACAAAGATTCCCCGGGGCTGTAGCCACCCGTTAGGTTTCCTAAATGTACCGCACTCCTCCCCAAGGGACAAATCAACCTTGGCAGAGCGAGCCGCATACACCGAGCCCCATTGACGGCACGACGGCTAAGTGAACTACATCCCGGATCCTCTAATTATTCAGCTAAGGGCACCCCATTCTACCCTCATGGTTGCACTGTTTTCCCGGGCGGTCATCCATAGAACAGGTCCTTACGGAGAGGCACTCGAGAAACCGCTCGAGCCCCCTTGAGGCCACAAGTACAACATCATAATAAGAGAAGGGAAAACAGCGTATCATAGATAATCTCATCATGTTCATTGATTAGAGTTTGAGCAATAGCATAAAGCTAAACAATAATAATCCAACCCAAGTAGGTGAACAAGGACATGGATCACAAAAGCTAGTCAATCCTTAGGCATAAATGTGTAAAGCGGGAGGTGAATTAAAGAATGAATAGGACAGAGATAGGTCAAAGGACACTTGCCTCCACCAACCGACTGCTGCTCAGGGGCTTCTCCCGCGAGTTCCTCGGGCTCTTCAACCGGATCATTCTCTATGCGAGCGCAAACATACATACATCCACATATTTAATACAAAAGAACAGTACACCATACAATAGAATGCAATAAGTAAACAGACGTTCTACGCGGGCTCGCGAGTACGGTTAAGAGAGAAAGAGGAAAAGACAGTCAAGAAACGATCACGTTACATGATTATAAATTAACCACTCGCTTAATGGAAGGAAATTTAATGTAGACACTATGTTTAGCGTAAAGTAAAGTCATGTTTCATGTCTAATTATTATAAGCAGGTGGAGATAAACAAAAAGATGGTCGCGTGGCGAGACGCACGACAAGGCTCTCTAAAACAAATTAAGAAGTTAACGACCCGTCGTGCGACCGAGCACGCAACGAGACACTTCGCCTTAGTTACGAGGAGACGTTAAGCGTTGCGCGACGAAGCGCACGACGGCATACGTCGACTAAACTGAGTCCAAAGTGGAACGTCGCGTGAATACACACGCGGCGTTACACCTTAAACAACCTGAAACAAAAATGGATCGTCGCGCGACGAAGCGCACGACGCAACACAAGATAGAATCTGAATTTAGACAAATCCGTCGCGCGGCGAAGCGCGCGACGCAACACGCTAATTAACGAATAATCACCGCGAGCGCGGGCGAGCGAAGATACGGTCGGGCGAGGCCGGGACGGGAACGGGCGGCCGAACGGGGGGAAAGGGCGGTTGAACCGGTCCAGGGGCGGTTGAACCGGCCAGGAGCGGCCGAGTCGGCCGGGGGAGGGGCGGGCGAGGCCGCGGGAGGGAGGCCGGGCGGGGGAGCCGGGGACGGGCGCCGAGCGGGCGAGCCGGGCGCCGCCGGGGACGGGCCGAGCGGGGAGGGCCGAGCGGGGAGGCCGGGCGGGGGCCGAGCGCCGCCGGGGAGGCCGGGACGGGGCCGAGCGCCGCCGGGGAGGGAGGGGGAGGGGCCGAGCGGGGCCGAGCGCCGCCGGGGAGGGCCGAGCGGGGCCGAGCGCCGCTGGGGAGCCGAGGGGGCCGAGCGGGGGCCGCACGCCGCCGGGGAGGGAGGCCGGGCGGGGAGCCGCCGCGGGACGGGCAGGGGCAGGCGGCCGAGCGCCGCCGGGCGCGGGGGGGGGGGCGGGCAGGGGGCCGCCGCGCGAGGGGAGGCCGGGGTCGGGCGCCGCCGCGCCGAGCAGGGGCGGGGACGGGCGGGGTCGCGCGCGGGCAGGGGGGAGAGGGAGGGCGCGCGCGGGGGGAAGAAGAGGAGGGAGAGGGAGAGAGAGAGGAGAAGGGGAGGGGAGGGGAGCTCACCTCGGGGTCCAAAATCCGGTGATCGCCGTCTCCAAACCCTAGGGCACCACGGGAAGAGAGAGGTGGAAGAGGGAGAGGAGAGGTTGTTGCGCGGGAGATCCAAATGAGGGAGAGAGAGAGGATGGGGGGCGCATGGGGGGGGGTTTGGGCGCCAGGGGCGCGCAGGCCGGGGCGGGCCGGGCCGGCTGGGCTAGGCTGGACTAGGTTGGACTGGGCCGGGCCACTTCGCGGATTGAAAACCCACGACGCGCGCGGACCACTAAACGGACTTAAAACGCGAATCAAAATCCGGAACGGAACGAGACGAACACTCAATCCTCAGACAAAGAAATGTGCTTCGGCATGATGCAACACCCATGACACTTAGGTTTTGGTTTATACATGACACGGACACCTGCCGCTATACTGATTTGAAATTGGGAAGAAGGAGCAAAAGGGGAAAGAGAAAAGAGAGTAACGCCCGAATTTGGTGAGAGAAAAGAAGAAAAAATTCTACCCCAAATTCAGGGCGTTACAACTGTCTAGTTATTATGGATGATTATTCTCGCTTCACTTGGGTGTTCTTTTTGCAGGAAAAATCACAAACCCAAGAGACATTGAAGGGATCCTTGAGACGGGCTCAAAATGAGTTCAGATTGAGAATCAAAAAGATTAGAAGCGACAACGGGACGGAGTTCAAGAATTCACAAATAGAAGGCTTTCTTGAGGATGAGGGCATCAAGCATGAGTTCTCTTCTCCCTACACGCCACAACAAAATGGTGTAGTGGAGAGGAAGAATAGAACTCTACTTGACATGGCGAGGACCATGCTTGATGAGTACAAGACTTCGGACCAGTTTTGGGCGGAAGCAATCAACACCGCTTGCTACGCCATCAACCGTCTCTACCTTCACCAAATCCTCAAGAAGACATCATATGAACTCCTAACCGGTAAAAAGCCCAATGTTTCATATTTTAGAGTCTTTAGTAGCAAATGCTTTATTCTTGTTAAAAGAGGAAGAAAATCTAAATTTGTTCCTAAGGCTGTAGAAGGCTTTTTACTTGGTTATGATTCAAACACAAGGGCATATAGAGTCTTTAACAAGTCCACTGGACTAGTTGAAGTTTCTTGTGACATTGTGTTTGATGAGACTAACGGCTCTCAAGTAGAGCAAGTGAAAGGAAAATGTGCCCTTGGGCCATTTCTAAGTATTTTGGTGATTTAGTGTCCAACACAAGTGCCTAAGTGTTAAATGGTGGACAAAGTACAAATCAAGTATAAAGGTATGTTTCTAAGACTTAGTATATTGTTTTGGAGACTAATGTATTATGTCTAAGTGCTGGAAACAGGAAAAATCAAGTTGGAATTAAAGATGGCTTTGTTCAGCCGAAGTCAGCTCAGTCTGGGTGCACCGGACTGTCCGGTGGTGCACCAAATAGTGTCCAGTGGTGCACCGGACAGTGTCCGGTGTGCCAGGCTGACTCAGGCGAACTTGCTGCTCTCGGGAAATCGGCGGCGGCGTACGGCTATAATTCATCGGACTGTCCGGTGTGCACCGGACTGTACGGTGAGCCAACGGTCGGCCGCGCCAACGGTCGGCCGCGTAATCCGTGCGTGACGCGTGGCCGAGCCAACGGCTAGAAGGGGGCACCGGACTGTCCGATGCGCCAACGGCTCCAAAGCGCCAACGGTCGGCTTCGCCAAAGAAGGAAAGAAATCCGCACCGGACAGTGTTCGGTGGTGCACCGGACTATCCGGTGCGCCAGGCGACAGAAGGCAAGAATTGCCTTCCTGGAATGCTCTCAACGGCTCCTAGCTGCCTTGGGGCTATAAAAGGGACCCCTAGGCGCATGGAGGAGTATACCAAGCATTCTCTAAGCATTCCTAAGCACCAAGACCTCGATTCCGCGCATTTGATTCTTTGTGATAGCAACTAGAGCTCCATTTGAGTTGTGAACTCGTCGGGTTGTGTTGTGAGCTCTTGTTGTGACTTGTGTGCGTGTTGGTACTCTAATTTCGTGTCTTGTGTGCGTTGCTCATCCCTCCCTTACTTCGTGCTTCTTTGTGAACATCAAAGTGTAAGGGCGAGAGGCTCCAAGTTGTGGAGATTCCTCGCAAGTGGGATATAGTAAAGTGAAAGCAAAACACCGTGGTATTCAAGTGGGTCTTTGGACCGCTTGAAAGGGGTTGATTGCAACCCTCGTCCATTGGAACTCCACAACGTGGAGTAGGCAAGTGTTGGATCTGGCCGAACCATGGGATAAACCACTATGCCATCTCTATGTTGATCTCTTTGTGGTTATCGTGTTGTGCAAGCTCTCCTCTCTAGCCACTTGGCTTAATTGTGCTAACTCCTAATCAAGTTTTGTGGATTAAGTTTCAAGTTTTTACAGGATCACCTATTCACCCCCCTCTAGGTGCTCTCAATTGGTATCGGAGCCGTTCTCTTCAAGAAAGGGACTAATCGCCCGAAGAGATGGATCCTAAGGGCAAGGGGATGGTGGTCAATGATAAGGAGGAGTCCTTCGTCAATGATCCAAAGGATGACAAGCCTACTGACTCAGGCTCGGGCCACAAAAGAAAAGACGGGAGGAAGAAGAAAACAAGGCACATCAAGGAGATAGTCTACTACGACAGCGACGAATCTTCCTCCTACCAAAAGGATGACGACAACGACTACGAGAAAAAGAAGACGGTTAATTCTAACTTCTCTTTTGATAACTCTCGTATTCCTCAAAGTACCAATGCTCATTTACTCTCCATTCCACTTGGTAAACCTCCTCATTTTGATGGAGAGGACTACGGATTTTGGAGTCACAAAATGCGTAGTCACTTGTTCTCTCTCCATCCAAGCATATGGGAGATAGTTGAGAGTGGAATGCAATTTGATAGTACTGATAGTCCTATATTTATTAATGAGCAAATTCACAAAAATGCACAAGCTACTACTGTTCTTCTAGCATCATTGTGCAGGGATGAATACCATAAGGTGAGCGGCTTGGATAACGCCAAGCAGATTTGGGACACCCTCAAGATCTCACATGAGGGGAACGACGTTACCATGCTCACCAAGATGGAGTTGGTGGAGGGAGAACTCGGGAGATTCACGATGATCAGGGGGAGGAGCCAACCCAAACGTACAACAGGCTCAAGACCCTCGTCAATAAGATAAGGAGCTATGGAAGCACGCGATGGACGGACCACGACGTCGTCCGCCTAATGCTAAGGTCCTTTACTGTCCTTGATCCACATCTTGTAAACAATATTCGTGAGAATCCTAGGTACACCAAGATGTCGCCCGAAGAAATTCTTGGGAAATTTGTAAGCGGGCGGATGATGATCAAGGAGGCGAGATATGTGGATGATGCGTTGAATGGCCCAATCCACGAGCCTCAAACCGTTGCTCTCAAAGCAACAAGGAGCAAGGAGGCGCTACCTAGCAAGGTGGCGCAAGTTGAGGCGGTCGGGCTTAATGAGGAAGAAATGGCCCTCATTATCAAGCGGTTCAAGACGGCGCTAAGGGGTCGCAAGGAGCATCCCAACAAGACCAAGACAAAGGGGAAGCGCTCATGCTTCAAATGTGGTAAGATTGGTCATTTTATCGCTAATTGTCCCGATAATGATAGTGACCAGGAGCAAGGGAACAAGAGGGAAAAGAAGAAGACTTATAAGAAGGCTAAGGGCGAGGCACACCTTGGAAAGGAGTGGGACTCGGATTGTTTGTCGTCCGACTCCGACAACGAAGGACTCGCCGCCACCGCCTTCAACAAGTCGGCCCTCTTCCCCAATGAGCATCACACCTGCCTCATGGCAAAGGAGAAGAAGGTAAACTCTCGAAAATCCACGTATGCTTCTTCTAGTGAGGATGAGTCTAGCGATGATGATGAAATAGACTATGCTAGTTTATTCAAGGGCCTAGATAGAACTAAGATTGATAAAATAAATGAATTGATTGATGCTTTGAATGATAAGAATAGATTGTTAGAAAAGCAAGAGGATCTCTTATACGATGAGCATGATAAGTTTGTAGAGGCACAAAAATCCCTTGCTTTAGAAATTAAAAGGAACGAGATGCTTTCTTGTGAATTGTCTACATGCCATGACTCTATTTCTAGCTTAAAGAGCATAAATGATGATTTGAATGCTAAGTTAGAAATAGCCAATAGGTCAACATCTTGTGTAGAACATGTTGCAATTTGCAATAGGTGTAAAGATTTTAATATTGATGGTTGTAGTGAACACCTAGTTTCAATTTCTAAATTGAATGATGAAGTGGCTAGTCTTAATGCCCAACTTAAGACTAGCAAAAATGATTTTGATAAACTAAAATTTGCAAGGGATGCCTACACGGTTGGTAGACACCCCTCAAATTAAGGATGGTCTTGGCTTCAAGAGGGAAGTCAAGAACTTAACAAGCCATAAGGCTTCCATCTCCATCAAAGAGAAAGGGAAGGCCCCTATGGCAAATAGTATTCAAAAGAACCATGCTTTCTTATACCATGATAGGAGATATTCTAGGAATGTTCATCGTGATAGGAGTTGCAATGATGTCGTTTCACATGCTTATGATTCAAATGCAATGTTTGCTTCTAGTTCTTCTATGCATGATAGAAATTTGACTAGGAAAAATGTTGTTCATCATATGCCTAGAAGAAATATTGTTCATGCTCTTAGGAAAGTAATAAATGAACCTTCTACAATTTATGATGCTTGCAATGCTTCCTTTGCTATTTGTAGAAAGGATAAGAAGGTAATTGCTAGGAAATTAGGGGCCAAATGTAAGGGAGACAAGACTTGCATTTGGGTCCCTAAGACTATTGTAACTAACCTTGTAGGACCCAACATGAGTTGGGTACCTAAGACCCAAGCCTAAATTTTCCTTGCAGGTTTATGCATCTGGGGGCCCAAGCTGGATTATCGACAGCGGATGCACAAACCACATGACGAGGGAAAAGAGGATGTTCTCTTCCTACGTCAAGAACAAGGATCCCTAAGATTCAATCATATTCGGTGATGGGAACCAAGGCAAGGTGAAAGGGTTAGGAAAAATTGCTATTTCATTCGAGCACTCTATTTCTAATGTGTTCTTAGTTGAGTCGTTTGGATATAACTTGTTGTCTGTGAGTCAACTTTGTAATATGGGATATAACTGTTTATTCACAAATGTAGATGTGTCTGTCTTTAGAAGAAGTGATGGTTCATTAGCTTTTAAGGGTGTACTAGACGGCAAACTTTATTTAGTTGATTTTGCAAAAGAGGAGGTTGGTCTAGATGCATGCTTAATTGCTAAGACTAGCATGGGCTGGCTGTGGCATCGCCGTTTAGCACATGTGGGGATGAAGAACCTTCACAAGCTTCTAAAGGGAGAACACGTAATAGGTCTAACAAATGTTACTTTCGAAAAAGATAGACCTTGTGCAGCTTGTCAAGCAGGTAAACAGGTGGGAAGCTCTCATCATGCCAAAAATGTGATGACAACGTCAAGACCCCTGGAGTTACTTCATATGGACCTCTTCGGACCCATCGCCTATCTAAGTATAGGAGGAAGTAAGTATGGTCTTGTTATAGTTGATGATTTTTCCCGCTTCACTTGGGTATTCTTTTTGCAGGATAAAACTGAAACCCAAGGGACCCTCAAGCGCTTCCTAAGGAGAGCTCAAAATGAGTTTGAACTCAAGGTGAAGAAGATAAGGAGCGACAATGGGTCCGAATTCAAGAACCTTCAAGTGGAGGAGTACCTTGAGGAGGAAGGAATCAAGCACGAGTTCTCTGCTCCCTACACACCACAGCAAAATGGTGTGGTAGATAGGAAGAACAGGACGCTTATAGACATGGCGAGGATGATGCTTGGAGAGTTCAAGACCCCCAAGCGTTTTTGGTCGGAAGCCGTGAACACGGCTTGCCACGCCATCAACCGGGTCTATCTTCATCGCCTCCTCAAGAAAACTTCATATGAGCTTCTAACTGGTAACAGACCCAATGTGTCTTACTTTCGTGTATTTGGGAGCAAATGTTACATTCTAGTGAAGAAAGGTAGAAATTCTAAGTTTGCTCCCAAAGTTGTAGAAGGGTTTTTGTTAGGTTATGACTCAAATACAAAGGCGTATAGGGTCTTCAACAAATCATCGGGTTTGGTTGAAGTCTCTAGCGATGTTGTATTTGATGAGACTAATGGCTCTCCAAGAGACCAAGTTGTTGATCTTGATGATGTAGATGAAGAAGACATTCCAACGGCCGCAATGCGCACCATGGCGATTGGAGATGTGAGGCCACTGGAACAAAAGGAGCAAGATCAACCTTCTTCCTCAACAACGGTGCATCCCCCAACTCAAGACGATGAACAGGTTCATCAAGAAGAGGCGTGTAATCAAGGGGGAGCACAAAATGTTCATATGATAGAGGAAGAAGCGCAACCGGCACCTCCAACCCAAGTTCGAGCGACAATTCAAAGGAATCATCCCGTCGACCAAATATTGGGTGACATAAGCAAGGGAGTAACTACTCGTTCTAGATTAGTTAATTTTTGTGAGCATTACTCCTTTGTCTCTTCTATTGAGCCTTTCAGGGTAGAAGAGGCCTTGCTAGATCCGGACTGGGTGTTGGCCATGCAAGAGGAGCTCAACAACTTCAAGAGAAATGAAGTTTGGACACTGGTGCCTCGTCCCAAGCAAAACGTTGTGGGAACCAAGTGGGTGTTCGACAACAAACAAGACGAGCACGGAGTGGTGACAAGGAACAAGGCACGACTTGTGGCAAAAGGTTATGCCCAAGTCGCAGGTTTGGACTTTGAGGAGACTTTTGCTCCTGTGGCTAGGCTAGAGTCAATTCGCATATTGTTAGCCTATGCTACTCACCATTCTTTCAAGTTGTTCCAAATGGACGTGAAGAGCGCTTTCCTCAACGGGCCAATCAAGGAGGAGGTGTACGTGGAGCAACCCCCTGGCTTTGAGGATGAACGGTACCCCGACCACGTGTGTAAGCTCTCTAAGGCGCTCTATGGACTTAAGCAAGCCCCAAGAGCATGGTATGAATGCCTTAGAGACTTTTTAATTGCTAATGCTTTTAAGGTTGGGAAAGCCGATCCAACTCTATTTACTAAGACTTGTGATGGTGACCTTTTTGTGTGCCAAATTTATGTTGATGACATAATATTTGGTTCTACTAACCAAAAGTCTTGTGAAGAGTTTAGCAGGGTGATGACACAAAAGTTTGAAATGTCAATGATGGGCGAGTTAAGCTACTTCCTTGGGTTCCAAGTGAAACAACTCAAGGATGGGACCTTCATTTCCCAAACGAAGTACACGCAAGACTTGATCAAGCGGTTTGGGATGAAGGACGCCAAGCCCGCAAAGACTCCAATGGGAACCGACGGACACACCGACCTCAACAAAGGAGGTAAGTCTGTTGATCAAAAGGCATACCGGTCTACGATAGGGTTTTTACTTTATTTATGTGCTAGTAGACCGGATATCATGCTTAGTGTATGCATGTGTGCTAGATTTCAATCCGATCCAAGGGAGTGTCACTTAGTGGCCATGAAGCGAATTCTTATATATATAGTTGCTACGCCTTGCTTCGGGATCTGGTATGCAAAGGGGTCTACCTTTGACTTGATTGGATATTCAGACTCCGACTATGCTGGATGTAAGGTCGATAGGAAGAGTACATCGGGGACATGCCAATTCTTAGAAAGGTCCCTGGTGTCGTGGAGTTCTAAGAAACAAACTTCTGTTGCCCTATCCACTGCTGAGGCCGAGTATGTTGCCGCAGGACAGTGTTGCGCGCAACTACTTTGGATGAGGCAAACCCTCCGGGACTTTGGCTACAATCTGAGCAAAGTCCCACTCCTATGTGATAATGAGAGTGCTATCTGCATGGCGGATAATCCTGTTGAACACAGCCGCACAAAGCACATAGACATCCGGCATCACTTTTTGAGAGACCACCAGCAAAAAGGAGATATCGAAGTGTTTCATGTTAGCACCGAGAACCAGCTAGCCGATATCTTTACCAAGCCTCTAGATGAGTCGACCTTTTGCAAGCTGCGTAGTGAGCTAAATGTCTTAGATTCGCGGAACCTAGATTGATTTATAGCATACATGTGTTTTATGCCTTGATCATGTTCCTTAAGCATTTTGTTGTTTATTTATGGTGCTCAAGTTGTACAAGCACTCCCTGGACCTTACAAGTCCATTTGCAAGTGATGCACAAATTTAGGGGGAGATGTGCTACAACTTGACCCTTTGAGACTAACTGTGTGCTTGAGTTTGCTTAATTTAGTCTCAAAGGAGGTTTGAAAGGGAAAAGGTGGACTTGGACCATGCAAGACTTCCACTGCACTCCGATGAAAGAGTAACTTATTCCAAGTTCATCTTTGTACTCTTATTGCCTTTTTACTCTTAGTTGAAGATTTTGGTGAGACAATGGGGTTAAAGGGCCCAAATTGATTCCGTTTTGGTGCTTGATGCCAAAGGGGGAGAAAATAAGGCCAAAGCAAGAAATGGATCAGCTACCACTTGAGAATTTTGAAAATAGTAGAATAGAGCTTTTGCTTTGTCAAAATCCTCTTATTGTCTCTTTTTGTCAAAAGTTGGTCTCTTGTGGGGAGAATGTTTGATTATGAAAAAAGGGGAGTTTATGAATCTTTGATCAATTTCTCGTAGAATACCTCTCTTTATGTCTCTTCAAGTGAATTTGACTTAGAGATAGGAAATTGAGTTTGATTTGCAAAAACAAACCAAGTGGTGGCAAAGAATGATCCATATATGCCAAATTTGAATCAAAACAATCTTGAGTTCTTATTTGAATTGATTTTGCACTTGTTCTACTTGCTTTGTGTTGTGTTGGCATAAATCACCAAAAAGGGGGAGATTGAAAGGGAAATGTGCCCTTGGGCCATTTCTAAGTATTTTGGTGATTTAGTGTCCAACACAAGTGCCTAAGTGTTAAATGGTGGACAAACTACAAATCAAGTATAAAGGTATGTTTCTAAGACTTAGTATATTGTTTTGGAGACTAATGTATTATGTCTAAGTGCTGGAAACAGGAAAAATCAAGTTGGAATTAAAGATGGCTTTGTTCAGCCGAAGTCAGCTCAGTCTGGGTGCACCGGACTGTCCGGTGGTGCACCGGACTGTCCGGTGGTGCACCGGACTGTGTCCGGTGCGCCAGGCTGACTCAGGCGAACTTGCTGCTCTCGGGAAATCGTCGGCGGCGTATGGCTATAATTCACCGGACTGTCCGGTGTGCACCGGACTATCCGGTGAGCCAACGGTCGGCCGCGTAATCCGTGCGCGACGTGTGGCCGAGCCAACGGCTAGAAGGGGGCACCGGACTGTCCAGTGTGCACCGGACAGTGTCCGGTGCGCCAACGGCTCCAAAGCGCCAACGGTCGGCTTCGCCAAAGAAGGAAAGAAATCCGCACCAGACAGTGTCCGGTGCGCCAGGCGACAGAAGGCAAGAATTGCCTTCGTGGAATGCTCTCAACGGCTCCTAGCTGCCTTGGGGCTATAAAAGGGACCCCTAGGCGCATGGAGGAGTATACCAAGCATTCTCTAAGCATTCCTAAGCACCAAGACCTCGATTCCGCGCATTTGATTCTTTGTGATAGCAACTAGAGCTCCATTTGAGTTGTGAACTCGTCGGGTTGTGTTGTGAGCTCTTGTTGTGACTTGTGTGCGTGTTGGTACTCTGATTTCGTATCTTGTGTGCATTGCTCATCCATCCCTTACTTCGTGCTTCTTTGTGAACATCAAAGTGTAAGGGCGAGAGGCTCCAAGTTGTGGAGATTCCTCGCAAGTGGGATATAGTAAAGTGAAAGCAAAACACCGTGGTATTCAAGTGGGTCTTTGGACCGCTTGAAAGGGGTTGATTGCAACCCTCGTCCATTGGGACGCCACAACGTGGAGTAGGCAAGTGTTGGACTTGGCCAAACCACGGGATAAACCATTGTGCCATCTCTGCGTTGATCTCTTTGTGGTTATCGTGTTGTGCAAGCTCTCCTCTCTAGCCACTTGGCTTAATTGTGCTAACTCCTAATCAAGTTTTGTGGATTAAGTTTCAAGTTTTTACAGGATCACCTATTCACACCCCCCCTCTAGGTGCTCTCAGCAAGTTGATCTTGATGAGCTAGATGATGAAGAGGCTCCGTGTGTCACGCTAAGGAACATATACATTAGGGATGTGTGTCCTAAGGAATCCGAAGAGCCTCCACAAGCACAAGATCAATCGTCATCTTCCAAACAAGCATCTCCACCAACTCAAGATGAGGATCAAGCTCAAGATGATGAAAATGAAGATCAAGAAGAGCCACCTCAAGAGGAGGACAATGATCAAGGGGGTGATGCCAATGATCAAGACAAGGAAGATGATGAGGGTCCATGACCGCCTCACCCAAGAGTCCATCAAGCGATACAACAAGATCACCCCGTGAACTCCATCCTCGGCGATATTCATAAGAGGGTAACCACTCGATCTCGTGTCACACATTTTTGTGAGCATTACCCTTTTGTGTCTTCTATTGAGCCATACCGGGTGGAAGACACATTGAGAGATTCGGATTGGGTGTTGGCAATGCAAGAGGAGCTCAACATCTTCACGAGGAATGAGGTATGGCATCTTGTTCCACGTCCTAACCAAAATGTTGTAGGAACCAAATGGGTATTCCGCAATAAGCAAGATGAGCATGGTGTGGTGACAAGGAACAAAGCTTGACTTGTGGCCAAGGGATATTCACAAGTCGAAGGTTTGAATTTCGGTGAAACCTATGCACCCGTAGCTAGACTTGAGTCAATTCGTATATTACTTGCCTATGCTACTTACCATGGCTTTAAGCTTTAGCAAATGGACATGAAAAGTTCTTCCTCAATGGACCAATCAAGGAAGAGGTCTATGTTAAGCAACCTCCTGGCTTTGAAGATAGTGAGTACTCTAACCATGTGTATAAACTCTCTAAGGCGCTTTATGGGCTCAAGCAAGCCCCAAGAACATGGTATGAATGCCTAAGAGATTTTCTTATCGCTAATGGCTTCATGGTCGGAAAAGCCGATCCTACTCTCTTTACTAAAACAATTGTAAATGATTTGTTTGTATGCCAAATTTATGTTGATGGTATCATATTTGGGTCTACTAACAAATCTACTTGTGAAGAATTTAGTAGGATAATGATTCAAAAATTCGAGATGTCTATGATGGGGGAGTTGAAGTACTTCTTAGGATTTCAAGTGAAGCAACTCCAAGAGGGCACCTTCATGAGCCAAACTAAGTACATTCAAGACATACTCACCAAGTTTGGAATGAAGGATGCCAAGCCCATCAAGACACCCATGGGAACCAATGGGCATCTCGACCTCGACACGGGAGGTAAATCCGTAGATCAAAAGGTATATCGGTCGATGATAGGATCTTTACTCTATTTATGTGCATCTCGACCGGATATTATGCTTTCCTTATGCATGTGTGCAAGATTCCAAGCCGATCCTAAGGAAGTTCACCTTAGGGCCGTGAAACGAATCTTGAGATATTTAGTTCATACACCTAAGTTTGGTCTTTGGTACCCCAAGGGATCCACCTTTGATTTAATAGGTTATCCAGATGCTGATTGGGCAGAGTGTAAGATTGATAGGAAGAGCACATCAGGGACTTGTCGGTTCTTGGGAAGATCCCTGGTGTCTTGGGCTTCAAAGAAACAAAAGTCAGTAGCTCTTTCTACCACTGAAGCCGAGTACATTGCCGCAAGCCATTGTTGCACGCAATTGCTTTGGATGAGGCAAACCCTTAGGGACTATGGCTACAAATTAACCAAAGTCTCTCTCCTATGTGATAATGAGAGTGCAATCTGCATGGCGGATAATCCCGTTGAGCACAGCCGCACTAAACACATAGCCATTCGGTATCACTTTTTGAGGGATCACCAACAAAGGGGGATATCGAGATTGCTTATGTTAGCACCAAAGAACAATTAGTCGATATCTTTACAAAACCACTAGATGAGAAAACCTTTACCAAACTTAGGCATGAGCTAAACATTCTTGATTCTAGGAATTTTGATTGATACTTTGCACACATAGCTCATTTATATACCTTTGATCATATCTCTTTCATGTGCTATGACTAATGTGTTGTTCAAGTGTATTTCATGATAAGTCATAGATTGAAAGGGAAATGGAGTCTTCGGCGAAGACAAGGCTTCCACTCCACTCCATCGAATTATTTATCCTTCGTCGTCACTCCACTTTGGTATAATCTTCACTCATATTCATTTGTACTATTGGGGAGAAAGTAAAAATGGCTCTAAAAACTCCGTTTTTGGTGATTAATGCCAAAGGGGGAGAGAGTAACCCAAAGCAAAAGGACTGCACCACCACGCTAATTTCAAAATTTTTCGAAAAGTTGTTTTCAATTGGTATTTTTCAAACTAGTATTCCTCTAAGAAATTCTATCTCAATTGGTATATTTTAAGGAGGGGTCTTTCAATTGATAAAACCCTCTTGAACACTAAGAGGAAAATTTCATTAAGGGGGAGTTTTGTTTAGTCAAAGGAAAAGCATTTGAAACAGGGGGAGAAAATTTCAAATCTTGGAAATGCTTCTCAAAATCATATTCATATACCTTTGACTTTTTGCAAAAAGACTTTGAAAAGAATTTCCAAAAGAATTTGCAAAAACAAAACAAGTGGTGCAAGCGTGGTCCAAAATGTTAAAAGGAAGAAAGCAATCCATGCATATCTTATGAAAATGTAAATTGGTTTAATTCCAAGTAACCTTTGCACCTACCTTATGCAAACTAGTTCAATTCTGCACTTATATATTTGCTTTGGTTTGTGTTGGCATCAACCACCAAAAAGGGGGAGATTGAAAGGGAAATAGGGTCAAACCTTTTCCTAAATGATTTTGGTGGTTGAATTGCCCAACACAAATTATTTGACTAACTAGTTTGCTCTAAGATTATAAGTTCTACAGATGCCAAAGGTTCAACACAAACCAATAAAAAGTCCAAGAAAGGGTTCAAATAAAAAAGAGCAAAACCAACCGAAGGCTGCCCTGGTCTGGCGCATCGGACAGTGTCCGGTGCACCAGGAAGATCCACTCTGAACTGCTCAGCTTCGGGTTTTTGGGGAGCCACTCCTCTATAATTCATAGGACTGTCTGGTATAGCACCGGACTGTCCGATGTGCCAAGCGGAGCAACGGTCGCCAGCGCAACGGTCGAGTTCAACGGTCAGCTGACAATGCTACAGTGCGCGGACAGAGCGCGCAGGGTCAGAGCAGCGCTAGAAGGCGCACCGAACAGTGAACAGTGACTGTCTGGTGCACCACCGGACTGTCCGGTGGCCCCACCTGTTAGAGCTCCAACGGTCGAACCCTAACGGTTGGGTGACGTGGTTGGTGCACTGGACAGTGTCCGGTGGCACACCGGACTGTCCGGTGCACCCATCGACAGCAGCCCCTCCCAACGGCCATTTTGGTGGTTGGTGCTATAAATACCCCCCAACCACCACACTTCAATGCATCCAAGTTTTCAGCCAACACATTCAATACAAGAGCTCTAGACTTCACTCCAAGACATAAAAGCAAAGCTCAAATCCTCTCCAAGTCCCAAACACATTCCAAAGATTTAGTGGCTTGTGAGAGAAAGACATTTGTGTTCATTTGAGTTCTTGTCGCTTGGTTCGCTTTTCTTCTTCCCCATTCTTGTTCCCAAAATATTTGTAATCAAAGCAAGAGACATCAAGTTGTGGTGGTCCTTGTGGGGACTAAATGTCCCAATTGATTGAGGAGAAAAGCTCACTCGGTCTAGGTGACCGTTTGAGAGAGGGAAAGGGTTGAAAGAGACCCGGTCTTTGTGACCACCTCAACGGGGAGTAGGTTTGCAAGAACCGAACCTCGGTAAAACAAATCATCGTGTCATCCGCTTTCATTTGCTTGTGATTCGTTTTCTCCCTCTCTTTCAGACTCGATTATATTTCTATCGCTAACCCCGGCTTGTAGTTGTGCTTAAAGTTTGTAAATTTTAGATTTGCCTATTCACCCCCCCTCTAGACGACTTTCACTTATCCCCGACATCTAATGCTTGTCGGCTTAGCACCGACGGGAATTAACCATATACCGACGGGAATTACTAATTCTCATCGGTTTAGGGCTTATTCCCGTCGGTTCTTAACCGATGGGAATTAAGTGGATTCCTGTAGTGGAGAGAGACAGGAGAGAGATAGAGGGATAGAGGGAGGTACAGGAGATGAGAGAGATAGGAGACAAGAGAGAGGGATAGGGGAGGGAGAGGAGGGAGAGAGAGGATGGAGAGAGGGGGAGAGAGAAGATGGAGAGGAAGGGAAAGAGAATAGAGAGGTAGAGGGAGAGAGGAGAGAGAGAGAGGAGGGAGAGGGCGGAGGGAGAGGAAGAGGAGGGAGAGGGAGAGAGAGAGGAGGGAGAGGAGAGAGAGATAAAGGGATAGAGGGCGAGGATGGAAAGAGAGATGATGGAGAGGGAGGGAGATAGAGGGATAGAGAGAGGAAGGAGAGAGAGAGGGAGAGAGAGGATAGAGAAAGAGGATGGAGGGAGAGATATAAGGTAGAGGGAGAGAGGAGGGAGAGGAGAGAGGAGTGAGAGGGAGAGAGAAAGAAGGGAGAGGAGAGAGATAGAGGGGTAGAGGGAGAGGACGAAGAGAGAGGTAGAGGGAGAGACAGAGGAGAGTCACGGAGAGAGGAGGGAGGGAAATAATATATATATATGGTAGATCTATTCATCACGCTCCCAACGGTCCATCACCTAAACCACTCTTGCCTGCTCGCTCGCTCGACATGCGGCTCGCTCTCGCCCGCCCAACAAGTCGACTGAGCTACCCCCCCCCCCCCCCCGCGCCCGCCCCAGCCAGCCAACCGAGCCGTCCCCCGCGCAAGAGTTGAGTCGAGCCACCGTGAGCCGAGCCCCCTTGCCTAAAATAACTTAATGTTTTTGAATGACTTAATGTAGCATAAATGACTTAAATGTTACTTAGACTTTGGAATGACTTAAAATGTTGTATGGACGCTAGAATGGCTTAATATGTTCTGGAATGATTGAACCAATAACATAAGAAATGTCTGAGAAAAACCAGGAAAAATGCCTGAAAACCATAATAACTTAATTTTTATTGAAAATGACTTAATATTTATGTCACCTAGACTTTGGAATGACTTAAAGTTATCGACTTAAATGCTATCTGGACGCTAAGATGACTTAATATTTTTTGGAATGACTGAACCAATAACATAAGAAATGTCTGAGAAAAATAGAAAAATGATTGAAAACAATAATAACTTAATGTTTTCTAGAAAAATGACTTAATATTTTTTATAATGACTTAATTTTGATTGGAATGACTTAATATGGCTAGGAAATGAGTCGCACGGGGGCGGAGCCGTGCGGGAGGGGGGCGGTCAGGCGCGTGTATAGGTGTACATTTGGGTTGGGCCTGATGGGCCGGCCCGAAGCACGGAAAAAAAAGCACGGCCCAAGCAAGGCACGGCCCGAAATAATTTAGTGTCGGGCTGGGTTTGGGCCGAGGTCACGGGCCATGGGAAAAGGCCCATATATTTATTAAAACCACACTTCATTCCACACTTTCATATACTTGATAAAGAACACAAGATAATGCTAGTTAGATGTTTTTTTGTAGCTTTGAATTAGAGTGTGTGATATAATTTTGCTTTTGTTATGAACATTAGACAATAAACTGAACTTACAAACTTTGTATAGAGCTGATTATACTCTCTTTCCTTCTAACAAAATGATTTATAAACGAGGTAGTCATTGCATAGCTGTGGTAACTTTAATACAAATATTAAGTTTAATTTTGTTCAAATTTATTTGTATTATCTTTTATTTTTTTATTATTTTTTGAATTTAGGGCTCTAATGTGAATTTTCCGCCAAAAAATGAATTTCGGGCCCTAATGTGAATTTCGGGCTTTTATAATTTCGGACCACCCGAAATGAGCCCGGCACGTTTAAGCAATTACAGGTCGGGCCGTGGGCTGAGGGCTAGGCCCATGGGCCGGGCCGGCACGGCCCGAAATTCAAACAATACGGGCCTTTTCGGGCTTGGGCCGGGCCGGGCCAGGCGGCCCGAATGTACACCTATAGGCGCGTGCACCATGATGGTCTAGGTGATGGACCGGTATGTCCATCACGCTAGGTGATGAATAGAGTATATATATAGTTTATATATTTGGAGCACAGGGCTTCCAATAACTAAAGGAAGCCCTAGCCCAACGGTGTCATCCGGTTCAGCCACACCAGGTTCGGACGGCTATAAAAACACTCCAAGGCTGTCAGGGATTAGGTTTTAGCGGCGGCGACAGTTCCCTCGAGCGTGCAAGCAGCGAAGATTCTTGGGGCCAGCGGCGGTGGTGCCCCAAGGCGGGCGACCGGTGGCAGCGTTCCCTTAGGACCGAGCGACGGCGACGCTCCCGAGGTGGGCGGGCAAGCAGCGACAGTGCTCCTGAAGCGAGCGATTAGCGGTGGCGCACCCCGGGCTTGATAAGCTTCGACAATGGTAGTGGTGGCCACGGGAGACGCGGGTCGCTCTAGCGCTCGGGCGAGGTGCGAGTGTCTCCCGTGATGATGGTCAAGCGAGGCGTAGGTGGCTCCGGCGTCCTTCGATGACCAACTCCTCCGATCTGTTGGCCTCGGTGGCGTCCTCCGACTACGACCTCCTCCAATCCTTTGTTTATGCATGCGACTGTTGGTTGAGCCCAAACAAATAATTTTTTTTATTAATTATGATGTACGGTGTAGGTATTTATGCGACTTTCTGCAACGATTTATGCTTTGCGCGATATCAGTCATCTAACTTTTGCGTGTATACTGTGGGAACAAAAATGACATTCAAAATCTATGCGTGTGCAATGGAAATTTCTACGACCTGCCATAATTTTTGGATCTGCATAATAATAGGAACCACATGCATATGGTCGGTGGTTGCCACATATTATTTAGATCTACAAAATAAATAGGACCGCATGCATCATCTGGTGGGGGGACGCGTCTGAATACATGTTCCTAGCGGAGGGACGACATACAATCGCTTACATATTTTTATGTCACTTTGTATACATATCTATGCCAATCGCATGCATCGTCTAGATTGCAACAACTTTTAGGTTGGATCAGTATTTTACGCTCATAACTTCAGGTTTTTACGCTCAAAACTGAAGGTTTTTACGCTCGAACATGGAGATGCGTCCACTAGTGCACCACATGACAGATTTTATGCAGTGTACCACATTGCATAAATACCTACGCTATGTAGTATAATTAGTATCAGTATATATCGTAAACTAGTTCTAACGAGCCTAGTTGCTTGACTATTTGAGAGATCATATATTTATGGAGAAAATAAAGCATTTAATCAGATTTTTTTCATGCATGACAATCCATTTGCTTTCAATGCACATTATTGTCATCCTAAATTTGTGTGCATGCATCAGGAAATAGATTTTATGCAGCGTGCTATATTGCATAAATACCTACACTATGTACCATAATTATTATCAGTATATATCATAAACTAGTTCTAACGAGGCTAGCTACATGGCTGTTGAAGAGATCCTATATTTATGGAGGAAATAAAGCATACAAATTAAATTAGCCGCATGTAATGGAAATGAAAATACCTTCCAAAATTATCGCACATGCAATGAAAACTCACACAATCTAACATAATTATCGGATCTGAAGAAAACAGGTGACGTCTAAGAGGGTGTGAATTAGCACTTCTAAAACTTCCTCTAAACCAGGCCATAAATAAATCCCTAGAGCAAAACCTTGCAAATAATCAAACTAGAATGTGCAAACTAGGTTTTGTCGAAGTGTTGTTATCTCTACCGCAATGTTTAAGTTTCAATCCTTAATAATCTAAGTATAAAGATAAGATTGAAACTTAAATACTTAATATAAATGTGGAAGCTAAAGAGTAAGGTAGAGATGCAAACTCTCGTGGATGACGCCGGTATTTTTACCGAGGTATCCGGAACCACGCAAGGTCCAGACTAATCCTCGTTGGTGCCCCTACGCAAAGGGAAGCCCACGCGAGGGCCAAGCACCACAGTCGAGTAACTCCGTAGAGAGTCGCGGGCCTTCTTCACGCGCAAGTGGTGCTCTGATTCCGGCTCCTCTCGGACGCTCCCCGTCGTCTCCACTATCGAGCTTCCGGCTAAAAACGTCGTGGACCTCGTTCCCTCCGATAGACTGTGGCGGTCATGACAGAAACACGGTTGTCACGGTCTCACAAGACTCTCACCCCACTCGGTACAATTACAACGGATCACGCACGAGCCGAGGGGTTGTGTGGTTTTTCTAAACTCACTCAACTAATCATTGTTCTCCTCCTCTTCTACATTCCGGTTGGGTATTATCTCACCATAATGTTCTCACACCTCATATCCGGGCATAAATCCAAACTGACAAAGATCTAGACTAACTCTTTCCTTATTAAGAACTATACTGTTTTCGTGCCGCCTACAAGGGCATCTGATAGTGTCGGTTAATGGCAAAGAGAATACGTGGTCCACAAAATCTTTGGCCTTGGCTACCCAATCATCGGAATGACGTCCATTCCTACTCCAACCAATGTACATCCATGCACAATCTTCAGCCATGCCTGAGACTGTTAAACCGAACCATATCGTGAAAATATTATTCAACTTCGTCAAGGGTATCTGTCCTACATGTATAGGCAAGGATAGGTTCTAAACCCACATCAAGCTAGTAGAACCAAAAAAAATTCGACAGCATAATATTGCTACCAATAAACAATATAAGAATGAACCACATATACCACATATGCCTTCCCTAAACCACATATACAATATGCCTCGAACTAAACAATAATACTAATCACACGCACTAATCAACAAACACATATACCACTAATACGTTAATGAACCACATATACCACATATGTCTTCCCTAAACATATAACACATATACAATATGCCTCGAACTAAACAATAATATTAATCCAACGCACTAATCAAAAAACACAATTACAAAAATATACTAATTTTGGCGGCAATTAAATAAAAGGCCACCGAAAATACAAAATAAAATACGCAAAAAATAACCTTAATGGGAGCCGAGGTCGACAGCGGACATGACCGGCGGCGCGTCGGCGGGGCGCGTGCGGCGCAGCTGGGGGCAGCGCGCGCGGTGGGAACGGGTGGCGCGGCATGGCGACGTGCGGGCGGGCCGAGGCGGCGGGGGAGGGTGGCGCTGCTGGGGCGGCGCCCCGTGGGGTCGGCGACGGTGCGGCGGGGGCGGGCTGCGACGGCTCGGCGGCTATTGGGCACATGAGTGGAGAGCGAGAGCGAGAGCGAGAGAGAAAGAGATAGAATAGAGAAGCCGACGGTCGGTTTTAAATACACTATTTTCGGTGGCCACTGACACAGCCGTCGAAAATATCGTTATTTTCGACAGCCTCCTCGGGCCGCCGAAAACAACTTATTATTTTTGGCGGCTACACCCTGACCGCCAAAAATAATACTGGCCGCCGAAAATGGTATACAGTGCTGTTGTGTAACTAGGATTCACCTACAGCAAGCGCTAAAGCGGTCTAACTAACTTAAGCACTTCGCAAAGCACCTACGCTAATCACCGAGTGATTCTATTAAGCACTTGGGTGTATGAGCACTTGGGAATATCTACTATATGCCTTTATATGTTGCTTGGTCTCCCACACTTTGAAAGGGTCGGTTGGGGGTGTATTTATAGCCCCCAACACAAAACTAGCCGTTGGAGAAAAGTTGTGCTCTCTGCGGCACACCGGACAGTCCGGTGGTGCACCGGACAGTCCGGTGCCCCTGTTCCGGTGCGCCTAGCCGTTGGACTGACACCCCAAGTGACCGTTGGCGCGCAGGCTTTTTACACCGGATACTCCGGACGTCACATCGGACAGTCCGGTGGTCTTCTCTCCACAGTGCCACCTAGAACTAGCCGTTGGGCTACTGTTCCCTGGTGCACCGGACAGTCTGGTGCTCCAGACTAGACAGTCCGTGGGCAACACTTTCTCTGGTTTATGGACTTCACTTGATCTTCATAATGTCTTCTTTTGAGGTGTTGCTTTCCTCAATGTCTTGGTCCAAGTAACTTTAGCATCATGTGAACAACAATCATAAACACTAGCAAATTCATTAGTCCACAGGTTATATTGATCATCAAACACCAAAACCTATTTAGCCAAATGGCCGAGGGTCCATTTTTCTTACAATCTCCCCCTTTTGGTGATTGATGACAACACAACCAAAGCAAGCAAATATAACAAACATTTGAATAAAAATAAGCAATCTACTTGCTAAGATGCATGATTGTCCCCACAATGTGATATTATGGACTTAAGCCTCCCCTAACTCCATAATTCACTTACTTCCTATTTTAGACCAAAGAACCAAAACCACTTGAAGGAACAAGGATTGAAAAATTTTAATGTGGTGGTGTTTGATACAATTTTCATTGCTTTGTTCCCTAAACTTCTCCCCCTTTTGCATCAACCACCGAAAAGGAAGACATTAAAAGCATGTAGGAAGCAAATAAGACTTGCTCTCATAAAAGATTTATCAATTAATACCAATTGAAGCACTCAACATTATTACTCCCCCTAAATGAGTGTTCTCCATTTGGAAAGAATCTTCTCCCCATTTAGAGACGAAGAAAGACCCCCTGACAGAGATCTTCTACTTAGGAAAACCCATGTGAAAAATAGAGGTGCGAGACATGATTTGATTAGACTGACTTCCCTTATGCATAGGTAACAGAATATGATTTAGCAACATATGCATGTATAGCAACAGGGAAGTATAAGATATGAAATATAGTCTAATCAAATGATGGAGAAGACATGTAAATGATGGCAAATGTAGTCTCAAAGATACCAATTGAAAATCAATGGCGGACCACTTAAAGACAAATGGTAGGCTTGTGAGACATAAGAGTTCTTATAGATTTGCAGTGGGAGCTTGTTGTCTTTCTCCGGGGGCTTCATTTTCCTTACAATGAGACTACTACATGAAATAGACTTGAAAAAGGTATTAGTCTCAAAGACTTAGATTATAGAGTAACCTCCCCCTGAAAGTGTGCATACAAGCTTTGAATACTTGTAGGAGACATGCACTTTGATTTGATATCAAGAGGGGCAAATTATCTATAATCCGAGCTTTGGAACATATAAGTTAAATGATACCAATTGAAGCATACCAAATGAAGTATAATTGAAATGTTATACCACTTGAAGTATTTCACCATATCAATTGATGTATCATTTTGTTCGTGCTTATAATTTTAAACCATGTAGATTTGCTCGAGAGTATGAATTTAAAGCGAGCAATCCTACCATATGATTTACCTAGTATGCATGCTTTCAAACAAAAGTAAATGCCAATTAAATACTACACATGAAAAGTAAAACTAGATACAAGGAAAAAAGATACACATATCTAAAAACAAGAAATACAATAATCTAGTTACATTAGTCATGGGTGGGGAAATTTGGGTCCAAAGTATTCTCTAACTCACTTGGCAATAGACTTGATCCATTATGATGTATCCCATGATATACATCCCAATTTTGCCAAGTCTCCAAATTCCCCGCAGTCCTTCGGACATCTCACTTCCCTCTCGGGATCTAAACCTTCTTGGTGCTTTTCATGGTTGAAATAATTTCCTTTGGCACCCATATGTGTTTGGCCCCCTTTCCTATATTGGCTTGCTTATTGGCATTGATTGCTATCACCTTTCCATTCTTTTTTTTCTTGATCAAATATGGTGTAGCAGCCTTTTTGTCCACTTTGTTGATGTAGGTGTTGGAGATTTTGCTTGTTGGCTTTTGCTTGAGCTTTTGCCTTTGCTTATCCCCGGTCATCGCCTTGCATTGGAAAGACTTGTGGCCTTCCTTGTGGCATAACCTACAAATCACAGTTTCTCCCTTCATAGGCTTGTTCACTCCCACAGTAGTGTTATCCTGTGGAGGTTGGATTCGTTTGGCTTTGCCTTTCTTGCCATACAAAGCCTTGCCAAGGTGAGCCACCGCTTGCCTTAATTGCTCATTTTCCTTTGCAACCTCATCCAAACATGTTTCTATAACAATATTCTCAACAAGAACTTGGTTGCATGAGTTAGAATCATCAATTAAATCAAAGCAAGAAGTAGAAGCATCTTTCTTAATAATTTTAAAAATTTCAAATAAACATGTCCCTGGGTGCTACCAATATTTTCTAGCTTAGTAGTTAGCTCATTATTGTGAATGCTAAGAATTTCCATTTTTCCTAGCAAGTTTTCATTAGCTTCTTCGGAGCCAGCTAACTTAGCCTTAAGTTTTTCATTCCTTTTAATAAGGTCATCATCGGTAGCAATGGATGGATCACTAGATTCTAATTGCTCAATTTTAGTTGATAGCTCATAATTTAAATTTGCAAATGTTTCAAATTTTCCTAGCAAATCTTTATAATTATTTTGAGAGCTAATCAACTTATTTTTCAAAGTTTTAAGTTAATCCTTTTGCTTAGTGCTGACATCCTAGAAAAATTTAACGGCTTCTGCAAGCTCATCTACGGAGGGCTTTCCCTCACCTTCATCATCACTACTACTTTCATCACTAGAGAATAGAATACTCATTTTATCTCTTGCCATAAGGCACTTGTGTGATGACCGTGATGAGTGTGATGAGGACCGGTGGTTGCGCGTCCTTGGAGGTTCATCTTCGCTTGAAGAATCATCCCAAGTTTTAACACTTGTTAGCGCCTTGCCTTTGTTCCTCCCCTTTTTGGGCACAACCATAGTTGGACAGTTGTCCCTGAAGTGACCCTTCTCCTTGCATGCGAAGCATCCTCTCTTTCTTTGCTTTTTTCTGTCAATGTTAAAGAGAAGATCCTCTACCTGCAGGGGCACACCCATTATATTAATCTTGTGGATCATCCCCATTACCTTTTCGACGCGTCGGATTGTTTCTTCGTCCTTGGAGGATGATGTTGATGGTTGATTATCTTCATCATCATCACTTTCTTCTTCTTTCTCTTCTTCACTTGAGGAACTTGGAGTGGGAGCCTTCTTTTTACCTTTCCTTTCATCACATGCAAAAGCATATGGACTTGAGTAAGTTGGCTCCTCTCCCCGACACATTTTTCGCGACATCTCGAAGGCCGCAATTTTCCCAATCACAATGGTTGAGGTCATTGTACTCAAGTCCTCCATATTGTGAAGAATAGTGATGATGCTCCCATATCTTTGTTGTGGTAGGAGGGAGATAATCTTCCTCACAATGTCTGCATCACCTAGCTTATTAATGACGATTGAATTGAGCTCATTGATGATTATATTCAAATGAGAATACATGTCTCTGACAAGCTCATTATCCTTCATAGCAAAAGAATTATACTAATTTAAAACTAGGCAATGTTTTTGCTCACGGGCGTTTTATGTGCCGTCATGGAGCTCATGCAATTTTAGCCAAATCTCATTAGCAGTTTTCGATGTAAAAACTTGATTAAATATATCCTTGCTAAGAGATTCATATAAGCAATTTTTGGGCTCTAGCATTTAAATGAATTTCTTTTTCCTCAGTCGTGGTGGGTTTCTTGGGATTTTTGTGAGGTTTCATCCTGTCGCGAGTGACTCTCCAAACACCTAGATCAACGGCCTCTAGGTAACGAGCCATTGTAGCACTATAATATGGGAGGTTAGTGCCGTCGAAGTGTGGTGGCCTATGGGTATCCATCCCCTCTCTCTAAAAGCATCGGCTCTTTTAGCGGTGAAGCTAAAGCGCTTCAAATGAGCTAAACCAGGCTCCGATACAAATTGAAGGAAACAGGTGACGCCTAAGAGGGGGTGAATGAGGACTTATAAAACTTTCTCTAAACAAGTACACAGATAAATCCCTAGAGCAAAACCTATGCAAATAATCAAACTATAATGTGCAAATTAGGTTTTGTCTAAGTGTTGCTATCTCTACCGCAATGTCTAAGTTTTAATCCCAAATAATCTAAGTATAAAGACAAGATTGAAACTTAAATGCTTAATATAAATGTGGAAGCTAAAGAGCAAGGTAGAGATGCAAACTCTTGTGAATGACGCTAGTATTTTTATCGAGGTATCTGAAACCACACAAGGTCCCGACTAATTCTCGTTGGTATCTGTATGCAAAGGGAAGCTCACGCAAGGGCCAAGCCCGAAGGACTCAGCGCTAAATTGAGGCTTTTGGATTTTTACACAGCAAGATTCTTTTTACAGCCAAATTCTTATTAAAAGAATCAGAAAAAACTGAACCAAACATGTGGCAAGTGACCCATGTGCGATGGGTAGGGATACACACGTGGCAGCGATGACTCGAAGCCTGGAGGACTCAGCGCTAAATTGGGGCTTTTGGATTTGTAGGCCGGCGCATTTGGTATTGGGCTGGCGAGCTCGCTCACTCCTTCCTGGGCCAGGAACATGCCGAGTAGTAGCCTCCATGAGTCCATGACATGAGAGCTAGAGGACCAGACGATCGGAGTCTGGAGTTCACAGTCAGGCTGCTGGCCAGAGGGAGTGAGACAGCCTATGGATCTCCTAATAATTCGGCCCAGGCACCACGCGCACGCGGGTTAGGGCTCAGAAATTTCTGGCAAATAAAAAAGGATTTGGGACGCGTTTTCGCTCCTGCGCGGATGTTGAAGCCTGGAGCAGAGGAGATGAGTGCGGAACAGAGTTTTTGGTTCCGGCTTCCCGCGTCCAGCTGTCCTGAGAAGCCCAGAAATGGAGACGGTTTTGCGCAGCTCCGAGAAAGAAATAGAAAGCCATGGGCATGACAACGATTTATAAAGTTCCAAGCTTCGCACACAACACAACACACACGAGGTCTTAGCTTCAATACATAGTCTCGCGTCCTGCAGGGTGAATCCCTGCTGTGCATCAACTTTATTTTGGGTCATCAGAGCATTTCA
Organism: Zea mays; assembly: GCF_902167145.1. Classification (NCBI taxonomy): domain Eukaryota; kingdom Viridiplantae; phylum Streptophyta; class Magnoliopsida; order Poales; family Poaceae; genus Zea; species Zea mays. The sequence continues at coordinate 26,638,407 of NC_050096.1, forward strand.
TATCCATCCAGATCGACCATGCTCATTCGGGTCCACCAGGTCCTCGTTGTTCAGCTGATCCATGTAGGCTTGATGATGGTACCTTTGCCCAGGACGAACACACACACACACTCATTAACGCGGCTAAGATATGATGAAAGCATGCTAAAGCTCAAGTGCTGAATGTGGATTCTATTTCTCAACAGGAAATTGTGATGGTGTCATGGACTCCGGACTCGTCCATGCGAGGCTGGCTCCGATGCGATTGTGATTGCTTAAGTTCAGGTAATATATAGTTGTGTGTGTTTTCATCTATGCATATTTTGTTCTATCTATCATAGTCATTGTCACCTGGAAAAACTTACCCGAACTGCAGGGAAGGATCGTTGTCCAGGTGCTGAAGGAGCCCCTGATAAGGATCAAGAACATTCCCACTTGCGCCACTGTGCCCACCTTCCTCCCAGGAGACACGGAGCGCGTTCTCTGGCCTTGTTTCTTGCAGCTGCCACTTGCAAGAAATCAGTAACGGACCAGTAAGTTTACGTCAAGCAGGCATGTCGGAACAGAGACAAATATAGCATCAGTTTAAAAGTTTTTATATAAAAAAAAGGTTTAAAAGCTGTTCCAAGTTCTCATGGAGAGTACAGTAAGAACTAAGAAACGTATGCGTGTAAACAACTCAACATCAAGGTACGTACGTATGTATACACAGAGATGTTTGGAGGCCATTGCATTACCTGCTTCCTTAGGTCTTTATTGAGATCCAGCAATTCTTGTTCCTGCAAAAACATAACCGTTAGCTCGGCACTACAAGGTTTTGGTACGGATGCATGGAGCAGAAAGAAAACTAGGCAAAAGGTAAGAGGACCTCGTCATTGCTACCTTGCTTTTGAGGTCAAAGAGCTGATCAAGTAGCATTTGATTCTGCAAACATTTCAGCCCTTGTCAATTGCGAGCCAAAACAGCGCACTGAAGAAATATGTAAGCCACGCAGTCAGGTGTTCTACCTTTCTTGAGCTGATATGCTTCAGAGATATCTCTATTTGGTCCTCCAGCTGCTCGAGCTCCTTCATGCTAAGTGGACCCAGATCCTCCCCAAGAATATTTCTGCAGAAATGAATTGGTGGTAGATGTCATACATCATTGGCTCATTAGCAATTGTTGTGCACCTCAGACAAGCAATCAGTAGCTCAGTGCCATTTTGAAGAATACCTTTGTGTAGTTTGGAGGAATTCAACCCTTGTCCTCAACTTGAGATAATCCTGGTATTTAATCTAGTTTTGAAAAGAAAGAGCGCAACGAAACAGAGTAAGTCAACGTGAGATCCTGCTTGGAAAAAGGGAATACGCAAAGTTCAGGTCAGTACATAGATCGTGTTTGCCAAACAAACCGACAAACCTAGTTCTAAAGAAAATAGAAGATAGCGTCTACTTTTTTATATAAAAAAAGAATCCAGTACCACTGAACTACTTTAGAAATCAGTAGAAACCGAGTGGAGCTTAATATTACTAAGTTAAGACCTTCAACAAAGCTTGTACATGGATCCTCACGATGCATGCTATAGGTTAAAAAAGATACAAATAAAATCTTAAAATTTTACCACAAAATCAGCAGCACGCATCCATTACTTTGATAAGAGAGATGGGCCGGAATTGTATATGATGGGCTCCGCCAGAGGAAGATAGGTATGTTTATATCTGGCTCAGTTGTCCAGCCCCCAGCCCAGTCTCTTACTTGCAAACCAAAATAAAGGCTCAGCCTGTCAGGTTGATATCAGGGCCACAAATGGTAGCTAATTTGAGCCCCCATCTTCATTGCAATATATATTTATATATGTTATCTTAGATTTTTAAACTCTACTATAAAATCTATCTCGGCATACAAGCTCTACATGACTACATCATTTCTCACTAACTATCCATACCATCTTCCACGGATACCACGTGTCCAGTAACTTTAAACCTATGAATGCAAGACATCTGCATCACCTCTACTAAGTCCAACACTATTTTTAATACTCCCCATTCTAAAATAGTATTCGCTTTAGCTCTCAATTTTTATGTCTATATCCAAATAGATGATGATAAATCTAAACACATATATAAAACATATAAATCAAGTATGGTATGAATCTATTAGTTTTTAAAAACGAATTTTAATTTGGGACAAAGAGAGTATATGAGAATTACAAGAACATGTGCAATGGTTTTAATTTTGAAAAAAAAAGATCCACAGCAACAAAGAAGTTATGCTTCTAGTTTATTCTATTCTATAGAGAGAGAAATTCTAAGCTGACATGTAAAAAATGTTCACTTTCGCGCCTTCGTTTACTCATTGATGACAATCAAACCAACGACCAACCCAAGCCCAACTAAGTGAATCTCTACAGCGCTGGAGATATACTTCGGCCTATTTGAATGCACTAGAGAGCTAGTTAGCTCAATAAAAAACTAGTAGTAGAATTAGCTGGTTAACAAATAGTTGGCTAGCTATTGACGACTTTACTAAAAGGCTAGCTAATACTGAATTATTGGTTGAGCTGTTTGAATGTCTACAATTTATTTTAGCAGTTAATTATTGGCTATAGTGCAATTAGGACCTTCCTCCTTTCCAAAATGTGAACATTTCTAATTACTTTGAGTCAAATTTCTCTAATTTTACTATGCCACTGGCCGGAGTGCTGCTGCCCACGGTTCTATGCTCTAATTTTAACTACGTCTGTTAACAAAAAGAATAGTTTCTTTTCTGATAGCACAATTTGTGCATACTTGCGCATTCACGTAGAAACATCGCAAACATATACTCTCTCAGTTCTAAAATATAGTTCTTTATAGTCCTGTTTTTTCAGTCCACATTCAAATAAATGATAATAAATATAAAAATACATATAAACTACATTCATAAGTTAATAGATGAATATATATGTTTAGTCTAAATAAATTATATTTTGAAACAGAGAGAGTATATGTGTCCATATACAACATTCATAAACATTTTTTAGACAATGACTTGCACCCATAAACTAGCACATGTCCAGCACGAAAACACACATACATTTGTGTCTACAAACGGGGAGGTACGAGCACCCGCACAAGTCTATCTAAAAACATAAACTCGGATAGGACAAGATACTTCAATGCCATCTAAACCAATTAGCTAGATTATAGGAAATATTTGCTTTATAGTAATTCAGATTATTATAGAATAACCTTATATATATGTTCCTACGGTTCTTTATGACTATATTCGATCCTGCTGCTAGGCCAATCCTATACGGCTATACGTCTATCCCTGGTATAGACAATACTGAGCAAGGATGTCTTCACACTTGTTGGAGTGTTTATGATGCGAAAAATAAATCTACCTGAATTCAAAAAACAGAAATTTAAACATAAGGTATGGTATCAGTTAGCTTGGAAAATACATGAATATAATCACTTGACCGATGATAAAGCAGATCGCTGGTTTGTTCATTTTTTGAGCGATTGGTGGCTCTGGAAGCAAGCAACATATTCCCTTCGTTTCTTTTTAGTTGTCGCTGAATAGTTCAATTTTGCACTATACAGCGACAACTAAAACGAAACAGAGGGAGTATTTTATTAGCTTGCTACAATATTCTTGTTTATATAAGATATTACAGGTGATTTATGTGCTCACAGAAATAAATTTACAAATGCACTGTTACGTCGAAAAAGGATGTCAAGAACTCATTACACTTACTTCAGTGTCCAGTGGAGTTTTTACTTCTTGTGAGTAGTTGGAGCTGCGGTATCTCTCGAGTGTTTTGTACATGCTGTTGGCACAAGGCAAAAGTGATCAATGACAGCATTTGAAAAACGACAGCTAGTAGCACAAACAAACATTCTTTGATTTCAAGGCCGGCCACTGTCATTCATAAAACGATTAATTGTTGCACCATTTCTAAGAAATAATGCCATATTGTACTATATGTTGTAAATTGTAAGTAGCATTTGCTCTTTAGAAGACATGGCGTGTTTGACACCACACGATACAAGAATAGGGAATAGGCTTATAGTTTCATAGTTCAGTCCATTCACACCTCCCGTGTGTAATGTAAATGTACGCTTATATATGATAAATCCTAGGTTTGAGTCTAAGTTGCAAATACCCTTGCACAATAATTGAAATATATAGTTAGTTATTATATATTTGGAAACTCGTTCCTTTTTGTGCCACTCTTGGGTGTGACTTGTGAGATTGCAGCAGAGTGAGAGATGCTGGGCCGGGGGTGCTAAATGCAACTATGTAACGCATGCAGAGAGAGTGTTTGCAACTTAGACTGATTTACAAACTACAAGGGCTTCGTCCATTCACCTTTTTTCCCTTCTCTTTAATCTTCTCATCATGTGTCTATGTTCATAGATAATCCTTTTATCTATTTATGCCATTGACAGCTATAGAAAAATAGGTTGCACCCCTTTACAGGACAAAAAAGAGAGACCATATATCTCCCGGGGGGCCATCATGGTCCAAATTTGGGTGTGAAACTAAAACAGAAAATGTGTGATCTTGTGCATGTTAGCATGTCATAGGGCTGATATAGCACCATTAACCAAGGGGTGAGAGAGAGAGAGGCATTGCATCATTGCATGGTAGTGGAAACGCTGCTTGCATGGTAGACTGGTAGTGGAAACGCAAATATAGGAACTAAGTTGAGGGTTCATATACTCCTACGTACTTGCAAGTGCAGCACAGCAACCGATGTTATAGCATAGGGCCATAGGCCATGAGTGGCAAACTGGCAATGACGTTTCGTTGTATTGTGAATTGAAGGTTTAGTACCAGACTACCAGTGAATTGAACTTTTAGTATCATAGCATAAAATACTTAAATACTGAATGTAAAAGCACAAATGATGTATTGTATGCCACACAAATATTATAACGAATTTACTTGTGAAAGACCATGGTAATGGAATAATGGTATATAGTTCATAAAAATATCTAAGAAAATGACTACAATCTCCACTAAAGAACCTACATATATTGGACTGAAACTCACCAGAGAACTCCACTACGTGTTAGCAGCCTTTTATCCATGAATGAATCCAAAGGTAAATATCTGTACTATTGAGCTCTATTGTAATTTTAGAAAACTACTAGGTCTAGAAACTCCGGAGACTAATAACTCTTCCATGAGATTTATGTCAAGATTTCATGTCTGCTAAATCTATCCATGAATCTATAATGCATATTTAGACAAAATGCATTTAATTTACCCATTAGATTTGTGGTGTTTCAATTAAACACCTAACCGATGGATTGTCTTGTGTTTACAAATTGTATATTTAATATTGAGTGGAAGTAAATAAGGTAATGTAACCCGATCCATAGCATGATTAGTTAATATAACTATATGAACTTTTTCTTCTTCAAACAGTCATATAGATCGATAGCTGCCATCTATTTTAAAGTCTTAGATATGCTAAAGTATCTTCTCAAAATTCTTGAGACCTCAATCGTAATATAATTTATGTAGCAAAAACATACCTGAGGAATTGAGGATGCTAGCAAAAACAAAACAATATACTTTACTTTGGAAACCAATTTATTTGTTTTTGTTGGAAACTAGAATAAATATTTTTAGATGATTCTTAGAATAAAACAAATTATTTGGTTGTTTATTACTCTAATCATAGTAATACAACATTTATGCTTATGTCCATGTAGTCCCGTGTTTAAATAATTAAGTCACCTTTCAGATGTGGAAGACCATGCAATATCAAATATAATATGGCGGGTGTACTAGAATCCATTAGTTAGTTTGGAGTTCCTTTTGTATATTCTAATGCATGACGCTCTAAGGTTGTGGGTCGTCCACATTAAAAACATATAGTTAAAGAGATTTTGGATAATTGTATTTTCTAACATGTGAAAAACAAAGTTGAAACAAAGAACTCTAATAATTAGTGCCACTAGGATGTCAGTTAGTCAGCACCACACACCTAATTACAGGGGAGGATCTTGGTTAAGACCAAACTAGCTAGCCCATAGCCACCCTTTCTCAATGTGATCCCCATTGTCTAAATAGTGATATTTTAGTGTTTACTCCTCAATTATATAGACTGCTCCCCTTGTTTGGTCAAGCTCCATTGTTGACATAATATATGCCACCACATGGCCTATAACCACAACATTGCCTTAAACAATTAATTACAATAGTTGTACAAATATGCATGCTTACTCTATTATCTAAATTTATAAATTACATCTTACAACGTAAAGCATGATTTTTCAAAGATCTTTTTGAATTCCTATCATCTATAGTTAGGGGTGGTAATGGATTGTGATCCAAATAGTTCTCCACAAAATGTCAAGGCCCTAAATAAATTATAGCTCAAAAATGACTAGAAATAGAGCTCGATCCTAACCCGCTTCGATCCTTCAATCTTATAGTGCAAAATTTATAGCCCATTATCAGCCCTATCTATAGTGGTTGCATATAATATTTTTATACACATATTAACTATGCTTTGTGGCTAGCTCCACACAATAATTTAACAATCATAGGAGAATTACAATAAAATATGAAGATGTATTGATGGTACAAAGCTCTCTATATACTATATATTACTATCTTGTGTGGATAAAGTTGTACATATATACATATTTCCATGTCACACCGGTATTAATAGGTAAATTATTATGTTATGTTTTTTCCTTTTATGCATTGTTTTATTACTTATGTCAACACTTCTACAACCGAATTGATCAAACTCCCTACATGCACTTAAATACATAATGTTGAAAACGCTTGATTGTTTGAATGACGACATTTCCTATATGGTCTATAAAATATAACTTTGACCATAAATGTTATATATTAAAATGTATTAGAAAAATCTAGTAAACTTATATAGTATCATGAAAGTAAAATTCAAAATAAATATTCACAAACTATTTCATGATTTGATCTAGCTAGTAAAACCTTCGATAGTCAAAGGTTGTAAAATTGAAGTTTGACCATAAACATTTTATTTGTGATTAGAGAGTATATACACATGCATGTATAGTAGTTCGTCCAGCCAAAAGTAGTTGGTCGTTATTATATTTTTATTCAAACATGGTTATACATATAAGTTTATGATTATGAATTTTCTTTTCAAGCAAATTTCTGTTACTTTTACATTTTAGACTACAAATGTCGTTCTAACTTATTGATGGACATTCTTTCAAGAGTTTGACTGCATCTTGCTTAAAACATCAAGAATTTTTTACTGGATGAAAAAATATATATTACTAACGAATCACCTATAGGCAGGGATACAACCATACATTCTCCACCTATGGAGTCACTAAAAAGGATGAAAATCTGTGAAAATGGCAGAGAAAACCAGAGAAACGATATTGAACAGAAAACTGAGAAAAATCTTGAATGCATAAGATCGAAAAGACAAATAGAGGAAGACGAGATATATATGCTACTTTCTACAACTTCGATAAAACACTGATATGATAGACAAATCTTCTTCAGGAAAAAAAACTATGAAATGAAATGCTCCTGCACATCTGTTCATGCAGCTAGCTTACGCACATGGATGAAAGCATGACGTTGAACCTTCGTAATATTGCATGCTGTATATGCTGAGCTGCTTGATATGACTCTGCACGGGACTCAAGAAAGATGCGAGATAGCATTTCGAGGTCTCGAGCATCAGCTACCGTTCCGCCCATGTACCCTCTATGGAACAGTAACGAATGAAACAGTAGCATATAGATCAGCAGCTGAGGGCTTCATACAGCTCCAGTGACTGAACCTACAGCTCTAGTGACTGAACCGGTGAGCTAAGCACATCAGCTTGTTTGGAAGATAAAATGAGTTGACAAAAATAAAGGAGATGAAATATGAAGTAAAAATAAAACTTGGGATTGGATAACTGGATATGGAATGTGGCAACACTGTCAGTCTGGCAACAATGCTAAAAAGGGAAGGAAGAAGGTAGTAAATAATGCACTGATGTTTTTTTTTACTCTTGCTTCTTATTGCAAGAGAACAAGTTGAAAAACTCAAATCTTGTTTGAGGTACAGGTCTACTATACGACAAGTTCACGAGATCTACCTTGGTAAATGGAAGAACTGTATGCATATTTAGCAATTATAGACATAGTTGTGCTGAAGAAAAAAGTTTGTTTTGTGGAAACTATCCGGTGCATATTAGACTTTGGTGCACATATAGTGCACATAAACTAACAAAGTTTACAAAAAAATCTGAAAAAATCATACATATTCTTTCCATTTTACTCTAATTATATACAAAATTTCAAGTTTAAATTCGTTATACTTCAACTGTAATAAAAAAGATAAATTTCAACAAGTTTAAATTTGAAAATCAGCTAAAATGTTCTCTTTTTTATTATAGCTAAAGTATAACGGATTTAAACTTAAAATTTTGAATATAATTGGAGTATGATGAAAAGAATATGTATGAATTTTTAAAGATTTTTTGTGAACTTTGTTAGTTCATGTACACCATATGTGGACAAAAGTCTAATATGCACCGGATATGTTCCCTTGTTTTGTTAGGTGATGAGCTGTAAGCAACAAAAGCGAGGATATATATGCTACTAATTCTTTTGGTGAACAAAGGATGGTCGTGATATCGTGTTTTGGTGATGTATATACATAAGTAATAGGACACAATTAATAGAGGAAGATCTAGGTTCATGTGCCCAGATCTTGGTTACCTGGCCCACGGGGACCAAACGAGATACGTAAGAGTAGCTGTCAAATAAATGATGAGCAGCCAAGAAGGAAAACGAATCAGCACAGACCAAGAAGGAAGAGAGCAAATTGTCCAAAGAGGGCGACCATAAATTCCAAACTAAACAAGGACGAACAGAAAGACAGCATCCATCCATGACTAAAAGGAGAAGAGATCTTTCCAAAGAACAAGATCTATGAGCAATTGCGAGACTTACAAGCCATAAATTAAGAGAGCAAATCTAACAATAAAAAACGTGTTCTTAAAGTGAAAACGAGAATGAGGAAAATAAACAAAAAAAAGACCCAAAGTGCAGGTGCTCCCCTTTAGTATATATTAATATCGTTCATTTGGGGGGGGGATGCGTGTTGCGGGCTACACATAGATCAGATGCATGCAGGGCAGGACAAGGCTGGCCGGAGCGCGCGTGCGTCGTACCATGAGGAGCTGGAGAACTCAAAGAGGCGGCCGCGGCCGGAGAAGATGATGAGCGCGACCTCCGCGTCGCACAACAGCGACAGCTCGTACGCCTTCTTGAGCAGTCCGTTGCGGCGCTTGGCGAACGTCACCTGGCGGCTGATCTTGTTCTCGATCCGCTTCAGCTCCACCTTGCCGCGACCCATCTTCCTCCTAGCTTAGCTAGCTTGTTTTGCGTCCCTCTAGCTTCGTCTCTCTCTACCTCCGTGTCCTCTCTAGCTCTAAGCAGCAGAGTCCTGGGTTGCTTTAAGCAGCAGAGAGAGATGCTTATATTGCGTGATCGTATTCGTACCCTTTGTTGGGGCGAGATCTTTTTACTCGGCGCTTTTGGAGACTTTTCAACCTTCTGTGTCGCCCTCTCTCTCACACACACTAAGTACATAGGCATCTCTCTCGCCCCATGTTAGATCACTTCATTTTCGCCTCTGCCGCTCTAGTGCACAGCCTGCAGTAGGTTATAGCCTCAGTCTATAGCCACATCAGCTTTTCTATTTTAGAAAATAATTCATACACAATTATTTTAACGCTAAAAAATCGCACAACTAATTTTTTATTTAATTAAAAGTACAAACTACATACTAATTAAAAGAAAAGTACATGATAATTAAAAAAATACATAATACTTAATACAAAATTACATAAATCTAATGATTATTATGTCTCTATACATGTTCAACTAAATCATTTAGGAGTTGTGTATACGTCCATGTGTCTGTCATCTCGTTGTCCATTTGAATCCTGGTTGCTAGGCTCGGGGTTGCATTGTAGTAGATGGATCCACCAAAATTAATTTGGAGGATACACAATCATCGGCGAAGTAGTCTTGATGAAGTCGAGCATGGGAAGACTCACAATCAAGATTGATGTACCGTCGACGACGCTTGGGCTGGCTCGATGACTCTTCACTGCGGTTGAGCATAGCCTCCTCCATGGCTGCTTGCAATGCATTCCACATTGCACCTTTGGCTCCTTCACTTGAGTTTGTGCTCGAGGAAGGCATGACGTGAAGATGATTAGAAAAGGCGAGTTTAGGAGAGAGAAATCAGATGAAACGATGTGTGAAATGAGCTCCACCGGGTAGGGATATTTATAGAGGGATTGAGAATGAAATTTGTGGTTTTTTGCATTTGTTTGAATTTTTTGGACTTCAAACGGCCAAAAAAGGCTAGTTGCAACAGTTAGCACATGTGACGCCACATGGACCAATCAGATCGCGCCAACTTGCTCTTGCCCGCGCACCCACCATCATCAGCGCCTCGCCTCCCTCTCGCCCGCTTGTCGCCCAGGCACGCGTTCCAGCGAGGGTGAGAGCAGTGTGATACCGCTCGCTCTCGCCGGCGCGAGCTGCGGCGCCCGAGGGGCTCCCTCCATTGGCTCTTGCCCACGGCTGGGCGTAGCAGCACGCTCTCGCCCACACTGCCGCCCCATTGGCACCAACCTTAGGCTATATACACTAAGAGATTGTATGTCCTATGCTATCGAAGATAGGGTTGCTCGAAACAAAAAAAAAATCTGCAGCCGCAGACTGTATGCCCTACGCTATTTTGCCGTAGGAGAGTTGGAACCTTTGATGTAGCGTTTGTACTACTCGGGGTACGCTATCCACTATTTGGTTGAGGTATGGTGGGAAAGAAATGATAAAATATATGGTTGTTGGTGTAGAGTTGATATATGAAATAAATATGACTGCAGATGATTATTGTGATATATGGTAAATACTTTTGATGATAAAAATAAAATATTTTTTTAGAGTAGTACGGATAGCCTTATCGACCTATGTACCTGGCAGCGCTGTGATCCATCAGCTAGCGACCAATCACTCGCCCACCACGGCATCGCCAGGAGCTGTTGCTTTTTGCGAGCTGCATGGTGGGGGCCTCCATCGAAGGCGAGGGGACGGGGCAGAGCGCCCTGATCGACGCGTGATAACCGATTGATGTGCCCCCAGTTCGCCCGTACCAGCGCGCGCCCCCTCGGCCTCGTCCTGCGTCCGCCTGCGTGCTGGTGCGGCGCGCTCGCGCTGGCGGACGTCCAGACCGCAATAATCTCGCGGCCTCGCGCGAGGAGGACCGAGGACAGGAGGTGCGATGCGATGCAATAAAGGTTGCCGTACGCGAGTGAGTCGGACAGAGAGAGAGAGAGAGAGAGAGGCGCAGGAGCACTAGGCGAGGCAGGCACAGCACATGTCAGGAAGTGGGCGACGCGTGTCGATGCGCGTGCGGCTGGAGAGCTGGCTGGAACCGACAGGACTGGCCCCACGCCCTGCTGTGTCTACGGCATAGGTGTTCGGCTCTAGGGCTCGTAGGACTTCGGCTTTCTTTCCTGTCAGGGTTTTTTCTTTTGGCTGCTCTCTGCTACAGTGTCCACTCCCCCCCTCCCCCTTGTTTTTTTTTTGTCCAGGAAGACAATTGGAGCCTCGACGGAGTCATGCATGTACGTAGTATAGCTCAATTTCAAAATGCCTGCGGAGTTTTTGCTTTGGGTCCTCCTCCGTCCTAGTTTACACAAGTTTCATCCGTATTCCGTTGGATTGGATTGTTTTGCGGATTCAATCAGATTTTAGTTACCATATCAACAAGGGTTCCATGCATACGCATGTTGTTGTAGCCGCACGTTTTTGTTAGATTCACTTGTAGGAGGAACTTCATGCTATATATGAACTATAGTTGACTGCACTATGGATGATTATTATTCATCATTTGATGAAGGATGATGGGGAACTTCATGCAATAATATACAATGATCGATGCAAAAGGTAACGTTGGGGAGACGAACGACCGAAGGCAAACCTTGATCATACTCCACGTTAACAATAACTGGCCCATGCATGGTTGTGAGATTGGATTCCACACCGTTTATTAGCTAGGGCGCGAGATTGGATTTGTAATATCGTACCCTATCCGGCAATCCAATCGAAAGGGGTTATAATAATGAAGCCATACTATACGATATCCCGACAGGGACTACCAAAATCTCCTGCCAGTGGAGAACGACGACGATCAAAATCGTGTGTATGATTTCAGGTAAACCAGTTGTTTTTATTTCGGGATCCGTTTACAAGTCCGGCGTGCTTTTCAAATAAAACACCATGCAATCTCGCGCAAAAAGGACACCTGCAAAGTAAATATGTCTCTTTCCGTTCTCTAACATACTTGCATGCAGGCCTTCTCAAAGTAGTACTGTAGGTAACTGTGTCTTAGATGCACGGCACAGTACATCGCGCGCGTTAGGCTGGATGCCGGAAGGGAGCTCTCCTCTTTAATCATATGGAGAAAAGGTGGTAAAGGAACAAAAGAGACGAGTACTTAAGCTTGTTGGCGCCGCGTGTTCTTCTCTTTTTGCGTAGGCGGGGCGGGGGAAGTACTTGGCTGGACGCAGACGCAGTCTGACTCGCTGTTGCATCACAGGACCCCCGTCCTAGATCCCCGAGCAACTGCTACCAGCTCGTGGAGTGGGGGTGTGTGAGTGTGACGGGCGCCTGGCACTGGCACAGCAGCAGCCCAGCTGCAGTATTCGTTTTTACGTTATCTCTATATTCCTATTTGATTTTAACATAAATACTATCTGAATTTATCCGAATTATTTTCCGTTGTTTTTTCTCTAGCTCCACATCTGTATTATTTTTTTTAAACATATAATATTAGATGTTATATTAATTTTATCAATATTAAAGATATATATAAATATCTATTTTTACTAATTTCAATATAACTAATCATATTGAGTTTAAGTACTTTAGTTATTTATATATCGATTATTTTTTATATTTTTAAGTATGTATTTGTAGTTTATCGATTTTTGGTATATTACGTTATTAAAATATGTATTATATATTATTTTATAAGTTTTTCATTATTTAAATTTGCCAAATAATCGTATTTTCTGTAAACATAATAATTGTGTTTTACTAAACTATCAGCGAGTGCTACCTATATTTGATCTATGCTTAGGACATGTATAACCCCAATTAATATCGGTATTTTTTAGGAGTCTCTAGTAGAGTAAGTAAAAAAAAAGCATCTCTTCACGGAGAGTTTGTCTTGTACACGACTTTTCAAACATAAAAGGCTTTAGGCTTGTTTAGGTTCATGATGCTAAAGTTTAGCACTTCCCAGATTGGGTCAGCTGGCTGCAGTTCGGAGATGTGCCTAGCGAATCTCTCCGTTTGCTATTGTCTTGACCTTGCAGATTCCAGCCGAGGTTGTGAAGGGCACATCTTTGTAGCACGCCACGAGCTCACCGTTACTGTGCAGCTCGGCGGCCAGCTTCTCCCACGTCTTGCTCTTGCCACTGAGGGAAGCCTCAGGCTCCCCCGAGTACCCAGCAAAGGTAACACGCTCGCCCACGGCAGCAGATTCGGGTGGCTCCACCAACTCAACCTTACAAGCGTAGTCGGAAATCAAAATGACTGGTACTGTGCTGTCTTACATTGATGGTTTCCAATTGAGAGCTAAAAATGGTTCGGTGTGAAGTTAACTGTATTTGAAGGTTAATATAGATGACTCACCTTCGTGTGGTCCTCATTCGATGCAGCCAAAACCATTGCATGTGATTTTATACCACGCATTGCCACAGGTTTCAGATTGCAGAGTACGCAAACTTTCCGGTTCTGCTGATCCATAGTAGATGTTAAGTGATACAGGGCATCAAAAGACAGTATCTAGAAAGATCAAAATGATGCTTAGAAAGGGCAACCTGCATTTCTTCGAGAGGTATGAATTTGACGAGGCCACTGACCACTGTTCTTGGTGTGTCCTCTCCAACATCAATCTCCTCCACGTAAAGGGAATCAGCATCTGGATGCTTCTCTGCTTTCCTGATAAGGCCCACTCTAATATCCAATTTTGCAACCGTAATATCAGCATCAGCTGTCTTCGATTTCGAACCACCAGATTGTTTCTTTGGTCCCTTTTTTGTTCCTCCATCTGAAAGGGAACCGAGAAAAAAACTAAACAAAAAAAACTTGGCTGGGGGAAAGACCGCCCCCACAGCATTTCAATAAGAACTCAACCGGAGCCTGGCCAAAAAAAAAACCACAAAAGCTGGCGCCCTCATACATGGAGATGCCGCCCCCAATGGTTCGGACCTTGACCCATGCTTTGAGACCTCATCCACACGACCAGCCCCTTACACGAGGGCCCGCCCACCATAGGTTGGTTCACCCATGCCGACTAAGAGAACCAGCGAGTAACTTTTATTAACCTCATCCGCTCCCACGGGGAGTCGAATCAATGACCAGAGGAGTGCTACTCAGACCACTTAACTAACTCAGCTAGATCGTTAAAATTTGAAAATAGCTTAGCAGAATATAATCCAAATAGGGCTCAAATCACCTCAAACAGAAAAAAGTTGCAATCTGTCATGGAAACATGCACTCCAGTCATAGTAGTTTAAGGAAATATGAATACATGATAAACCAAAGAATAGCATAACAACGAAGATTTTTCTGTTTGTCACCCTAACCAGCATAAGGAGAATAAATAAGAATGTCCAGATCAATACCGGATAATTTTGTGCCCTTGAGCTGATTAGCAACTTTGTTGGCTTCAGCATCAGCTGCTGCTTTTGAGCTTCTCTCAGCTTGACTCCCTGCATATTTTTCTCTATGGAGAGCTACGTCTTCATCTTTCTGTATTCATATATCAAGTGAAGATATGTAAAATTATGGTCAAGTGGTGAAAATATTTATAAAAAAGAAAAAACGCACCAATTCCTTGAACAGAGGTGCAGGCTTCCCTATTCTGTGCCCTGCTGGTACAAAATCCCAAGGAGATTTTGCCTTTGCAATTTCTCCCTTTTCTTCACTTAATGACAAATTTTCTTCTGGAGATAAATTTAATTGACGTAATACCTTTGCAAAAGGATCGCATCATGAGATTCAAGTGAAAAACATTAGTCCAATTAAATCATACAAGATACAGTGACAACTAGGACCATACTTCATCAGAAAAGGAGGGCATGAAAGGTGATAGCAGACAGGCAAGCAGGTAGACAAGGCCAACTGAAGTTTTCATCACGATCGCACATGCTGCAGGATCTTCCTTGTAAAGTTTCCAAAACTGGCTCTCCTACATTGATTTGATAACAAGAGATAACTAAAAGTCACTATAGTCTACAGGGAAAAACTAAACAAAAACAACGAGATTTACCTGCAGATACGCATTTCCATCACTAGAAATGCCCATTGCACTCTTCAGTCCTTGTTTCAGTTTAACCTGTCATGAAAAGAAACAATTTTGTAAAAAAATAGCAGTTTGCACGACCATAGATGACTAAACAGGGCTGGAACTGTTCTGTTGATACTTGATAGTTCAAAAATAAGCTACCTTTTCCATTGCGTCGAGATATTGTTCAACCCATTTACTTGTTTTTTCTGCAAGTATCTTTGTCAATGTGTGTTCACCCGCATTAGGAGCATCAGGTACAACAGAATCATATCCAGCTCCTACAAAAAACTGAAATGTCAAATAAGAACAATGATGAATCACAGATGATTAATCTATCGATAGATAATCCTTGTACACATAAAGATGTATGATTCAGAGTGTGACTAACCAGCTTCTTTTGCAATAAAACTTAGCACACGATTAATGAAGTTCCCCAAGTTGTTCAGCAACTCGCTGTTCAATTTGGCTTGCAAATCAGCCCAAGTAAAAAGTGTATCTGATACCTGAGTAAATCACATCAAACATGTTACATGTCAAAAAAATGTGCATACTACCATAAACCTGAACATCAACCAAACAGCCTTCTATACTGACCTCAGGACGGTTCATAAGCAAGTAGTATCGCCATACTTCAGGAGGAATATTTGTATCCTTTGCATCATTACCAAAGACTCCAATACCTTTACTCTTGGAAAATTTTCCTACAGATACAACAATTTCCATGTAACAGACGTTGATGCATATACATCAGAATCTCTTTTCTTTATGAAGCATAACAAAATTCAAAAGCAAATTGATATTAGTGAATAAGCCATGCTCCTATACAGTAGACCATCTAAGAAAACAACGTAAATTATATTGATCAGAAATAATTGTCAAATAGACATTGTATATTGTGTAACATGCACACATTTAACAAAACTCTACCGCAGGAGGGGGGACACCCCCCCCCCCCCCCCCCCCCGGTAGGCATTGCAATAAGAAACTACCAGGATTTGAACGTAGACCAGCAAGGGTAGATCCCCAAGCACACTGCTCTAACCAGTATAACTCGCACATTTACATAAGAATCAATTTTATGAAGCACAAGCAAAAAGTTCATTGGATCATAGCGAATTAGCCACGCTCCTATGCAGTAGGACGTTTAAGAGAAACCATTCAAATTGTATTTATCCGAAATAATGTTTAAATTGGCTGCTTGCTACAACTGTACAAATTAAGACTACGAGAAGCATGTCTGAAGGCAAAAGCCAGAACAACAAGAAGAATGAATCACTACAGTAACTTAACATATCAAGCAACTTTGATGCATAAGCATAAATCCAGCCTCACGTCACTATTTTCTTGCACAAGTTCAATGAGTTAAACAACCAAATGGGAAAATGCTTAGTATTTAGTGCAAACAAAACAAATTTGGTTTTATCAAAAGACCAAACATATTCTCAAGACCAGAGGAACCCCACTTAAAATAAATAAGCATATAGTAAATAGTAATGATCCACATAAACTGAGCACAAATCAACATTAGGCAAGAAATATGTAACCACCATGTCATGTACCTGCTTCATAATTTAAATATTCAGTAACACTTATTGTCTTCATCATTGTCCACTTTTCCCCAGTTCCAAGTAGCGTTGAAGGGAACATGATCTAAAAAGAGCATTTCATCAAATAAAAACATGATCCAAAAGGAGTACAAACATAAGGAAAAAACTGCACTAGTCATAAGTGCCAACAACAAACTTAAAAGCATGGACATTTTTTTGTTCAAATTCTTAACTTGATGCTGGAATCTCCCTTAATGATAATAAAGAATTGAATTTGATCAATTATACAACAAAAATTGAATAAAGACTGGTCAACCATTCGCTTTTGGCTAGAATTTATAGTTTAATATGCATGCTATGTTATATGTTGAAACCCAACCAAACTGTACCCAAAGTATGGCAATCTGTAATGAGCAATTACAATTCATAATTGTGATAAACCTTAACATCATAAAAGGGCAAAAGGATCTAGTTGTTTAGAGATCCAATCATACCAAAACAATATCAAAGTTAGTCATTTTACCGTGTGAAACGGCACATTATCTTTGCCCATAAACTGAAACAACTCTACATTATCAGGATTCTTCCACCACTTCTCCCATTCAGGTGTATAGGATGCCGTAATAGACACATATCCGATAGGTGCATCAAACCAAACATAGAAGACCTGAAATTAATCAAAATGGGGAAAGTGGATATTCCGGTAAATGCAGAAATGCAGAATTTCTATGCACAAACCTTGTCTTTATACTTCTCATGAGGAACAGGAACACCCCATTTAAGATCTCTGGTGATGCAGCGTGGCTTTAGCCCTTCCTTCAACCATGCATTTGTTGCTTGAATAGCATTTTGACTCCACAAACCAGCAACTGAAGTTTCATTGATGTAGTTTACCAGCTTGTCTCTCAATAGAGGAAGCTCCAAAAATAAGTGATCCGTGTCACGAATACGTGGAGTATTCTTACAAACCTACATGAAAAATCACAAGACAAGGCAATTTATAATTGACAATCTTATGATAGATTATATGCTTGCTTAAATCAATTATGCTGACCATGGTTTTAAAGCGGTAATGGCGAGACTAGGCGTTAGACCGCCGCCTGGATGCCTAGGTGGCGCCTAGGCGAGGTAGGTGCCCAAGGCGCCTAGGCGTTGGACCACCGCCTAGACGCCTAGGCGTCGCCTAGGTGCGACGCCTTTAAAAAAGTGATGCTGACAGAGACAAACATGGCAGAGCACAATAAGTAATGTGCATGCTTACCTTGCACTTTGGGTCAATAAGTTCTGTTGGATTCAACAAGGTGCTGCATGTTTCACACTGATCTCCTCGTGCTGATGCGTTGCAGACTTTGTTTGGGCATGTTCCTTCAACAAGCCTATCGGCTAGAAATTTTTGGCACATATCGCAGTAAAGCTGCAAAGCAGGTAAAACTCGCAAAACAGAAACAACATACAAAGATAAATATACAAGTACAGCGCCAGGAATAAGTTATACCTGCTGCATAGTATTTTCTGTGAGCCAATTGTTTTCCATCAATTTATGGAAAATTGCATGGCAGATTTCTGTCTGCTCTGGAGAAGATGTCCGCCCAAACTTGTCAAATTTTATGTTAAACCACTTGTAAACTTCATTGTGGATAGCATGGTACCTACATTTTTCAGAAGGGCAAGCTTCTTATGAAGAAAGTGATTTTTTATGTATTATAAGTACGTTTAGAAGAAATGAATATGGCAAAGCACAAGTGTAACGTTTATGTGCAAGTTACAAAACAAAGTAAAAACAGTGGATATCTGTTATGGGCGCCTTTCTAGGGCGTCAGTACAGGCGCCGACGTCCCTAGTTAGTTAGGATAGTATCCAGAGTTTGTTGCAAATAACAGAGAAGGGCTTATGGTTATCCCTGCAGGGCTTATCTCTTTAGATTGCATATTAGTTAGTTGAGAATATCAAGCTCCTCTGATCTATAAAGAGGGCGGTAGGATGTACTAGGGGAATTATCAAAGAAGTCATACCTGCTGGGTGGCTCCTCTGGCAATCGTGGCTGACTCCCAGTCCAACTCCGGTGACCCTGGGAACCTTCCCAGCCGACCCCCATACCCACTATGTTCCCTTCTTCAATCACATATACTCCTCCACTCCCCTCTGAGATCCCCAAAGAGGCCACACCATATCAATTTGGTAACGGAGACAGACGACACATCGACCATTATGTCTGGCGCCACTAATGATCCTAGCACCTTGTGCGACTCAGCTAAGCTGGACAGAATCTTAGCCCAGCTCACCATTGTGAATTCCCAGATGGACTCACATGACCAGCGCGTAGCAAGGTTGGAGGACAGTTCAGTGGGGATTACAACAGCCGCACCACAGGACACCACGGCATCGGCCCAGAACGAGGTTGTCCACCCCCGAGGCGCAGGCGCTTGTCACCAAGGCCGTGAACCGTGATGCCAATATGGGCGGTAGCGGCATCAACAACAGACTTCATGCCACCGGGAACGTCTGGAGGATGACGCCCCCAAGACCCAAGATCAACTTCCCACATTATGATGGTGAGTCCGGTCCCTTGCCATGGCTCAGCAAATGTGACACCTATTTCAGAGGCATGAGGACATGGGAATATGATAAGGTGTGGCAGGCGTCCCTGCACGAGGGCGTCGCAGCAAAATGGTTCTACACCCTCGAACGCGACACTGGTGGTGTTCTCACGTGGACACGCTTCTCTGAATTTGTCCACACGTGGTTTGGGCCTCCCCTACGCACTAATGGCATGGCCGATCTAAAGGAACTCCACCGAACCGGCTCTGTTGAGGAGTACCAGCGACAGTTCCTCAGGTTGTTGTGCCGCTGTGTGACATGTCCCAGCAGCAACAGACGGACATGTTCACAGACAGTCTGGGGGAGCCTCTACGCACCGACGTCGAACTACAACGGCCAACCAACCTGCAGCACGCCCTGCGCCTGGCTAGGACCTAAGAGCAGTGTATGCTCACCACCACGAGCTCCACCAACCCTCTCATTCGGCACCAGCAGCAGCGCCCAAATCCCGGGTGGTTTCAGGGGCCCGACCAGCGACCTCGACACCGAGCCGACCATGTCTCTGTCGCCTCTCCCCCGATGAAATCGCAGCCAAGCGCGCCAGCGGAGAATGCTATAATTGTTCAGAGAAATATTCTCCGGACCACAAATGTGCAGGCCGCGGCATGTTCCTGCTCGAACTGGAAGATTAAGCTACACAAGCTGAGCTTGCTCTGCCAGAGGACCTGGGCATCTCTCTTCATTCCTTGACCGGGATTGACGTCACCGACACACTCCACTCCCGGTCACCATCAACGGCAGCACACTCATCGCACTGGTTGACTCAGGATCCACCCATAACTTCCTCTATGTGATACTACTGCTGCACGACTTGGTTTGCAGGTCACTCCATTAGCCGGCCTCTCGGTAAAATTCGTGAACAGTGAGCAAATATTCAGCCATGGGCACACCATAGCAACTCTCACCATCAGCACCAAAGACTTCACCAGCACATGCTATTCTCTACCCCTGGACAGCTTCAACATAGTACTAGGGGTGGAGTGGTTGCAATCACTGGGCCCCATCGTCTGCAACTTCGATACACTCACAATGGCGTTCTAGCATCAGGGCCGTTTGGTGCGCTGGACCGCCGTTGAAGGCACGCCAACCCGCTGCACAGCCATGCCTGTCGGACATGAAACTCCTAGAGGCACTCCTGACCTCCTCCGACTTGTTCGAAGAACTACAGGGCCTTTCCCACCACGCCGTCACGACCATCGGATCAGACTACTGCCAGGAACAACACCCATGGCTGCTAGGCCATACTGGTACCCCCAGCTACTCAAAGACAAGATCGAGTGCCAATGTGACCAAATGCTTCGGCAAGGCATCATCCGTGAATGCACATCGGTGTTCTCCTCCCTAGTGCTGCTGGTAAAGAAGGCCGACAAGACATGGCATTTCTGCATCGATTACCGTGACTTGAATGCGAAGACCGTCAAAGACAAGTTCTCCATATCCGTGGTGAATGAACATCTCGATGAACTGTGTGGTTCCCACTTCTTCACCAAGCTCGATCTCCACAGTGGGCACCACCAAGTTCGCATGCACCCAGAGGATATTGACAAGACTGCATTTCGGACTCATTGCGGTCACTTCGAGTTCCTGGTCATGTCATTCGGCTTGACTAATGTGCCATCCACATTCCAAGCATTAATGAATGAAGTCCTCAAGCCCTTCATCCGGAAATTCGTATTGGTCTTCTTCGACGACATCCTGATCTACAGTTCTTCATGGACAGCACATCTACAGCATATGAAACAAGTGTTCCAGCTTCTGCGTGACCACGAACTGGCTCTCAAACGCTCCAAGTGTTCCTTCGCAGCACAGTCTGTGGCATACCTTGGCCATGTGATCTCCAGCCAGGGCGTTGCAATGGATCCCTCCAAGATTGCTGTTGTGGAATCATGGCCACGGCATCGTTCGCTGCGACCTCTGCACGGTTTTCTCGGTCTCACAGGCTATTATCGCAAATTCATAGCAGGTTATGGCGCGGTGGCAGCTCCGCTTACAGCACTGTTAAAGCGTGAGGCATTCCGATTGACTGATGATACTGAAGACTCATTTCAGCGGCTGAAACAGGCCTTAATGACATCTCCATTACTGCAGATGCTGGACTTTGCTCAGGACTTCATAATTGACTGTGATGCTTCCACCTTCCAGGTTGGGCTTTGGTGCGGTTCTACATCAAGGAGATGGTGTGATAGCTTATTTCAGCCGAGCTGTTGCCCAACATCATAGAAACTACCGGCATATGAACGCGAACTGATTGGCTTGGTGAAAGCAGTCGTCATTGGAGGCCTTGTGTCTGGGGTCGCTCGTTCAAAGTCCGTACAGCTCACAATCCCTTCAGTTTGAAGTATCTCTTGGACCAGCGACTGTCAACCATTCCTCAACATACTTGGGTAAGCAAGTTGTTCGGCTATGACTTCACATTTGAATACAGAGTTACAGACCAGGGAAACTCAATGGCGCGGTGGACGCGCTGTCCCGATGTGATGAGGATGGTCTGGCTGTCAACACTATATCTATACCAACCTTTGAGACCTTTGACACCTTACGGGTTGAGGCAGCAGCTGATCCCCAGGTGGCTGAACTGCAGCAGCAGCTGGCTGCTGGCACCGCCAAACCTGGATGGACACAGACTGATGGGCTGCTCCTCTTCAATGGCAAAAATTTTGTGCCCAATGCCTCCACCTTGTGGCCGCACCTGCTGGCCCATGCTCACGACGCTGGTCATGAAGGCATACAAAAGACGTTGAACAGATCCGTATTCTATAATCCATAGGCGCTCCGACGTGTTCATGACTTTATTCGCAGCTGCGCCATATGTCAACGAAACAAGACTGACCACATACATCCAGCCAGTCTGCTTCAACCTTTGCCGGTGCCCTCGGCCATTTGGAATGACATCTCCATAAATATCATTGGGGGTTTCCTCGAGTTGCTGGCAAATCTGTGATTTTGACTGTGGTGAACATTCTCTAAGTTTGCTCATTTCATACCTCTTGGCCATCCATATACTGCTGCATCAGTGGCTAAGGCTTTCTTTGATGATATTGTTCATCTCCATGGGATACCTTGTTCAATTGTCAGCAATCGGGATACAATCTTCACAAGCGTTTTTGGACTAAGCTCTTCAAGATGGCCGGTGTGAAACTGCATATGAGTTCAGCAATCCACCCACAGACAGATGGCAGTCTGAGGTGGTGAATAGCGTCATTACCATATGCCTACGCTGCTTGGCAAGAGACCGACAAAAATCATGGCTCTGGTGGCTCCCCTGGGCGGAATTCTGCTACAATTCCTCCTATCAAACAGCCATCCGGTGCTCTCTCTTCAAGGTAGTATATGGCAGAGAGCCGCCGGCTTTGCTGCCCTACCAACCAGGGTCTTCCTATATTGCAGCTGTTGACACACAGCTCCAGGCACGGGATGAGTTACTAGCTGATGTACCGGAAAGGCTCATTCAGGCACAGGTGACTATGAAGGGCTATCAGCGAAGACCCCTTGAGTTTGCTGTCGGAGACTGGTTATGGTTACGTCTGCAGCAGCACACAGCAGTTGGGGTCATCACAGCAGCTCCATCCAAACTCGGACCCAAGTATTTTGGGCCCTATCAGATTCTACAGCGCATTGGCACCGTCTCATACAAACTTCAGCTTCCACCACGTGCTAGAATTCACGACGTTTTCCATGTCTCTTTGCTTAAAAAGTATGAAGGTGCAACCCCCTCAAAGGTTGTTCCAATGCCCGAGCTGCTAAATGGTCGTGTCATCCCTACACCAGAGACAGTCCTGCGTGCTAGGTTAAACAGGAGAGTTTGGGAAGTCCTTGTCAAATGGACTGGACATTCACAGGAAGATGGTTCATGGGAGCAAGTTGAGGACTTCAAGCAGTGATACCCATCGACAGAGCTCGTGGACGAGCTCTCTGTCGGCGAGGGGGGAAATGTTATGGACGCGTTCCTAGGGCGTCAGTATATGCGCCGGCGTCCCTAGTTATTTAGGATATTATCCCAAATAACAGGGAAGGGCTTATCCTTCTCCCTGCAGGGCTTATCCCTTTAGATTGCATATTAGTTAGATGAAAATATCCAGCTCCTCTGATCTATAAAGAGGGTGGTAGGATGTACTAGGGGAATTATCAAAGAAGTCATACCTGCTGGGTGGCTCCTCTGGTCATCGTGGCTGACTCCTAGTCCAACTCCAGTGACCCTGGGAACCCTCCCAGCCGACCCCCATACCCACTGCGTTCCATTCCTCTATCACATCTACTCCTCCACGCCCCTCTGAGGTCCCCAAAGCGGCCACGCCATATCAATATCATAGAAGCCCAATTTTAAAAGATATTGAAGATATATAAATGATGAACTCTAACAAAATTGCAGCATTACATACATTCAGTAATTCCAGATTGAACACACAAAACAAACCAGATGATCAATAATTAAGTTACCAACCAGACAACCAACTTCTTCCTCTGATCACAAATATAGGTCATTTAGAACAGAGGGAGAGGGGCACAGTCTTCAATGTAATGCTTTGACATGCAATTTTTGTTAAAATATACTATTTTAAACATGGAAGATTATGCATTATGAATGTATTTTCCATAATGAAAATAGTAACATCAACCATGTGTTGTAAATCTATGCTAGTTTTCAGTTTCGTATACTAATGGTCCAAGTTAAGAAAGTCTTACAACAAAAAAACAGCAACAAAGCCTTTTGTCCCAAGCAAGTTGGGGTAGGCTAGAGTTAAAACCCAATAGAACACACAAGTAAGAAAGTCTTACTGCATAGTCTCCTAAAACAACCTACATTCGGAATCAAAGATAGTATTCCATACATCAAATCATTTATCAACAGAAATCTAGGCACCAACTAGCTTCTGTACCGCTGGTCCTGTTCAATGTGATTCAGGAAAAGTCTATCCGGAATTCAGCAATAGAATCGATTGAAGAAAACCAATCAACTGATATGCTAAAACTTTACCACTTTGTCCCGCAAGGGCAGGTGCAGCTCATGGCTCTTAACAGACATTATGAGCAGTTAACAAAATCTCTTATCATGGAGTGTGGGCAGTTGCATGATGAATCGGGGCTCTGGCAGGCGTTGGGACCAAGGGCTGGCCTTCTATCCAGACTGCACTGTCGAACGGCTACCCGAGCCAAAAATAAATAACTGAAATATGTTATACATGCTTTGGACAGGTAAATGCTTAAACAAGCTCCTAAATTGAAGCATCTGTCAAATGGTTAGTTCCATTGTAGGCTGGAACTATTGCAGACAAGCTTAAGGACGTGACGCTTGCCCTGTCTCTCTCTTTAAGAGCCCACATAAACATCTTTGCACTGTACTGTACACACCCTGAGTCCCTGCTTATTGGCTTACTGTAGTTCTCAAGTATTATAGTGCGCATTAACATACTTCCGTTCTACTGCAACCTCAGACAGCTCGAGAGGAATTAAACCAAACCAATTTCTCAACAACAAGTAAGAAAGGTGATGACAAACAGAGGCGGGCTTACTTATCGCAGATCTCCTTGGGCGTGCACTTCTCCTCCATGGCCTTCGTCTCGGTGGCGGTGCCATACTCGTCAGTCCCGCATATGTAGATAGCGTTGTAACCCCGGAGCCGGCAGTATCGCGCGAACACGTCGGCGCTGAGCACACCTGCGCACAAGACCGTCGAAATGAATCCCCATCACACGGGAAACAGGAAAGGGACAGAAACGGATGAGAAAAAAAAATCGGGGGCAGGCGGATGCTCACAGCCGATGATGTTCCCGAGGTGGGGGACATTATTGACATAGGGAAGTGCGCTGGTGATAAGTATGTTGCGCCGGCCGGGAATCGGCAGCTTAGGCGGCGGCGGGGACGACGCCATCGGGAAAGAAGAGTTTAGGGCTAAGCTAACAGGATGGCTAGTTGTGCGAGACTGCGAGTGGGTCAGTCAGACAGTCACTCGGTCTCCTCTGAAGCCTAACCCGGTCTCCCGCTGAACACGGGTCCCACCTGTCAGAACTCAGAAATAGCTCGAATCGTAAAGCATCCTCTGGTGCTATGCTCAGCTCTGCCGCGCTTGTCGTCTGCCCGACTACCGTCGGCTCTCTCCGCCGCCGTTGACACCTGGCGAAATAGATGAGTCCCCTGTCTCCGTCAATCCCACGGATGAGAAAAGTTAGGGGATAAGATGCAGCTGATTAGGGATTTCTTCGTTTGTGGGTAAGTTCTAGGTTGGTAGTTTGCATGTTTTGATCAACTAGTCTCGACCCAGTCCTTGGATTGCATGTTTGCCAGCCAGTGGATTTTGAGCATTTCAGGACGGAGAAGATCATATCAACGCTGAATATCTTGCTTTGCTGGTTAGTAATCTCTGTGTGTGCAGTGCAATTAATCCTGCTGTGCCGTATCCTTCTGGTTTGAAGAATTTTGGTTTGTGGTTGCATTGCATCGAACCGAGCAAGTTTCTATAACTGAAACCTGAAGGATTCCAGACTCAACTTTTTGCGCGGCAATTGTGCTCGAATTTGCCAGTATGCCATCAGATAGTTTTGTGTTGCTTTTTGACTTTTTTTCAGATGAACTTTAACCTGGAATTAAAATGGTTTGGTACAGAAAACTCAAGCTTTTGATGCAGGCGTCCACAGCAAGATAATGTTCCCTTCGCTTCGTTCAGTCTCCGGTACCTTCAAAAGCTGCTTAATGAACTTCACTTTATTCTTCGGTGTTGAAAAAAAACTGTCAAAGATAACAACGAAGCCTTTTATGAAACTGAAACAGCTAGAAAAGATCAGGTTTCAGTTTTTATTATTATGGAAAATGGTCATCTAAGAGAAGTGCAGAAGAAGAGTGAGCTTCAATCCTCTGAACAAAATGGTCGCGGCCTTTAGAAACGAGCACACTCTACTGATCAACTAACGTAACCTAGTGGTAGAGTGCAAGTTTTAGTGGTTAGCCTTCTACGTATTCTAGATTTGCTTTTCTGCTGCTGTGTGTGGGCACGTTCTGTTGCTTCCTGAAAAAAAACAGTGGGAGTTCCAAACAAAATGATCCCGGATGATAATGCATAAAAAGGATTACTGAGAACCACACCGTTGTAGCTTAACCTACAATCTAATACCCATTGTCAAGTAGCATTACTTCATAATCATGGGGCACTCAGGAGATAAAGTCCATTGCACATCGGATTGAGAAGGGAAAGGTACAGGCAATTAACACGCCGGTACATCATGTTGTTTGGTTCGTGTCACATTACTAAAAGCTGAGTACATGTGTCCCTGATTCATAGCAAGGACACAACGAGCACTCTGCAGCTTGACCTACAAATTAACGCTCGTGTGGGCTATCACCGCAATAACATTATCGCACATAGGGAATGAAAGGGAAATGCACCGAGACACTCTACATCGTGAGGGGTTAGGTCCGCGTCCAAAAATTCAGAAAAAAATCATGTTCGTGATTGAAATTATTTTTTTGTTTGAAACCATGATTGAAATTATTGGCTCTGGACAAGCATGATTAGTGGGGTTAATCTTGATCTGACTAGTAACAACTAGCACTGACGTTGTGGTATTCTGAATTCTGACCTCCACATGTTTCCAACAACCAATTCATGCATCATCGTTAGCTCAATAGGTGGAAATAATACCGCAAATATTTATTCCAGGCATGTCGGCTCCAATTGGGGATGAAATGAAGCAACAAATTTCATTTCACTGAACAAAGGGTGCATACAATGGGCGGTCTTGAGCTTGAGATGATGAATGTAAAAAAAAATTAAAACACGGATCTTAGCTCTATGCTCGAGATAAAAAGACATAGTTGATTGGTGAATTAAATACTTTAATTGGTGCAATAAATACAGTAAGACACATATTTTAAACACACCCACTGTATTGTATCTTAGTCGTGTCCTGTACAATAGTGCTTAGTTCCTTACAAGGGGTTTAGGGTTGTACATGTCCTAATCAACATCTTTGCTTTACTCCTACCAAAAAGGAGTCATTCTAGGGGTTAGCAATCCAAACCTAGTGCCACTTTTTTTCAGTTTGGATACAGTGGGAAAAATATTATTGCCATTTCCCTTGCAAAAGAGTGGTGGTTCTAGAGTAGCTAAGCTGATAAAGAAAGATTGATTTTGTGCCACATCTATGTTGATCAGACTAGTCAGAAACTCCCAGTTTGTAATAATCAACTTCTTATCCTTACTGCCTAGTACAATCCACTAACTGAAACAGGATACTTGAAGGAGGCAAAAGGCACAAGAAAGCATCCACACGTTTCTAAGACCCAAAGATTGATCTGCTCAGATCTTATCCGGAGCTTTCACAATAAATAAATTGACTATTGAGTAAATTAAAGTAACTACTGTCCGGTCCTCTAAACATGTTTTAATAACAAGAAAATATGCTCAAAAGCTAACTCAAGGACTATATGTAATAAGGCAGAAGCCATTGGAATTCGGAAAAAAGGGCGGCAGTAGAGACCCAAGAACAGGTCCACGCGTTCTGGACACCCAGAATAGAGTGGATTTCTCCCGACTTCATCTATAATTTCCAAACTGTTTTTGACTTCCATGAGTGAGCTGGTTACTAACTTTATCTTGGAAAAAAATATATCTTTGAAGAAGACGTATACATAAGCCCT
Organism: Zea mays; assembly: GCF_902167145.1. Lineage (NCBI taxonomy): Eukaryota > Viridiplantae > Streptophyta > Magnoliopsida > Poales > Poaceae > Zea > Zea mays. The sequence continues at coordinate 26,666,528 of NC_050096.1, forward strand.
CTCAAGGGAAAAAAAGAAGATATTTCCCAACCATATTGACTAATGATTACTTTCCAGATCACCTATATACATACATAGTCACCAGCTTTTTATCTCGGAAATCGACTCTGACAGCAAAACATATATGGGCACGACCTGGCTCCCTTCGGAAATAAAATATGGGCATGAACTACCACTGACTGATAATTAATTTAGAGCAGGAGTAGATCACACAGAAGAGAAGGGGTAGGTTAGCGCTCTGTTGGCTCCTCCACCTTTTGCTAAGAGTTTTTTTTTCCTTTAGTGTCCTGATAAAGAAGCAAAACCCGCGGTGCTTCTCTCCCCTCTGCTGCCATTTGGAACCTTGGAGTCCATGCCCACCCAATAATCCAATGAGTAATTCTGCGGCGAAGCAGACGACAAAGGGACGGCTCCTTCCCTCGTCAACATCAGCAACGACATATAGTGGGCCGGGGCGTTACACGCCTTCAGTGTGCAACAACAATGTATCTCTCTCTCTCTCTGGCCGTTTGTTTCCTCGGTGACGGTTACGAACGCGGCGCGCACAGCTGCTAGCTTCTGGGGTTGTGATCAGGTGCAGCGTATGCAGTTGCAGTTGCAGTGTGCCTTGGAAGAGACGAGTACGAGACGACCCTTTCCTCCCCCTGCTATGCTAGTAGCTACTAGTAATAATCCCTAACAATATCCGACTGCCCAATCAACGTTGCATTTAACGCATCGTCCTGTCACCCCTGCTAGCTGTGCATGTTCACAGAGAAGATTGATCCTCGATCGTCTTCGGTTGATCATCATACCCGGCCTTTTAATTAACTGCGCGATGCCTTTTTCTTTTTTCTTTTTTTTTTGAAATATCTAGCCAGGACAACATAGTTAGTCTGGTGCGAATGATGCCACAGTTTACCGACCTGCACTGGACCTTTTCGCCTGTATGTAATAATAATCTAGCGGTAAAAGATCGATGCTCACTCGCTTGCTTGGAGCAAACGGTTGTTTGCGACGCGACACGGGCACACGGCTCCGAAGAAAAGGTCCATCGATCGCCGAATTTTGCAGTCGCTCTCGTGCCAGGTCGACCGGTGTCTCTGTGCTCTTACTGGTGATGACTCCGGGACACGGCTCCATTTGTCACCCCGGCCCGGCCGCGACCGCGATCGTGCCGCCGCCTTCTCTTCAACAGCACTCATCTATCGCGCTAGCTCCACTTCACACGGTCAATTCCCCTCGCGTAAGCCAAGCGTTGGGGTGATCCTGAAGAAACCGGCCGGCCTGCAGGCGCCATATAATCCCAACCACACCGCATCGTTTGGATGTGCAGTTCTTCGTATCCACACCGCATCTAGCTAGCTTGTGGCCAAGTGTTCGAGATAGCATTGCCGGCCGGGGGGAGCAAGAGATATGGGTAGCTTGGGAGAGGTCGGTGATGGCAAGGAGATATTCCATGGCCATGGCCATTCTGACCCTGTCGTCGACGAGCTCAACCGTCTGCAGAATCTCCTCAGAGGTTTGTTTGTGTTTTTTTGCATAGCACATATGCATGCATATATGACGATCGTTCAGTGAGCTCACGCGTCGTCTCAGTTAGGCTACTCTTTTCTTCCATAACAAACGCTAGCTAATGCCTAATGGTTAATTATTGTGCAATTCGAATCATGGGTAAGTTACGGTTTTGATTCCAATTACTATGGGCTATGGCCTAACTGTTTCACCATTATATATAGACCGTGTTAGCTTATATATGTAGTCGTCTGACACGTGCCAGTGCTGCAGTGCAACTATGTATACACACGTTGGAATTTGCACACGTACTTCACAGGTCACGGCCTTGTTACACAGGTTATATAGAGCCTGCGAAGAAGCGGCTTTCACCTCTATGAAAAAAGTCTAATGAAAACGAGTAGTGCAGTATTCTAACTCATCTGTACGAATGAACTCGCTTAATTTTATTCCAGCGAAAAGATTATATAGGCGTGTGCTATTAAATTTATCATATGCCATGGCGCAGCTCACCTGGATTATTACTCTATAGTACTAGCTATTGAAATTAACTTAGTAGTGATCTGAGAGCTAGGGTGCCGTATGCTGAAAATAAATTTGGAATAACGACGCATAAATATTAGCTATTATATATGTTTCGGTGAAACACTCAATATACTCTAGAAGTACGATCACTTTATCTACACACACACACACAAAGTCTTATCTTGCATGTTTTGAGATGTGCTAGTCAACTTTAATCGGATGAAACTACATTTTCTACTGTACATAAGGAAGCACGAAGAGTGGTGCAAGTAACCGCATTCTTGTGGGTAGGTAGGTGGAGAGATTTGCTCAGATTCTAAGTAACAGGCGTGACAAAACCTTGGAAATTTTTCAGTCTAGATGTGGTTGGTAGGACGTCAAGGGATTGAACGGAGAATAAGTAAGCACGCATAGTTGGTAGGGTGTCTATTAGCACCCGCCATTCTGCCTTCTAAATATGTCCTCTCTTTTCTATTAAATATGACTGGCCGGAACCATAGTTTGTAGCTCAGTTATATCATCAAAGAACTGAGGACAGTTGTGTCTGCTGTCGACGGTACAGGTTCCTGGTTTTGTGGCCTATATATGAATTAGCCGTTTGATTCATAGTGCGAATAATTTTAGAATTTGTTTTTTTACTGCTGTCGAGTTTAACCCTTTTTACGGTGGTGGATTCACCCAATCTCTTTTCTGAATTATTGTACTGCGTGAACCATCATGTCTAACTTTACTTTTTTTATAGTGACCATATATACTCTAACATTTAGTAAGCCTAGAAACTGCTTTCCAAATATTTAGTTGAGACACACGTCACTAGCTTTTATCGAATTACTTTTCAGTCACGCCAAAACGACTGTGAAAGAAATTTTGTGGACCTTTGGCTGAAGAATATCTTTTCTAAAGAGTATTTATAGAAATGAAAAAGGGCTGTTACGTCTATTTGAAACTAATGTTTGGTGTTTCGTGCAGAAAAGGAAAGAGAGCTAGGACATGCATACAGTGAAATCAAAGGCTTGAAGGTGACGGAAGCTCTGAAGGACAAGGCTATTGCTGAGGTGAATTTTTTAACGTTTTACCATCGGCCAAAGGTGAAAACCCTATAAGGAAAATACAAGACACATATGCACCACAAATAAAACAATTCTTGGATCTTAACACAAAGCGAATTCTATAGTCTCGGAGTGGGACGTGCCATGGTCAATACTTTTAAGTTTGAACCTTGATACATCGACCAATAGATATGATAAGTCGATCAGTACCTCCCATCCCACTACGGAAACATTTTCATGGCTCATTGTGGACTAAGAGAATACCTAGCTACTCGACTACTTGCCATCCCTTTTAATTTGCTTGAACTCCTTTGCATTGTGCGTTGCTAGTTAACTTCCACTTCCCACTGCAAAGTGAATGCAACTTTGAATAAAGATGCCTAATCCTTACATTACTATTGTTCATTTCTTGTAGCTGAGCAAGGAACTAAAGAGACAGGACGAGAGGATGAGAAGTATGGAGAAACAACTTGAGCAGAAGGTTAATTAGCTCTATCATTTTGTGCTTTTAATGTCCTTTTAGATCTTACTATTTACCATTTTTCATACAAATCTATTTGCACTCGCAGAATCTAGAAGTGAAAAGACTAAATAACGAGCGTAAAGAAGCATTGTCTGCGCAGTTCGCTGCAGAGGCGACACTTAGAAGGATCCACTCTTCTCAAAAAGATGAGGAATCAGTTCCATTCGACGCCATCATAGCGCCCTTGGAGTCAGACATAAGAAAATACAGACATGAGGTAGTCTCAACACACAATTTTCACCATCAAAGCACAAATAGAACTTTTGCAGTTTACTTAAATTAGAAAATATAGACATAGTTTACTTAAACTTTTTTTGTATATGGATGCTTTTCTGTACACCAGATTGCAGTGCTACAAGATGACAAGAAGGCACTAGAACGACATCTAAAGTTGAAGGAGGTGGCGCTTGTTGAAGCAGGCAACATTTTGCACACCGCGCTTGAAAGGGCACTCATAGTAGAGGATGTTCAGAATCAGAACATTGAATTGAAGAAGCATATGGAGATATACCATGTAAATACACTCATTACCTGATTTTTTGTGTGTGCTTTTGTAAAGTTGTGGAACTAATTCTTTTTTATTATAATGTGTATGTAGGAAGAGAATAAATTGTTAGAGAAGGCTAACAGACAGAAGGTGCTAGAGGTTGAGAAGCTCACACAAACAATTAATGAGCTTGAAGAGTCCATTCTCGCAACCGGTGAGGTTGCCAATGTGGTCCACTTCTACCAGAATCAAGCTACAAAGTTGAATGTACATGCCATACTTGTGCTCAAGTCATTTAAATGTTGGATTCCATGAATTTTACTTATTTATAAGATCTTTACAATTTTAGGAGGAAAAGAGGACCCTTGAGAGGGAGCTAGCTCGAGCAAAGGTTTATGTCAATCGTGTTGCATCCACAGCAGCAAATGAATGGAAAGATGACTCTGACAAGCTCATGCCAGTCAAGAGATGGCTAGAAGAACGAAGGCTCCTGCAGGTACCATATTGAGTCATATTTGAAATGATGGCCATTGTCCATGGCCTGATGTTGTTATAATTATTGTATATGGTGAATTGATGGATTAATAATCATGCAGGGAGAAATACAGCGATTGCGTGACAGGATAACAGTAGCAGAGAAATCTGCAAAGATTGAAGCCCAACTTAATGTAAGCAAGCTAGTGTTTATATAAAAGCAACTATTTTAAGCAATTTAAATCGAACAAACCTTAAAGTATATTTTCTTTAATGTTGGTTTGTTTCCTAGGATAAACTCAAAAGGAGGCTCAAGTCGCTTGAAGAGGATATGAGAAATAAAACATCCAATTCGTCTACAAAAGAAATTAATAAACAAGCCACTCCTAAAAGATCATTGTCTCAACCAAAACAACCTAAAACAATGAGAGTGTTACCTCAACTATATTCACCTGAAGTCGTTGACAAGAGAAGGCCTATATCTCAACCAAGGGCATCAATGGTAGGGAAAGTATTGAAGCAACCTAATTCAGAAATCGAGCCTACAAAGAAAAGTACAGTTGTTAAGCGATTTGATAGCCCTGGAAGGAGAACAATTTCTAGTAAAGAAGAGTGTCCCATGAAAAATCAACTATGGGCATCAAAAACCAAAACAGATGTTATTGTTGGGAAAGAGAACAAAGTACAAAAGCCAAATTCCAAGGCACGTTTAAATGCTTCACATTCACAAGGCCATGTGGACACAAAAGTATTTGATGGAAATGATGAATATGGACTTCAAAATAGTGAACATCATGAAGCCATGGCAAATGAGAGAAATGGGAATAGCTCGAGTGATGAAAGTAGCCCTTAGAACAACAAGACAAGTTGGAGTGTTGGGGTTTACTTTTGCATGAAGACACAAAATGGAAGCACAAATAACATTATTATGTACAGGTAAATGTTCTAAATTCTCCATTATATGCTTGGTACTTCTTGAATAATTCATTTACTAGTTGTCTTTGAAGTTGATGTCTCTTTTCCCTTTTATTTTGGGACTGTGGAAGCTGAAATTCTTCAAGTCATTTTATATAAAACCTTATGACACCTAAAACATTTATCTAAAACTATTTATTTATCTCTCTTCCTTACAGATGTAGCATGACTTATTTTAAAGGAAGCGTGTGCCCATCTACATCTATTTTATTCTGCCCGGGAGATTGCTTGAACAACAAAACTAGTTGTGGTGTCATCATTTTGTTTTGTCTCTTTGTTCTCTCATGTACATACAAACTATACCTCAAACTTTACAAATGTAATTTTGTGCGACTATTGAAAAAATCAATATGTGCTTTTTTGAGGAATTGGTTACTTTATAAAATAAAAAGGTGTCTAATGTAATAGAAGCAACAGAGAAAAAAGTGAAGGGTGTGAATCAATAAAACCATGGATGTTGAATGTTGATGTTTCTCGTTAGCTTTCTCATTTGTAACCATGTTTGAGTCTGTCCTATCCTATTTGCCTGTCTTTGAGTTCCATTTAATATAAAGCCACACAAATCCAAATGTACAAGAGTGTGTGACTACTATTAAATTAAGAATTTAGTAAGATTTAAATGTGAATGACCTAAGTAAACAACCATCTAAAGTGTCACAATATCATTTTCTATTCAACAACATCATTTTCTATTCAATTGCTATATAGTTAAGAAATCAAACATATTTTTTCTATAATATTCCTTTATATTTAATGATAAAAAGAGTTAAATTAAGTTTTGTAGGTTTTGTAAAATAATATTCATAGGCACGACATGATGTATATCCATCATTTGGTTGCAAGAATCTTATGTTCATAATTGGATTGCTTAGATGTTTGAACTATTTAAGCAAAAATAATATAATGATTATATTATGAATTTTTCATTCCTTGAAAAGAACATTCCTTGTCCCACCTCATGCAATCCCCCATCTCAATCCAATCTCAGTCTTAACGAATTTTGCAACATTTCATTCACCATAGCACTAGCATTGGACGGATGGACATTGAGAAGGCTAATCACCAGTCTAATCTAGACACAAAAGTAGCAATTAAGACAACATATTGTGACCAAGAGATGTGCTCAGCTCAGACAATTACTGATATTTCTCTAGAGCTCATGCAAAAATAGTCTTCCATGGAGGCATATAAGTAATGGTAGTCCAAGCAGTTGTATAGAAGCCAAAAATGTCACCAAACATTAGCATCATGTTATAAACAATATTCATCGAATATATATTTTATAGTGTTAGAAAAAATAATTAGACTTGGTCAAATCCACCAAACTATGTTGTAAGTGTTAGAAATTAATTGGACTTAGTCAATTTTAATTTTAATTCAAATAAATCTGAAGGCATATATTAATATTTTGACAAAATATTAACTCGATAATAGGTTGCTACTATGTATACACATGGTAAAGCTGAGAGAGGTGAAAAGCATGATTGATGTGCTGTGCCGAGCTTGGTCATGGTATAATATGTACAAATAAGCATCTAGTAGTGAGCCCTAGTTAGTCATGATGGTTAGCTAGTTCAAGAGGGGGAATTGGCGAACTAGGTTAGTCTTTGCTGCTAGGGATGGGAGTGATGCTTGTTACGACAAGGTTGGTGAGTGTACTGGATTGTCACCTTTAAAAAAACAACAGCCACTTCCCACCCCATTAAACTCACTCCACCCAAATCTTCCACCAAAGCTATGAGAGATGGAGTGTTTGAGCAACCTCTAATAGCCCCCACCTCAAAACAAGTGTGGATTCTCAAACCTAACCATTTTAAGCGCCCACTTGATGCTTTGCCCAACGTCTCTAGTGTCCCCTTCCTAGAGCACCACTACCATCCAAAGTGAACCATGCCCACAAAAAAGAACTCCACCCACGAGAGAGGTGAGGTACCACTATGTGTATTGCAAGATGGATGACCATTTGGTTGAGTTTTGCTTTAGAAGGAAGAGAGATAAGTGATGGGGTTTTGAGGGAAACAAGACGAGTGTGTACCACATTTCTCATGGTATACATAGTCCTTCTATTCAAAGATGTGTTGCTAGGCCTAGAGGTGCTTTGCCTTAGGTTCATAGGTCTCAAGAAACAATATCATGTGGTGGTTGAGTCCAACGGGGTGTTGGTTCATGAACCGTATGAACAAACACCCTGTCACAGAGGCTTTGGTTCCCACAACTCTAGCATACCACTATTTCCTTCTTGTGGAGATTGCTACCCCTATGAGACTTGGGATGTTTGGTGTTTTTCCTAACGCTTTTCATGGTCAAATGCAACGACACTAGTATCCTTCACAGTTTTCTAACCTTAGTGTTGTGCTATTTTCTCACTCATTGTCCTTTTATTGATATAGAATAGAGGCCTAGAGAATCTATTTCTCATGGATTCCAGTTGTCCACACCACATAACCAGAAACACAAGATAGTTCTCCAACCCCGACCCCATAATTGGAAAGGACATCTGTCGGGTACCATAATTAGGGGTACCCCCAACACTCCTAAACACGGCTGGTAACCACCATCAGTGCAAGCTGCAGAGACTGATGGGCGCAATTCAGGTCAAGGCTCCGTCTACTCAAGGGACGCGATCTCGCCTCGCCCGAGCCCAGCCTCAGGCAGGAACAGTAGTCCCAAACGAATTCACGCCTCGCCTGAGGGCCTCCTCAAGCAACGGGCGCACCCTCGACTCGCCCGAAGCCCAGCTCGGGCAGGCTTCGTTGTGAAGCAACCTTGGCCAAATCGCCTCACCAACCGACCGTGTCGCGGGCGCATTCAATGCGAGGATCGCCTGACACCTTATCCTGACACACGCGCCTCAGTCGGCAAGGTCGAAGTGACCGCAGTCACTTCGCGCTCCCACTGACCGACCTGATAGGAAAACAACGCCGCTCGCCCCTCTCCGACTGATGTGCCACCCGCCAGGGTGAGGCTGACAACGGCTAAGTCCAGCCTCAGGCGCAACAGGAAGCTCCGCCTCGCCCGACCTTGGGCCTCGGCCTCAGGAGGAGGTCTCCGCCTCGCCCGACCCCAGGGCTCGGCCCCCGCCTCGGCCTCGGAAGGTGGTCTCCGCCTCGCCCAACCCCAGGGCTTGGCCTCAACCTCAACCTCGGAAGGTGGTCTCCGCCTCGCCCGACCCCAGGGCTCGACCTCAACCTTGACCTCGGGAGGAATCGCGTCCTCGCTTGACCCCGGCCTCGGCCTCAGCAGGAGTCTCCGCCTCGCCCGACCTTGGGCTCGGACCAATCGCGCCGTAGGGGATACATCATTACCCTACCCCTAGCTAGCTCAGGCTACGGGGGAACAGGACTGGCATCCCATCCAGGCTCGCCCCGGTAACAAGTAATGATGGCTCCCCGCGTGCGTCCATGACGATGATGGTTCTCAGCCCCCTACGGAAGCAAGGAGACGTCAGCAAGGTCCCGGCAGCCCCGACAGCTGTGCTTCAACAGGGCTCAAGCGCTCTTCCGACGGCTACGACACCGCGCACACAGGGCTCTAGCACCTCTCCGACAGCCATGTTGGCATGTACATAGGGCTCTGGCTCCTCTCTGCCGGACACGTTAGCGTATAGCTACACCCCCATTGTACACCTGGACCCTCTCCTTGCATCTATAAAAGGAAGGTCCAGGGCCCTCATGCGGGAGGGTGGTCGCGTGGGAGGACAAGCTGACGAACAGGCTCGCTCTCTCTCTCTCCCTCGCGAACGCTTGTAACCCCTACTGCAAGCGCATCCCCTCTGGCGTAGGATAACACGAGCCGCGGTTTTCCCCCTTGTGTTCCATCTCGCGCCAACCCATCTGGGCTGGGACACGCAGCGACAATTTTACTTGTCGGTCCAGGGACCCCCCGGGGTTGAAACACCGACAGTTGGCGCGCCAGGTAGGGGCCTGCTGCGTGTTGACGAACAACTTCCCGTTGAGCTCCAGATGGGTAGTCTCCAGCAACCTCTTCAGCCCGGGACGCTGCTCCGTTTTGGGAGTCTCGAGTTCATGTCCCTCGACGGCAGCTACGACATGGTACTCCTTCCCCCGCAGCGCGGCACCGACAACGACGGTCGTCAGCCCGCTCGGCGGTGGCGGACTCGACGACGTCTTCCCCCCGTGGCGGAAGAGCAGCATCCGGGTCTGTCCCGCCACCTTCCTCGCCGCAGGAGGAGGAGGCGGGGCAACCGTGGCCAAGCAGGAGGCGGCACCTCGTCGGCTGTCGAGCGAGTCGACAACGCCGGCACCCCAGCGGGGGACATGTCGGGCGTTGACCTCGCGCCTGAGACGACGGCGAGTGTCGTTTCCCCGCAACGTGCCAACCCCAAGCGGATAAATGACGCCATCACTCTCGTGGAGGGCTTGCTGGGCATTAGCCTCGTACCTGAGATAACGGTGCAGTCCATCCCCGGCGCGACTTCGTCACCGTCCATCGATCGAGAGGTACCGTCCGTTTTCCACCCTGTGCCTTTTAAATTCAGCTTCGATCCACCAAGCGACCCCGCTTCGGTGAACGCTTTCATAAAGGCATATCCTAACCTTCCGGGGTACCATATGTGGTCAACCTGGGACCGACTGACGACCGTCTCGACCTACGGGCCCCCGGGTTCCAAGGAAGAGGACGAGTCCGACTTTGGTTGGAATTTCTCCAGGCTCGGTAATCCCAGTGCCATGCGAGACTTCATGACCGCATGTGACTACTGCCTCTCCGATTGCTCCGATGATGGCCACAGCCTTGACAGTGAGGGCTGTGGCCCAAGTCGCGAATGTTTCCACGTCGATCTAGGGGGTCTCGACGAAGGCAACCACCTTGGTATGCCGGAGGATGACGATCCCCCTAGGCCTGCGCCTCGCGTTGACATCCTGCGGGAGCTAGCTGTGGTCCCAGTCCCTGCGGGGGGTCAGGACACACATCTCGAGCAAATCCGCGAGATGCAGGCCAAGCTCGACGAGGAAGCAGGACAACTTGTGCAGCTCCGGCAAAACATCGAGCATGAATGGGCAGGTCGAGCACTCGCCGGAGAAGCACGTCATCAGGCCCAAGACGTCCAGCACCGTATCGCTGACGATTCCAGGGCAAGGCTGCCCCCGGCCTCCATTGGGGTCGGCTAGAATCTAGCTGCAGCGGCAATACTACTCCGAGCGATGCCGGAGCCATCCACCACCGAGGGGCGGCGTATCCAAGGAGAACTCAAGAATCTCCTAGAGGATGTCGCGGTCCGACGGGCCGAGAGCTCTGCCTCCCGAAGGCAAGGGTGCCCCCCGGAGCATCACGCGGCAACTTCCCGATTCATGCGGGAGGCCTCGATCCACATCGGGCGCACGCGGGACGCGACGCCTGCAGCCCCGGGTTGCCTCAGCAACGAGCACCGCCGCCGCGACCGTCGAGCTCGCCTCGACGAGAAGGTGCGCCGAGGCTACCACCCCAAGCGTGGAGGACGCTACGATAGCGGGGAGGATCGGAGCCCCTCGCCCGAACCACCAGGTCCGCATGCCTTTAGCCAGGCTATACGACGGGCGTCGTTCCCGACCCGGTTCCGAGCCCCGACTACCATCACTAAGTACTCGGGGGAAACGAGGCCGGAACTGTGGCTCGCGGACTACCGGCTGGCCTCCTGCGCAGATCTCCAACTGGGACGACCTGGTCAAAGCCTTCGCTGGAAACTTCCAGGGCACATACGTGCGCCCTGGGAACTCTTGGGATCTCCGAAGCTACCGCCAGCAGCCAGAAGAATCCCTGCAGGAGTACATTCGGCGGTTTTCGAAGCAGCGCACCGAGCTGCCCAACATCACCGACTCGGATGTCATCGGGGCGTTCCTCGCCGGCACCACTTGCCGCGACCTGGTGAGCAAGCTGGGCCGCAAGACTCCCACCAAGGCGAGCGAGTTGATGGACATCGCCACCAAGTTTGCCTCTGGTCAGGAGGCGGTCGAAGCCATCTTCCGGAAGGACAAACAGCCTCAGGGACGCCAGCAGGAAGACGTCCCCGAGGCGTCCGCCCAGCACGGCACGAAGAAGAAGGCCAAGAAGAAGTCACAAGCAAAGCGCGACGCCGCCGACGCAGATCTTGTCGCTGCTGTCGAGCACAGAAACCCTCGGAAGCCTCCTGGAGGGGCCAACCTGTTCGACAAGATGCTCAAGGAGTCGTGTCCCTATCTCCAGGGCCCCGTCAAGCACACCCTTGAGGAATGCGTCATGCTTCGACGCTACTTCCATAAGGCTGGGCCCACGACGGAAGGTGGCAAAGGCCAAGACAACGACAAGAAGGAGGGCGATAAGGCAGAGGAGTTCCCTGAGGTCCACGGCTGTTTCATGATCTACGGTGGGCAAGTGGCGAACGTCTCGGCTCGGCACCGCAAGCAGGAGCGCCGGGAGGTCTGCTCGCTAAAGGTGGCGGCACCAGTCTACCTAGACTGGTCCGACAAGCCCATCACCTTCGACCAGGGCGACCACCCTGACTGCGTGCCGAGCCCAGGAAAGTACCCGCTCGTCGTCGACCCCATTATCGGCAACGTCAGGCTCACCAAGGTCCTCATGGACGGAGGCAGCAGCCTCAACATCATCTACGTCGAGACCCTCGGGCTCTTGGAAATCGATCTGTCCACGATCCGGGCCGGTGCGGCGCTTTTTCATGGGATCATCCCCGGGAAGCGCGTCCAGCCCCTTGGACAACTCGATCTGCCCGTCTGCTTCGGGACTCCCTCCAACTTCCGAAAGGAAACCCTCACGTTCGTGGTGGTCGGGTTCTGAGGAACCTACCACGTGGTGCTTGGGAGACCATGCTATGCCAAGTTCATGGCCGTCCCCAACTACACCTACCTCAAGCTCAAGATGCCGGGCCCCAACGGGGTCATCACCGTCGGATCCACGTACCGACACGCGTACGAATGCGACGTGGAGTGCGTGGAATACGCTGAGGCCCTCGCCGAGTCCGAGGCCCTCATCGCCGACCTGGAGTGCCTCTCCAAGGAGGTGCCAGATGCGAAGCGCCACACCAACAACTTCGAGCCAGCAGAGGCGGTTAAGTCCGTCCCCCTCGACCCCAGCAACGACGCCTGCAAGCAAGTCCGGATCGGCTCCGAGCTCGACCCCAAATAGGAAGCAGTGCTCGTCGACTTTCTCCGCGCAAAAGCCGAGGTTTTTGCGTGGAGTCCCTCGGACATGCCTGGCATACCGAGGGATGTCGCCGAGCACTCGCTGCCGAGCTGAAGCCCGACCCGTGAAGCAGCCTCTGCGCCGATTCGACGAAAAAAAGCGCAGAGCCATAGGCGAGGAGATCCACAAGCTGATGGTTGCAAGGTTCATCAAAGAGGTATTCCATCCCGAATGGCTAGCCAACCTTGTGCTTGTGAAAAAGAAAGGTGGGAAATGGAGGATGTGCGTAGACTACACTGGTCTAAACAAAGCATGTCCGAAGGTTCCCTACCCTCTGCCTCGCATCGATCAAATCGTGGATTCCACTGCTGGGTGCGAAACCCTGTCATTCCAAGATGCCTACTCAGGTTATCACCAAATCAAGATGAAAGAGTCCGACCAGCTCGCGACTTCTTTCATCACACCTTTTGGCATGTACTGCTATATTACTATGCCATTTGGTTTGAGGAATGCAGGTGCGACATACCAAAGGTGCATGAACCACGTGTTCGGAGAGCACATCGGCCGAATGGTCGAGGCTTACGTCGATGACATCGTAGTCAAGACGAGGAAAGCCTCCGACCTCCTCTCTGACCTTGAAACGACATTCAAGTGTCTGAGGGCGAAGGGCGTGAAACTCAATCCCGAGAAGTGTGTCTTCGGAGTCCCCCGAGGCATGCTCCTGGGGTTCATCGTCTCCGAGCAGGGCATCGAGGCCAACCCGGAGAAAATCGCGGCCATCACCAACATGGGGCCTATCAAAGACTTGAAAGGAGTACAGAGGGTCATGGGATGCCTTGCGGCTCTGAGCCGCTTCATCTCGCGCCTTGGCGAAAAAGGCCTACCCTTGTACCGCCTCTTAAGGAAGACCGAGCGCTTCACTTGGACCCCCGAGGCCGAGGAAGCCCTCGGAAACTTAAAGGCGCTCCTTTCAAATGTGCCCATCTTGGTGCCCCCCGCTGCGGGAGAAGCCCTCTTGATCTACGTAGCTGCAACCACTCAGGTGGCCAGCGCCGCGATCGTGGTCGAGAGACGAGAAGAAGGGCATGCACTGCTCGTCCAGAGGCCAGTCTACTTCATCAGTGAAGTGCTATCCGAGACCAAGATCTGCTACCCGCAAATTCAGAAGCTACTATACGCAGTAATTTTGATGCAGCGGAAGTTGCGACACTACTTCGAGTCTCATCCGGTGACTGTGGTGTCATCCTTACCCCTGGGGGAGATCATCCAGTGCCGAGAGGCCTCGGGTAGGATAGCAAAGTGGGCGGTGGAGATCATGGGCGAGACAATCTCGTTCGCTCCTCGGAAGGCCATCAAGTCCCAAGTCTTGGCGGACTTCGTGGCTGAATGGGTCAACACCCAGCTACCAACAGCTCCGATCCAACCGAAACTCTGGACCATTAACTTCGATGGGTCGCTGATGAAAACAGGAGCATGCGCGGGCCTGCTCTTCATCTCACCCCTCGGGAAGCACCTCCGCTACGTGTTGTGCCTCCATTTCCCGGCGTCAAACAACGTGGCCGAGTACGAGGCTCTGGTTAATGGGTTGCGCATCGCCATCGAGCTAGGGGTTCGGCGCCTCGACGCTCGTGGCGACTCGCAGCTTGTCATTGACCAAGTCATGAAGAACTCCCACTGTCGCGACCGGAAGATGGAGGCCTACTGCGACGAGGTTCGGCGCCTGGAAGACAAGTTCTACGGGCTCGAGCTCAACCACGTCGCTCGACGGTACAACGATACTGCGGATGAGCTGGCTAAAATAGCCTCAGGGCGGACAACAGTTCCCCCGGATGTTTCTCCAGAGCATACATCAACCCTCCGTCAAGATCGACGACACGCCCGAGCCCGAGGATGCCTCAGCCTAGCCCAAGGTATCCTCGGTCGCCGAGGGTGAGGCACTGCTCGTCGAGGAAGAGCGGAATGGGGTCACGCCTAATCGAAGCTGGCAGACCCCGTGCCTGCAATATCTCCACCGAGGAGAGCTACCCCTCGACAAAGCCGAAGCTCGGCGACTGGCGCGACGCGCCAAGTCGTTCGTCTTACTGGGTGAAGAAAAGGAGCTCTACCACCGCAGCCCCTCAGGCATCCTCCAACGATGCATATCCATCGCCGAAGGTCAGGAGCTATTGAGCTATTGCAAGAAATACACTTGGGGGCTTGCGGTCACTATGCAGCACCTCGGGCCCTCGTTGGGAACGCCTTCCGACAAGGCTTCTACTGGCCGACCGCGGTGGCCGACGCCACTAGGATTGTACGCTCCTGCCAGGGGTGTCAATTCTACGCGAGACAGACGCACCTGCCCGCTCAGGCCCAGCAGACAATACCCATCACTTGGCTGTTTGCTGTGTGGGGTCTGGACCTCGTTGGTCCCTTGTAGAAGGCACCCGGGGGCTTCTCGCACCTGCTGGTCGCCATCGACAAATTCTCCAAGTGGATCGAGGTCCGACCCCTAACCAGCATCAGGTCCGAGCAGGCGGTCGCATTCTTCACCAACATCATCCATCGCTTTGGGGTCCCAAACTCCATCATCACCGACAATGGCACCCAGTTCGTTGGGAAGAAGTTCCTGGACTTCTGCAAGGATCACCACATCCGGGTGGACTGGGCCACCGTAGCTCACCCCATGACGAATGGGCAGATAGAGTGTGCCAACGGTATGCTTCTGCAGGGACTTAAACCGAGGATCTATAACGACCTCAACAAGTTTGGCAAGCGGTGGATGAAGGAACTACCCTCGGTGGTCTGGAATCTGAGGATGACACCAAGCTGAGCCACGGGCTTCTCGCCGTTCTTTCTAGTCTATGGGGTCGAGGCTATCTTTCCCACAGACTTAGAATACGGTTCCCAGAGGACAAAGACGTACGATGACCAAAGCAACCAGACCAGCCGAGAAGACTCGCTGGACCAGCTAGAAGAGTCTCGGGACATGGCCTTACTACACTCGGCGCGATATCAGCAGTCTCTGCGATGCTATCACGCCCGAGGGGTTCGGTCCCGAGACTTCTAGGTGGGAGACTTGGTGCTTCGGCTGTGGCAAGACGCCCGAGGGCGCCACAAGCTTACTCCTCCCTGGGAAGGGTCGTTCATCATCGCCAAGATTTTGAAGCCCGGAACAAACAAGCTGGCCAACGATCAGGGCGAGGTCTACAACAACGCTTGGAACATCCGACAGCTACGTCGCTTTTACCCTTAAGATGTTTTCAAGTCGTTCATATACCTCATTTTCTATACATTCACAAATAAGGTCTAACCGTCAAGGAAGGGTCAGCCTTGCCTCGACAAAGCCCGACCCTCCCTCGGGGGCTAGAAGGGGGGAACCCCCTCTGCGTCAAAATTTTCCTCGGAAAAAGTCTTTCTGCCAGAACATCTTTCGCGCTTTTCGATTGTTTCGATAGCGGGGTCCTGAAAACGACGGAGTACACGTAAGCGGCAAGGCCGACCGAGCCGAGGGACTCCTACGCCTCTGGGATATGGATACCTCACTCATTGCCTTCCGCGATAAGTAACTCACGCTCGGATAAGCGATTCTGCTGCCGAACAAGTCTTAACGCTCAAAAACTTTTCTGCCAGAACGATTTTCGTGCCTTCTCAACTATATCGATAACAGAATCCTGCGGACGAGCAAGAGTACACGTAAGCGGCAAGGCCGACCGAGCCGAGGGACTCCTATGCCTCCGGGATACGGATACCTCACTCATCACCTTCTCGAAAAGTAACTCTCGTTCGGACAAGCAATTCTGCTACCGACGAACAAGTTCTGATACTCGAAATAAGAGGAAAGGAAACGCAGCTTCATAACACGACAATAATATGTTTGGGCCTCAGCGGCCGCGAAAAACATACGCATACTACAAACAAACTGTTCCTACAGGTTCAGACATCAACAAAGGGAGCAGCAGCACCCTCGGCGTTGTTTCCACCCTCGGCGGAATCTAGCCCGGCCTCGGACGGCAACACGGGCGGAAGGATCTCCACCTCGAAGGAGGATGCCAGCAGCACGCTCGGTGAAAGGGAATTAGGCTTACACCTATTTCCTAAATGATTTTGGTGGTTGAATTGCCCTACACAAATAATTGGACTAACTAGTTTGCTCTAGTCTATAAGTTATACAGGTGCCAAAGGTTCACACTAAGCCAATAAAAAGACCAAGAAAAGGGTTCAACAAAGAGAGCAAGGGATAACCGAAGGCTGCCTTGGTCTGGCGCACCGGACTGTCCGGTGTGCCACCGGACAGTGTCCGGTGCACCAGGGAACTCGACGCCCAACTCTTAACCTTCGGGAATTTTTAGAGGGCTCCGCTATAATTCAACTCTGAACTCGCCAGCTTCGGGAATCCGCTCCGCTATAATTCACCGGACATGTCCGGTGCACACCGGACTGTCCGGTGAGCCAGCGGAGCAACGGCTACTTCGCGCGCAACGGTCGACTGCAACACATTTAATGCGCGCCTGCGCGCGTAGAGGACAGAGCACGCGTGGGTGGCACACCGGACAGTATACAGGACTTGTCCGGTGCGCCACCGGACAGCCAGGCGGGCCCACAAGTCAGCGCTCCAACGGTCGGAACCTAACGGCCTGGTGACGTGGCTAGCGCACCGGACAGTGTCCGGTGGTGCACCGGACTGTCCGGTGCGCCATGCGACAGCAGCCTCCACCAAACGGCTAGTTTGGTGGTTGGGGTTATAAATACCCCCAACCACCCCACATTCAAGTCATCCAAGTTTTCCACCTTCCAACTACTTACAAGAGCTCTAGCATTCAATTCTAGACACACCCAAGTGATCAAATCCTCTCCCAACTCCACACAAAGCTTTAGTGATTGGAGAGAGTGATTTGTCGTGTTCATTTGAGTTCTTGCGCTTGGATTGCTTCTTCTTTCTCATTCTTTCTTGAGATCAAACTCACTTGTAATTGAGGCAAGAGACACCAATCGTGTGGTGGTCCTTGTGGGAACTTCGTGTTCCAAATTGATTGAGAAGAGAAGCTCACTCGGTCCGAGGGACCATTTGAGAGAGGGAAAGGGTTGAAAGAGACCCGGTCTTTGTGACCACCTCAACGGGGAGTAGGTTTGCAAGAACCGAACCTCGGTAAAACAAATCCGCGTGTCACACTCTTTATTCGCTTGCGATTTATTTTGCACCCTCTCTCTCGGACTCGATTATATTTCTAACGCTAACTCGGCTTGTAGTTGTGATTAAGTTTGTAAATTTCAGATTCGCCCTATTCAACCCCCCTCTAGGCGACTTTCAATTGGTATCAGAGCCCGGTGCTTCATTAGAGCCTAACCGCTCGAAGTGATGTCGGGAGATCACGCCAAGAAGAAGATGGAGACCGGCGACAAAGCCCACTACAAGCCACAAGAAAGGTTCATCGGAAGAGTCCCGCAACAAGGGGAAGGGGAAGGAGAAGAAATCCTCTTCCCACAAATCGCATCGGAGTGGCGACAAGAAAAAGAAGATGAGGAAGGTGGTCTACTACGAGACCGATACTTCATCACCTTCCACCTCTGGCTCCGACGCGCCATCCATTACTTCTAAGCGCCATGAGCGCAAGAAGTTTAGTAAGATCCCCTTACGCTATCCTCGCATTCGTAAACATACGCCTTTACTTTCCGTCCCATTAGGCAAACCACCAACTGTTGATGGTGAAGATTATGCTAGGTGGAGTGATTTGATGCGATTTCATCTAACCTCACTCCACAAAAGTATATGAGATGTTGAGTTTGGTGTACAGGTACCATCTGTAGGGGATGAAGATTATGATGAGGACGAAGTGGCCCAAATTCAACACTTCAACTCCCAAGCCTCAACTATACTCCTCACCTCTCTAAGTCGAGAGGAGTATAATAAGGTGCAAGGGTTGAAAGGTGCTAAGGAGATTTGGGACACACTAAAGACCGCGCACGAAGGAGACGAGGTGTCTAAAATCACCAAGCGGGAAACGATCGAGGGGGAGCTCGGTCGCTTCCGACTTCGCCAAGGGGAGGAGCCACAAGACATGTACAACCGGGTCAAAACCTTGGTGAACCAAGTGCGCAACCTTGGGAGCAAAAAATGGGATGACCACGAAATGGCTAAGGTTATTTTAAGATCACTTGTTTTCCTTAACCCTACTCAAGTTCAATTAATTCGTGGCAATCCTAGATATACACTAATGACTCTCGAGGAAGTAATCGGGAATTTTGTGAGCTTTGAATTGATGATCAAAGGCTCAAAGAAGATCAACGAGCTTGACAGCCCCTCCACGTCCGAAGCACAACCAGTCGCATTCAAGGCGATGAAAGAAAAGAAGGAGGAATCAACTCCAAGTCGAACTCCCATCGACGCCTCCAAGCTCGACAACGAGGAAATGGCGTTCGTCATCAAGAGCTTCCGCCAAATCCTCAAGCAAAGGAGGGGGAAGGATTACAAGCCCCGCTCCAAGAAAGTATGCTACAAGTGTGGTAAGCCCGGTCACTTTATAGCAAAATGTCCTATTTCTAGTGACAGTGACAGGGGCGACGACAAGAAGGGAAGGAGAAAGGAGAAGAAGAGATACTACAAGAAGAAGGGTGGCGATGCCCACGTATGCCGCGAATGGGACTCGGACGAGAGCTCCTCTGACTCCTCCTCCGACGAGGACGCCGCCAACATCGCCATCACCAAGGGCCTTCTCTTCCCAAACGTCGGCCACAAGTGCCTCATGGCAAAGGACGGCAAAAAGAAGAAGGTTAAATCCAAATCCTCCACTAAATATGAGTCCTCTAGTGATGACAATGCTAGTGATGAGGAAGATAATTTGCGTACCCTTTTTGCTAACCTAAACATGCAACAAAAAGAAAAGTTAAATGAATTAATTAGTGCCATCCATGTGAAGGATGACCTCTTGGATACCCAAGAGGACTTCCTAATCAAGGAAAACAAAAAGCATGTTAAGATTAAAAATGCTTATGCTCTGGAAGTTGAAAAATGTGAGAAATTAACTGGTGAGCTAAGCACATGCCATGATGTTATCAACAACCTTAGACATGAAAATGCTAGTTTGATTGCTAAGGTTGATTCAAATGCTTGTAATGTTTCAATTCCCAATCTTAAAGATGATAATGTTGATTTACTTGCTAAGATTGAAGAATTAAATGTTACTCTTGCTAGCCTTAGGATTGAAAATGAGAAATTAATTGCTAAGGCTAAAGAATTAGATGTTTGCAATGCTTCCATTTCCGACCTTAGAAGTAAAAATGTTATATTACATGCTAAGGTTATAGAATTAAAATCTTGCAAACCCTCTACATCTACCACTGAGCATGTCACTATTTGTACTAGATGTAGAGATGTTGATATTGATGATATTCATGATCATATGGTATTAATTAAACAACAAAATGATCATATAGCAAAATTAGATGCTAAAATTGCCGAGCATGAACTTGAAAATGAAAAATTTAAATTTGCTCGTAGTATGCTTTATAGTGGGAGACACCCTGGCATTAAGGATGGCATTGGCTTCCAAAAGGAGGACAATGTCAAACTTAATGCCCCTCCGAAAAGATTGTCTAATTTTGTTAAGGGCAAGGCTCCCTTGCCTCAGGATAACGAGGGTTACATTTTGTACCCTGCCGGTTATCCCGAGAGCAAAATTAGGAGAATTCATTCTAGGAAGTCTCACTCTGGCCCTAACCATGCTTTTATGTATAAGGGTGAGACATCTAGTTCTAGGCAACCAACCCGTGCCAAGTTGCCTAAGAAGAAAACTCCTAGTGCATCAGACCATAGTATTTCATTTAAAACTTTTGATGCATTTTATGTTTTAACTAACAAATCCGGCAAGATAGTTGCCAAGTATGTTGGGGCAAGCACAAGGGGTCAAAAACTTGTGTTTGGGTACCCAAAGTTCTTGTGTCTAATGCCAAAGGACCCAAAACCATTTGGGTACCTAAAGTCAAGAACTAAACTTGTTTTGTAGGTTTATGCATCCGGGGGCTCAAGTTGGATCATCGATAGCGGGTGCACAAACCACATGACGGGGGAGAAGAAGATGTTCTCCTCCTATGAGAAAAACCAAGATCCCCAACGAGCTATCACATTCGGGGATGGAAACCAAGGTTTAGTCAAAGGATTGGGTAAAATTGCTATATCTCCTAACCATTCAATTTCCAATGTTTTTTCTTGTAGATTCCTTAGATTACAATTTGCTTTCCGTTTCACAATTATGTCAAATGGGCTACAACTGTCTTTTTACTGATGTAGGTGTCACTGTCTTTAGAAGAAGTGATGATTCAGTAGCATTTAAGGGAGTGTTGGAGGGTCAGCTATACTTGGTAGATTTTGATAGAGCTGAACTCGACACTTGCTTAATTGCTAAGACTAACATGGGTTGGCTCTGGCACCGCCGACTAGCTCATGTTGGTATGAAGAATCTTCATAAGCTTCTAAAGGGAGAACACATTTTAGGATTAACAAATGTTCATTTTGAGAAAGACAGGATTTGTAGCGCGTGCCAAGCAGGGAAGCAAGTTGGGATAACACTCTGCAGAGGTTGTGCACTTTACCCACAAGCCGTGATTCCCTCTTGCCTCGGGCCGATCAAACCCTTAAACACTACCAAGGTGAATAGGCAGGGTTTCACTACGTAGCCTTTACAAAGATTCCCCGGGGCTGTAGCCACCCGTTAGGTTTCCTAAATGCACCGCACTCCTCCCCAAGGGGCGAACCCAAACTTGGCAGAGCGAGCCGCATACACCGAGCCCCATTGACGGCACGACGGCTAAGTGAACTACACCCCGGATCCTCTAATTATTCAGCTAAGGGCACCCCATTCCACCCTCATGGTTGCACTGTTTTCCCGGGTGGTCATCCATAGAACAGGTCCTTACGGAGAGGCACTCGAGAAACCGCTCGAGTCCCCTTGAAAACCACAAGTACAACATCATAATAAGAGAAGGGAAAACAGCGTATCATAGATAATCACATCATGTTCATTGATTAGAGTTGAGCAATAGCATCAGACTAAGTAGTAATAATCCGACCCAAATAGGTAAACAAGGACATGGATAACAAAAGCTAGTCAATCCTTAGGTATAAAGGTGTAATGCGGGGGGTGAATTAAAGAATGAATAGGACATAGATAGGTCAAAGGACACTTGCCTCCACCAACCGATTGCTGCTCAGGGGCTTCTCCTGCGAATTCCTCGGGCTCTTCGACCGGATCGTTCTCTATGCGAGCGCAAACATACATACATACATCCACATATTTAATACAAAAGAACAGTACACCATACAAGATAACAAATAAAGCGAATATGCATCAAGTATGACATTCGATAACGCATTTGTTATGGTTAGAAAGAAACGGGGAAAGGTCTCGCAGGGGGTTAAATCTTATGCACTAATGACACAATTGGTTTTTAACAAAATAATTCTGTTATATATATTTATATATGCTAATGGAAACCTAATCACTTTTAGTTGATCAACATTGCACAGGGTAAACAATTAACTACGTGAATCAATAACATAACGAAATTTTAAATTAAACTTCCTATTTTCCCATAGCATGAACAGTGATTAGCCTACTTAAAATACAGTAATTATGATCACAGAAAGTAAATAAAATAAAATAAAAAAAATAAAAAAAACAGAAGGGGGGGGGCGGTTGAACCGGCCCTAGGGCGGTTGAACCGGCCCTAGGCGGGGCGCGGGCGGGGCTGGCCGGGCGGCTGAGCCGCTGCGCCGGCCGGTTGAACCGGCGGCCAGGCGGGCGCGGGGGGGGGGGGGGGTCGGGCTGGGCGGCCGAGCGGCCGAGCCGGCCGAGCCGGCCGAGCCGGCCATGGGGGCGCGCGCGGGGGGGGCCGGGGGCGCAGCCAAGGGGCCGAGCGGGCGGGGTGGGGCGGGCGGCCGAACCGGCCATGGGGCCGAGCGGCGAGAGGAAGGGGAGGGAGGATGGGGGAGGGAGGAGAGAGGGAGGAGGGGGGGGCTTACCGGCGTCGGGGATCGACGGCGAGGGGCGGCCGGCGGCAGGGGGCGGCGCGGCAAGCAGGGGGCGGCAGCGGCTACCTAGGGCAGGGGGCGGGTAGGGGGGTAGGGGCGGCGGTTAGGTGGGGAGGGAGAAAATGAGGGGGGAGAGGGAGAGGGTTAGGGAATAAGGGAAAGAGGGGGGGGGCGGCTGGGCCTATTGGGCCCAAGGGGGGGGCGCCAGGGGGCGGCTGGGCCGGCCGGGGTTGGCCCACGGCGCGGGAAAGAGAGAAAAAGAGGAGAGAAAAAGAGAGGGAGAAAAAAGAAAGAAAAGATCTTCTCCACATTTTCGAAATCCGATCTTTCTACATGAATGCAATTGCGCTTTCAAAGCAATCAAAAGAAATGCAAGGTTCGGCATGGTGCATCAAGCAACATAAAGCATTTAGGGTTTTTATACGTACGGGAATTCCAAACCGAATCCCGCTAGAACTTTGGAAAAGGTCAAGGTTTAGCGAGGGGAAAAAGAAAAGGAAAAGGTAACGCCCGAATTTTGGCGAGTAAAGAAAAGAAAAAATTCAACTGCAAAAATTCGGGGCGTTACAAACCTATCCCCCTTAAAAGAATCTCGCCCTCGAGATTCAGGGCTGGCTAGCAAAGAGCTCCGGGTACTTGGCCATCAGATCATCTTCACGCTCCCAGGTTGCTTCTTCCTCAGAGTGGTGACTCCATCTGACTTTGCACATTCTGACGGTCTTCCTTCGGGTGACTCTATCTGCAACCTCAAGAATCTGAGCTGGCTTCTCAACATAGGTCAAGTCCTCCTGGACTTCCAGACCTTCCACTGGCAACTGCTCTTCCGGCACACGCAAGCACTTCTTTAACTGAGACACATGAAAGACATTATGCACAGCAGACAAACTCTCTGGCAAACTGAGCTGATAAGCCACTTCTCCTCGTCTTGCAAGAATCTGATACGGACCAATGTAGCGGGGTGCTAGCTTGCCTTTCACTCCGAATCTTCTGACTCCTCTGATCGGTGACACTTTCAGATAAACAAAGTCTCCGACTTCGAAACTCAGCTCTCTTCTTCTTGTGTCTGCATAGCTTCGCTGCCTTGATTGCGCTATCTTCAGATTCTCTCGGACCATCTTGATGTTCTCTTCGGCTTCAAGCAAAATATCTGGCCCAAACACTTGCTTTTCTCCAGGCTGATCCCATTGCAACGGAGTTCTGCAACTCCTTCCATAAAGCGCTTGAAACGGTGACATCTTCAAACTGGCCTGATAACTGTTGTTATAGGAAAACTCTGCATAAGGCAATCGCTTGTCCCATCCGGACTGATCTTGCAACGCACAGGCTCTCAACATATCTTCAAGAATTTGATTGGTTCTTTCAGTCTGGCCATCTGTCTGCGGGTGATAAGCTGAACTGAAATTCAGATGCGTGCCCAAGGCTTCATGCAACTGCTGCCAGAAATGAGAGGTGAACTGCGTTCCTCTGTCTGACACTATCTTCTTTGGCACACCATGAAGACAAACGATCCGAGACATATACAATTCTGCCAATACTGCACTGTTGTAGTTGGTCTTGACAGGTATGAAGTGGGCTGACTTGGTCAAGCGGTCCACTACTACCCAAATGGAATCGTAGCCGGCTCGAGTGCGAGGCAATCCGACTATGAAATCCATACCAATTTCATCCCATTTCCACTGAGGGATCTGCAACGGTTGCAACAATCCAGCTGGTCTCTGGTGTTCTGCCTTAATTCTTCGACAACTATCGCACATAGCCACATGCTCTGCGATTTCTCTTTTCATTCCGTACCACCAGAATTTCTTCTTCAGATCCTGATACATCTTCTCACTGCCAGGGTGAATCGAATAAGCGGTCTCATGAGCTTCCTTGAGAATCAACTCCCGAATGGACTGGACATTGGGAACACACAAGCGGTCTCTGAACCATACCACACCTTCTGCATCTTCTCGAAAATCTTTGCCTTTGCCTTCTAGAATCAGTCGCCGGATCTCACTGATTTTCTCATCATTCTTCTGCGCTTCTTTGATTTCGCGCTCCAAGGTAGGTTCCAACTCAACTGTGACTCCTCGCGAATTGTTCAGAAATCCGAGACTCAACCTGTCAAACTCTTTGGCCAACTCATAAGGCATCGGACGAGCGACCATCAAATTGACTTGGCTCTTTCTGCTCAAAGCATCTGCCACTACGTTTGCTTTGCCTGGATGGTAATGAATTTCCAACTCATAGTCTTTGATCAACTCTAACCATCTTCGTTGCCTCATGTTCAACTCTGACTGAGTGAATATGTACTTCAGACTCTTGTGATCTGTGTAAACATCGCATTTCTGTCCATACAGATAGTGCCTCCATGTCTTCAGTGCGTGAACCACTGCTGCCAACTCTAGATCATGGATTGGGTAGTTCTTCTCATGAACCTTCAGCTGTCGGGACGAGTAAGCCACAACTCTTCCCTCTTCACTGTCATCAGACCTGCAGGGACATGGTACTGACGAAAGCTACCTCTGAATTCTTCCCAGGTGATGGTGTCGGGGTTGGCATGGGTGGCGAGGTAAGACTCCCACCATGACTGGGCTGCTCCTCTCAACAGACGGGGACCATACAAGACTTTCTCCCGGTCATCGCACTGAGCGGTATGCAACTCCCGCTCCACAGTGCGCAGCCAATCTTCAGCATCCATGGGGTCAGAAGAGTGAGCGAACGTTGGTGGATGACCTCTCATGAATTCAGCACGCTTGTCTCTAGGCATCTGAGGCATCTGAGGCTGGGGTGGTGCTTGCTGCTGTTGCTGCTGCTGCTGCTGCTGAATGGCGGCCAGAGTCTGACCGATGGCTTGAACTGCCTGAGTCTGCATCAGAAACATCTGCTCAATCGACATCGGGGGCGGGGGCGGCAGGTGCTGCGGCTGGGGCACCTCATCCTGCGGAGCGGCTCGCTCCTGCTGAGCACGCCTTCCTCCTCTACGCCTGTTCTCTGACATCTGCAGAACGCAACCACACATCAGAACTGATCTGGCAAAGCTTGCAGCATAAGAAAAGAGTATAGAATTCTCCAACAGCACTGAACAGATGAGCATCTTCACTGATCTCCAACACAGACCACACAGCTTCTCAGATAAAGAGGAAAGGAGAATAATGGGTTTCCCAACTATATAACTAACTTTATTGACATAGTATGTAAACCAAAATGCAGGGGATACCCACACTCTGGTGACAATCATTACAAAGATCCAAACCAAACATAGTTCATCATGACAAGCATAAATGCACAGGATATAGCAAACTACCCTGTCTAACTAAAACTAACTAAGACCGAGACTAACGCTAAGACTGAAGCTTCTATGTATATATTTATTTCGTATTAATTACAAGATCCAACTCTAACGATCTATGGTTCTAGGTTTATCTTGGTCTTGCAGGCGGGATTGCCATAAGACTGGTGTCCACGCTGAGGTGAGCGGTACGGGTGCTGAGTCCCAACGGGAGCGGGGGAACCACCGTCCAGAAAACGACGTTCCGCACGCTCAGCCCGCAGCAGGGCGATCTCAGCACGAGCCCTACTCAGCTCGTCTAGTGCATGGTCCAGCTCCGTGTTTAGCACGGCGGCTAGGTTGACTGTGCTGCTCAACCTAGGATTGCCCTCACCGACAGGTGAGACAATCACGCCTCCTGTGCTGCCAGATGAACGGCGGGGGTAATACTTCAGGTCAAGACCATCAGCTGCCCCACCGAAAACCGAGCAGTAGTGCGAAAGCGCACGCCGTGCAGCATCTTGCATGGCTGCCTCAGCTGAGTCCCGCTCAGAGATAGAATAGTGCTCTGAACAGGCCTCTGCACCCTGGAGACTGTCCTCCGGGCAGCGCACCAAGCAAGTCGCCTCCCAGCGGTCCGGGTAGACCCCGCGACTATGCTGGTAGACCACACAGCGATACTCGACGGACCAAGTATGCCGGTCAAATGCCCGACGTAGCAGGGTGTCGAGCGCATCGTGGAAGTGACACCCGCGAGCAGCGTCGCGAGTGATGGGTCGAGCAACCCATCCTTCCGGCTCAGGGTTAGCAGAGAAGTCGGTGCCGTGGCTCGAGCTGTCGTCGCCATCTCCGTCGTCTGGGTCTCCTCCAGCAGCTACTCCAGAAGCTGGGGCGCCCAGTGGTGGTGCAGGGGGCGGCTCCAGAGGAAGCACAGGGGAGCAGCTCCTCACAGACTCTATCTCCTGGTGGAGCGAGAGGGAAGAGCTCTGCTGCTCCTGTCATCGACGCTCCTGCTCCTCACGCAGGCGGTGGTGTAGTCTCTCCAAGTGGCTGGACTGTCCGGCCACGGGACGGCGAAGCGGACGCTCAGCAAGGCGGGAAGGTAAGAAGGGGATGACTGACTTTCGTGCAGTGTGTCTAAGTCGAGCCATCTACAAAAGACATCGCAAGCAAAAGGGTGAGAACAGAATTAATATGACCAGCAAGTAATGAATCATAAGTAAATGAAGGATCAGAATAAAACATAATTTTCAGCAAGGTATAATATGTAGTAGAACATAGGTTTGGTCAGTAGGACCAACTTTTGAAGGGATATCAAAGTCAAGGCAGGGACAGAGGTCTATAATCCTTAGAACGACCATTCTACTCTAGGTTAGCGGTCCTACAGTCAGCACGGCTTTGATACCACTTATGTCACACCCGGTTTTTAGAAGGTAAACCGAATGCGAACCATGTACGTGCCAGGATCAGTTATTCACGTACACAGCAGTTACATAATATGGACATCATCACACAGTGCTCAAAATAGTATTAAAAGGGGAAATAATAGTTGATTACATCATACGTCTGAGACGTCCATATAGTTCTTACAATAAATCAAAGTGCGGAAAAGAAACGTAGATAACACGGCCTTCACAGGCAGCCGACTGGGGGTTGCCGCTAACCCACACCTAGAACTCGTCGTAATCTTGGAACTCCTGGAAGTCTCCTTCCACAGCTTCATCTTCGCCTGAGCAGTGGTTGCAATGCTGACAACCTGGGGGGGGGGTTTGGTGTGTAGAGCAAGGGTGAGTACACATCAACATACTCAGCAAGTATCCTGTTTGGCTGTAGTGGACTAGCTTTATGTGGGGATAAGTCAAGCAGTTGCTTTTAGTTGGTCAGGTTATTATTTACTAGTAGAAAGCCAAGTTTTAGCATTAACCCAAGTTATTAACCCGATGTACCCTTTCCAAACGGAAAGAATACCACTTACCAATACCATAATCATAACCAGAACCATCAATCTCATAACCACCTGTACCACAATGTCTCTGATCAAGTACCACTAATCACTGGAGCTCCCTTGGCCGCTCATAACCGCGAGCACGGCTGATATATCAGTTTCATAACACTCTGCAGAGGTTGTGCACTTTACCCACAAGCCGTGATTCCCTCTTGCCTCGGGCCGATCAAACCCTTAAACACTACCAAGGTGAATAGGCAGGGTTTCACTACGTAGCCTTTACAAAGATTCCCCGGGGCTGTAGCCACCCGTTAGGTTTCCTAAATGCACCGCACTCCTCCCCAAGGGGCGAACCCAAACTTGGCAGAGCGAGCCGCATACACCGAGCCCCATTGACGGCACGACGGCTAAGTGAACTACACCCCGGATCCTCTAATTATTCAGCTAAGGGCACCCCATTCCACCCTCATGGTTGCACTGTTTTCCCGGGCGGTCATCCATAGAACAGGTCCTTACGGAGAGGCACTCGAGAAACCGCTCGAGTCCCCTTGAAAACCACAAGTACAACATCATAATAAGAGAAGGGAAAACAGCGTATCATAGATAATCACATCATGTTCATTGATTAGAGTTGAGCAATAGCATCAGACTAAGTAGTAATAATCCGACCCAAATAGGTAAACAAGGACATGGATAACAAAAGCTAGTCAATCCTTAGGTATAAAGGTGTAATGCGGGGGGTGAATTAAAGAATGAATAGGACATAGATAGGTCAAAGGACACTTGCCTCCACCAACCGATTGCTGCTCAGGGGCTTCTCCTGCGAATTCCTCGGGCTCTTCGACCGGATCGTTCTCTATGCGAGCGCAAACATACATACATACATCCACATATTTAATACAAAAGAACAGTACACCATACAAGATAACAAATAAAGCGAATATGCATCAAGTATGACATTCGATAACGCATTTGTTATGGTTAGAAAGAAACGGGGAAAGGTCTCGCAGGGGGTTAAATCTTATGCACTAATGACACAATTGGTTTTTAACAAAATAATTCTGTTATATATATTTATATATGCTAATGGAAACCTAATCACTTTTAGTTGATCAACATTGCACAGGGTAAACAATTAACTACGTGAATCAATAACATAACGAAATTTTAAATTAAACTTCCTATTTTCCCATAGCATGAACAGTGATTAGCCTACTTAAAATACAGTAATTATGATCACAGAAAGTAAATAAAATAAAATAAAAAAAATAAAAAAAACAGAAGGGGGGGGCGGTTGAACCGGCCCTAGGGCGGTTGAACCGGCCCTAGGCGGGGCGCGGGCGGGGCTGGCCGGGCGGCTGAGCCGCTGCGCCGGCCGGTTGAACCGGCGGCCAGGCGGGCGCGGGGGGGGGGGGGGGGGTCGGGCTGGGCGGCCGAGCGGCCGAGCCGGCCGAGCCGGCCGAGCCGGCCATGGGGGCGCGCGCGGGGGGGGCCGGGGGCGCAGCCAAGGGGCCGAGCGGGCGGGGTGGGGCGGGCGGCCGAACCGGCCATGGGGCCGAGCGGCGAGAGGAAGGGGAGGGAGGATGGGGGAGGGAGGAGAGAGGGAGGAGGGGGGGGGGGGCTTACCGGCGTCGGGGATCGACGGCGAGGGGCGGCCGGCGGCAGGGGGCGGCGCGGCAAGCAGGGGGCGGCGGCGGCTACCTAGGGCAGGGGGCGGGTAGGGGGGTAGGGGCGGCGGCTTAGGTGGGGAGGGAGAAAATGAGGGGGGAGAGGGAGAGGGTTAGGGAATAAGGGAAAGAGGGGGGGGGGCGGCTGGGCCTATTGGGCCCAAGGGGGGGGGGGCGCCAGGGGGCGGCTGGGCCGGCCGGGGTCGGCCCACGGCGCGGGAAAGAGAGAAAAAGAGGAGAGAAAAAGAGAGGGAGAAAAAAGAAAGAAAAGATCTTCTCCACATTTTCGAAATCCGATCTTTCTACATGAATGCAATTGCGCTTTCAAAGCAATCAAAAGAAATGCAAGGTTCGGCATGGTGCATCAAGCAACATAAAGCATTTAGGGTTTTTATACGTACGGGAATTCCAAACCGAATCCCGCTAGAACTTTGGAAAAGGTCAAGGTTTAGCGAGGGGAAAAAGAAAAGGAAAAGGTAACGCCCGAATTTTGGCGAGTAAAGAAAAGAAAAAATTCAACTGCAAAAATTCGGGGCGTTACAGTGCACAAACCACATGACGGGGGAGAAGAAGATGTTCTCCTCCTATGAGAAAAACCAAGATCCCCAACGAGCTATCACATTCGGGGATGGAAACCAAGGTTTAGTCAAAGGATTGGGTAAAATTGCTATATCTCCTAACCATTCAATTTCCAATGTTTTTTCTTGTAGATTCCTTAGATTACAATTTGCTTTCCGTTTCACAATTATGTCAAATGGGCTACAACTGTCTTTTTACTGATGTAGGTGTCACTGTCTTTAGAAGAAGTGATGATTCAGTAGCATTTAAGGGAGTGTTGGAGGGTCAGCTATACTTGGTAGATTTTGATAGAGCTGAACTCGACACTTGCTTAATTGCTAAGACTAACATGGGTTGGCTCTGGCACCGCCGACTAGCTCATGTTGGTATGAAGAATCTTCATAAGCTTCTAAAGGGAGAACACATTTTAGGATTAACAAATGTTCATTTTGAGAAAGACAGGATTTGTAGCGCGTGCCAAGCAGGGAAGCAAGTTGGGATTCATCATCCGCACAAGAACATCATGACGACTGACAGGCCACTGGAACTCCTACACATGGACCTATTCGGCCCGATAGCTTACATAAGCATCGGCGGGAGTAAGTACTATCTAGTTATTGTGGATGATTATTCTCGCTTCACTTGGGTATTCTTTTTGCAGGAAAAATATCATACCTAAGAGACCTTAAAAGGATTCTTGAGACGAGCTCAAAATGAGTTCGGCTTAAGGATCAAGAAAATTAGAAGCGACAACGGGACGGAGTTCAAGAACTCCCAAATCGAAGGCTTTCTTGAGGAGGAGGGCATCATGCATGAGTTCTTTCTCCCTACACATCACAACAAAATGGTGTAGTGGAGAGGAAGAATAGAACTCTATTGGACAAGGCAAGGACCATGCTTGATGAGTACAAGACTTCAGATCGGTTTTGGGCCGAGGCGGTCAACACCGCCTGCTACGCCATCAACCGGTTGTATCTACACCGAATCATCAAGAAGACATCTTATGAACTCCTAACCGGTAAAAAGCCCAACATTTCATATTTTAGAGTCTTTGGTAGCAAATGCTTTATTCTTGTTAAAAGAGGTAGAAAATCTAAATTTGCTCCTAAGACTGTAGAAGGCTTTTTACTAGGATATGATTCAAACACAAGGGCATATAGAGTCTTTAACAAGTCCTCTGGACAAGTTGAATTTTCTTGTGATGTTGTGTTTGATGAGACTAACGGCTCTCAAGTAGAGCAAGTTGATCTTGATGAGATAGGTGATGAAGAGGCTCCGTGCATCGCGCTAAGGAACATGTCCATTGGGGATGTGTGTCCTAAGGAATCCGAAGAGCCTCCAAATACTCAAGATCAACCATCCTCCTCCACGCAAGCATCTCCACCAACTCAAAATGAGAATGAGGCTCAAGATGATGAAGGACAAGATCAACAAAATGAGCCACCTCAAGATGACGGCAATGATCAAGGAGGAGATGCAAATGATCAAGACAAGGAGGATGAAGAACCGAGGCCGCCACACCCAAGAGTCCACCAAGCAATCCAACGAGATCACCCCGTCGACACTATCCTCGACGACATTCATAAGGGGGTAACCACTAGATCTCGTGTTGCACATTTTTGTGAGCATTACTCTTTTGTTTCCTCTATTGAGCCACACAGGGTAGAGGAAGCACTACAAGATTCGGATTGGGTGGTGGCGATGCAAGAGGAGCTCAACAACTTCACTAGGAACGAGGTATGGCATTTGGTTCCACGTCCTAATCAAAATGTTGTAGGAACCA
This sequence comes from Zea mays, assembly GCF_902167145.1. Classification (NCBI taxonomy): domain Eukaryota; kingdom Viridiplantae; phylum Streptophyta; class Magnoliopsida; order Poales; family Poaceae; genus Zea; species Zea mays. The sequence continues at coordinate 26,698,374 of NC_050096.1, forward strand.
AGTGGGTTTTCCGCAACAAGCAAGACGAGCATGGTGTGGTGACAAGGAACAAAGCCCGACTTGTGGCCAAAGGATACTCCCAAGTCGAAGGTTTGGATTTTGGTGAAACCTATGCACCCGTAGCTAGGTTTGAGTCAATTCGTGTATTATTGGCCTATGCTACTTACCATGGCTTCAAGCTTTACCAAATGGACGTGAAGAGTGCCTTCCTCAATGGACCAATCAAGGAAGAGGTCTATGTTGAGCAACCTCCCGGCTTTGAATATAGTGAGTACCCTAACCATGTTTACAAACTCTCTAAGGCGCTTTATGGGCTCAAGCAAGCCCCAAGAGCATGGTATGAATGCCTTAGAGATTTCCTTATCACTAATGGCTTCAAAGTCAGAAAGGCCGATCCTACTTTATTTACTAAAACACTTGAAAATGATTTGTTTGTATGCCAAATTATGTTGATGATATTATATTTGGGTCTACTAACGAATCTACATGTGAAGAGTTTAGTAGGATCATGACACAGAAATTCGAGATGTCAATGATGGGGGAGTTGAAGTATTTCTTAGGATTTCAAGTAAAGCAACTCCAAGAAGGCACCTTCATTAGCCAAACGAAGTATACTCACGACATTCTAAACAAGTTTGGGATGAAGGATGCCAAACCCATCAAGACATGCATGGGAACCAATGGGCATCTCGACCTCGACACAGAAGGTAAATCCATCGATCAAAAGGTATACCGGTCAATGATAGGCTCTTTACTCTATTTATGTGCATCTCGACCGGATATTATGCTTTTCGTATGCATGTGTGCAAGATTCTAAGCCGACCCTAAGGAAGCTCACCTTACGGCCGTAAAACGAATCTTGAGATATTTAGTTTATACTCCTAAGTTTGGGCTTTGGTATCCTAGGGGATCCACATTTGATTTAATTGGTTATTCAGATGCCGATTGGGTGGGGTGTAAGATTAATAGAAAGAGCACATCAGGGACCTGCCAGTTCTTGGGAAGATCCTTGGTGTCTTGGGCTTCAAAGAAGCAAAATTCCGTAGCTCTTTCTACCGCCGAAGCCGAGTATATTGCCACAGGTCATTGTTGCACGCAACTACTTTGGATGAGGCAAACCCTTAGGGACTACGGTTACAAATTAACCAAAGTTCCTCTTCTATGTGATAATGAGAGTGCAATCCGCATGGCGGATAATCCCGTTGAGCATAGCCGCACTAAACACATAGCCATTCGGTATCACCAACAAAAGGGAGATATCGAGATTGCATATGTTAACACTAAGGAACAATTAGCCGATATCTTTACCAAGCCACTAGATGAACAAACTTTTAACAAACTTAGGCATGAACTAAATATTCTTGATTCTAGGAACTTCTTTTATTGATTTGCACACATAGTTCATCCATATACCTTTGGTCATATCTCTTTCATATACTATGACTAATGTGTTTTCAAGCTCATTTCAAACCAAGTCATAGGTGTATTGGAAAGGGAATTGGAGTCTTCGGCGAAGCCAAAGGCTTCCACTCCGTAACTCATCCTTCGCCGTCGCTCCGAGCAACTCTTCGTCTTTTGGTATAATCTTCACTCATATGTTTTATTTGCCAAAAGGGAGAAAGTAGTCCAAAGGGCTTATATCTCACTCAAGTATCCGTTTTTGGCGATTCATGCCAAAGAGGGAGAAAGTATTAGCCCAAAGCAAAAGGACCGCACCACCACTAATTTTAAAAAGAGTTTTTTCAATTGGTGGTATGATTTTCAAATTGATATCTCATTGTGTTCAAAAGGGGGAGAAAGTAGTATTTTCAAAATCGATATCTTAAAACCCTCTTGAACACTAAGAGGAGGATTTCATTAAGCGGGAGTTTTCAGTTTTGTTTAGTCAAAGGAAAAGCATTTGAAACAGGGGGAGAAAATTTCAAATCTTGAAAATGCTTCACAAAATCTTATTCATTTACCTTTGACTATTTGCAAAAGGACTTTGAAAAGAATTTACAAAAGAATTTGCAAAAACAAAACATGTGGTGCAAGCGTGGTCCAAAACGTCAAAAATTAAAGAAACAATCCATGCATATCTTATAAGTATTTATATTGGCTCAATTCTAAGTAACCTTTGCACTTACATTATGCAAACTAGTTCAATTATGCACTTCTAAATTTGCTTTGGTTTGTGTTAGCATCAATCACCAAAAAGGGGGAGATTGAAAGGGAATTAGGCTTACACCTATTTCCTAAATGATTTTGGTGGTTGAATTGCCCAACACAAATAATTGGACTAACTAGTTTGCTCTAGTCTATAAGTTATACAGGTGCCAAAGGTTCACACTAAGCCAATAAAAAGACCAAGAAAAGGGTTCAACAAAGAGAGCAAGGGATAACCGAAGGCTGCCCTGGTCTGGCGCACCGGACTATCCGGTGCACCACCGGACAGTGTCTGGTGCACCAGGGAACTCGACGCCCAACTCTTCACCTTCGGGAATTTTCAGAGGGCTCCGCTATAATTCACCGGACTGTCCGGTGCACCACCGGACAGTGTCCGGTGCCCCAAGGGAGAGCGGCTCTGAACTCGCCAGCTTCGGGAATCCGCTCCGCTATAATTCACCGGACATGCCCGGTGCACACCGGACTGTCCGGTGAGCCAATGGAGCAACGGCTACTTCGCGCGCAACGGTCGACTGCAACACATTTAATGCACGCCTGCGCGCGCAGAGGATAGAGCACGCGCGGGTGGCACACCGGACAGTATACAGGACTTGTCCGGTGCGCCACCGGACAGCCAGGCGGGCCCACAAGTCAGCGCTCCAACGGTCGGAACCCAACGGCCTGGTGACGTGGCTGGCGCACCGGACAGTGTCCGGTGGCGCACCGGACTGTCCGGTGCGCCATGCGACAACAGCCTCCACCAAACGGCTAGTTTGGTGGTTGGGGTTATAAATACCCCCAACCACCCCACATTCAAGTCATCCAAGTTTTTCCACCTTCCAACTACTTACAAGAGCTCTAGCATTCAATTCTAGACACACCCAAGTGATCAAATTCTCTCCCAACTCCACACAAAGCTTTAGTGATTAGAGAGAGTGATTTGTCGTGTTCATTTGAGCTCTTGCGCTTGGATTGCTTCTTCTTTCTCATTCTTTCTTGAGATCAAACTCACTTGTAATTGAGGCAAGAGACACCAATCGTGTGGTGGTCCTTGTGGGAACTTCGTGTTCCAAATTGATTGAGAAGAGAAGCTCACTCGGTCCGAGGGACCGTTTGAGAGAGGAAAAGGGTTGAAAGAGACCCGGTCTTTGTGACCACCTCAACGGGGAGTAGGTTTGCAAGAACCGAACCTCGGTAAAACAAATCTGCGTGTCACACTCTTTATTCGCTTGCGATTTGTTTTGCACCCTCTCTCTCGGACTCGATTATATTTCTAACGCTAACTCGGCTTGTAGTTGTGATTAAGTTTGTAAATTTCAGATTCGCCCTATTCACCCCCTCTAGGCGACTTTCACTCGGGCCATCATAGCCAAGGTCTCCGCAAGGGTCCCGGCCCGAGCAGACACCACGACTGGCTGCTCCATAGCCTCAGCCAGCTGTCCCCCGAGGACATCAGCCCGGCTCACAGCCTCGGCAGCGTGACTCCGGGGTTAGTCCTGCTAGCGGACGACCTGGCCAAGCTCCAGCCGCCACTGCTGCACCTCCTCGGCCAGGGGGGCACGTGCTCCCAAGCTGACGAAGCTTCTTCTCGAACTGACTCCGCCTCTGTCCACGCTGACACCGCTGCCTCCGGCTCATCGCAGAGCAGCCAAGGGTTTTATAACTGAGCAAGAGAAGCCTTGAGTGGCAAGGCCGATCGAGCCGAGTGACTCCTACGCCTCCGGGATACGGATACCTCACTCGTCACCTTCCGCGCAGGGCAACTCACACTCGGTTAAGCGGTTCAGCTAGCCGACAGGCGAGTCCTAGTGCTCGAAATGAAGAAGAAACACGGCTTCACGCCCAAATACCCAGATGTTCAGGCCTCGACAACCACAATGAACATACACCGGCACTCAAGGTGCCATTACAAACAGAACTCCGGTTCCACTCCCGCGGGTATGAACTACCTCCACACCGGAGGGCCTGCGGGACGGCAAACTCCGGGTGGCTCGATGACCCCTGGCCCAGCCTCAGATCCGGGCTAAGGCCAAGGCGGGCCGCCATGTCATCGTCCTCGTCGTCATCGTCATCGTCGTCAGGCGTCTCTGGCGATGGCTCCCTCGGGAGCCCGTCCCTCTCCTGCCTTCGACGGCGCTTCTCCAAGGCGTCTCGAGCCCGCATCCGCTCGCGGGCTTGGGCCTTTTCCGCGTCCTTCTTCTCCTTTTTCTTCTCCGCGGCGACCCTCCGCGCGGCTCGGTCCACCATGTCCTCTGGGACCCGTGGCAGGGAGGGCTTGTGAAACCCCAACCCCTGGAGACGAACGGAAATCCCGACAGTGAGAATCAAAGGCAACTCAGCACAAAATAGGAGAAGGAGTGGACACTCACCAGGGACACGTACCCACACTCAGGACGCATCACGGGCTGGATAAGGGCGCCGGCATCCAGCCTCCCTACCGTGCCCGCTATCCGCCTCGGAGGTCGGCGGTGGAAAGGGGAGCTGAGGACATCTGCGAGCCCTCCAAATCAACCCCCGGCTTCATCTCCGAGAGCGGCAACCGCCGCTCTGCCAAAGGGAGCACCCTCCGGCGATGGATGGCGGCGACCACCCCCACAGCGGTGAGCCCCCCATCTCGTAACCTCTGCAAGGCCTCCAGAAGAGGCTGGAGATTCTCTTGTTTCTCGCGCGTGGCCCCCCAACGCCAGTTGCTGCCGGCGGTGGTCACCACTCGTTGAGAAAACGACGGGAGCCTTTCGTCGTCGTTCCGGAGGTAAAACCACCGGCGCTGCCACCCCTAGTTAGAAGACACAAGGATGGCGGGGATGTACTGTTGCGCGCGCCCCTTCCTCAACTGGAGGGTGCAGCCACCGGCCCGCACCGCCATGTGGACCTTCCTTTCCCCCATCGTCAAGGCAAAAAGCTCCGCGGAGAAGAGATGGATCCACAGATCCCAGTGGGGGTCAATCCCCAAAAAACCCTCGCAAAACGCCGCGAAGATGGCCGCTTGCGCAATGGAGTTGGGGTTGAAGTTATGCAGCTCCACCCCGTAGTAGTGCAGGAGCGCCCGCATGAAACAGCTCGCTGGCACTCCGAACCCCCGCTCGTGGAAGGAGACGAAACTGACCACATACCCCGGTGACAGAGCCGGGTCGGCCTCACTCGCGGGGGACATCCACTCCGGCTGCGGGTCACCGGAGAGGGGACAGAGCAAACCATCGGCGACGAGGGCCTCCAGATCGCCCACCGTGACGGTGGAGAAAGGCCACGGATCGCGCGGCGGAATGACGGTCACCTTGTCGGCCATTGCCGAACGAAGGGGGTGGAGGCGGAGCAAAAAAGGTGTGCGGTTTCCTTTTCTCTGGCTATTCTCTTAGGTTGCGGAAACCAAAGCAGAAGGCGAGCAGCAGAGTAAAGAACCACCACCGGCCCCTCTTCTGGGTATATAAAGGCTCGGGCAAGACCCGTTCAAGACTTCGTCCGAACCCGCCGCGAAATTCAAACTCGAAGGCGAAACACCCGTTCCTCGAACGACTCACGCACGCGCAACGGCCGCCCCGCGAATTGCCCGTCCCGTCGCATTAACTCCTCGGCAGGGCAAGCGACGCCCTTGGCAGGCGAAGCAGGCGTTGTTTCACCTCCGCCATGATGACCGCGTCAAAAAAGGTGCGCCACACCGTTTAAATTCGTATCCTTTTCCTCTTCCCCTTTCTCTCTCTTGCCACAGGGACCGGGAAAGGGGATATTTCGAAAGGGATCCTTCTCCGCGAAGGAAGCAGGCCCCGAGCCCTCCTACTAATCAGGGGTTCGAAGGCTGGCCCCTCGGAAGGGTTCGACAGCCGCCCCAGAGCACTCGGGCTTCAGGCTCATTACTGATTAGAGGTTCGAAGGCTGGCCCCTCGGAAGGGTTCGACAGCCGCCTTAGAGCACTCGGGCTCCGCGCCCACTACTGATCAGGGGTTCGAAGGCTGGCCCCTCGAAGGGTTCGACAGCCGCCCCAGAGCACGCAGAGCGAGGGATGACTCTGGGTACGTCCGATACATGGCCGAGGCTCGGGCTACGCTCCCGAGGTACCCTAGGACATTTCCGAGACCAGCATGAGCGATTTTGTAACGGAATCCCACCAGAGGGAGGCATCGAGCCCTCAGACCTTATCGAACGGGGCACAGGCGTCCACTCAGATCACCCGTTAGCAACTCACTGGATACACCATGTTCGGCGCCCTCCGAGGGCAACATGGCGCTTTCCCCCCCTTCCTCCTTGCGGAAAGGCGACGAAGGGGCGTATGATAAAAGTCGAGTCGGTCCTTGATTGTCCTCTCGCTCCGTGCAGAGGCTCTGGGGCTGCTCTCGCAAACCCGGCTACGGCCAAACCGTTGACAGCGTCAACAAACCAGCCTGAAAACTCGGAACCTGACCACGCACCCGGGCTACGATCAGATCGCATGAGGGAGCAACCAGACCGGCCGAGGCATCACGAAAGGCATTAAGACCTCGGAGGAGTCAAACCACTCCTCCGAGGCCTCGGGGGCTACACCCGGCGGGTGCGCTCGCCGCACCCACCGGAACAAAATATAACCGAGAAAGGCCGATCCCCTTGCAAAAAAGTGCGACAAAGCCTCCAAGTGAGTACCAACACTCCCTTTGAGGCTCGGGGGCTACTGTCGGGTACCATAATTAGGGGTACCCCCAACACTCCTAAACACGGCTGGTAACCACCATCAGTGCAAGCTGCAGAGACTGATGGGCACAATTCAGGTCAAGGCTCCGTCTACTCAAGGGACGCGATCTCGCCTCGCCCGAGCCCAGCCTCGGGCAGGAACAGTAGTCCCAGATGAATTCACGCCTCGCCCGAGGGCCTCCTCAAGCAACGAGCGCACCCTCGACTCACTCGAAGCCCAGCTTGGGCAGGCTTCGTTGTGAAGCAACCTTGGCCAAATCGCCTCACCAACCGACCATGTCGCAGGCGCATTCAATGCGAGGATCGCCTGACACCTTATCCTGACACACACGCCTTAGTCGGCAAGGTCGAAGTGACCGCAGTCACTTTGCCCTCCCACTGACCGACCTGACAGGAAAACAGCGCCGCTCGCCCCTCTCCGACTGCTGTGCCACCCACCAGGGTGAGGCTGACAACGGCTAAGTCCAGCCTTAGGCGCAACAGGAAGCTCCGCCTCGCCCGACCTTGGGCCTCGACCTTAGGAGGAGGTCTCCGCCTCGCCCGACCCAGGGCTCGGCCCCCGCCTCGGCCTCGGAAGGTGGTCTCCGCCTCGCCCAACCCCAGGGCTCGGCCTCAACCTCGACCTCGAAAGGTGGTCTCCGCCTCGCCCGACCCAGGGCTCGGCCTCAACCTTGACCTCGGAAGGAATCTCGTCCTCGCCCGACCCCGGCCTCGGCCTCAGCAGGAGTCTCCGCCTCGCCCGACCTTGGGCTCGGACCAACCGCGCCGTAGGGGATACATCATTACCCTACCCCTAGCTAGCTCAGGCTACAGGGGAACAAGACCGGCGTCCCATCTAGGCTCGCCCCGGTAACAAGTAACGATGGCTCCCCGCGTGCGTCCATGACGACGGTGGTTCTCAGCCCCCTACGGAAGCAAGGAGACATCAGCAAGGTCCCGACAGCCCCGACAGCTGTGCTTCAACAGGGCTCAAGCGCTCCTCCGACGGCCACGACACCACGCACACATGGCTCTAGCACCTCTCCGACAGCCACGTTGGCACGTACATAGGGCTCTGGCTCCTCTCTGTCGGACACGTTAGCGTATAGCTACACCCCCATTGTACACCAGACCCTCTCCTTGCATCTATAAAAGGAAGGTCCAGGGCCCTCATGCGGGAGGGTGGTCGCGTGGGAGGACGGGCTGACGAACAGGCTCGCTCTCTCTCTCTCTCCCTCGCGAACGCTTGTAACCCCTACTGCAAGCGCATCCCCCCTGGCGCAGGATAACACGAGCCGCAGTTTTCCCCCTTGTGTTCCATCTCGCGCCAACCCATCTAGGCTGGGACACGCAGCGACAATTTTACTCGTCGGTCCAGGGACCCCCCGGGGTCGAAACGCCGACAACATCTGTGACACCCCAGTGTCACATAGGGTTTCTTCCTTCATCTAACCCAAACCATTATCACATGTAAACCAAATGAAGGGATGAACATCAAACAAAAAAAGAAAAATCAATAACAAAGGTTGAAGTAAGTCTTTTTATCTTAAGAAATTCTCCTTAATCATGTCATGAACCTCAAGGTAAGAAGAACTCACAAACCCTAATTAATCTTAAGTGGACCATTTAAGCACATAAAGGGCATTTGGGAAAAGACTTGGGAGAAAAATACAAATTTTGGTAAAAACCAAATAACAAAGTTTTAGTTAACTAAATAACCAACAAAATATAGTAAGAAAGTTTTGCCATTTGAATTTTTCAAAATCCCTAAATCAGCCCCTAAACTAATGCACTTGGGAAAAATTCAGAAATCTGAATTTCAGCCCCTTTCCAAAGATCAACCGCGTTCTCTGCTTTTCAAAACTTAAATCAAACAAGTCCAAATAGAAAAGTGGCACCAAATTTCCTCGAACACACCATGACAAAGTTTGGAAACCTCTCTCACCGTTTGACACGATCTTGACATGGATTTACCTCGGGACTCGACCTTGTGACACTGCCACCTTAGCGACGCGACAACTCTTTGTACACAGCCCCAAACCGCTTGACTTCCACACATAAACGACAAAGCTCTGTCGAGAGAGAAAATCTTGTGCAGTGATCATGCCCAAATACGCGAAGATCTCCAACCTATGAGCGTTTGAACTCGAGCAGAAGCAAAGAGCCACGTGCTCGACGCCGTGTTAGGCCGGCCGAGCGCAGACTGGTCGCGGCAACGCGCGCCCCGCGCATGGTCGCCCCGCCTGCACGTCTGCACCTCGCCCTCGCCTATAAATGCCTCCAGAGGCCTTAGCCATTTGCACTCGCGCACCCAGAGCCCCGCCCGAGCCAGAGATCACCGGAGTTCGCCGTGGAAAGCAAGCACCACCGCCCGCCATCACCGCTCGAGCACGGCCGTTGTGGCCAACCCCTTCTGTTGACCCCCAGCCTCGCCTCAGCCCCTAGACCGCTTTCCTGTGAAGCCGTGAAGCTTCCCCAAGCTTAAGCCGAGGCATTGCCTCACCGGAGAGGCGGATTCACCCTCGCCGGACTTCGGTCACCCGCCGCCGCGCGTGGGCAGAGCAATCCAGTGAGCCATTCTCTAATTCCTTGCACCACTGTCCTTCTTGACCTCTGGCTGTAATACCCAAAATTGTAAAAGCATAGAAAATGATATTATTTCCCTCATATGTATTGCCTCTATTCATTTACACATGTGAACACCACATTAGAAACAAATAAATAATAAAAGACACTAAAATGGAATATGCATCATGCTGAAGTTTTGCTTTGTGTGCATTTTGTGACAATATAGAAATAATATAAAAAGAATTATGTTGGTACCCAAATTAGAATTTGAATTCTAAAGGAAATTCTATAATTTGAGAAGAGAAGAAAAATACTATAACATATAAAATAAAATTAATGACTTGCACATCATGCTAGGATCTTTGTATGTTGCATATGAATTTATTTGAATGTGAAATCCAAAACCAAGTTTGAATCTAAATTGAAATTAAAATTAGGATTTAAAAATAAAACGGGGAAAAGAAAGTAGGAAATAAAAAAGACCAAAACTCTGTTTTGGGCCAGCAGCTAACAAACCCGGCCCACTCCCTGTTTCTGGCGACATCTATGACCATACGCATGCAGTGCCGCCTCTATGAATGACTGTCGGGCCCCACCTTGTCATGTGGCACCGTCCCACCGTCACACGCGCTTGGTCACTGGCCGTTTGGCCGTGAATGTCAGTTCCACCTCTTCCACCGAATCCCCAACAGAATGCTCCGATATCCTCTCAATGCCGTCCGCAAATCCGGGCTCGGCTCTGTGCCCACGCCGCTCTGTTATAAGCTGAGCACCCGTGATCTCCCATCCTCCTCATGACTTTGTTAGGCGCTTTAGCCAAGTTCGGGGTTGGAGACACCTTGCTGTCGTACGGATCCATGGCGGTAAACGTTGCCACCGTAGAGTTGTGGAATAGCGAGGAGAGAGAAGGAGCGTCGCAATCGTCGTATTCACCCCACCCGCACTTGGGTCTGGAGGCCATTAAGGAATCTGGGTGCGGCAAGACCTTCTGGAGCAGCGACGGGAGCACCTTGGGGTCTCAGCGTCGAACCTTCTCAGAGATCCATCGCATGGCAAACCTTCAGGCCGTGTGCGCAGGCCTCGTCCTCGTCTCCGCAGTGGTAAGTTGCGTTCCTTTTGTAACGGTTGCGAGCTCCGCGGATGACAGCGTCGGCATCAGTGGGTACTGGTCGCTGGGCGAGCTCACGACGGGCAGTAATGGCGCCGTCGTGGCTAGCGCACGCCGTCGGCTAGATAAGAGCGACGGGGGTAGACGAGGTACGTTTGGGCCGTTGGATGCAAAAGGAACGGTGTTGATTAGATCAATGCGTACCCCTTCGCGTGGCATATTGTCTAAAGAGACCCTGAGTTTTCTCGGAATCAACCCGCCATCCTGCGTGGGTGCCCTCTGTGCCTAGGTATTTTTATGGAATGACCCCTGAACTTTCTGAAAAATGAGGCCCAGTCCAGATATGTTTAAAAACAGAGAAATAATTATAGAAATTCATTTTTAATACAAAAACAAATCTAGAAACTTGTAAAATTCATAGAAATTCCATTTTTGGTCCAAATTGAACCATTCCAATTTCTAAAATTTTGTAATAATATTCTCTATCATTTAGTGTCTCTGTTTTGGTATGAAAGACATATTAAAATTATTCTTTTACTTAATCATGTATTAAATACATAAAACATTAGAAAATCCATAACTTAAAATCTATACCTCCAAATTTAATGATTCCAGTTCCTGTGATCATATTTTAATGTCTAGTTTATTACTGTATATTCTATTTACATGTTTGGTGTAATGTTAATTTTTGCTATACCATGTATGTATTGTGTTGATGCGAGTAGACGAGCAAGCTACACAGGATTCTGAGGTTCAACTGGTAGAGACTGCTGAGCAGGAGCTCGTTGAAGGCAAGTTGTGCCCTTGATCACTTCTTTTACCCAGTCATGTTCTTATTAATCATAATGATTTGCATAGGTTAACTTTGATGGGACCCAATAGGTTACCCTAGATTTTGACTATCTTTATATCTTGTTTCACCACTGGTTTTACTACTAAACTTTTGGGTAGTACATGCTATTGCTTTATGTGGCTTTGGGTATAAAGATATTCATCACTCATTGTTATACTCTTTATTATCTGTTTATTCTTTACTATTCATGATAAGATCATTATGTTAATGGGAACATGGAGAACCACCCGGGAAAACAGTGCTACCACAAGGGTATAATGGGACGCCCTTGGCTGATTAACTAGGAAAGCTAGTGGATGACTACCTTACCCGAAAGGGGCAAGGGCAGTAGGGGAGTGGTCAGTGTAGGGGGGTCCTTGGGTTGATTTTGCTGCGATGGCGGTCAGGCGAGGGATTCCTGCGCTGGAGCTTCCTATAAACTGTAGCGGGTTTTCTGAAGCTAGTGGAACTTTGTAAAGGCCTCGTAGTGGTACCCTGCCTCGCTTCCTTGGTAGAGGTGTATGGAGTCTGATCAACTCTGTGGCAAATGGGTAACACGACTTGTGGGTAAAGATGCGCAACCTCTGCAGAGTGTAAAACTGGTATACTAGCCGTGCTCACGGTCATGAGCGGCTCGGACACTCACATGATTAATTTATGGAACTTAAACTTAATTTGTCATATCATTGCATTTGGGATTATTTTACTATTACTTTTACTTATTGTTACTATGGTTTGGTATTCACTTACACTTAGTAACTGCTAATAAAATTTTGACCAACTTATAAAAGCAATGCTCAGCTTCAGCCTTTATTTCATTGATCAGCCTTACACTTCATGAACTCCCACCTTTGGCGAGTTCATGCCACATTATTCCCCACGACTTGTTGAGCTATGAACGTATGTGAGCTCACTCTTGCTGTCTCACACCCCCCCACAGGAGAAGAGCAGGTGGTTCAGGAGGAGCCACAAGGCGAGGAGTATGATCTGATCTAGGTGGCGTTTCTCAGTTGACATTGGCGCCGTCGATCCTTAGTTCGTTTTATGTTTAATCTTTTATTTTGTAATAAGTCTTCCGCTATGTAATAAATACTCTGATTATTGTGACATTTATCTCTATACACTCTATTATTGTATATGTTGTCTTCTTGGTGCATGTATGAGATGCACCCGGCTTTGCCCCTTAAAGCCCGGGTGTGACACTGGTGAAGCTCTCTGACCAATTCACTTGGACAATTGCGCCGTGAGCAGGCCGGATTCCTCGCCGCCGATGAGCATCTCCGCCTGCGCACGTGGACCGGCCGACTCCGACCATTCCCGACGGCGACCCGCACATCGCCGTGACCCTCAGGACCTCCCCAACATCCTCGGCCACCTCACCGGAGCAGTCTCGCCGCCGGTAAGCCCCTTCGCCCCTTTCTTCCTCCGTGGCCACTGTTCCATTAGGGAAGGACCGATGTTCGATTTTGCAAAACCCTAGGGGGTTTTCTGCAGAGCCTTAGACTCATGTGAATAGTGCACCGAGGACCTGTCTGTAATTTATTCAAAACCTTTCGCCAGGGACCCTAGCGCAAAACTGTTTTTCCTTTAACCATTTCTAATTAATCTTTTTTAAATTCAGCAGAGAACTTAGAAAATTTATATCTTGAGTTATATTCAACCAAATTTAGCCAAACCAATTTTGCTAGATTCAAAATATTATGAACTATCACATAAAAATAATGAACCCTATGTTTTCTGTTTTAAATTTTAGAGTTTGAAATTAATTACAGAAACTGACCAAACCTTATTAAAATAAGAAAAATTAGTTATGCTTCTGTTTTAAAATTTGTGGGCAAAAATTTGGACACTGTTTAAAAATATTAAACACCCCAATAATGAAGATTTAAGTAGGGTTATCTATTAAAAGCCATTTTTGCCCAAAACTTAAGAAAATCATAAAGGTATTAGAAAATAATGAACAGTGAATGTAACTATTTTTCCTAGTCTACTAAGATAATAGAAAACCTAGGAAAAATAAAGGGACCCCTAGTCCAGAGCAGATTCTAGGTGAAATGTTTTATTAAACATTAATCAAACTAGAAAAACAATTATTAGAATTATGAAAACAATTCCAAAATTGTTAATAAAAATCCAGTGGACTTGTAACCACTAGAACCCCACTACAAAAATGATAAACACCCCAGCCAATTATTTGAGTAGGATAAACAAATAGAACTTGATATTGAGCCATATTTCAATTAAATCATGAGCAAACCAAAAAGTGTGCAACAATGAGCAAATAAATTTTTACCAAATTAGTAATGAAGTAGAATACCAGAGAAAAATGCAAAACCCAATTGAAAGTTACAAGTAATACCCATTGCCAATACTTCATGAAAAAGACCATTTAGTTCAAAAAAAATCCTACCACCTTTCCCATAAAGCAAAGAGTTACGAAACTTCAGAATGATTGCTCTTGCACAAAGAAGAAGATAGGAAAAATTGGAAATCTGTTGTTTGATATTTTTCAAATATAGTGGTAGTAGAAAGCACCCCTTTGGCTAGAAACTTTAGAAAATCATAGTAAAATAACTAATGAGTAATAGTGGCTAACAATTTGTACAAAATCATGTTATAGCATCTGAATGCCAACAAAAATAAGTCTTAGAGAATAACTCACTGTAAAAGGAAGGTTGTAGATCAAAACACCCCCTCTGCCCTAATATTTGATAATTTTATACAGAGAGGACCACTCACTTTTTAAACCCCAAATTTTGCGACAGAGACTTATACACCAGTAAGAAGCCACTGTAATTTTTCCAGAATTGTTGGAAATTTATTAAGCTATCTTGTAGTTCAAACCCACCTTAAAAGCATAAAAGAAATAAGAAGGAAGAGAGGGAATAATAAATCTCACTCTAATGATTCAGCTACAAACCTTAATAAACTCTCACCAAGACATCAAAAAGAAATCAGTGGAACACCAAAATAAACTTACCACTTAGCTTAACCAAGCTTGACCTTAATTTGCTAAGTATACCACAAGAATCTTCAGTAGCAAGATTAAGCTCTACCTCATTAATTTGATCATTCACCATCAAAGTTTAATTGCTAAATTGCATATCATACCATACATGTATCTTACTCATTGCATTCATTAGATTGCAATCTCGCTAACGGAGAGTACGTGCTCATCCCCGAGCAAGGAGCTGTCCCCAAGGAAGACCAGGAGCAAGCTCCCGAGACTGCCATCGAGGATCTCCCCGCATCCCCAGCATTTGAAGGCAAGCCCCGGTTTTATGCATAACCGTATCTATATATGCTACTTTACTACACTTAATGTTTGTAGGATTGTAACGTGCACTTAAGTGTAGGAGTTGCTTGAAACCCCTAGTTGCATGAACTTAGGATTCCTTTTTGAGATGGACACTAGTATGCTAGGACGAGTGCTGCTATGCTAATTAGGATCTCGGTAGAAGTCGAGTGATTTTTCTAGCACTCGCGCGAGGTCAGGAATTGATTGTCTTCATCTTGATAATAGATCTATGATGGTCTATGGACTTGGATCTAGGGAGGATGCCTTGTCCATGAGATGGGAAAAGGAATTAAGGATTAATATGTGGATACCTGAGTCAAGCGTTTGAACGTACTAAACACATGTCGGGAAATATCATAACCGGTAAACCTAGTACCTGAGTGAAGCCGGGCGCGGACTTTTCTCCTCACTTGTCCTGAGACTGGGTCTCCCATGCTAGATATGGTGGGTACAAGTGCGGTCACTGCACGGCGGCAGCCGAGGTCAGCGGAGCATTGTATGCCATGGCGGTGAGCTCTGGCCGCGAACGGAGAATCGATGGGGACGGTTGACATGTGTGGGGCCGGAGTGCCCTGAAATGTCGTGTGTTTAGGTTTACCTTGCAAGGTTAAAACTCAATTCGAATCGTCTGCTTCTCGCAGCTAATGAGACTGCTTGACCCCTTGTACTACATTGAGTAAGAAGTGAAATGAGGTTTACATAAGATAACTTGTTGTTTGCACTAAATGCTTGGTTGGGAGCAACCGTGTGAGCCATGTGAAGGACGTATGGGTAATGTATCCTGACTTGGTTGGGAGGGTCACTGTTCAGTGCATGAGTGCGTTGTATCGCCTTCAGGCCCTACAGAGTGATGCTATAGCACATCTTGCTAACCTCGCTCAAACCACCAAGCTCACCCTCGACAACCGAGAAGACTTTGTGGTCGACTTGTCCTCCAAGTTGGTGGAGAAGGACCTACAGGTGGAAAGGCTGAGCCAGCATATCACCACCTTGGAGCAGCAGGTGGAGATCCGAGACAACACTATTGATATCTTGGAGAACCAGCTCCATGATGTGCAGTGGGAACTTGAAGAAGCTAATGACCACCTGGACATGCACCACTTAGAGATGGAGGCCAATGAGGCCGGAAGCGAGGGAGAAGAGGCTCCTGAAGAGTTAGGACCAGCCCCTAGTGCCAATGGGACTACCTCCGCGATGCCCCCCTTCACCCACATCCAGTGTCGCTTCCATCGCTCAGGGTTGATCAGTCGCTTTGACGCTTTAGGCGGATAGAAACCTACGCAAGCTTAGTGATGGCAGATTTTGGACTAGGCTTACAGGTACTTTCCCCTAAATGATGTAATCCTTGTGAACTTTTGAGATCTGTGGGATGTTTGTAACCATGTTATCTTCATTCAAACTCAATATTATGATTATGGCAATTTCTTTCCATATGAGATAATAGCATGTCGTTCGAACTTGTGAATTGAGATAACAATGGCGACAATCTCTGTTTTCAGATGGCAGCTAGGCAGCATCGCGGGCAAAACGAGCAAGTTCCCCTGCCACCTCCTCTAGCTCCCACAGTGCAGGAGTTGATGGCCCAGCAGAACGAGATTCTGCGATAGCTCTTGCAGCGCCAGCTGAAAGCATCTAGGCCCCTGGTTGGTTTTAGTGATTAATGACAACGTAATATTATATGTGACTAACATGTGTTTTGCAGAGGAAAATGGTAAGTTAGGTCGCATTACAGGTAGAAGTACTACAACGGTGAAAACAATCCTGGAGATAAGAACTCGAAGCGACGGCTAAAACGACGAAACAAAAGGTGAAGGACTACGGAGTCTGAGTGTCAAGGAGATGTGGACACTCGTGATTTAGTTAGGTCTTTTATTCTCTTTTAGTCGTACTATAAAGAGGGGTTGTCGATGAGTAGTTTGACCAAGAGAGTTCTAGTGTAGTGTTGGTGCACAATCACACTCACATACAGTGCTAGGTGTCACTCTAGAACTCACTCACAAGTTAGAACGAAAACCGATTTGAAAAACAGCTGAAAAACAAGAAGTAGGGTTTCTGGCCCTGGGGCACCGGACTGTCCGGTGTGCACCGGACTGTCTGGTGCACCCTCTGCCAGGTGGGGCCAGGCCGGCCCTGGGAAGAGCCTTTCCCACGCAGAAACCCGAGAGCGCAGGTTTCAGAGTTGAATTATAGTGGCGCACCGGACAGTGCACCGGACAGTGCACCGGACTGTCCGGTGTGCCATGAGTCCAACGGCTAACTGTCAGAACTAGCCGTTGGAAACGACCGTTGGCGCACCGGACTGTCCGGTGCGCCCACGCGCAGGAAAATGCTGGTAACGGCTAGTTGGTGGGTGAGGGCTATTTATACCCCCTCCACCCACCATATTCAATGTCTTGCACTCCACATTTATTCCAGCACATTGCTAGAGCATTGCAAGCACCAAAAGCCTAGTGAGGAGATTAGAGAATCTTAATCCGCGTTTGTTCCTCATTAGCGCTAGCGAGAGCCACCTAGAGCACACACCACTTGCATTAGGCTTCTCTTGGTCAAGCGAAAGTCTACGGCTTGTTACTCTTGGTGATCGGCATCACCTAGACGGCTTGGTGGTGTTGGGAGCTCGGTGATCACCGTGAAGATCTTGTTGGTGACCCGACTCAAGTTTGTAAGTGGTCTCGAGGGATCCACCGCACTGGAGTGGCAAAGGATCATCTCGTAGTGAGCACTTGGTTCTTGCGAGGACCAAGGGGGAGCGATACCCTTGCGCGGGTGCTCCAACGAGGACTAGTGGAGAGTGCCGACTCTTCGATACCTCGGGAAAAATTGGAGGAGTCTTCTAAACCTTGCTTTACATTCCGCACTTAATTCAAGCACTTTACATTGTGTATTTCTTTAGCAAGTATTTGAAGTATTGTCTTAGCATTATTGTATTTCTAGTATTATTATCTTAGTGCTAGTTGTTGGGGGTGAAGTTGGGCTCTTGCTTAGCTCTTGCTTAGCTTTTAATTAGTGTTGATTTTTAGAAAAGCCCAATTCACCCCCTCTTGGGCATCGTGATCCTTTCAATTGGTATCAAAGCCTTGTTGCTCTTAGATTAGCTTAACCGCTAAGAGTTACGATGTCCGGTGGGGATGGTCCTCCTCCCGTTTTTGATGGTGATGATTTTCCTTATTGGAAAATTCGTATGGAAGCATATTTAGAGGCTATAGACATTGGTGTCTATAAAGCCGCCACACAAGGATTCCCCGAACCTAGAGATCACACAAATCTTGTAGGTGATGAGTTTAATTATGAGAAATGGAATGCTAAGGCCAAAAACACCCTTTTTAGAGGCCTTTGCAAAGATGTGTTCAATAGAGTAAGAAATCATAAAAATGCTCATGATTTGTGGATGGACATTTGTGCTCTACATGAAGGAACTAGAAGTGAGCGTGAGGAGAGATATCACATAGCCATGAGAAAGTTAAATTCTTTTGAAATGCTTGCTAATGAAAATGCCAATGCTATGTACTCACGTCTCAATATTCTTGTAGAGGAAGTTAATGGATTGGGGCTTACTCAAATCTCACAACCGAATGTTGTGAGGAAGATTCTCAGTGTCCTCCCAATAGACAAATATGGACACATTGTCACTGTGCTACATCAAATGGATCTTTCAGTTACCACACCTACACAGATTTTGGGAAAGATCAATGCTCATGAGATGTACATGCACATCAACGACAAAGAAGAATCATCTTCCAAAAGAAAGGATTTGGCTCTCAAAGCAAATCATGAAAGAAAAGGAAAAGCAAAAATACAAGTTGAGGAAGAATCCTCAAGTGATGATGACCTTGATGCTAACATTGCCTTGATGGTAAGGAAGACCACCAAGATGTTGAAGAAGCTCAATAGAGAAGGCATCAAATTTGATTCAAGAAAGAAGAAATTCTTTTCCAACAAAAGAAAGCCCATTTCTGAGATGGGTTGCTACAACTATGGTGAGCTCGGTCATCTTGCTCATCAATGTAACAAGCCCAAGAAGAACAAGTTCAAGGGCAAGAAAGAAGATGACAACGATGATGAAAAGAAGGAAAAGAAATTCTTCAAGAGGAAGGATGGGAAGTAAAAGAGGTTCCACAAGAAGAAGAATGGAAAGGCATATATTGTTGGTGACTGGCTCACCGACATTGAGTCATCAAGTGGATCTTCTTCAAGTGAAGAAGAGAATGATGAAAAAGTTGCCGCCATCGTCGGGGACTTCTCTTCACCACCACCATCGCCATCATCGACTTCTCACCTATGCCTAATGGCTAGAGGTGAACGGAAGGTGAACTACAAGACCGGTGGGAGCCATTGGGTTATTGACAGTGGATGCACACAACATATGACAGGCAACCCACGAATGTTCACCTCACTTGATGAGAATGTTGATGGACAAGATAAAATCACATTTGGAGACAATTCAAAAGGAAAAGTGCAAGGACTTGGCAAGGTGGCAATTTCAAATGATTTATCAATATCAAATGTTCTCTTGGTTGCACCTTTGAGCTTCAATTTATTATCAGTGGGTCAACTCTGTGATCTTGGACTTCAATGCTTATTCACTCCAACAGAGGTTATTGTAACAAAGATGGATGATGAATCAATGGTGTTCAAAGGATTTAGATACAACAACCTCTACTTAGTGGATTTCACTTCAGAAGATGCAGACTTAAGAACTTGCCTCTTCACCAAAGCTTCACTTGGATGGCTTTGGCATAGGAGGCTTGCACATGTTGGGATCAGCACACTCAAGAAGGTATTAAAGAAAGACATGGTTAGAGGATTAAAGGATGTGGTGTTTGAAAAAGACAAGCCATGTAGTGCATGTCAAGCTGGAAAGCAAGTTGCTAATACACATCCTACTAAAGCTTTCATGTCAACATCAAGGCCACTGGAACTACTTCATATGGATTTATTTGGACCTACAAATTATGTAAGTGCCGGTGGCAACCTCTACTGTCTAGTGATTGTTGATGACTTCTCAAGATACACTTGGGTGTTCTTTCTTCATGACAAATCTGAAGTTGCATCTATATTCAAGAAGTTTGCCAAGAAAGCACAAAATGAATTTGATTGCAAGATCAAGAAGATTAGAAGTGATAATGGCAAAGAATTTGACAACACCAACATTCATGAGTACTGTGATAAAATTGGGATCAAGCATGAAATATCTGCAACATACACACCTCAACAAAATGGAGTTGTTGAAAGGAAAAACAGGACCTTGATCACACTTGCAAGAACAATGATTGATGAGTGTCAGCGTTTCGACCCCGTGGGGTCCCTGGACCGACGAGTAAATTGTCGCCGCGTGTCCCAGCCCAGATGGGTCGGCGCGAGACGGAGCACGAAGGGGGGAAAGGAGACAGGCAAAGGGGAAACCTGCGGCCTTCGTGTTGTCCTGCGCCCAGGTCGGGTGCGCTTGCAGTTGGGGGTTACAAGCGTCCGCGTGGGAGAGAGCGAGAGACTTACGCGTCGGCCCGTTCTCCCGCGCGGCCAACCTTCTCGTACGAGAGCCCTGGACCTTCCTTTTATAGGCGTAAGGAGAGGGCCTAGGTGTACAATGGGGGGTGTAGCAGTGTGCTAACGTGTCTAGCAGAGAGGAGCTAGAGCCCTAAGTACACGCCGTCGTGGCAGTCGGAGAGGTTTTGGCACCCTGTTCATGTGATGTCGTGGCCGTCGGAGGAGCGCTGGAGCCTTGCGGAAGGACAGCTGTCGGGGCTGTTGAGTCCTTGCTGACGTCTCCTTGCTTCCGTAAGGGGCTGAGAGCCGTTGTAGTCATGGAGCATGCGGGGCGCCATCATTATTTGTTTACCGGGACGAGCCAGATGGGACGTCGGTCTTGTTCCCCATAGCCTGAGCTAGCTAGGGGTAGGGTAATGATGGTCCCTGCTGTGACGTGGTCGGTCCGAGCCCTAGGTCGGGCGAGGCGGAGGCTCCTCCGAGGTCGAGGTCGAGTCTGTCTTCCGAGGTCGAGGTCGAGTCCGACCCCCGGGTCGGGCGAGGCAGAGACCGTCGTCCGAGGCCAAGGCTGAGTCCGAGCCCTGGGCTCGGGCGAGGCGGAGTTCGTCGTCTTCCGGAGCCGAGGCTTAGTCCGAGCCCTAGGGTCGGGCGAGGCGGAATTCGTCGTCTTTTGGAGCCGAGGCTGAGTCCGAGCCCTGGGGTCGGGCGAGGCGGAGTTCGTCGTCTTCCGGAGCCAAGGCTGAGTCCGAGCCCTAGGGTCGAGCGAGGCAGAGTTCGTCGTCTTCCGGAGCCAAGGCTGAGTCCGAGCCCTGGGGTCGGGTGAGGCGGAGTTCATCGTCTTCCGGAGCCAAGGCTGAGTCTGAGCCCTAGGGTCGGGCGAGGCGGAGTTTGTCGTCCGAGGCCGAGACGGGGGCCGAGCCCTGGGGTCGAGCGAGGCGGAGCTTCCTATGGCGCCCGAGGCCGGACTTGGCTGCTGTCATCCTCACTCTGTCGAGTGGCACAACAGTCAGAGCGACGCAGGCGACGCTGTCTTCTTGTCAGGTCGGTCAGTGGAGTAGCGAAGTGACTGCGGTCACTTCGGCTCTGTCGACTGAAGAGCGCGCGTCAGGATAAGGTGTCAGGCGATCCTTGCATTAAATGCTCTTGCGATATGGTCGGTTGGCGTGGCGATCTGGCCAAGGTTGCTTCTCTGCGAAGACTGGGCCTCGGGCGAGCCGAAGGTGTGTCCGTTGCTTGAGGGGGCCCTCGGGCGAGACGTGAATTCTCCGGGGTCGGATGCCTTTGCCCGAGGCTGGGCTTGGGCGAGGCGAGGTCGTGTCCCTTGAGTGGACTGAGCCTTGACCTTAATCGCACCCATCAGGCCTTTGCAACTTTGTGCTGAAGGGGTTACCAGCTGAGATTAGGAGTCTTGGGGGTACCCCTAATTATGGTCCCCGACAGTAGCCCCCGAGCCTCGAAGGGAGTGTTGATACTCGCTTGGAGGCTTTTGTCGCACTTTTTTGCAAGGGAACCGGCCTTTCTCGATTGCGTTTCGTTCCGGTGGGTGCGCGCGAGCGCACCCGCCGGGTGTAGCCCCCGAGGCCTCAGAGGAGTGGTTTGACTCCTTCGAGGTCTTAGTGTGTTTCGTAATGCTTCGGCCGGTCTGGTGGTTCCCTCATGCGAACTAGCCGTAGCCCGGGTGCATAGTCGAGTCCCAAGTTCTCGGGCTGGTATGTTGACGCTGTCAACGGTTTGGCCGGAGCCGGGTTTGCGGGAGCAGCCCCCGAGCCTCCGCACAGAGCGAGAGGACGGTCAAGGACAGACTCGGCTTTTTTCATACGCCCCTGCGTCGCCTTTCCGCAAAGAGGAGGGGGGAAAGCGCCATGTTGCCCTCGGAGGGCGCCGAACATGGTGTCTCCAGTGAGTTGCTAACGGGTGAACCGAGTGGACGCCCGTGCCCCATTCGTTAGGGGTCGGCTAGTGGCCCGGAGGCGCGCTCCAAAAGTACCTGCGGGTGATTTGCCGGACCCGGTCCTTTTTTGACGGGGTCTGAGGGCTCGATGCCTCCCTCTGGTGGGATTCCATTACAAAATCGTTCCCGTCGGTCTCGGAAATGTCCTAGGGTACCTCGGGAGCGTAGCCCGAGCCTTGGTTATGCATCGAACGTACCCAGGGTCATCCCTCGCTCTGCGTGCTCTGAGGCGACTGTCAGAACCCTTCGGGGGCCAGCCTACGAACCCCTGATCAGTAGTGGGTGTGGAGCCCGAGTGGCCTGAGGCGGCTGTTGAACCCTTCCGAGGGGCCAGCCTTCGAACCTCTGACCAGTAGTGGGCGCGGAGCCCGAGTGCTCTGAGGCGGCTGTTGAACCCTTCCGAGGGGCCAGCCTTCTAACCTCTGATCAGTAGGGGGGCTCGAGGCCCGCTTCCTTCGCGGAGAAGGATCCCTTTCGGAGTATCCCCTTTCCCGGTCCCTGTAGCAAGAGAGAGAAAGAGGAAGTGGAAAAGGATATGAAATCGAACGACGTGGCGCACCTTTTTTGACGCGGTCATTATGGCGGAGGTGAAGCGTCGCCTGCTCCGCCTGCCAAAGGTGCCGCATGTCCTGCCGCAGAGTTAGTGCGACGGGACGAGTGGTTCGTGGGGCAGCCGTTGTGCGTGCGCGAGCCGTTCGAGGAACGGAACACGGACGCGTCGTCTTCACGCTGTGGGAGAGGGTTTTCTCGCTGTCCCAGGAGGGGGCGTGAGCTTGCTGACAACTTGACTGCTGCTTCCGCCCGCCTGCCACCGCCATTACTACCGGCCCATTTCTGGCTGTATCGACCGCCGCGCCTTCTCCCGCGGCTGACTGACCCATGACCGATGTGCTCGGTTGGCGCTGTTGGGTCATGCGCAGGGTCGCCTCGAGTAGCGGCACCGGTTCCGCAGTCGAGAAGGCGCGGTACTGGCACGAGTGGCGGTGCAGTTTCTTGCACGTAGTAACCGGCGCGCCGGTTACATGACGTGTGGGCCTGGGCCTCCATGCTGGACGCGTCGAAGTCGAAAGGGTGCGCCCCCTTGGTGCGGTTGCATGCCGCCTGCATGGCGGTCCGCCCTTTCCCCCGCTGGTTTGGGCGAAAGTGGAGGAGCGCTTGTAACCGCTGGGCAGTTACGCGCACCGTGCGTGGCGGTTTGGCTTCTTCTGCCCTGGGCCAGCTTGCATGACGCGTGGGACCCAGCCCCCGTGTCGTAGGGGGAGGACCTTGGAGCGTGTTGGAGAAGACTCGGTCCGCGCCGGCTGAGGATGCAAGTGGGGAGAGTTGCCTTTAAAAGGAGGGTGACCCCCTTGGAAGGCAACCATGTCTTCGCACTCCCTTCATGCATTGTGTCCTTCCACCTTCCGAGCCCCCGGATGGGGAGCACTCGCGTCGCTTTCGTCTTGCTGTCGTTGGAGGAACGCAACTTCGCGGAAGTTGGTACCTTTCAGCCATCGTTCGGCTTCAAGGATTTTCATCAGGCAGCCTGGCCGCATCCCCTCGCTGGTGGTCACCCAAGGCGGTGACCACCAGTTCGATGGTGGGGATAAACAAGCCAGGCTGCGGCCTCTGCCCCTCCCTCAGCTTCAAGGATGTTCATCATCAGTGCTAGGGAGGGGAGTGCGCCGAGTTGGGGCCTGTCTCCGCACGGGCAGCGGCCCGCTCCTTCCCTCAGTGATCGGGGGGAAGGGCGTTCGTCGTTCGTGGCGCTGGCAGCTGCCACGTGTCCGGCTCTCTGGCCTGAGCGGCTTCGGCGCTGCTTCCGGTGCCACCTCCCACCGAGGCAGCCAGAAGAGGTTTCTCCGCCGACGAGATAGCCGGCGCCACCCGCGGACTGACCTCCAACTCTACGGCCTTTTGCATGTCCTCGCCCCTTGGGCGGGGACACGGGCGACGGCCTTGTTGCAGCAGCGTCTGCCCTGAGGTCATCGCTGCTGCTGTTTGGCCGCCTGGGGCGGAAGTCGTTGTCGCTGCTGCCGGAGCGGGCGGCGGTGAGCCACCTGGGGTTTTGTCGCCCCATAGGCCCTCCAATGTGGGGGGTTGTTCGTACCTGTGGGGGTGGAACCGGAGTTCCGCTTGTAATGGCGCCTTGAGTGTCGGTGTCTGTTCATTGTGGCTGTCGGGGCCTAAACATGTATGTATTTTTGGCATGAAGCCGTGTTTTTTCCTCATTTCGAGCACTAGGATTCGCCTGTCGGCTAACTGAACCGCTTAACCAAGTGTGAGTTGCCTCGTGCGAAGGTGACGAGTGAGGTATCCGTATCCCGGAGGCGTAGGAGTCCCTCGACTCGGTCGGCCTTGCCACCCGAGGCTTCTCTTGCTTAGTTAAAGGAACCCTCGGCCGCTCTGCGATGATCCAGGGCCGAGGGCAGCGGTGTCAGCGCGGACAGAGGCAGAGTTGGCTCGAAAAGAAGACTTCGTCGGTCGGAGCCTGGTTGGGCCGTC
Source organism: Zea mays (assembly GCF_902167145.1). NCBI lineage: Eukaryota > Viridiplantae > Streptophyta > Magnoliopsida > Poales > Poaceae > Zea > Zea mays. Next base: position 26,722,882 of record NC_050096.1, read on the forward strand.
CATTGGCGGGACCAGTGCCGGAGTCGAGTTGCCGAGGCCACGAGCCGGGCTGGTGTCCTCGGGGGACAGCTGGCTGAGGCTTCGGGGTGGCCGGCCGAGCCGTCTGCTCGGGCCAGGTTCCTGGAGGAGACCCTGGCGGCGATGGCCCGGGCGCGGTGCTGACGTCGTCCTTCGGAGTGGAGATCCTCCGACCGTGTTGCCGTCCGAGGCTCGGTCGGACTTCGCCGAAGGTGGAGTTGACGTCGAGGGTGCTGCTGCTCCCCCTCCATCGACGTTTGAACCTGCAGGATCGGTTCGCCAGTAGTATGCATATGTTTTTTGCGGCCGCCGAGGCCCAAACATACTGTCGTTGTGTTGTAAAGCTGCGTTTCTTTTCCTCTTGTTTCGAGTATCTGGACTTATTTGTCGGTAACAGAATTGTTTGTCCGAGCGAGAGTTACTTTTCACGGAAGGTGATGAGTGAGGTATCCGTATCCCGGAGGCGTAGGAGTCCCTCGGCTCGGTCGACCTTGCCACTTACGTGTACTCTTACTCGTCCGTAGGATTCTGTTATCGATATAGTCGAGAAGGCACGAAAAATCGTTTCGGCAGAAAAGTTTCCGAGCATTAAGACTTGTTCGGTCAGCGGAATCGCTTATCCGAGCGTGAGTTACTTATCGCAGAAGGTGATGAGTGAGGTATCTGTATCCCGGAGGCGTAGGAGTCCCTCGGCTCGGTCGGCCTTGGCTGCTTACGTGTACTCCGTCGTTTTCAGGATCCCACTTTCGAAGTAGTCGAAAAGCACGAAAGACGTTCTGGCAGAAAGACCTTTTCCGAGGAAAATTTTGACGCGGAGGGGGTTCCCCCCTTCTAGCCCCCGAGGGAGGGTCGGGCTTTGCCGAGGCAAGGCTGATCCTTCCTTGATGGTTAGACTTCATATGTAAACGAGGTGTATGAACGGCTTGAAAACATCTTAAGGGTAGAAGCGACGTAGCTGTCGGATGTTCCAAGCGTTGCTGTAGACCTCGCCTTGACTGTTGGCCAGCTTGTATGTCCCAGGCTTCAAAACCTTGGCGATGATGAACGGCCCTTCCCAGGGAGGCGTGAGCTTGTGCCGCCCTCGGGCGTCTTGTCACAGCCGAAGCACCAAGTCGCCCACCTGGAGGTCTCGAGACCGAACCCCTCGGGCGTGGTAGCGTCGCAGGGACTGCTGATACCGCGCCGAGTGTAGTAAGGCCATGTCCTGAGCCTCTTCCAGCTGGTCCAGTGAGTCTTCTCGGTTGGTCCGATTGCTTTGGTCGTCGTACGCCCTCGTCCTCGGGGAACCGTATTCTAAGTCTGTGGGCAAGATGGCCTCGACCCCATACACTAGAAAGAACGGTGTGAAGCCCGTGGCTCGGCTCGGCATTGTCCTCAGACTCCAGACCACCGAGGGGAGTTCCTTCATCCATCGCCTGCCGAACTTGTTGAGGTCGTTGTAGATCCTCGGCTTGAGTCCTTGCAGAATCATACCGTTGGCACGCTCTACTTGCCCATTCGTCATGGGGTGAGCCACGGCGGCCCAGTCCACCCAGATGTGGTGGTCTTCGCAGAAGTCCAGGAACTTTCTGCCGGTGAACTGGGTACCGTTGTCGGTGATGATGGAGTTCGGGACCCCAAAGCGATGGATGATGTTGGTGAAGAACGCCACCGCCTGTTCGGACCTGATGCTGTTTAGGGGTCGAACCTCGACACACTTGGAGAATTTGTCGATGGTGACCAGCAGGTGCGTGTAGCCCCCGTGTGCCTTCTGCAAGGGACCGACGAGGTCCAGACCCCACACAGCAAACGGCCAGGTGATGGGTATTGTTTGCAGAGCCTGAGCGGGCAGGTGGGTCTACCTTGCGTAGAATTGACACCCTTGGCAGGTGCGGACAATTCTAGTGGCGTCGGCCACCGCGGTCGGCTAGTAGAAACCTTGTCGGAAAGCGTTTCCAACAAGGGCTCGAGGCGCTGCGTGATGACCGCAAGCCCCCGAGTGTATTTCTTGTAATAACTCCTGACCTTCGGCGATGGGTATGCATCGCTGGAGGATGCCTAAGGGGCTGCGGTGGTAGAGCTCCTTTCCGTCCCCCAACAAGACGAACGACTTGGCACGCCGCGCCAGTCGTCGAGCTTCGGCTCGGTCGAGGGGCAGCTCTCCTCGGTAGAGATATTGCAGGTACGGGGTCTGCCAGTCTCGATTAGGCGGGGCCCCATTCCACTCTTCCTCGACGCGCAGTGCCTCACCCTCGGGGGCTGAGGGTGCCTCGGGCTGGGTTGAGGCCTTCTCGGGCTCGGGCGTGTCGTCGGTCTTGACTGAGGGTTGATGTAGGTCTCGAGAGAAGACGTCCGGGGGAACCGTTGTTCGCCCCGAGGCTATCTTAGCCAGCTCGTCCGCAGTCTTGTTGTATCGTCGGGCGACGTGGTTGACCTAGAGCCCGTAGAACTTGTCTTCTAAGCGCCGAACCTCGTCGCAGTAGGCTTCCATCTTCAGGTCGCGGCAGTGGGAGTTCTTCATGACTTGGTCGATGACAAGCTGCGAGTCACCGCGAGCGTCGAGGCGTCGAACCCCTAGCTCGATGGCGATGTGCAACCCGTTGACCAGAGCCTCGTACTCAGCCATGTTGTTGGATGCCGGGAAATGGAGGCGCAGCACGTAGCGAAGGTGCTTCCCGAGGGGCGAGATGAAGAGCAGGCCCGCGCCTGCCCCTGTTTTTATCAGCGACCCGTCGAAAAACATGGTCCAGAGCTCCGGTTGGATCGGAGCTGCTGGAAGCTGGGTGTCGACCCATTCAGCCACAAAGTCCGCCAAGACTTGGGACTTGATGGCCTTCCGAGGGGCGAACGAGATTGTCTCGCCCATGATTTCCACCGCCCACTTTGCAATCCTACCCGAGGCCTCTCGGCACTGGATGATCTCCCCCAGGGGGAAGGATGACACCACAGTCACCAGATGAGACTCGAAGTAGTGTCGCAACTTTCGCCGTGTCAGAATCACTGCGTACAGCAGCTTCTGAATTTGGGGGTAGCGGATCTTGGTCTCGGACAGTACCTCACTGATGAAGTAGACCGGCCTCTTGACGGGCAATGCATGCCCTTCTTCTCGTCTCTCAACCACGATCGTGGCGCTGACCACCTGAGTGGTAGCGACGACGTAGATCAAGAGGGCTTCTCCGGCAGCGGGTGTAACACCCCTGGTGTTATGAGAACTAAAACTTTGACATGTCATCATATGCATTAGCATCATCTTGCTTGATATACCTAGAATACATTTTACTAGGTCCAAAATTTCAATTGAAACCCTAAACTAGCCCGAAAAGTGGAATTTAAAATCTAGTGAGAAGTTGCCAAAAGTTCATATACCAAAGTGGTAAAGCTTGGAAAGTTGAACAACTTCCAAGTGTGGAGATGTCCAAGTTTTATTGGAAAACTTGGAGTAAACTGCAAAAATTCAGTTTTGGTGCAATTTGGAATTTGCTGAAAATAATATCAACTAGCTGTTTTTGGGCCTTTACAACTTTTAATCTATAAACAGTTTGAAGGTGGACCATGTAACAAAGTTGTAGAGCTACACTAGGGGTACAAATTCTCTTAGGCAACCTGTCCCTAAAACCATATGCAACTGGCAGAAAAGGTGATCTAAAATGGGTCTCGGAGGTTTTTAAATTTTCAGGTTTGTGAACAGTAGCCTGTCTGAATTTCAGTGTATTGTGACTGGATTTGGAGCTTCCTTGTGCAATCCATAAGGTTTTGAACTATGGTTCTATAGGGGAGTTGTCGACCATGTGATGGGGAACAAATTTCTTTAAGAGAGTGGGCTTGATCTCACATAAAGGGAAGAGTAAAATCTGCCAAAAAGTGGATTGTCAGAGTTACACTAGCTGAATTTGTCAGAACTGAAATCTGAATTTCAGCAAAAAGTGCCAAGTTTGGCGCTCCTTGGTGATCAATCCATGTGTCTTTAGACTATGATTTCTACAACAAACATGGAGATCAATGTTGGGGGAGTAATGTTTAGTAAGGGTCATGCCCTTGAATCTGCTTAGAACAGGGAGAAAATGGCGTCCCAAAACATGCTGTCAGACTTTAATTTCAGACTTGGTTCAGTTATCTAAAACTGAATTTCAGTGAGTTTTGCTCAATTTAAGAGCTTTCTTGTGGCTAATCTATGGAGTTATGGACTATGGTTTCTATAGTAAAATGAAAGACCATACAATAGTGAACAAGTTTTCTTAAATAAGTTTGACTTGGTGCTGTACCAACTTTGGAGTAAACTGTGCTCAAACTCTCTCTGTCATATGTGAATTCAGCTTTTGGTTCAGTTAGCTAAATCTGAATTTTAGTGTTTCTCACCCCACTTTGAAGCTCTGTAACTCTTGATCCATGATTATTTGACTTAGGGTTGCTACAGCAAGTTTATAGAGCTATGTTTTTGGAGCAAATTTTATTAACTAAGGTCAGCCTGCTGTCACTAGGAATTGGGAGATAGTGTTGCTCCAAGTTAGGTTGTCAGTCTAGGAAATTCTGAACTCGATTCAGTCTATAAAGCTAGTTCCAGTATTTTCTGTTAAGTATTGGAGCTGTTTGGTGTCTGATCCAAGGGGTTTAAGGCTGAAGTTTTTATGAAAAATTGATAGAGGGTTGTTAATGGACCAATTTTAATAAGTGTGCTCCCCATGTTACTATGAGAAACTATGTGATTGAAGGGGTGAAATGGGAGAGATCATAGTTCAATAGGTATTGAGGTTCGCTATAAAAATCTGGAGAAAAGATCTTATTCCATTTTGTGTTCCAGCTGTCCCTGGGTATTCTGGAGATGTAGATAAATGTTGGCTCGGGGTTATCTGTGGATAGGCTCAAAGTTAAAATATCTAGGTTGCAAAGAGTCGTGTGATTTACTGCTGGTGACCACCTTGTCTGCCTGCCTGTTTCTGATTGGGTGCCACCAGTTTTGGTTCATCAGTTGGTAGGGTGCTGATCCTCCGTGTCGCTCATGCAGCCAAACTGCATGTCCACGTGCTTGAAGTTGGTGGTGGTGCTCGCATGTGTATCTCTAGGTTGAGCTTTAGGTTGATCCGGCGTGGTCAGTCGTCTTTCTTCCTTGGTCACCATGGTTCTCGGTCGAGTTAAGTAGTCATGTTCGCATTCCCTTCCTCCAAATCACTAGTACATCAGAATCGCTGTCACCCTGCGTCTTGGAAAAACTTCAGTCCCGTTACTTGCTCCTGCCCGGGTTCACCTCGAGCTGTGCTGCCGTCTCTACTTGCCACCACGCCTCCCAACCCCACCTTGCCGTGGCTTGAACACCTCGATGTGTGGCATGCCCGTGGGAAGCTTGTTCTGTGATCTCCATAGGTCAGTGAAACTTTCCCTGCTGGTATTTTGAACTTTGCGGTTGTCGGTTGCCTAGAACACGCTTGCGCCGTCGTGGTCTTGCACCGTGGACAACCTCTGCACCGACCTGTTAATCTGTGCCGTCCCCGGTGATCCTCACGCAAGAACCGTAGTTGGGATTGGTCATGAGTTAATATATGTTGTAGCGGGGTTAGAACCTATAAACTGTTGGGTAGCAAAATTTAGTGAACCTTAGCATGTTTAGTCCTCTGGTTTGTCCAACTAAATTCAGTTTAGGCATTTAGATCAAATGTTCAGTTAGGTATAAGTATAGATAAGCTTGTCACGTGCTTAGTTAGAGGTGTTTATGTTCCCCACCTCTCCTTTGTGAGAGTTTGCATTTCATGTCATTACATAAGCATCCATGTATTTGTAATTGACTTGTAGAACACCTAGAAGAAGTGACGTTGAAGAAGAAGCCTGCTCCAAGTACTGTTGATCTAGTGGTGGAGTTCCATCTAACTAATTGTTGTGATTGAAGGGTTTTGGATCTTCTCCTGCAAAAAGGCAAGCCCCGGTGCATTTGCCACCTTCCTTGTATTTACAAAATTTTATCACTTATATGATGCATTAGGTGATAGGGGTTGAATGATTAAACACTTGATGCATTACCATTCCTTAAAAAAATTGATAACCATACCTTGTCACCTGATTTATAAAAGCTACAGATGCTTAATCATGCAGATAGATTAAAAAAATGTTTTTGATCTATGACTCATAATTTCCAAAAAAAAATTTGGCTTGGGATAATGAAGGCATCATCTGCAGTGAGAAATTCATTATCCAGGCATGGCCCCTCTGTCAAGCGCCAAATGTTTTGAGAAATAGTATAAATAAACTTGAGGCCGGGCGGTTGACTTGCACCAGAACGGAGTCTGGTTGTAGTGTCTCCGTCTGTGTCGATTAAGGACCGTATCGATTGTAGGCCTGTTGATCTAGGACCTTTTAGCTGGCCACATACCTCGTCATGGGTAAGCCTGAATCCGGCTATTCCATACGTGAAAAGACAACCGCACACTGGCGTGGGAGATGGTGGGAGTAGCAGTTATCCTCCTGGCAAGAGGCTGGATGGTAGGGTAATGTGCTCCCGGGTAGCGCGGACCGGTTCATGTAGTGGAGGATCCGTGGGAATGGTTGACATATGCAAGGGTTAAGTGCTACATATGTCGTGTGGTTGGAGATCCCCAGCTGGGTATTAATCGATTCGGATCGCCGTTACTTCTCGGATATGAAGACTGGATCACTGCCCTTCATCGTAGATAACAAGCGAAACAAAAGTTGGATTTTAAAAGAAAGCTAGTGTAGGACAAGTGAATGCTCTAGATTAGGCAAATCTAGATTCAGGAAAAGTACTTAACTTGTGATGTAAAATTTTGGCTTAAGGACCCACTTCTAGTAAACTTTTCTGCAAAATGAGTCCTTGAACTTTGATGAGCTTTACCTTGATTCCCAAAAGCCAGCATACCCTTGAGAGTCTTTTCTTTAGTCGGGTAAGTCTTGCTGAGTAATTACGTACTCAGGGTTTTATCCCTTGTTGTTTTTGTAGGAGAAGTTTTATTCCCTTATCTTCGGGTTAGTTACTTCATGTGGATGACTTGAAGCTTAGAAGGTTTATGTATATATCTTATGGAAAGGCTTCACCCTTCCAATTATTGTAATAAGTTATGCACTTCGAATACTATCAGGACTTGTAATAAATACACCTCTTTCTACCATGTAAAACTTGAGTTCTGAAATGTAAAGTGTACTTTGTAAAAGTCTTCCGCTCTATCTCCAATGTGTGTGTATCAAATGTGATTACTGTAATATACATGTTATGTGGGAGATCCTTGGGATGATGAGTTCCAGTTGGCGAACTCGATAGCCTTGTTAAGTTACCCGGTACACGTGCACGGCCATCCGAGGCCAGTAAGGCAAGGATTGGTGCATGTGGGCCTGATAACTTGGGAGGGCTGTCACAGCGTGGGGCACCAGGATGGGTGCGTTCGTAAGGAGCGCCTTCAGGTTCCCGAGGGCTTCCTCGGCCTCGGGGGTCCAAGTGAAGCGCTCGATCTTCCTTAAGAGGCGGTACAGAGGTAGGCCTCTTTCGCCGAGGCGCGAGATGAAGCGGCTCAGAGCCGCAAGGCATCCCATGACCCTCTGTACGCCTTTTAAGTCCTTGATGGGCCCCATGTTGGTGATGGCCGCGATTTTCTCCGGGTTGGCCTCGATCCACCGCTCGGAGACGATGAACCCCAAGAGCATGCCTCGGGGGACTCGGAAGACGCACTTCTCGGGATTGAGTTTTACACCTTTCGCCTTGAGACACCGGAATGTCGTTTCAAGGTCGGAGAGAAGGTCGGAGGCTTTCCTCGTCTTGACTACGATGTCATCGACGTAAGCCTCGACCGTTCGACAAATGTGTTCGCCAAACACATGGTTCATGCACCTTTGGTATGTCGCACCCGCATTCCTCAAACCAAATGACATAGTAACGTAGCAGTACATGCCAAAAGGTGTGATGAAAGAAGTCGCGAGCTGGTCGGACTCTTTCATCTTGATTTGGTGATACCCTGAGTAGGCATCGAGGAAAGACAGGGTTTCGCACCCAGCAGTGGAATCCACGATTTGATCGATGCGAGGCAGAGGGTAGGGAACCTTCGGACATGCTTTGTTTAGACCAGTGTAGTCTACACACATCCGCCATAGTTGAAGTGCAAATAGTATGTGGTTGAAATTAAGGACTATAAGGTGGCCTAGTTTAAGATACTAACCACTAACCCACAACCTAGGAAGGGTAATGCATACATGTGTAATGTTATTTTTGGGGCCATTCAGTTTTGAATGGATCGACACTAAGGTAAGGTGAGATGTGAGAGCATGACCGAACAAACGTCGGTCTAGGGGAGTGCTTAAATGTGGCACTGGACTATATACATGTTCCACATATGTATATATGAAGGTTGTGAAATGGAGTATTTATTTATTTGGGATCCAGTACCCCATGGATGTATTTGGATATATAGATATGGGAATACTAATAAGTGTAATGTACTTGTAACGACGCACCTACGTTCAGGTAAGGAGGTAAGTTACCACAATGGGCTGCCCTGTGGTTAAAAGTGTGGCAGCGACGCCTATGCGTGGCTCAGCGCCTAATGAGGAGCTAGCCTCCATATAGCAATATATGGAGTATAAACTGTGACCCAATGAATGTTTGCATCATGGGGTTTGGGCTGTAATGTAAATTTCTGCAGGTACACTAACTAAACACTAGGAAAGTGCGACTAGTTATTAATAACGGAGTGAGTAGGTATGCCACCGCCATAGAACGTGATAGCCACTATATGTTGGCAAGATGTGTGAGGACGAATAGGACGAGCATGCATCTTGACATACAACTTTAAGTTAAACCCCCTGGGTAATCGTTTAGTGTGTGTTTTATCCACCCTGTTCATGCTACCTATCTTTACTTTTCTATCTTGCTCTTTCCTATTCGTGAAGACTAAAAGCTAAGTTGCCTTTTTAATTAGCAGAATGAGGACTCGTTCTAGAAAGGATCATGGTGCTGGTACTTCCCAAAGGAATATCGATGCACCCAATCCATCTCCGACATCAACTTTGGATGATATTATGGCTCAGCTTGTGAATGTGAGCGTTGTTCTTCAGCAAATAGCCCAGCCTACAACACCAACTCAGTATAATCGTCATGATTCTAATGCTGCTATCCTCTATAAAGAGTTTCTTAGCACGCAACCGCTAGTGTTCTCTAGAGCAGAAGATCCGTTGGAGGCAGAAGATTGGCTTCGTACCGTTGAGCAAAAGTTGGGACTCATCTCTTGTGATGATGTTCAGAAAACTCAGTGTGCAGCACAACAACTCCAGGGTCAAGCTGGGGCTTGGTGGGTTGAATACCTTGCACTGCAGCCAGAGGGACATCAAATTTCTTGGGCTGAGTTCCGTGAGGTATTTTGAACGCATTATATTCCGAAAGCCCTAATGGAAATCAAATTCAATGAGTTCTTAGATTTGAAGCAAGGCGAAGAAGAGAGTGTAATGGAATATTTTGAGAGGTTCACTCGCCTATCCCAATACGTCTTGGATTTTGTAAATACCAATGAGAAGAAAAATTTCTACTTCCTACGTGGCCTCAACAAGAAACTTCAGGGCTTGATGGCAACCAGTTCGGCTGAAAGATATAATGAAGTGGTCAGTCAGGCTGTTTTGGGTGATAACAAGATTCGGCTTCATCAGGAGTCTAAAAGAAAGAAGTTTGCAGAGGAATCATCTGTTAAAATCAAACAGTGTCGGAGGGTTGTTTATCAACAAGTTTATTATCCTCGTTTTTCTCCACCCCAGCTGCCTAGCTCACCTCAGTCATGTGAAAAACAGATTGTCATTCCTTTCATCCCACCTGAGCCGGATGTCCCAGACATTCGTTCTAAATCTATCTTAGACAACACTAACTCATGCAAGAATTGTGGAAAGTCAGGACACTCTACTCAAGACTGTCGTTTCCCTAAATCAGTGGCTAAGCCGCAGTCGCTGATCAGGTTACCTCGGTGTAACTGACAAGATACTAGAAAGAGGAGCAGAGTTGTACCTAGGTGGGGACAGGTTAATCTTACTCATGCCCATGCTATTCCGGAGGGTGCTCCAGTTATGATGAGTGTATTTCCTATTGCCAACCATCCTGCGGTGACTCTATTCGATTCAGGCGCATCCCATACCTTCATCAACCGAGCTTTTGTTGTCAAACATCAGCTACCATTGGAAACTGGAAAAGATACTTTTTGTATACAATCCCCTGGAGGTCGTATCTATAGTAAGGAAATGGTGGAGAGAATACCCATAAGTTTGGAGGGATATATTTTCCCTACTAACTTAATCGTCCTTAAGAATCAGGACATTGATGTCATCCTTGGTATGAATTGGTTACGTCAACATAGAGCTGTTATTGATACGTTGCAACGAACAGTGCAATTGGATTCACCTGATGGCAATTCTAAGTTGCTAATCCAGTTGCCAACTTTTAAAAGAGCAGTTGAACAAGTGTGTGCTATCACTGTTAAAGAGGTGAAGGATATACCTGTTGTTAGAGAGTTTCCAGATGTATTCCCCGAAGATTTGCCTGGTTTGCCTCCAGAAAGGGATGTGGAATTTGTGATCGAATTGCAGCCAGGTACTGCACCTATATCTAGAAGGTCATACAGAATGCCACCTAAGGAATTAGCAGAATTGAAGACTCAGTTGCAGGACTTGCTCAATAAAGGGTTCATTCGCCCAAGTTCATCACCTTGGGGTTGTCCTGCTATTTTTGTGAAAAAGAAGGATCAAACACTCCGATTATGTGTTGATTACCGACCACTTAACGAGGTGACCATTAAGAACAAATATCCTCTCCCTCGTATCGATTTGTTGTTTGATCAACTTTCTGGAGCTAAAGTGTTCTCTAAGATTGATCTTAGATCAGGTTATCACCAGATAAGAATTCGACCTGAAGATATTCCTAAGACTGCTTTCACTACTCGATATGGTCTCTATGAATATTTGGTGATGTCTTTTGGTTTGACCAATGCTCCAGCTCATTTCATGTACTTGATGAACTCAGTGTTCATGCCCGAACTTGACAAGTTCGTGGTGGTATTTATTGATGACATCTTGATATACTCCAAGACCAAAGAAGAACATGCAGAGCACTTGCGTGTCGTTTTAACACGGCTAAGGGAACACCAACTATATGCCAAGTTCAGCAAATGTGAATTTTGGTTGGACACAATTCCATTCTTGGGTCATATCTTGTCTGCCGAAGGTGTTGCGGTCGACCCAAGTAAAGTCAAGGACATTTTGGAATGGAAACCACCCACTACAGTACACCAAGTTCGAAGTTTCCTTGGAATGGCGGGGTATTACCGTCGTTTTATTCTAGATTTCTCTAAGATAGCTAAGCCTATTACTGAGTTGCTCAAGAATCATATCAAATTTGTGTGGTCATCTGAGTGCAACAAAGCTTTTGAAGAACTAAAAAAGTTGTTGACTACCGCACCAGTATTGGCGCAACCTGATATTGAGAAATCCTTTGATGTTTATTGTGATGCTTCAGGCATTGGCATAGGGTGTGTACTTATGCAAGAAGGCCGTGTGATTGCTTATGCATCACGACAACTCAAGCGTCATGAAGAGCATTACCCAACCCATGATCTTGAACTGGCTGCTGTTGTTCATGCACTCAAGATCTGGCGCCATTATTTGCTGGGTAATACGTGTCACATATATACTGACCATAAAAGTCTAAAGTACATTTTTACACAGTCTGAACTGAATATGAGGCAAAGAAGATGGCTTGAGTTGATCAAGGACTATGATTTAGAAGTCCATTACCATCCTGGCAAAGCTAATGTCGTGGCAGATGCTCTAAGCCGAAAGCCTCAATGTAATTGTCTTTCGGTGAGGCCTTTAACTGTCACCCTATGTCAGGAAATGGAAAGGTTGAATTTGGGGGTAATTCAGCATGGAACCTTAACCAATCTTGTTCTTGAATCAACTATCCAAAGCCAAATTATTGATGCTCAAAAGGTGAATAAGGGTATAGCTCATATCAAGGAACGAGTTGAAGCAGGAAAAGCTACATGTTTTAGAATTGATGAAGATGGTGTTCTTTGGTTCCAAAACCGTTTGGTAGTTCCAAAGGTACCTGAATTGCATCAACAAATACTGGACGAAGCTCATTTGTCTCGGTATTCCATTCACCCAGGAAGCAATAAGATGTATCAAGATCTGAAGCAAAGGTTTTGGTGGACTAAGATGAAAATAGAAATTGCTCGGTATGTGGCTAAGTGTGACATTTGTCAACGAGTGAAAGCCGTCCATTTGAAATCTGCCGGACCATTACAACCTTTACCCATTCCGACCTGGAAGTGGGAAGATATCAGTATGGACTTCATTGTTGGTTTACCCAAAACCTCACGAGGGTACGATTCTATCTGGGTGATTGTGGATCGTCTCACCAAGTTAGCTCATTTCCTGCCCGTGAACAAAAGCAACTCGGTGCTTGCATATGCTAAGTTGTATATTGCACGCATCCTAAGTCTACATGGTGTACCCAAGACCATTGTGTCGGATCGGGGTCCACAGTTTGTTGCCAAGTTTTGGACAGAGTTGCACAAATCATTGGGTACCAAGTTAATTCACAGTTCAGCTTATCATCCGCAGACTAGTGGTCAAACTGAGCGGGTGAATCAAATCTTGGAAGATATGTTAAGAGCTTGTGTGCTTGCTTATTCGGTTAAATGGGATGAATGTTTGCCTTTGGCTGAGTTTTCATATAATAATAGTTATCAGGAAAGCATAAAGATGGCACCTTTTGAGGCTCTTTATGGTCGATGTTAGACTACCCGTCTAGGAGTCTAGGGTTTGGGTTGTAATTACCGTCTCACCCCTCACTGTAATGGGCCTGGCCCAGTTACTACTCTATTATTACTACTCCCCATCCCTGGTTAGGGCATGGGTTCAGTTTCCAACATGGTATCATCAGTCTAGGTTTAGGTTTTCTGTTTCCTGTCCTACAGCCGCCAGGGGCATCCTCTCCCCTGCGCAGCCGCCAGGGGCTCATCTCCCCTGCGCCGCCGGCCCCTGCCGCCGGTCCCTCTCCCTCCTCTCCCCTGCGTCGGCCGCCGGCACCCAGCCAGCGTCCGCGCCCACCGCCGACCTCCCTCCTCTCCCTCCCAGCCGCCGGCTCCACCGCCGGTCCCCTGCCCCTGCACGTCCGCCGCCGCCGGCCTTCCCCCTGGGTACGGCGCCCGACGTCCCACCTCCGGTCTTCCCCACGCATCCCATCGCCCCTCCCCAGCCCGCGACCCCGACGGCGCGCCCGTCTACACCAGGCCGGCACCCGCCAGATCCCCCGTGCACCCGCCCATGCTCATACGGCCCGACGCCCAGCGGCCCGCGACCGAGCAGCGGTCCGCACCCAGGCGCGCCACCGCTCCTGCCCAGGCGTCCGCGACCGGCCCCGGCCGCCGCACCGCCTGCCGATCCGGCGCCCCGACGCCGCCCCTCGCCTTTCCGGACCAGGACGCAGCCGCCCCTACCCCCGCCGACGGCCGAGGCTCCCTCCTCCAGCCGCGCAGAGGCCTGGGCATCCAAACAGGGGCGAGCAGGGCGAGATCCGGTCAGGGGAGTGGCGTCCCACACGTGCTCCCCTTCCCCTACCAGCCGCCGGCCACCTCCGGACGCCGGTTCTTCCCCACTGCTCGGCAGCCTTCTCCTCCCTTCTTCACCCGTCCAGGAGCACCCGCCCGGTGGTCCCGCGCCCCTGCTGTTCCGCGTCACGCAGCGCCCCTGCTGTCCCGTGCTGTGGACGCCCGACGCCGAGCACTCAGCCGCCTCTGCTGTTTCGCGCCCGGCTGTCCTGTCCGCGCCTCCTTGCGCAGGCCTGCACCGGTCGCCATGAGCTTTACCTCGCCCGCTGCTCTCGTGACGGTGCGTGTCCTCCTCCACGACGGCCAGCTCATCCAGGGCATGTTCGTGTCCTTTGATCCCGTCTGGAACCCTATTCTTCGGGACTGCGTCGAGGTCCACCCTCAGGCGGGCCGTCACGTGCCTGGACCGCTTGTCTTCCCACGTGCTGCGATCGCCTCCCTAGCGGTTGAGCCCGTGTCATCTCCCTCCCTTCCTAGTGCCTCTGTCGGGGCACCTTCTTTGGCCCTCTCCGCTCACAACGTACCTTCGCCACTTCCACCTCCCCGGACCACCACCGATTGGGTGGTTGACTCCGGGGCCTCCTTCCACACTACCCCCACCACTACTTCATTACTCCACTCCCATCCACCCCACCCCTCACATCCTACCTCCATCGTCGTCGGCAACGGTTCCACCCTCCCGGTCACCTCAGTAGGTACATCGGCTCTTCCAGGACCATTCTGCCTTAACGACGTCCTTGTTGCTCCCGGGCTAACTCATCCCCTCCTCTCGGTTCGTCGCTTCACTAGTGACAACCAGTGCTCTATGGAGTTCGACCCCTGGGGCCTCACCATACGCCACCTTCCCACACATGCTGTGCTCGCTCGCTGTGACAGCTCCGGCCCCCTCTATTCTCTTCACTTGCCCTCCAATCCCCACACCAGAGTAGCCTCATCTCCTGTCCTTACTACTACCACCACTTCACATGCTCTTGCTACTACCACCACCTCCTCCGCCATTTGGCACCATCGCCTCGGGCACCCTGGACCTAACGTCATGTCCCAGCTTTCCGGCCACTCCGACATATCATATACTCGGGGCTCTTCTGAGCGCCTCTGTCATGCTTGTCAGCTCGGCCGCCACTCCCGTCTTCCTTTTTTTACTTCCACATCCAGGGCTGTCCAGGCCTTTGATCTTGTCCACTGTGATCTCTGGACATCTCCTGTCCTTAGCCTCTCCGGCTACAAATACTACCTGGTCATTCTCGATGACTACTCCCATTTCCTTTGGACTTTCCCCCTTCGGCTGAAGTCCGACACGTTTACCACCCTCACTCACTTTTTCGCCTGGGTATCCACCCAGTTCTGGCGCCCGGTCCGTGCCCTGCAGTGCGACAATGGCCGCGAGTTCGACAACAACGCCTCCCGCTCTTTCTTCCTCACTCACGGCGTCCAGTTGCGTCTCTCGTGTCCCTACACCTCTGCTCAGAACGGCCGGGCCGAGCGCATGATTCGCACCACCACCAACATGATCCGTTGCCTTCTCTTTCAGGCGTCTCTCCCTGCCACCTACTGGGCAGAGGCCCTGCACACTGCCACCCACCTCCTGAACCGTCTTCCCTCGAAGGCGGTACGCCACCCTACCCCTCACTTCGCCCTATACGGCACAGCCCCTTCCTATGACCACCTTCGCGTGTTCGGCTGTGCCTGCTACCCTAACACTTCCGCTACCGCTCCACATAAGCTTTCTCCTCGCTCCACCCGCTGTCTATTCCTTGGCTACTCCCCTGACCATAAGGGGTACCGGTGTCTGGACCTCACCTCCCACCGCATCATCATCTCTCGTCATGTCATCTTTGACGAAGATGTGTTTCCCCTTGCTAGCTCCACCCCACCCACCGATCTTGACTCCCTCCTCGAGTCCGATCCGATCCCTCCCCCACCTCCGGCTCCCCGTCTTGCGCCGTTACCTGCTCCTCGTGCGGCCCCCACGACCTCTTCCGCGCCACGCGCGGCCCCGTCGACCCCGCCTGCGCCACGCGCGGTCCCGCCGACCCCGCCTGCGCCACGCGCGGCCCCGTCGATCCTGCCCGCGCCACGCGCGGCCCCGCCGACCCCGCCTGCGCCACGCGCGGCCCCGTCGACTCCGGCTCGATTCACCAACCCCGCCCTTGTCTACCATCGCCGCGGCCACGCCACTACATCGGCGCCCCCCCGACTCGGGCCCGTCAACGAGCGCGGCCCGATTCGCCGACCCCGCCGTCGTCTATCACCGCCGTGAGCCGGCCCCACCAGCCGCTCCCGACGTCCCGGCGATTCACTCCGAGTCGTCCGTATACCACCCGGTCGCCATCCACCGCGACCCCGGGCACGTCCATCCGATGGTGACTCGGCGCGCTGCTGGCGTTCTTCGCCCCGTCGACCGGCTAATACTGGCTGCTACTACGACTAGCACTCCACCCGACGCTTCCCCGGTACCCTCCTCCGTTCGCACTGCCCTCGCCGACCCACATTGGCGTCGTGCTATGGAGGAGGAGTACGCGGCCCTCTTGGCCAACCACACCTGGGACTTGGTGCCGCGTCCACCAGGCACCAACGTGGTCACCGGCAAGTGGCTATTTCGCCACAAGCTGACCTCGGACGGCTCCCTCGACCGCTACAAGGCCCATTGGGTCCTTCGGGGCTTCACCCAGCGCCCCGGAGTGGACTACGACGAGACCTTCAGTCGTGTCGTCAAGTTCGCCACTGTTCGCGCCGTCCTCTCCCTCGCCCTCTCCCGCGACTGGGCGATCCATCAGCTCGATGTCAAGAATGCCTTCCTCCATGGCACTCTGACAGAGACTGTCTACTGCAGCCAGCCCACCGGCTTCGTCGACGCTGACCATCCGGATCTGGTTTGCCGGCTGAACAGGTCCCTGTACGGCCTCAAGCAGGCGCCACAGGCTTGGTACAGTCGCTTTGCCTCCTACCTAGCCTCCATCGGCTTCGTCGAGGCCAAGTCGGACATGTCCCTGTTCATCTACCGGCGCGGCGACGACACCGTCTACCTCCTGCTCTACGTCGACGACATTGTGCTCACGGCATCCACCGCCGACCTTCTACACCGCACGATCGTCGCCCTCCAGCGGGAGTTCGCGATGAAGGACCTGGGGCCCCTCCACCACTTCCTCGGCATCACCGCCGAACGTCGGCCTCAGGGTCTCTTCCTCCACCAGCGCCAGTACGCCATCGACATCCTGGAGCGGGCTGGCATGTCTGACTGCAAGCCCTGCTCCACGCCTGTCGACACTCAGGCGAAGCTCTCTAAGGACGACGGGCCTCCGGTCGCCGACGCGATGTCATACCGGAGCCTCATCGGCGCGCTCCAGTACCTCACGTTCTCCAGGCCCGACATCGCTTACGCTGTCCAGCAGGTGTGCCTGCATATGCACACTCCGCGGGAGCCCCATCTCACTGCGCTCAAGCGGATTCTACGCTACCTCCGCGGCTCCCTCGACTACGGCCTCCTACTCCGCCCATCCCCGACGTCGGAGCTCGTGGTCTACACCGACGCTGACTGGGCTGGCTGTCCTGACACGCGCCGGTCCACCTCCGGCTACGCCGTGTTCCTGGGCGCCAACCTCGTCTCTTGGGCCGCCAAGCGGCAGCCCGTCGTCTCTCGCTCCAGCGCTGAGGCCGAGTACCGTGCCGTGGCAAACGGTGTGGCCGAGGCCTCCTGGCTGCGCCAGCTCCTCCACGAGCTCCACAGTCCTCTTCAGCGCGCCACACTCGTCTACTGCGACAACGTCAGTGCGGTCTACCTCTCCACCAACCCCGTGCAGCATCAGCGCACGAAGCACGTCAAGATCGACATTCACTTCGTCCGCGAGCGTGTCGCTGCCGGTGACGTTCGTGTTCTCAGCGTCCCCACCACGCTGAAGTTCGCCGACATCTTCACCAAGGGCCTACCGTCGAGTGTATTTCTAGACTTTTGATCCAGTCTCAACATCTGTACAGGATAGAGTTGTGACTGCGGGGGGTGTTAGACTACCCGTCTAGGAGTCTAGGGTTTGGGTTGTAATTACCGTCTCACCCCTCACTGTAATGGGCCTGGCCCAGTTACTACTCTATTAATACTACTCCCCATCCCTGGTTAGGGCATGGGTTCAGTTTCCAACAGTCGAAGGTGTAGGACACCGTTAAATTGGTCAGAACCAGGAGAGAAATACTTCTTTGGGCCTGATCTTGTAAAAGAAGCGGAAGAAAAGGTTCAAGTGATCCAACGAAATTTGCGGGTGGCACAATCTCGTCAAAAGAGTTATGCTGATAAGAGACGTCGATCCTTGATTTTCCACATTGGTGATCATGTATATTTAAAAGTGTCACCGATGAAGGGCGTGACTCGATTTGGTGTCAAAGGAAAGCTTGCGCCCCGCTATGTTGGTCCATTTCAAGTGCTTGAACGGTGTGGACTTGTGGCTTATAAGGTGCAATTGCCAGAGAATCTTTCAAAAGTGCATAATGTGTTTCACGTATCCCAGTTGAAGAAATGTCTTCGAGTCCCCAAGCAAGTAGTTGAGGTTTCAGATGTTAACCTTGAACCTGATCTAACTTACTTTGAGTATCCTATTCGGGTTCTGGATCGAAAAGATCGGGTCACACGAAGAAAGATTATCAAGTTCTATAAAATACAATGGAACCAACACTCCGAAGATGAGGCTACTTGGGAATCAGAAGACTATCTTATGGAGCATTTTCCTCAGTTTTTAGATTCCTGTAAATATTAAGCCTTGTGTATTTTGTCTTTGATGTAAATCCACAGGGGCACACCCGTACCTTGTAAGAACAAAGGTAGAATAAGATCGTGACGCGTTTCCTTTTCCATTACTTAGCCTGGAGTTTTAATCTCGGGACGAGATTCCTTTTTAGGGGGGAAGGATGTAACACCCCTGGTGTTACGAGAACTAAAACTTTGGCATGTCATCATATGCATTAGCATCATCTTGCTTGATATACCTAGAATACATTTTACTAGGTCCAAAATTTCAATTGAAACCCTAAACTAGCCCGAAAAGTGGAATTTAAAATCTAGTGAGAAGTTGCCAAAAGTTCATATACCAAAGTGGTAAAGCTTGGAAAGTTGAACAACTTCCAAGTGTGGAGATGTCCAAGTTTTATAGGAAAACTTGGAGTAAACTGCAAAAATTCAGTTTTGGTGCAATTTGGAATTTGCTGAAAATAATATCAACTAGCTGTTTTTGGGCCTTTACAACTTTTAATCTATAAACAGTTTGAAGGTGGACCATGTAACAAAGTTGTAGAGCTACACTAGGGGTACAAATTCTCTTAGGCAACCTGTCCCTAAAACCATATGCAACTGGCAGAAAAGGTGATCTAAAATGGGTCTCGGAGGTTTTTAAATTTTCAGGTTTGTGAACAGTAGCCTGTCTGAATTTCAGTGTATTGTGACTGGATTTGGAGCTTCCTTGTGCAATCCATAAGGTTTTGAACTATGGTTCTATAGGGGAGTTGTCGACCATGTGATGGGGAACAAATTTCTTTAAGAGAGTGGGCTTGATCTCACATAAAGGGAAGAGTAAAATCTGCCAAAAAGTGGATTGTCAGAGTTACACTAGCTGAATTTGTCAGAACTGAAATCTGAATTTCAGCAAAAAGTGCCAAGTTTGGCGCTCCTTGGTGATCAATCCATGTGTCTTTAGACTATGATTTCTACAACAAACATGGAGATCAATGTTGGGGGAGTAATGTTTAGTAAGGGTCATGCCCTTGAATCTGCTTAGAACAGGGAGAAAATGGCGTCCCAAAACATGCTGTCAGACTTTAATTTCAGACTTGGTTCAGTTATCTAAAACTGAATTTCAGTGAGTTTTGCTCAACTTAAGAGCTTTCTTGTGGCTAATCTATGGAGTTATGGACTATGGTTTCTATAGTAAAATGAAAGACCATACAATAGTGAACAAGTTTTCTTAAATAAGTTTGACTTGGTGCTGTACCAACTTTGGAGTAAACTGTGCTCAAACTCTCTCTGTCATATGTGAATTCAGCTTTTGGTTCAGTTAGCTAAATCTGAATTTTAGTGTTTCTCACCCCACTTTGAAGCTCTGTAACTCTTGATCCATGATTATTTGACTTAGGGTTGCTACAGCAAGTTTATAGAGCTATGTTTTTGGAGCAAATTTTATTAACTAAGGTCAGCCTGCTGTCACTAGGAATTGGGAGATAGTGTTGCTCCAAGTTAGGTTGTCAGTCTAGGAAATTCTGAACTCGATTCAGTCTATAAAGCTAGTTCCAGTATTTTCTGTTAAGTATTGGAGCTGTTTGGTGTCTGATCCAAGGGGTTTAAGGCTGAAGTTTTTATGAAAAATTGATAGAGGGTTGTTAATGGACCAATTTTAATAAGTGTGCTCCCCATGTTACTATGAGAAACTATGTGATTGAAGGGGTGAAATGGGAGAGATCATAGTTCAATAGGTATTGAGGTTCGCTATAAAAATCTGGAGAAAAGATCTTATTCCATTTTGTGTTCCAGCTGTCCCTGGGTATTCTGGAGATGTAGATAAATGTTGGCTCGGGGTTATCTGTAGATAGGCTCAAAGTTAAAATATCTAGGTTGCAAAGAGTCGTGTGATTTACTGCTGGTGACCACCTTGTCTGCCTGCCTGTTTCTGATTGGGTGCCACCAGTTTTGGTTCATCAGTTGGTAGGGTGCTGATCCTCCGTGTCGCTCATGCAGCCGAACTGCATGTCCACGTGCTTGAAGTTGGTGGTGGTGCTCGCATGTGTATCTCTAGGTTGAGCTTTAGGTTGATCCGGCGTGGTCAGTCGTCTTTCTTCCTTGGTCACCATGGTTCTTGGTCGAGTTAAGTAGTCATGTTCGCATTCCCTTCCTCCAAATCACTAGTACATCAGAATCGCTGTCACCCTGCGTCTTGGAAAAACTTCAGTCCCGTTACTTGCTCCTGCCCGGGTTCACCTCGAGCTGTGCTGCCGTCTCTACTTGCCACCACGCCTCCCAACCCCACCTTGCCGTGGCTTGAACACCTCGATGTGTGGCATGCCCGTGGGAAGCTTGTTCTGTGATCTCCATAGGTCAGTGAAACTTTCCCTGCTGGTATTTTGAACTTTGCGGTTGTCGGTTGCCTAGAACACGCTTGCGCCGTCGTGGTCTTGCACCGTGGACAACCTCTGCACCGACCTGTTAATCTGTGCCGTCCCCGGTGATCCTCACACAAGAACCGTAGTTGGGATTGGTCATGAGTTAATATATGTTGTAGCGGGGTTAGAACCTATAAAGTGTTGGGTAGCAAAATTTAGTGAACCTTAGCATGTTTAGTCCTCTGGTTTGTCCAACTAAATTCAGTTTAGGCATTTAGATCAAATGTTCAGTTAGGTATAAGTATAGATAAGCTTGTCACGTGCTTAGTTAGAGGTGTTTATGTTCCCCACCTCTCCTTTGTGAGAGTTTGCATTTCATGTCATTACATAAGCATCCATGTATTTGTAATTGACTTGTAGAACACCTAGAAGAAGTGACGTTGAAGAAGAAGCCTGCTCCAAGTACTGTTGATCTAGTGGTGGAGTTCCATCTAACTAATTGTTGTGATTGAAGGGTTTTGGATCTTCTCCTGCAAAAAGGCAAGCCCCGGTGCATTTGCCACCTTCCTTGTATTTACAAAATTTTATATTAGGTGATAGGGGTTGAATGATTAAACACTTGATGCATTACCATTCCTTGAAAAAAATTGATAACCATACCTTGTCACCTGATTTATAAAAGCTACAGATGCTTAATCATGCAGATAGATTAAAAAAATGTTTTTGATCTATGACTCATAATTTCCAAAAAAAAAATTGGCTTGGGATAATGAAGGCATCATCTGCAGTGAGAAATTCATTATCCAGGCATGGCCCCTCTGTCAAGCGCCAAATGTTTTGAGAAATAGTATAAATAAACTTGAGGCCGGGCGGTTGACTTGCACCAGAACGGAGTCTGGTTGTAGTGTCTCCGTCTGTGTCGATTAAGGACCGTACCGATTGTAGGCCTATTGATCTAGGACCTTTTAGCTGGCCACATACCTCGTCATGGGTAAGCCTGAACCCGGCTATTCCATACGTGAAAAGACAACCGCGCACTGGGCGTGGGAGATGGTGGGAGTAGCAGTTATCCTCCTGGCAAGAGGCTGGATGGTAGGGTAATGTGCTCCCGGGTAGCGCGGACCGGTTCATGTAGTGGAGGATCCGTGGGAATGGTTGACATATGCAAGGGTTAAGTGCTACATATGTCGTGTGGTTGGAGATCCCCAGCTGGGTATTAATCGATTCGGATCGCCGTTACTTCTCGGATATGAAGACTGGATCACTGCCCTTCATCGTAGATAACAAGCGAAACAAAAGTTGGATTTTAAAAGAAAGCTAGTGTAGGACAAGTGAATGCTCTAGATTAGGCAAATCTAGATTCAGGAAAAGTACTTAACTTGTGATGTAAAATTTTGGCTTAAGGACCCACTTCTAGTAAGCTTTTCTGCAAAATGAGTCCTTGAACTTTGATGAGCTTTACCTTGATTCCCAAAAGCCAGCATACCCTTGAGAGTCTTTTCTTTAGTCGGGTAAGTCTTGCTGAGTAATTGCGTACTCAGGGTTTTATCCCTTGTTGTTTTTGTAGGAGAAGTTTTATTCCCTTATCTTCGGGTTAGTTACTTCATGTGGATGACTTGAAGCTTAGAAGGTTTATGTATATATCTTATGGAAAGGCTTCACCCTTCCAATTATTGTAATAAGTTATGCACTTCGAGTACTATCAGGACTTGTAATAAATACACCTCTTTCTACCATGTAAAACTTGAGTTCTGAAATGTAAAGTGTACTTTGTAAAAGTCTTCCGCTCTATCTCCAATGTGTGTGTATCAAATGTGATTACTGTAATATACATGTTATGTGGGAGATCCTTGGGATGATGAGTTCCAGTTGGCGAACTCGATAGCCTTGTTAAGTTACCCGGTACACGTGCACGGCCATCCGAGGCCAGTAAGGCAAGGATTGGTGCATGTGGGCCTGATAACTTGGGAGGGCTGTCACAGCGTGGGGCACCAGGATGGGTGCGTTCGTAAGGAGCGCCTTCAGGTTCCCGAGGGCTTCCTCGGCCTCGGGGGTCCAAGTGAAGCGCTCGATCTTCCTTAAGAGGCGGTACAGAGGTAGGCCTCTTTCGCCGAGGCGCGAGATGAAGCGGCTCAGAGCCGCAAGGCATCCCATGACCCTCTGTACGCCTTTTAAGTCCTTGATGGGCCCCATGTTGGTGATGGCCGCGATTTTCTCCGGGTTGGCCTCGATCCACCGCTCGGAGACGATGAACCCCAAGAGCATGCCTCGGGGGACTCGGAAGACGCACTTCTCGGGATTGAGTTTTACACCTTTCGCCTTGAGACACCGGAATGTCGTTTCAAGGTCGGAGAGAAGGTCGGAGGCTTTCCTCGTCTTGACTACGATGTCATTGATGTAAGCCTCGACCGTTCGACAAATGTGTTCGCCAAACACATGGTTCATGCACCTTTGGTATGTCGCACCCGCATTCCTCAAACCAAATGACATAGTAACGTAGCAGTACATGCCAAAAGGTGTGATGAAAGAAGTCGCGAGCTGGTCGGACTCTTTCATCTTGATTTGGTGATACCCTGAGTAGGCATCGAGGAAAGACAGGGTTTCGCACCCAGCAGTGGAATCCACGATTTGATCGATGCGAGGCAGAGGGTAGGGAACCTTCGGACATGCTTTGTTTAGACCAGTGTAGTCTACACACATCCGCCATTTCTCCCCTTTCTTTCTCACAAGCACAGGGTTGGCAAGCCATTCGGGATGGAATACCTCTTTGATGAACCCTGCGGCCATCAGCTTGTGGATCTCCTCTCCTATGGCTCTGCGCTTTTCTTTGTCGAATCGGCGCAGAGGCTGCTTCACGGGTCGGGCTCCAGCTCGGATATCCAGCGAGTGCTCGGCGACATCCCTCGGTATGCCAGGCATGTCCGAGGGACTCCACGCAAAGACTTCAGCGTTCGCGCGGAGAAAGTTGACGAGCACAGCTTCCTATTTGGGGTCAAGCTCGGAGCCGATCTGGATCTGCTTGGAGGCGTTGTTGCTGGGGTCGAGAGGGACGGACTTAACCGTCTCTGCTGGCTCAAAGTTGCCGGCGTGGCGCTTCACGTGTGGCGCCTCCTTGGAGAGGCTCTCCAGGTCGGCGATGAGGGCCTCGGATTCGACGAGGGCCTCGGCGTACTCCATGCACTCCATGTCGCATTCGTACGCGTGTTGTTACGTGGGGCCGACGGTGATGACCCCGTTGGGGCCCGACATCTTGAGCTTGAGGTAGGTGTAGTTGGGGACGGCCATGAACTTGGCGTAGCATGGCCTCCCCAGTACTGCGTGGTAGGTTCCTCGGAACCCGACCACCTCGAACGTGAGGGTTTCCCTTCGGAAGTTGGAGGGAGTCCCGAAGCAGACGAGCAGATCGAGTTGTCCGAGGGGTTGGACGCGTTTCCCAGGGATGATCCCGTGAAAAGGCGTCGCGCCTGCCCGGATCGAGGACAGATCGATCTGCAGGAGCCCGAGGGTTTCGGCGTAGATGATGTTGAGGCTGCTGCCTTCGTCCATGAGGACCTTGGTGAGCCTGACGTTGCCGATGACGGGGTCGACAACGAGCGGATATTTCCCCGGGCTCGGCACGCGGTCGGGGCGGTCGCCCTGGTCGAAGGTGATGGGCTTGTCGGACCAGTCTAGGTAGACTGGCGCCGCCACCTTTACCGAGCAGACCTCCCGACGCTCTTGTTTGCGGTGCCGAGCCGAAGCATTCGCTACTGGCCCACCGTAGATCATGAAGCAGTCGTGGACCTCGAGGAACTCCCCTGCCTTATGATCCTCCTTCTTGTCGTTGTTGTGGGCCCCGCCACCTTCCGCAGGTGGCCCGGCCTTGTGAAAGTGGCGTCGAAGCATGACGCACTCCTCGAGGGTGTGCTTGACGGGCCCCTGATGATAGGGGCATGGCTCCTTGAGCATCTTGTCGAAGAGATTGGCACCTCCGGGAGGTTTCCGAGGGTTCTTGTACTCAGCGGCGGCGACAAGGTCCGCGTCGGCGGTGTCGCGTTTCGCTTGCGACTTCTTCTTGCCCTTCTTCTTGGTGCCGCGCTGAGTGGATGCCTCGGGGACATCTTCCGGCTGGCGGCCCTGGGGCTGCTTGTCCTTCCGGAAGATGGCCTCAACCGCCTCCTGGCCAGAGGCGAACTTGGTGGCGATGTCCATCAGCTCGCTTGCCCTGGTGGGGGTCTTGCGACCTAGCTTGCTCACCAGGTCGCGGTAGGCGGTGCCGGCGAGGAACGTGCCGATGACATCCGAATCGGTGACGTTGGGCAGCTCGGTGCGCTGCTTCGAGAATCACCAGATGTAGTCCCGGAGAGACTCTCCCGGCTGCTGGCGGTAGCTTCGGAGGTCCCAGGAGTTCCCAGGGCGCACGTACGTGCCCTAGAAGTTGCCGGCGAAGGCTTGGACCAGGTCATCCCAGCTGGAGATCTGCCCCGGAGGCAGATGCTCCAGCCAGGCTCGAGCGGTGTCAGAGAGGAATAGGGGGAGGTTGCGGATGATGAGGTTGTCATCGTCCGTTCCACCCAGCTGGCAGGCCAGCCGGTAGTCTGCGAGCCACAGTTCCGGCCTCGTCTCCCCCGTGTATGGCCCGGTTCGGAACCAGGTCGGGAACGGCGCCCGTCGTATGGCCCGGTTGAAAGCCTGCGGACCGGGTGGTTCGGGCGAGGGACTCCGATCCTCCCCGCTGTCGTAGCGTCCCCCACGCCTGGGGTGGTAGCCTCGGCGCACCCTCTCGTCGAGGTGGGCTCGACGGTTGCGGTGGTGGTGCTCGTTGCCGAGGCGACCCGGGGCCGCTGGCGCCGTGTTGCGCGTGTGCCCGGTGTGGACCGAGGCTTCCCACATGAATCGGGAAGTCGCGGCGCGATGCTCCGAGGGGTACCCCTGCCTTCGAGAGGCAGAGCTTTCGGCCCGTCGGACCGCGGCATCCTCCACGAGATTCTTGAGCTCTCCCTAGATATGCCGCCCTTCAGTGGTCGATGGTTCCGGCATCGTGCGGGGAAGTATTGCTGCTGCAGCCAGGTTCTGGCCGACCCCACTGGAAGCCGGTGGCGGCCTTGCCCTGACGTCGTCGGCAATGCAGAGCTGGATGCCCTGGGGCAGATGACGCGCTTCTCCGGCCGGAGCTCGGTCTGCCCATTCCTGCCCGATGTTCCGCCGGAATGGCTCAAGTGTTCCTGCTCCCTCGTCGAGCCTGGCCTGCATCTCACGGATTTGCTCGAGTTGTGCGTCCTGACCCCCCGCAGGGACTGGGACCACAGCTAGCTCCCGAAGGATGTCTACGCGAGGCGCAGGCCTAGGGGGATCGCCGTTTTCCAGCATACCAAGATGGTTGCCTTCGCCGGGACCCCCTAGATCGACGTGGAAACATTCACGACTTGGGCCACAGTCCTCGTCGCCGAAGCTACGGCTACCATCGGAACAATCGGAGAGGCAGTAGTCGCATGCGGTCATGAAGTCCCGCATGGCACTGGGGTTACCGAGCCCAGAGAAATCCCAACAAAGGTCGGGCTCGTCATCTTCCTCGGAACCCGAGGGCCCGTAGGTCGAGACGGCCGTCAGTCTATCCCAGGGCGACCGCGTATGATACCCCGGAGGGTTGGTACATGCCTCTATGAAGGCTTCCACCGAAGCGAGGTCGCTTGGTGGGTCGAAGCTGAATCCAAAAGGCACGAGATGGGAATCGGTCGGTACTTCTTGGTCGACGGGCGGTGACGAAGTCGCGTCAGGGGCGGACTGCACCGTTGTCTCAGGTATGAGGGTGATGCCCAGCAAGTCCCTCACGAGCGTGCTGGCGTCGTTCGTCCGCTTGGAGTTGGCGTGTTGCGGGGAAACGACGCTCGTCTTCGTCTCAGACGCGAGGTCGACGCCCGACGTGTCCCCCGCTGGGGCGCCGGCGTCGTCGACTTGCTCGACAGCCGACGAGGTGTCGCCTCCTGCTTGGCCATGGTTGCCCCGCCTCCTCCTCCATTGGTGGGGGAGGTGACGGGACAAACCCGGATGTTGTTCTTCCGCCACGTGGGGAAGACGTCGTCGATTCCGCCGCCGGCGGGCGGGCTGACGGCCGCCATTGTCGCTGTCACGCGGCGGAGGAAGGAGTACCATGTCGTAGCTGCCATCGAGGGACATGAACTCAAGACTCCCGAAACGGAGAATCGTCCCGGGTTGGAGAGGTTGCTAGAGACTACCCATCTGGAGCTTGACGAGAAGCTGTTCGTCAACACGCAGCATGCCCCTACCTGGCGCGCCAACTGTCGGCGTTTCGACCCCGGGGGGGTCCCTAGACCGACGAGTAAATTGTCGCCACGTGTCCCAGCCCAGATGGGTTGGCGCGAGACGGAGCACGAAGGGGGGAAAGGAGACAGGCAAAGGGGGACCCGCGGCCTTCGTGTTGTCCTGCGCCCAGGTCGGGTGCGCTTGTAGTAGGGGGTTACAAGCGTCCGCGTGGGAGAGAGCGAGAGACGCGTCGGCCCGTTCTCCCGCGCGGCCAACCTTCTCGTATGAGAGCCCTGGACCTTCCTTTTATAGGCGTAAGGAGAGGGCCTAGGTGTACAATGGGGGGTGTAGCAGTGTGCTAACGTGTCTAGCAGAGAGGAGCTAGAGCCCTAAGTACACGCCGTCGTGGCAGTCGGAGAGGTTTTGGTACCCTGTTCATGTGATGTCAGGGCCGTCGGAGGAGCGCTGGAGCCTTGCAGAAGGACAGCTGTCGGGGCTGTCGAGTCCTTGCTAACATCTCCTTGCTTCCGTAAGGGGCTGAGAGCCGCTGTCGTCATGGAGCATGCGGGGCGCCATCATTATTTGTTTACCGGGACGAGCCAGATGGGACGTCGGTCTTGTTCCCCGTAGCATGAGCTAGCTAGGGGTAGGGTAATGATGGCTCCTTCTGTGACGTGGTCGGTCCGAGCCCTAGGACGGGTGAGGCGGAGGCTCCTCCGAGGTCGAGGTCGAGTCTGTCTTCCGAGGTCGAGGTCGAGTCCGAGCCCCGGGTCGGGCGAGGCGGAGACCGTCGTCCGAGGCCAAGGCTGAGTCCGAGCCCTGGGCTCGGGCGAGGCGGAGTTCGTCGTCTTCCGGAGCCGAGGCTGAGTCCGAGCCCTGGGGTCGGGTGAGGCGGAGTTCGTCGTCTTCCGGAGCCGAGGCTGAGTCCGAGCCCTGGGGTCGGGCGAGGCGGAGTTCGTCGTCTTCCAGAGCCAAGGCTGAGTCCGAGCCCTAGGGTCGGGCGAGGCGGAGTTTGTCGTCTTCCGGAGCCAAGGCTGAGTCTGAGCCCTAGGGTCAGGCGAGGCGGAGTTTGTCGTCCGAGGCCGAGACGGGGGCCGAGCCCTGGGGTCGGGCGAGGCGGAGCTTCCTATGGCGCCCGAGGCCGGACTTGGCTGCTGTCAGCCTCACTCTGTCGAGTGGCACAGCAGTCGGAGCGACACAGGCGGCGCTGTCTTCTTGTCAGGTCGGTCAGTGGAGCGGCGAAGTGACTACGGTCACTTCGGCTCTGTCGACTGAAGAGCGCACGTCGGGATAAGGTGTCAGGCGATCCTTGCATTAAATGCTCCTGCTATATGGTCGGTTGGCGTGGTGATCTGGCCAAGGTTGCTTCTCTGCGAAGACTGGGCCTCGGGCGAGCCGAAGGTGTGTCCGTTGCTTGAGGGGGCCCTCGGGCGAGACGTGAATTCTCTGGGGTCGGCTGCCTTTGCCCGAGGCTGGGCTTGGGCGAGGCGAGGTCGTGTCCCTTGAGTGGACTGAGCCTTGACCTTAATCGCACCCATCAGGCCTTTGCAGCTTTGTGCTGATGAGGGTTACCAGCTGAGATTAGGAGTCTTGGGGGTACCCCTAATTATGGTCACCGACAATGAGTATAACACACCGGAAAGGTTTTGGGCCGAAGCTGTCAACACTGCTTGTTATGCATCAAACAGGCTATTTCCTCACCGGCTACTTGCGAAGACTCCATATGAACTGCTAAATGGGAAAAAGCCAGACGTCTCCTTCTTCCGGGTGTTTGGGTGCAAATGCTACATCTACAAGAAACACCATCACCTAGGGAAGTTTCAAAGACGTTGTGATATTGGTTTTCTTTTGGGTTATTCATTAAAGTCCAAAGCATATCGAGTATTCAACCATGCCACTGGCGTGGTAAAAGAAACATATGATGTGGAATTTGATGAGATTAATAGCTCCCAAGGAGCACTTGAAAATCTTGATGATGTAGGTGATGAGCCACTTAGGGAAGCAATGAAGAACATGCCAATTGGAGCTATCAAACCAAAAGAAGATGAAGAAGAGGTGCAAAACATTGACAGGCCTTCTTCATCAAATGTACCACAAGATGATGAAAAAGATGAGAGGCATGCAAATGAAGATACATTTGTCTCTCATGAACAAGCAAGGGTACAAGCCGAAGATGTTGATGCTCCAGGATCTTCTTCCCAAGTGGTTGACAGGAGAAACTCATCACTACTTCAAGCTCATCCTCCAAATCAAATCATCGGGAGTCCTTCACAAGGGGTTATTACTCGATCACATAGACATGCTTCTTTTATTGAACATCACTCCTTTGTTTCTTGTGTTGAGCCTACTTGTATAGATGAGGCGCTACAGGATCCGGACTGGGTGAATGCCATGCATGAAGAACTTAACAACTTCACCCGTAACGAAGTTTGGACCCTGGAGAAGCCCCCACAAGATTCAAGAATCATTGGAACAAAGTGGGTGTTCAGAAACAAACAAGATGATCAAGGTGTGATTGTAAGAAACAAGGCAAGACTTGTT
Organism: Zea mays; assembly: GCF_902167145.1. NCBI lineage: Eukaryota > Viridiplantae > Streptophyta > Magnoliopsida > Poales > Poaceae > Zea > Zea mays. The sequence goes on from NC_050096.1 coordinate 26,752,314, forward strand.
GCAAAGGGATTCTCTCAAGTTGAAGGCTTAGATTTTGGAGAGACCTTTGCACCAGTTGCTCGACTGGAAGCCATCCGTATCCTACTTGCATATGCATCATGCTATGATATAAAACTTTATCAAATGGATGTAAAAAGTGCATTTTTAAATGGCTTCATAAATGAACTTGTATATGTTGAGCAACCGCCTGGATTTGAAGACCCTAGATATTGTAACCATGCTTAAAGGTTGTCCAAGGCGCTATATGGGCTAAAGCAAGCTCCAAGGGCTTGGTATGAGCGCCTTCTCGACTTCCTCATCGAAAAGGGCTTCAAGATCGGGACCGTCGACACAACTCTATTCACAAAGAAACATAACAGTGATATTTTCATTTGTCAAGTATATGTTGATGATATAATCTTTGGCTCGACAAATGACTATCATTGCAAGGAATTTGGTGAGTTGATGTCGAAGGAGTTCGAGATGTCAATGATTGGTGAGCTAACGTACTTCCTCGGCTTTCAAGTCAAGCAAATGAAAGATGATAACTTTCTCTCACAAGAGAAGTATACCAAAGACTTGTTGAAAAGGTTCAACATGGAGAAGTGCAAACCAATCAAGACCCCCATTCCAACAAATGGACATCTCGACTTAGATGAGGGAGGTAACCCGGTTAATCAAACTCTCTACCGTTCTATGATTGGTAGTTTATTGTACCTTACCGCATCTAGGCCCAATATTATGTTTAGTGTCTACATGTGTGCTAGATTTCAATCTAATCCTAAGAAAGCTCATCTTCGCGCTGTTAAGAGAATTCTTAGGTATCTCAGGCACACCACAAGCGTTGGTCTGTGGTATCCCAAAGGAGCTACTTTTGATTTAATTGGCTATTCCGATTCGGATTATGCCGGTTGCAAAATTGATAGGAAAAGTACTTCTGGGGGATGCCATCTGCTTGGTAGATCACTAGTTTTGTGGACATCCAAAAAGCAAAATAGTGTTGCCTTGTCAACTGCCGAAGCGGAATACATTGCCGCAGGTGCTTGTTGCACACAAATTTTATATATGAAACAAACTCTTCTAGACTATGGCGTAGTTCTAGAAAAGGTACCTTTGTTGTGTGATAATGAAAGTGCTGTTAAAATTGCTAATAATCCTATACAACACTCTCGCACCAAGCACATTGATATCCGTCATCACTTCCTTAGAGATCATGTTGCTAAAGGAGATATCATTTTAAAAGGAGTGAGGTCGGAAGATCAATTAGCGGATATTTTCACTAAGCCACTTGATAAGACCCGCTTTTGCATGTTGAGGAATGAACTAAATATTCTTGATCTCAGAAATTTTATGTAAAATGTCAAATGGTGTTGTCAAGCTTGCATTGAATGTTTAAATTTCTTGTATTGCATCTAGGGCTTGTCTAACCTAGTTGAGATAACCACCAACAAAGCGAGTGAAAAAGCTTAACTCGGATCAAACTTGACAAGTCTTAGTTTTAAGCTTTTAGCACTTAACTTCTTACTTTTTATGCAATTGTTGGTTCTTGAAATATGCATGAGGTACTGCACTTAGGGGAGTATTCAAAACTCAAATCACTCATGAAAACCCCTAGTGCAAGGCCAAAATGCAAATTTCACCATTTGCCTATTTTCTCTAAAAATATCTAGCCTATGGCCAAATATTTTGAAAATTATGAGAAAAGTATATGAGGGTGCCAATACCTGTCCCAACAAGTGTTATTTTGTGTGATTATAAGTTGGGATTTGGTTTGGTTGGGAACTAGATAGAAAAATTCAAAAAATCCAAATTTTCCCTCTGTCTGGGCTCACCGGACAGTCCAGTGTGCACCGGACACTGCACTGTGCAATGTCCGGTGCACCGGTAGCCGCGCGCTAAAATACCTTTCTCCTGTGCGCTGTCCGGTGTGCACCGGACAGGCACTGTAGACTGTCCGGTGCGCCCATATCGCGTTTTAAAAAACGGCCTCCAGCCTGAGACCGAGCCAGAGGCTCTCTTCTCCCTCTGTGCTCTCTGCTCTCTGTTCTCTGCCGAATTGCTCCCTCTCACCGGCGATCTCCCCTCACCGGCGTCCACTGTTCTCCGGCGACCTCGACCCAGTGCTCCTCTCCTGCCCTCGCTCGGTGAGCAGCCTCTTCTCCCTCTGTCTTCTCTCTCTCTCTTTATTTCTCTAGGCAGTGCACCCCTTATTTCCACCCTTTTGTGCCAAATTCAAAATCCTGTGAATCCCAGTGAATCCATGTGGTGTAATGTGTTCCTATGTGGCCATTGAGTATCCTTGCAGGTTCCTAGCTCCTTCGGGAGGGTTTTCCCACCTCAAATAGCCATTTCCCCAAAACCCTAAATCCTCGCACACCACCTGCTCGGTGAAATACCCAAACCAGCCAAAAGTGTTCCAATTGAACCCAAATTTTTCAGGCACCTTCACAACACCTCCAGTAACATATTCGCAAAATTTCACGCCCATCCGATATTCTAGGCTTTAATTTCACCAAATTCCCCGTTTCGAGCGATCGTTTCCGAGCCGAGTGCCCAAATCTCTTTTTCTTCGCCTAAATTCAAACCAAGCACACACTTCACTCATATTCACCCATACAAACCTATTCGTGAAGTATCGGCTCAATTCCACATCATTTCGTGCCTCAATTTGAATTCCAAACCTCCTATGGCACTTTTTATTGTTCAAACGTCGTTTTCACGTCGTTTGACCTCTCGATCGTCTCATCTCTTGTTTTCTGTGCCTTATTTCTCTATGTATGTATTTATTCACATTTCATATACTTATGACTATATGACTAATACGTGCTCACCTCTTCTGTCATTTCAGTGATCTTGATTGCCCGTGTGCCGTCTTCTTTCCTGCCTGGATCGTCACCTCTCGTGTGAGCTTTCCAGGTAGTCATCTCATCCTTTGATATTCTATCGGATACTATCAACCTGTGCTTAGCCTCTATCTCTCATTTGCAGTCGTCAGGTCAGGATGCCGCGCACGAAGAATGTGTCGGCGCCAGGGGGAGGCGATGATGAGGATCCTCGTCGCCCCTTCAGGCAGGTCAAGGGCAAGACAATACACTTGGAGCAGCAGGAAGGCCGCAAGAAGCGGCGTATGGACAGAGCAGCCCGTGCAGCGGCAGCAATAGCAGCAGCCGCTGCGCAGGCCGAGCTTGGAGATCAGCCACAGACTCTGTCAGATCAGATTGCGTACCGTGTTCGTCACCTCGCCTCCCGGCCTCGCTCCTCCACTCACACCACTGCTTACACTCCACCACCCACTCTGCCTGCCCCCGTCACCCCTGTTGCGCCATCCACCACCATAGCCATACCCGCTACCTCCACTACACCAGCTTCCACTGCTCCTCCTCCCGCTCCCGCTTCAGCTCCTCCTATCCCTCCACCTCGATTCCGAGAGCGCGATGAGACTGAGGTACGACCACTTGCTGCAGATCCCAGACTTTTTGACCTTCAGCGTGCTACAGCGGCACGGGTATGTAGGTTCAGATACGTACCCATGGAGTCTTGGTTACCAGCTCAGAGGGACCCTGCTGCAGTTGACCTTTTCAGCACCCGTATTCAGGAGTCCTTTTTCAGAGCTCAGATGTCTGCACAGATTGCTCTGCGAGTGCACTGGCTCTTGGACCTTCTAGCTTTTCTGCTCGCCGCCGGTGCTGACTCTGAGGTGCACCTCACATATTTGCCTGGCCTTCTGACTCTTCTGACTACCAGCGGTAGGTATGTTGAGGAGTGGGTCCGAGTTTTCTACGTGACTATATGGATAGACCCAGATCATCACTGGATGAGGTTTCGTTTTGAGCAAGAGGATGTCACTATTACTGCTAGTCAGATTCGCCAGCTCTTTGGATTTCCCGAGTCGTCGACTCGACTTCACAGCTTATGCTACGGCACCTCTGACCCTCCTCGTCGCCCTCACGGCGGTGTGGCTCCGGGTACAGCTCGCGTCGCGACTCTGTTTCGCTCGCCCTTCTCAGATGGGTCGCGACGTTCACCGGCAGACTTCACTACAGCAACCAAGTTCTTATTTGAGCTTATCAAACGGACTCTTCTACCGAGGATGGGATACAGGGAGGCTACCACACATATCTAGCTCTGGCTCATTGGTGCCCTGGTCTCTCACTCCGAGTTTGACATCGTGGATTTCCTTATTTGTGAGATCGAGGACACTGTATTGGATGGTCTGCGTGCTCGAGCCAGCTGCCATATGCTCACTACTTGTGCCACATTTTTGTGCAGCTGATTCAGCCTCCATAGTTTCAGGGCACACTACAGGCCTCACGCCTTGTCTTTGGGTCCTACCATCCTGCGCCTGAGGCTCCTGTGCAAGCTTCTGCTCCAGTTTTTGAATCTCAGGCCGAGGATGCTGCTCTTCATCAGTTCGAAGCTCAGGATGCAGCAGTTGATGATGATGATGATGATGATGATGATGATGATTTTGGGATTCCTCCTCCGCCTCCGCCTCCGCCTCCTATGCCTCCACGCTCACATGATCATGAGGCTGGGAGTTCTAGTGCTACCCCTGCTGCCCCTCTGGCTATTGACCCTACTATTGCTTCGATTATTCAGACTCTCACTTAGCAGCAGGCTCACTTGGCAGCCGAGCAGACCTGCCAGGCCGCAGCCCATCAGCAGTTATCTGAGAGGATGCTCTCGATGTTTCAGACCATACAGGACATACAAGATTCCCTTCAGCAGCAGCTTCTCCAGGATCGGGCTGAGAGCAGGGCATTCATGGCTCTTATGCTACAACATTCTGGTGTCTCAGTTCCCCCGGTTCAGTCTGCTCCACCTCCTCCGCTTTAGGCTTCTGTTGTGCCAGCGATTCAGACAGGACCCCCTCTTCCTTCTGTTGGTCCTTCTTCCTCTCCGCTCCGGCCGGTCACTCTGGCTTTCACGTCACCGGTTCTCAGCTCTGTCTGCCCTCAGCCACCAGTGCCACCAGCTTCTGCTATTACCACTCCTATTGTGGCAGTATCTGTGACCACTTCTGTTCCGGCAGCTTCTGCAGCGCGGCCTCAGTCCGAGTCAGTACCAGCTCTAGCTTCTACCGCAGATCCTGGATCCGAGACTGACTCTGACCCCCCGCCGGCGTTCGCTCTGCTGCCTCGACCGCGACCGGATGCGCCCCCGCCGCCTCCTCCCGCCTTAGATGTGTAGGTTCGGGTACCCTTTTGGTGTTTGACGCCAAAGGGGGAGAGATATGAGTTGTGAGAGCTAAGGGGAGTTTGAAAGTCGCCTAGAGGGGGGTGAATAGGGCGAAACTGAAATTTACAAAGTTAATCACAACTACAAGCCGGGTTAGCGTTAGAAATATAATCGAGTCCGCGAGAGAGGGTGCAAAACAAATCGCAAGCGAATAAAGAGTGTGACACACGGATTTGTTTTACCGAGGTGCGGTTCTCGCAAACCTACTCCCCGTTGAGGAGGCCACAAAGGCCGGGTCTTTTTCAACCCCTTCCCTCTCTCAAACGGTCCCTCGGACCGAGTGAGCTTTCTCTTCTCAAATCAACCGGGAACAAAACTTCCCCGCAAGGACCACCACACAATTGGTGTCTCTTGCCTCGGTTACAAGTGAGTATTGATCTCAAGAAAGAATGAGAAAGAAGAAAGCAATCCAAGGGCAAGAGCTCAAAAGAACACAACAAATCACTCTCACTTAACACTAAAGCTTTTTGTGGAATTGGGAGAGGATTTGATCACTTGGGTGTGTCTTGTATTGAATGCCTAGCTCTTGTAAGTAGTTGGAAGGTGGAAAACTTGGATGACTTGAATGTGGGGTGGTTGGGGGTATTTATAACCCTAACCACCAAACTAGTCGTTTGGTGGAGGCTAACTGTCGCATGGTGCACCGGACAGTCCGGTGCACACCGGACAGTGTCCGGTGTGCCAGCCACGTCACCAGGCCGTTGGGTTCTGACCGTTGGAGCTCTGACTGCTGGGCCCGCCTGGATGTCCGGTGACACACCGGACATGTACTGTAGAGTGTCCGGTGTGCCACTTCACGTGTGCCTGACTTCTGCGCGCTCTGGCGCGCATTAATTGCTTCTGCAGGTGACCGTTGGCGCGAAGTAGCCGTTGCTCCGCTGGCTCACCGGACAGTCCGGTGAATTATAGCGGAGCGAATTCCTGAAGCTGGCGAGTTCAGAGTCACTTCATTCCTGGAGCACCGGACACTGTCCGGTGTATACCGGATAGTCCGGTGAATTATAGCGGAGCGCCTCTGGATTTTCCCGAAGGTGAAGAGTTCAGCGTGAAGTCCCCTGGTGCACCGGACATTGTCCGGTGCGCCAGACCAGGGCACACTTCGGTTATCCCTTGCTCTCTTTGTTGAACCCAATTCTTGGTCTTATTATTGGCTAAGTGTGAACCTTTGGCACCTGTATAACTTATACACTAGAGCAAACTAGTTAGTCCAATTATTTGTGTTGGGCAATTCAACCACCAAAATCAATTAGGAAACTAGGTGTAACCCTAATTCCCTTTCAATCTCCCCCTTTTTGGTGATTGATGCCAACACAAACCAAAGCAAATATGGAAGTGCATAATTGAACCAGTTTGCATAATGTAAGTGCAAAGGTTGCTTGGAATTGAGCCAATATACATACTCATAAGATATGCATGGATTGTTTCTTTTATTTTTTAACATTTTGGACCACGCTTGCACCTCATGTTTTGTTTTTGCAAATTCTTTTGTAAATCATTTTCGAAGTTCTTTTGCAAATAGTCAAAGGTAAATGAATAAGATTTTGCGAAGCATTTTCAAGATTTTGAAATTTTCTCCCCCTGTTTCAAATGCCTTTCCTTTGACTAAACAAAACTCCCCCTAAATGAAATTCTCCTCTTAGTGTTCAAGAAGGTTTTGAGATATCAATTTTGAAATACTACTTTCTCCCCTTTTGAACACAATAGGATACAAATTTGAAATTTTCCAATTGAAAATCCTCAGTTTTAAAATTAGGTGGTGGTGCGGTGCTTTTGCTTTGGGCTAATACTCTCTCCCCCTTTGGCATGAATCGCCAAAAACGGAGTCATTAGAGCCCTTCAAATTACTTTCTCCCCCTTTGGTAAAAGACATAGGAGTGAAGATTATACCAAAGATGGAGAGATGCTCGGATCGACGACGAAGGATGAGTTACGAAGTGGAAGCCTTTGTCTTCGCCGAAGACTCCAATTCCCTTTCAATACACCTATGACTTGGTTTGAAATTCACTTGAACACACATTAGTCATAGTATATGAAAGAGACATGATCAAAGGTATATTCATGAGCTATGCATGCAAGACATCAAAAGAAATTCCTAGAATCAAGGATATTTAGCTCATGCCTAAATTTGTTAAAAGTTTGTTCATCAAGTGGCTTGGTAAAGATATCGGCTAATTGATCTTTAGTGTTGATATATGAAATTTCGATATCTCCCTTTTGTTGGTGATCCCTTAAAAAGTGATATCGAATGGCTATGTGTTTGGTGCGGCTATGCTCAACGGGATTATCCGCCATGCGGATTGCACTCTCGTTATCACATAGAAGAGGAACTTTGGTTAATTTGTAACCGTAGTCCCTAAGGGTTTGCCTCATCCAAAGTAGTTGCACGCAACAATGGCCTGCGGCAATGTACTCGGCTTCGGTGGTAGAAAGAGCTACGGAATTTTGCTTCTTTGAAGCCTAAGACACCAAGGATCTTCCCAAGAACTGGCAAGTCCCCGATGTGCTCTTTCTATTAATCTTACACCCTGCCCAATCGGCATCCGAATAACCAATCAAATCAAATGTGGATCCCCTAGGATACCAAAGCCCAAACTTAGGAGTATAAACTAAATATCTCAAGATTCGTTTTACGGCCGTAAGGTGAGCTTCCTTAGGGTCGGCTTGGAATCTTGCACACATGCATACGGAAAGCATAATATCCGGTCGAGATGCACATAAATAGAGTAAAGACCCAATCATCGACCGATATACCTTTTGATCCATGGACTTACCTTCCGTGTCGAGGTCGAGATGCCCATTGGTTCCCATGGGTGTCTTGATGGGTTTGGCATCCTTCATCCCAAACTTGCTTAGAATATCTTGAGTATACTTCGTTTGGCTTAGGAAGGTGCCCTCTTGGAGTTGCTTCACTTGAAATCCTAAGAAGTACTTCAACTCCCCCATCATAGACATCTCGAATTTCTGTGTCATGATCCTACTAAATTCTTCACATGTAGACTCGTTAGTAGACCCATATATAATATCATCAACATAAATTTGGCATACAAACAAGTCATTTTCAAGAGTTTTAGTGAAGAGTGTAGGATCGGCTTTTCCGACTTTGAATCCATTAGTGATAAGGAAATCTTTAAGGCATTCATACCATGCTCTTGGGGCTTGCTTGAGCCCATAAAGCGCCTTAGAGAGTTTATAGACATGGTTAGGGTACTCACTATCTTCAAAGCCGGGAGGTTTCTCAACATAGACCTCTTCCTTGATTGGTCCATTGAGGAAGGCACTTTTCACGTCCATTTGATAAAGCTTGAAGCCATGGTAAGTAGCATAGGCTAATAATATACGAATTGACTCAAGCCTAGCTACGGGTGTATAGGTTTCACCGAAATCCAAACCTTCGACTTGGGAGTATCCTTTGGCCACAAGTCGAGCTTTGTTCCTTGTCACCACACCATGCTCGTCTTGCTTGTTGCGGAAGACCCACTTGGTTCCTACAACATTTTGATTAGGACGTGGAACCAAATGCCATACCTCGTTCCTAGTGAAGTTGTTGAGCTCCTCTTGCATCGCCACCACCCAATCCGAATCTTGAAGTGCTTCCTCTACCCTATGTGGCTAAATAGAGGAAACAAAAGACTAATGCTCACAAAAATGTGCAACACGAGATCTAGTGGTTACCCCCTTATGAATGTCGCCGAGGATGGTGTCGACGGGGTGATCTCGTTGGATTGCTTGGTGGACTCTTGGGTGTGGCGGCCTTTGTTCTTCATCCTCCTTGTCTTGATCATTTGCATCTCCCCCTTGATCATTACCGTCATCTTGAGGTGGCTCATCTCTTTGATCTTCTCCTTCATCAACTTGAGCCTCATCCTCATTTTAAGTTGGTGGAGATGCTTGCGTGGAGGAGGATGGTTGATCTTGTGCATTTGGAGGCTCTTCGGATTCCTTAGGACACACATCCCCAATGGACATGTTCCTTAGCACGATGCATGGAGCCTCTTCATCACCTATCTCATCAAGATCAACTTGCTCTACTTGAGAGCTGTTAGTCTCATCAAACACAACGTCACAAGAGACTTCAACTTGTCCGGAGGACTTGTTAAAGACTCTATATGCCCTTGTGTTTGAATCATATCCTAGTAAAAAGCCTTCTACAATCTTAGGAGCAAACTTAGATTTTCTACCTCTTTTAACAAGAATAAAGCATTTGCTACCAAAGACTCTAAAATATGAAATGTTGGGCTTTTTACTGGTTAGGAGTTCGTATGATGTCTTCTTGAGGATTCGGTGTAGATACAACCGGTTGATGGCGTAGCAGGCGGTGTTGACCGCCTCGGCCCAAAACCGATCTGAAGTTTTGTACTCATCAAGCATGGTCCTTGCCATGTCCAATAGAGTTCTATTCTTCCTCTCCACTACACCGTTTTGTTGTGGTGTGTAGGGAGAAGAGAACTCATGCTTGATGCCCTCCTCCTCAAGGAAGCCTTCAATTTGAGAGTTCTTGAACTCCGTCCCGTTGTCGCTTCTAATTTTCTTGATCCTCAAGCCGAACTCATTTTGAGCCCGTCTCAAGAATCCCTTTAAGGTCTCTTGGGTGTGAGATTTTTCCTGCAAAAAGAACAACCAAGTGAAGCGAGAATAATCATCCACAATAACTAGACAGTACTTACTCCCGCCGATGCTTATGTAAGCTATCGGGCCGAATAGATCCATGTGTAGGAGCTCTAGTGGCCTGTCAGTCGTCATGATGTTCTTGTGTGGATGGTGAGCACCAACTTGCTGTCCTGCTTGGCATGCGCTACAAATCCTGTCTTTCTCAAAATGAACATTTGTTAATCCTCAAATGTGCTCTCCCTTTAGAAGCTTATGAAGATTCTTCATCCCAACATGTGCTAGTCGGCGATGCCAGAGCCAGCCCATGTTAGTCTTAGCAATTAAGCAAGTGTCAAGTTCAGCTCTATCAAAATTCACTAAGTATAGCTGACCCTCTAACGCTCCCTTAAATGCTATTGAATCATCACTTCTTCTAAAGACAGTGACACCTACATCAGTGAATAGACAGTTGTAGCCCATTTTGCATAATTGAGGTACAGAAAGCAAGTTGTAATCTAATGAATCTACAAGAAAAACATTTGAAATAGAATGGTCAGGTGATATAGCAATTTTACCCAATCCTTTGACCAAACCTTGATTTCCATCCCCGAATGTGATAGCTCTTTGGGGATCTTGGTTTTTCTCGTAGGAGTTTAGCATCTAGTTTAGCTATATGATCATTTTGTTGTTTAATTAAAGTCATGTGATCATGAATAGCATCAATGTTAACATCTCTACATCTAGTGCAAATAGTAGTGTGCTCAACGGTAGATGTAGACAGTTTGCAAGATTTTAATTCTACAACCTTAGCATGCAATATATCATTTTTACTTCTAAGGTCGGAAATGGTAGCATTGCAAACATCAAAATCTTTAGCCTTAGCAAGCAAATTTTCATTTTCATCTCTAAGGCTAGCAAGAGAAATGTTCAATTCTTCAATCTTAGCAAGCAAATCATCATTATCATTTCTAAGATTGGGAATTGAGACATTACAAGCAATAGAATCAACCTTAGCTAACAAATTAGCATTCTAATTTCTAAGGTTGTCTATAGTCTCATGGCAAGTGCTTAGCTCACTAGATAATTTTTCGCACTTTTCAACTTCTAGAGCATAAGCATTTTTTACCTTAACATGCTTCTTGTTTTCTTTAATAAGGAAGTCCTCTTGGGAATCCAAGAGATCATCCTTTTCATAGATAGCACTAATCAATTCATTTAATTTCTCCTTTTGTTGCATGTTTAAGTTGGCAAAAAGAGTACGTAAGTTATCTTCCTCATCACTAGCATTATCATCGCTAGAGGACTCATATCTAGTGGAAGATTTGGATTTAACCTTCTTCTTTTTGCCGTCCTTTGCCATGAGGCACTTGTGGCCGACGTTGGGGAAGAGAAGTCCCTTGGTGACGGCGATGTTGGCGGCGTCCTCGTCGAAGGAGGAGTCGCTAGAGCTTTCGTCGGAGTCCCACTCGCGACATACATGGGCATCGCCGCCCTTCTTCCTGTAGTATCTCTTCTTCTCCTTTCTTCTCCCCTTCTTGTCGTCGCCCCTGTCACTGTCACTAGATAGTGGACATTTTGCAATAAAATGACCGGGCTTACCACATTTGTAGCACACTTTCTTGGAGCGGGGTTTATAGTCCTTCCCCCTCCTTTGTTTGAGGATTTGGCGGAAGCTCTTGATGACGAGCGCCATTTCCTCGTTGTCGAGCTTAGAGGCGTCGATTGGTTGTCCTCTCGGTGTAGACTCCTCCTTCTTCTCCTCCGTCGCCTTAAATGCGACCGGTTGTGCTTCGGACGTGGAGGGACCATCAAGCTCGTTGATCTTCCATGAGCCCTTGATCATAAACTCAAAGCTCACAAAATTCCCGATTACTTCCTCGGGAGTCATTAGTGTATATCTAGGATTACCACGAATTAATTGTACTTGAGTAGGGTTAAGGAAAATAAGTGATCTTAGAATAACCTTAACCACCTCGTGGTCATCCCATTTCTTGCTCCCGAGGTTGCGCACTTGATTCACCAAGGTTTTGAGCCGGTTGTACATGTCTTGAGGCTCCTCCCCTTGGCGAAGACGGAAGCGACCGAGCTCCCCCTCGATCGTTTCCCGCTTGGTGATCTTGGTTAGTTCATCACCCTCGTGCGCGGTCTTGAGCACGTCCCAAACTTCCTTGGCGCTCTTTAATCCTTGCACCTTGTTGTACTCCTCCCTACTTAGAGAGGCGAGGAGTATGGTTGTGGCTTGGGAGTTGAAGTGCTCGATTTGGGCCACCTCGTCCTCATCACCTACGGATGGTACCTGTGCTCCAAACTCAACAACATTCCATATACTTTTGTGGAGTGAGGTTAGATGAAATTTCATTAAATCACTCCACCTAGCATAATCTTCACCGTCAAAGGTTGGCGGTTTGCCTAATGGAACGGAAAGTAATGGAGTATGTCTAGAAGTGCGAGGGTAGTGTAAGGGGATCTTACTAAACTTCCTGTGCTCATGGCGCTTAGAAGTTATGGAGGGCGCGTCGGAGCCGGATGTGGAAGGTGATGAAGTATCGGTCTCGTAGTAGACCACCTTCCTCATCTTCTTTTTCTTGTCGCCACTCTGATGCGACTTGTGGGAAGAGGATTTCTTTTCCTTCCCTTTCTTTTTGTTGTGGGACTCTTCCGATGAAGCCTTCCCGTGACTTGTAGTGGGCTTGTCACCGATGAGCTTGTCGCCGGTCTCCATCTCCCTCTTGGCATGATCTCCCGACATCACTTCGAGCGGTTAGGCTCTAATGAAGCACCGGGCTTTGATACCAATTGAAAGTCGCCTAGAGGGGGGTGAATAGGGCGAAACTGAAATTTACAAAGTTAATCACAACTACAAGCCAGGTTAGCGTTAGAAATATAATCGAGTCCGCGAGAGAGGGTACAAAACAAATCGCAAGCGAATAAAGAGTGTGACACGCGGATTTGTTTTACCGAGGTTCGGTTCTCGCAAACCTACTCCCCGTTGAGGAGGCCACAAAGGCCGGGTCTTTTTCAACCCCTTCCCTCTCTCAAACGGTCCCTCGGACCGAGTGAGCTTTCTCTTCTCAAATCAACCGGGAACAAAACTTCCCCGCAAGGACCGCCACACAATTGGTGTCTCTTGCCTCGGTTACAAGTGAGTATTGATCTCAAGAAAGAATGAGAAAGAAGAAAGCAATCCAAGGGCAAGAGCTCAAAAGAACACAACAAATCACTCTCACTTAACACTAAAGCTTTTTGTGGAATTGGGAGAGGATTTGATCACTTGGGTGTGTCTTGTATTGAATGCCTAGCTCTTGTAAGTAGTTGGAAGGTGGAAAACTTGGATGACTTGAATGTGGGGTGGTTGGGGTATTTATAACCCCAACCACCAAACTAGCCGTTTGGTGGAGGCTGACTGTCGCATGGTGCACCGGACAGTGTCCGGTGCGCCAGCCACGTCACTAGGTCGTTGGGTTCCGACCGTTGGAGCTCTGACTGCTGGGCCCGCCTGGATGTTCGGTGGCACACCGGACATGTACTGTAGAGTGTCCGGTGTGCCACTTCACGCGTGCCTGACTTCTGCGCGCTCTGGCGCGCATTAATTGCTTCTGCAGGTGACCGTTGGCACGAAGTAGCTGTTGCTCCGCTAGCTCACCGGACAGTCCGGTGAATTATAGCGGAGCAAATTCCCGAAGCTGGCGAGTTCAGAGTCGCTTCATTCCTGGAGCACCGGACACTGTCCGGTGTACACCGGACAGTCCGGTGAATTATAGCGGAGCGCCTCTGGATTTTCCCGAAGGTGAAGAGTTCAGCGCGAAGTCCCCTGGTGCACCGGACAGTCCGGTGCGCCAGACCAGGGCACACTTCGGTTATCCCTTGCTCTCTTTGTTGAACCCAATTCTTGGTCTTATTATTGGCTAAGTGTGAACCTTTGGCACATGTATAACTTATACACTAGAGCAAACTAGTTAGTCAAATTATTTGTGTTGGGCAATTCAACCACCAAAATCAATTAGGAAACTAGGTGTAACCCTAATTCCCTTTCAGAGTTAGAGAGTTAGTAGAGAGTCATTTTGATGTAATATATGTGCTTGTTACTCTCTGTACTAGCTTGGTGCTTTTGGCTCACAAACTCTATATATACTCTCGATGCTTATGATTGACTGTGTGTATTATGTTTTCACCCTATATTTTATCACCAGTTTTCTAGTTCTTGTTCATCGATTTAATTTCACTTTTATATGAACACTAATCTTACGATGTGTATGCGCTCATTCTTATTATTATGATACACATCCTTTCTGTCAAAGATTACTGAGTTTAACTAACCATCCTTTCTATTGACAGAAACTTCAAAACAAACTACTCTCACAAATCTTGTAGGGTTGTCATCAATCACCAAAAAGGGGGAGATTGAAAGCATCTAGGCCCCTGGTTGGTTTTAGTGATTAATGACAACATAATATTATATGTGAATAACGTGTGTTTTGCAGAGACAAATGGTAAGTTAGGTCGCATTACAGGTAGAAGTACCACAACGGTGAAAACAATCCTGGAGATAAGAACTCGAAGCGACGGCTAAAACGACGAAACAAAAGGTGAAGGACTACGGAGTCCGAGTGTCAAGGAGATGTGGACACTCGTGATTTAGTTAGGTATTTTATTCTCTTTTAGCCGTACTATAAAGAGGGGTTGTCGATGAGTAGTTTGACCAAGAGAGTTCTAGTGTAGTGTTGGTGCACAATCACACTCACATACAGTGCTAGGTGTCACTCTAGAACTCACTCACAAGTTAGAACGAAAACCGATTTGAAAAATAGCTGAAAAACAAGAAGTAGGGTTTCTGGCCCTGGGGCACCGGACTGTCTGGTGCACCCTCTGCCAGGTGGGGCCAGGATGGCCCTAGGAAGAGCCTTTCCCACGCAGAAACCCGAGAGCGCAGGTTTCAGAGTTGAATTATAGTGGCGCACCGGACAGTGCACCGGACTGTCCGGTGTGCCATGAGTCCAACGGCTAACTGTCAGAACTAGTCATTGGAAACGACCGTTGGCGCACCGGTGGCGCACCGTTGGCGCACCGGACTGTCCGGTGCGCCCACGCGCAGGAAAATGCTGGTAACGGCTAGTTGGTGGGTGAGGGCTATTTATACCCCCTCCACCCACCATATTCAATGTCTTGCACTCCACATTTATTCTAGCACATTGCTAGAGCATTGCAAGCACCAAAAGCCTAGTGAGGAGATTAGAGAATCTTAATCCGCGTTTGTTCCTCATTAGCGCTAGCGAGAGCCACCTAGAGCACACACCACTTGCATTAGGCTTCTCTTGGTCAAGCGAAAGTCTACGGCTTGTTCTTCTTGGTGATCGGCATCACCTAGACGGCTTGGTGGCGTTGGGAGCTCAATGATCACCATGAAGATCTTGTTGGTGACCCGACACAAGTTTGTAAGCAGTCTCGAGGGATCCACCGCGCCGGAGTGGCAAAGGATCATCTCGTAGTGAGCACTTGGTTCTTGCGAGGACCAAGGGGGAGCGATACCCTTGCGCGGGTGCTCCAACGAGGACTAGTGGAGAGTGCCGACTCTTCGATACCTCGGGAAAAATTGGAGGAGTCTTCTAAACCTTGCTTTACATTTCACACTTAATTCAAGCACTTTACATTGTGTATTTGTTTAGCAAGTATTTGAAGTATTGTCTTAGCATTATTGTATTTCTAGTATTATTATCTTAGTGCTAGTTGTTGGGGTGAAGTTGGGCTCTTGCTTAGCTCTTGCTTAGCTTTTAATTAGTGTTGATTTTTAGAAAAGCCCAATTCACCCCCCTCTTGGGCATCGTGATCCTTTCACCAGCCCCACCCTCAGCAGTATGGTGGAGGCCAGTCGTAGCGACCTCCGGCAGCGGCAACCTACCAGGAGTTCCTGAGTACGCAGCCACCCTTGTTCACCAAGGCAGAGGATCCGTTGGATGCCGACGTGTGGCTACGCGTCGTGGAGTCCAAGTTTCCCCTCCTCACGGGAGACTGCCCTGATGAAACCAAGACTCGCTTCACCATGCAGCAGCTTCATGGCCCTGCTCGGACTTGGTGGGACCACTTCCGTGCTATGCTACCCACTGGTCATGAAGTGTCTTGGGAGGAATTCAAGACTGCTTTCAGAGGGCACCACATCCTAGCTGGAATTCTTGGTCGCAAACTGAATGAGTTTCTAGCACTCAATCAGGGAACCCGCACGGTATTGCAGTATGCTCAGGCCTTCAACGACCTGTGCCAGTACGCAGGTTATCATGTTGATTCCGACAAGAAGAAGAGAGACCGCTTCCGCAGAGGTCTCAATACCAAGCTACGGGAACGTCACTGTCCGAGCTGACAGCTTCAATGAGTTGGTCAACCTAGCCATCTCCCAAGAGGACTATATTGTAGCTCACCGGGCAGAGAAGAAGAGAAAGGCACCAATGGCAGCACCATCCGCTCAGGCCCAGAGGTTCATGATTGTTTCTCACAAGCAGAGCAGGGGATTTCAGCAGCAGGCAGGCAGATGGGTGATCAGGCCACCTCAGCAGCAGCAACCGGCACCCACTCGTTTTCTAGCTCCCGCTCCAAGAAACAATCAGCCTCCGCAGCAGCAGCAGTTCCACCAGGGCAATGGGAACAAGTGCTTCACTTGTGGCAATGTGGGCCACTATGCCAAGAATTGCCCAAGAAATCAGCAGAGGCAGATGTCAGCACCAAATCAAGACAAGGGGAGAAAGCAGAAGGTGCAAGTCAGGCAAGGGAAGCTCAACTTCACTACTCTAGAGGAGTTACCTGAGGGAGCCCCCATCATGACTGATATCTTTTCAGTTTTTAATCACCCTGCGTTAATTCTGTTTGATTCTGGTGCATTTCATAGCTTCATTAGCTAGAAGTTCAGTGCTAAATGTCAATTGCCTTTCTATCATACAAAAGGGTCATTCAAGATAGCCACACCTGGGGGTAAAATTGCAACCAACCAATTAATCTGAAGTGTGCCTATCTCAATGGGAAGTAAAATCTTCAAAACCACACTCCTAATTTTGGGATTAGAGGGTATGGACATCATTCTGGGAGCCGACTGGATGACTCATCATCGAGTAGTATTGGATGTAGCTGCCAGAGCTCTGGAGATTCGTTCCCCTACCTCCAAAGACCTGGTGTTGTATCTACCCAACCAAGATTCTACTCAATCATGTGCTTTTGCTATGATGGAGTCACCGGTGAAGATGTTTTTCCTGATGAATTGCAGATGTGAGTATGCAGATGTTTTTCCTGATGAATTGCCAGGAATGCCACCAGACCGGGACATCGAATTCGCCATCGAGTTGCAACCGGGAACGACACCTATTTCCAAGAGGCCTTACCGGATGCCACCCGCTGACTTGGCAGAATTGAAGAAACAATTGCAAGAATTGTTGGACAAAGGCTTTATTCGCCCAACTACATCGCCTTGGGGATGCCCAGCCTTGTTTGTAAAAAAGAAGGATGAAAGCTTGAGGCTGTGCATAGATTACCGCCCCCTTAATGCGGTGACTATCAAGAACAAGTATCCTTTGCCTCATATTGATGTTCTTTTCGATCAGTGGGTCGGAGCCAAAGTGTTTTCCAAGATAGACCTTCGCTCCGGCTATCATCAGATCAAGATACAGGCAAGTGATATTCCGAAGACCGCTTTCTCAACCAGATATGGGTTGTATGAATTTTTGGTAATGTCATTTGGGCTGACCAATTTACCAGCATATTTCATGTATCTGATGAATTCTGTTTTCATGCCTGAATTGGACAAATTCGTAGTGGTTTTCATCGATGATATCTTGGTGTACTCAAAGAACGAAGAAGAGCATGCCGGACATTTGCATGTAGTGCTTCAACGTCTGCGAGAGCACCGTCTTTATGCCAAATTGTCAAATGTGATTTTTGGCTAAAGGAAATCAAATTCTTGGGTTACACTATCTCTCAGGCAGGCATAGTTGTTGATCCTGATAAGGTGCAAGAGGTGATGAACTGGAAGCTGCCAACGACTGTCCGTCAGATTCGGAGTTTTCTGGGATTAGCTGGTTATTACCGAAGATTCATTCTGGATTTCTCTCGAATTGCGAAGCCCATAACTGAATTGTTGAAGAAAGAAGCCAAGTTTGTTTGGGGCCAGAAGTGCGAAGATGCCTTCCATGCATTGAGGCAACATCCGACCACAACACCGGTGTTAGCGCAACCCAACAGCAGCAAGCCATTTGATGTGTATTGTGATGCCTCTGGCACTGGACTAGGTTGTGTCTTGATGTAAGACAACCGAGTCATTGCATACGCATCAAGAGCCCTCAGGCCTCATGAGCAAAATTATCCCACTCATGACCTAGAGTTGGCAGTCGTGGTCCATGCATTGAAAATGTGGAGACACTACTTGATGGGAACCCACTGCAACATCTTCACTGATCATAAGAGCCTTAAGTATATCTTTACTCAGGCTGATCTCAACATGAGGCAGAGAAGATGGCTAGAGCTGATGTGGTAGCAGATGCCTTGAGTCAGAAATTGCAATGCAACTGTGTTATGATGGATTCTCGCATCAACACCTTGTGTGATGAGTTGAGAAAAATGAAGATTGAAGTGATTCCTTCTGGTGCTTTGTCTCACATTTCCGTTGAGCCAACTTTGCAAGACCAGATCATCATGGCCCAGCTCAGTGACAAGGGAGTGCAAATTATTAAGGAGAACCTCCATCAGAAGACAGAAAAGTATAAATGTTTCCGCCAAGATGGAAAGGGTATATTGTGGTTTGAAAGCAGATTGGTGGTTCCTAAGAATAAGGATCTCAAGAAGAAAATCTTGGATGAGGCCCATCTCTCCAAATTCTCCATGCATCCAGGGAGCACCAAAATGTACCACGATCTGAAGCCCCTGTATTGGTGGACCAGAATGAAGAGGGAGATAGCCCAATATGTATCAGAATGTGACACATGTCAGAGGATAAAGGCAAGCCACTTGAAATCAGCTGGAGCTTTGCAACCCCTATCTATACCTTCGTGGAAATGGGATGACATCAGCATGGATTTCATTGTGGGTCTGCCCAACACCTCGTGTCATCATGATTCGATTTGGGTTATTGTGGACCGACTAACGAAAGTGGCACATTTTCTCCCTGTGCACACCACTGATAAGGCTCAAAAGTATGCAGAGTTGTACATTGACCGAATCGTGTGTTTGCACGGATTGCACCGAACCATTGTATCTGACCGAGGAGCCCCATTTGTTGCAAGATTTTGGGAACAACTGCAAGAGTCTTTGGGAACCAAGCTAATCAGAAGTTCAGCTTACCACCCACAGATTGATGGTCAGACCGAGAGGGTAAATCAAATTCTTGAAGATATGCTGAGAGCTTGTGCGATCGATTGTGGCAAGAACTGAGATAAGCACCTCTCCTTGGCAGTTATCAATCCAGCCTAAGGATGGCACCCTTCGAAGCTCTCTATGGAAGACGGTGTAGAACACCCCTCAATTGGTCTCAGCCTGGAGAAAGAGAAGTTTTTGGACCTGACTTAGTGACTGATGCCGAAAGGAAGGTCAAACTAATCAGGAAGAATCTAGAAGCTGCTCAGGCCAGGCAGAAGAGTTATCATGATAAGAGGAGGAAACCTTTCCAGTTCGAGGTGGGAGATTTCGTATATTTGAAGGTATCACCCACCAGGGGAGTGCAGAGATTCGGGATCAAAGGCAAGTTAGCCCCTCGTTACATTGGACCTTATGAGATCATAGAAGCATGTGGACCCATGGCATACAAATTGAAGTTACCTCCAAAAATGTCTGCCATCCACAATGTATTCCATGTATCCCAACTGGAGAAGTGTGTTTGATTGCCGACTGAGATCATAGCAAAACCAGAATTGGAGATAGAGCCAGATCTATCGTACCAAGAGTACCCTTCCAAGGTTCTGGATTGCAAAGAAAGATCAACTAGGGCTAAATCGATCAAGATGTATAAGATCCAATGGAGTAACCACTCAGAGGAAGAGGCTACTTGGGAGACTAAGGAATTTCTGCGTTCCAACTTCCCCGATTGCCTACCTACGGAATTGGTACGTAATCATGCCCAACCCCTCCTCCTGCCCTTCGAATATAAATTCCGGAAAAATGATCTTAATATAAAGAGAGTTAACTATAAGACAAGAAATAAAAGGACTTCCTTCTGAAGTTGCAAAGAGAATGACATTCGAAGAGCAGTTGCCTTAATAAATAAAGCATCCACTTCAAGTAAGTCTCACCCTTTGCTTCGCCCCGGGAGGACTCCGACCCAAATCTTGGGACGAGATTCCTTTAAGGGGGGAAGGCTGTGACACCCCAGTGTCACCTAGGGTTTCTTCTTTTAGCTAACCCAAACCATTATCACATGTAAACCAAATGAAGGGATGAACATCAAACAAAAAAAGAAAAATCAATAACAAAGGTTGAATTAAGTCTTTTTATCTTAAGAAATTCTCCTTAATCATGTCATGAACCTCAAGGTAAGAAGAACTCTCAAACCCTAATTAATCTTAAGTGGACCATTTAAGCACATAAAGGGCATTTGGGAAAAGACTTGGGAGAAAAATACAAATTTTGGTAAAAACCAAATAACAAAGTTTTAGTACACTAAATAACCAACAAAATATAGTAAGAAAGTTTTGCCATTTGAATTTTTCAAAATCCCTAAATCAGCCCCTAAACTAATGCACTTGGGAAAAATTCAGAAATTCAGAAATCTGAATTTCAGCCCCTTTCCAAAGATCAACCGCGTTCTATGCTTTTCAAAACTTAAATCAAACAAGTCCAAATAGCAAAGTGGCACCAAATTTCCTCGAACACACCATGACAAAGTTTGGAAACCTCTCTCCACCGTTTGACATGGATTTACCTCGGGTCTCGACCTTGTGACACTGCCACCTTAGCAACGCGACAACTCTCTGTACACAGCCCCAAACTGCTCGACTTCCACACATAAACGACAAAGCTCTGTCAGGAGAGAAAATCTTGTGTAGTGATCATG
The DNA here is from genome assembly GCF_902167145.1 of Zea mays. Classification (NCBI taxonomy): domain Eukaryota; kingdom Viridiplantae; phylum Streptophyta; class Magnoliopsida; order Poales; family Poaceae; genus Zea; species Zea mays. Next base: position 26,773,135 of record NC_050096.1, read on the forward strand.
CCCAAATACGCGAAGATCTCCAACCTATGAGCGTTTGAACTCAGGCAGAAGCAAAGAGCCACGTGCTCAACGTCGTGTCAGGCCGGTCGAGCGCGGACTGGCCGCGGTAGCACGCGCCACGTGTGTGGTCGCCCCGCCCGCGTGTCTGCACCTCGCCCTCGCCTATAAATGCCTCCAGAGGCCTTAGCCGTTTGCACTCGCGCACCCAGAGCCCCGCCCGAGCCAGAGATCACCGGAGTTCTCCGTGGAAAGCAAGCACCACCGCCCGCCATCACCGCCCGAGCATGGCCGTTGTGGCCAACACCTTCTGTTGACCCCCAGCGTCACCCCAGCCCCTAGACCGCTTCCCCGTGAAGCCGTGAAGCTTCTCCAAGCTTGAGCCGAGGCATTGCCTCACCGGAGAGGCGGATTCACCCTTGCTGGACTTTGGTCGCCCGCCGCCGCGCGTGGGCAGAGCAATCCGGTGAGCCATTCTCTAATTTCTTGCATTAATGTCCTTCTTGACCTCTGGCGAAGCTCTCTGACCGATTCACTTGGACAATCGCGCCGTGAGCAGGCCAGATTCCTCGCCGCCGACGAGCATCTCCACCTGCGCACGTGGATCGGCCGATTCCGACCATTCTCGATGGCGACCCGCACATCGTCGTGACCCTCAGGACCTCCCCTACATCCTCGACCACCTCACCGGAGCAGTCTCGCCGCCGGTAAGCCCCTCCGCGCCTTTCTTCCTCCGTGGCCACTGTTCCATTAGGGAAGGATCGCGAGTTCGATTTTGCAAAACCCTAGGGGGTTTTCTGCAGAGCCTTAGACTCATGTGAATAGTGCACTAAGGACTTGTCTGTAATTCATTCAAAACCTTTTGTCAGGGACCCAGCACAAAACAGTTTTTCCTTTAACCATTTCTAATTAATCTTTTTAAAATTCAGCAGAGAACTTAGAAAATTTATATCTTGAGTTATATTCAACTAAATTTAGCCAAACCAATTTTGCTAGATTCAAAATATTATGAACTATCACATAAAATACTGAACCCTATGCTTTCTGTTTTAAATTTTAGAGTTTGAAATTAATTACAGAAGTTGACCAAACCTTATTAAAATAAGAAAAATTAGTTATGTTTCTGTGCTGAACTTAAGAAAATTTGTAGAAGTTCAAACCCCATGTAGACACTATTTAAAAATATTAAACACCCCAGTATTGAAGATTTAAGTAGGGTTATCTATTAAAAGCCATTTTTGCCCAAAACTTAAGAAAATCAGAAAGGTATTAGAAAATAATGAACAGTGAATGTAATTATTTTCCCTAGTCTACTAATCAATAGAAAACCTAGAAAAAATAAAGGGACCCCTAGTCCAGAGCAGATTCTAGGTGAAATGTTTTATTAAACATTAATCAAACTAAAAAAATTATTAGAATTATGAAAACAATTCCAAAAATTATTAATAAAAATCCAGTGGACTTGTAACCACTAGAACCCCACTACAAAAATGATAAACACCCCAGCCCATCATTTTAAGTAGGGTAAACAAATAGAACTTGATATTGAGCCATATTTCAATTAAATCATGAGCAAACCAAAAAGTGTGCAACAATGGGCAAATAAATTTTTACCAGATTAGTAATGAAGTAGACTACCAGAGAAAAATGCAAAACCCAATTGAAAGTTACAAGTAATACCCATTGCCAATACTTCATGAAAAAGACCATTTAGTTCAAAAAAAATCCTACCACCTTTCCCATAAGCAAAAAGTTATGAAACTTCAGAATGATTGCTCTTGCACAAAGAAGAAGATAGGAAAAATTGGAAATCTGTTGTTTGATATTTTTCAAATATAGTGGTAGTAGAAAGCACCCCTTTGGCTAGAAACTTTAGAAAATCATAGTAAAATAACTAATGAGTAATAGTGGCTAACAATTTGTACAAAATCATGTTATAGCATATGAATGCCAACAAAAATAAGTCTTAGAGAATAACTCACTGTAAAAAGAAGGTTGTAGTTCAAAACACCCCCTCTGCCCTAATATTTGATAATTTTATACAGAGAGGACCACTCATTTTTTAAACCCCAAATTTTGCGACAGAGACTTATACACCAGTAAGAAGCCACTGTAATTTTTGCAGAATTGTTGGAAATTTATTATGCTATCTTGTAGTTCAAACCCACCTTAAAAGCATAAAAGGAATAAGAAGGAAGAGAGGGAATAATAAATCTCACTCTAATGATTCAGCTACAAACCTTAATAAACTCTCACCAAGACATCAAAAATAAATCAGTGGAACACCAAAATAAACTTACCACTTAGCTTAACCAAGCTTGACCCTAATTTGCTAAGTATACCACAAGAATCTTCAGTAGCAAGATTAAGCTCTACCTCATTAATTTGATCATTCACCATCAAAGTTTAATTGCTAAATTGCATATCATACCATACATGTATCTTACTCATTGTATTCATTAGATTGCAATCTCGCTGACGAAGAGTACGTGCTCATCCCCGAGCAAGGAGCTATCCCCGAGGAAGACCAGGAGCAAGCTCCCGAGACTGCCATCGAGGATCTCCCCGCAGCCCCAGCATTTGAAGGCAAGCCCCGGTTTTATGCATAACCGTATCTATATATGCTACTTTACTACACTTAATGTTTGTAGGATTGTAACGTGCACTTAAGTGTAGGAGTTGCTTGAAACCCCTAGTTGCATGAACTTAGGATTCCTTTTTGAGATGGACACTAGTATGCTAGGTCGAGTGCTGCTATGCTAATTAGGATCTCGGTAGAAGTCGAGTGATTTTTCTAGCACTCGCGAGAGGTCAGGAATTGATTTTCTTCATCTTGATAATGGGATCTATGATGGTCTATGGACTTGGATCCAGGGAGGAGGCCTTGTCCATGAGACAGAAAAAGGAATTAAGGATTAATGTGTGGATACCTGAGTCAAGCGTTTGAACGTACTAAACACATGTCGGGAAATATGGTAACCGGTAAACCTAGTACCTGAGTGAAGTCGGGCGCGAACTTTTCCCCTCACTTGTCCTGATACTGGGTCTCCCATGCTAGATATGGTGGGTACAAGTGCGGTCACTGCACGGCGGCAACCGGGGTCAGTGGAGCATTGTATGCCAAGGCGGTGAGCCCTGGCCGCGAACGGGGAATCGATGGGGACGGTTGACATGTGTGGGGTCGGAGTGCCATGACATGTCGTGTGTTTAGGTTTACCTTGCAAGGTTAAAACTCAATTCGAATTGTCTGCTTCTCATAGCTAATGAGACTGCTTGACCCCTTGTACTACATTGAGTAAGAAGTGAAATGAGGTTTACATGAGATAACTTGTTGTTTGCACTAAATGCTTGCTACCATGTATGCTTAGAAGGAGCAAACTTAGCTAAGATAATGATACTAGAAATTGAAAAGCTAAAATTTTATTTTTAGACTCAGCTAGTGCTTTTGGCAAACCAAACCCCTCAGCCAAACAACTGCATGGTCTAGAGGTAGAGGAGTAGTTTCCTCACACCGGGTAAGTCTAGCTGAGTATTAGTATACTCAGCCTTACTTGTGGCATAATTTTTGCAGGTACGCTTTAGGATATGGTTGATGATGTGACTTGGCCTACCACCATGCCACCGGGTTGGACGGTCGAGTGGGATGCTGCTCCGGCAGGAGAGGAGCAAGAGGAGTAGTAGGCTAGGCCTTGCCCAATTCCTCGCTACCGATGATATCGATTATCCGCTGCATCTTATTTTGTGAACTTATATCCGCTACTTGAAAACTTCGATTTATGTAATAATTCAGTACTTTAATTTGAGGTTTTCCTGTTTTATTGTATTTCTTCTGTGACTCACCATCGAGTGAGTATGTGGTATTTGATCCTGGTTAAGTGCCTTTATCAGACTAGATCTGAGGGACTGACGGGTTATACTGATTTAAGTGTGTTACGGCCCCTGAGGCGTGACTTGGGCACTTAAGATGGAATAATTCGGGCGGTTCTGCCACACCATCACTTTCGGAGAAAATTATAGAGATAAGGTGTCTCTCGTGGCACCATACAATTGAACGAGAGCTTTTTTCTCAAGGATGTTGCATTGGTTTTAAATTTGCATTCTAATTTGCTTTCTGTTTCGCAACTCCTTGAGGATGACTTTGAATTGTGCTTTAAGAAGGGCCTTTCTCATGTTTTGAATGGCAAGAGAGAGCTTATTTGTCAATTTCCCCATTTGGATGAATTTTCAATATGATTTTCCATTTTGGGGGCCTTCTCAATGTCTCATGGTAGGATCTTCCTCTCATATTTGGAAGTGGCATAGAAGGTTAGGTCATTAGAGCTCTGATTGAGACCCGGCGACTTAAAGACTAGTGGTTCCATCACAGTCCCTCCACCTCATGTGTCGACGATCATGGACGACCAAATGATAGCACTTCTCGAGCACATGATCCCATAGCAACAACAACTAGCCGCATAGTAATAGAGACTGGCTATAGAGCAGCAACAAATAATGGTCGAGAAACTCAAACGAGAAGCAAAGCACCATGGAGAGCAACACCGATAAGGTAAGGCCTGATAGAGCTAGACTAACATGATGTCAGCACTCTTTGAGACCATATAGACCTATCAGGACCAGTTTAGTAGTTGTTGTTGATAGATCACACTCAGATCTTTCTTATTTCTAGCACATCCTTTAACATACCAGAGTAACACCACTACCACCTAGAGTTCAGATGGCTCCTCTGGTTGCTCTTCAAGCTCTAATAAACCCAACTATACAGTCTAGACTCTAGAGAACTACATGATCAGAGTTTGTACCAATATCATAGATGACTTGAGTTTTTATGGTGGAGCATCTTATTTATCCCTCTCTAAGGCCTTATTTGGTTACACAGGGATCGAAGGGGATTGAATCCCTTTCTATAAAATTTTGACTAGAAAGGGATTCAATCCCTTCCAAACCCATTCAATCCTCTCCTAAACGAACAAGCCCTATCCCTTGCTAGTAAAAAATGAATAGAAGGAGATTTAATCTCCCTAAGGGCTTCTTTGGTTACGTCTGGATCGAAGGAAATTGAGGGGGCCACACATCCCCTTCGATCTAGACGCACTGGACAAGCTCTAAAAGGGAAGGTTCAACGAGTTAAAAGTATAGAGAAGAGAATCAACGACTGAGAGTTGTGTCACTCTTATAGTGGTCAATGGAGTGGGCCATGTTCATGTTTTTTGAGAGGGTACAAAGACGCCACGAATGCATGCCACTACGTGTACACGTCCATTACACACTAGAAATATGTTGAGAGGCATAAACCTCTAGTGCATGGGAACACACAATACCACTGAACGCTGATCGCGCATGCGTGTGTATACCCTATACCTGAATGGTTTGTCACCTAGGGTTTGAATCTTGAGCGGGAGCACTTACGATCAATGACCTTTGCCACTACGCCACGAGCCCCTTCCCGATGGGTGAAAGCATCTAGGCCCCTCGTTGGTTTTAGTGATTAATGACAACGTAATGTTATATGTGACTAACGTGTGTTTTGCAAAGACAAATGGAAAGTTAGGTCGCATAACAGGTAAATGTACTACAACGGTGAAAACAATCCCGAAGATAAGAACTTGAAGCGACGGCTAAAGCGACGAAACAAAAAGTGAAGGTCTTCGTATTTCGAGTGTCAAGGAGTTGCGGACACTCGTGACATAGTTAGGTCTTGTCGGCGTTTCGAGACCGGGGGGTCCCTGGGCCGACGAGTGAAATGTCGTCGCGTGCCCTAGCCCAGATGGGTCGGCGCGAGGCCGAGCGCGAAGGGGGGAAGAGAGGTGGCCGGAGATGGGCATGAGAGAGGTGGAAATCCCGCGGCCTTCGTGTTCGTCCCGCGCCCAGGTCGGGTGCGCTTGCAGTAGGGGGTTACAAGCGTCCACGCGGGAGAGGGAGCGAGCGGCCTCACGCGAGCGCCTGTCTCGTCCTCGTCACCGCGCGGCCAACCCTCTGTAAGAGGGCCCTGGTCCTTCCTTTTATAGGCGTAAGGAGAGGATCCAGGTGTACAATGGGGGGTGTAGCAGAGTGCTACGTGTCTAGCGGAGGAGAGCTAGCGCCCTAAGTACATGCCGTCGTGGCAGCCGGAGAGGTTTTGGCACCCGGTTCGTGTGGTGTTGTGGCCGTCGGAGGAGCGCTGGAGCCTGGCGAAAGGACAGCTGTCGGGGCTGTCGAGTCCTTGCTGACGTCCTCTTGCTTCCGTAAGGGGGCTGAGAGCCGCCGTCATCATAGAGCGTGCGGGGCGCCATCATTGCCTATCTGGCGGAGCGAGCCAGATGGGACGCCGGACTTGTTCCCCGTAGCCTGAGTCAGCTTGGGGTAGGGTAATGATGGCACTTCCTGTCGACGTGGTCGGTCCGCGCCCTAGGTTGGGCGATGTGGAGGCTCCTCCAAGGTCGAGGTCGAGTCTGTCTTCTGTGGCCGTGGTCGAGTCCGAGCCCCTGGGTCGGGCGAGGCGGAGACCGTCGGATGAGGCCAGGGCTGAGTCCGAGCCCTGGGGTCGGGCAAAGCGGTGTTCGTCGTCTTCCGGGGCTGAGTCCAAGTCCGAGCCCTGGGTCGGGCGGTGCGGAGTTCGCCGTCTTCCGGGGCTTAGCCCAAGTCTGAGCCCTGGGTCGGGCGGAGCGGAGTTCGCCGTCTTCTAGGGCTTAGCCCGAGTCCGAGCCCTGGGTCGGGCGGAGCGGAGTTCGCCGTCTTCAAGGGCTTAGCCCAAGTCCGAGCCCTGGGTCGGGCGGAGCGGAGTTCGCCGTCTTCAGGGGCTTAGCCCAAGTCCGAGCCCTGGGTCAGGCGGAGCGGAGTTCGCCGTCTTCAGGGGCTTAGCCCGAGTCCGAGCCCTGGGTCGGGCGGAGCGGAGTTCGTCGTCTTCAGGGGCTTAGCCCAAGTCCAAGCCCTGGGTCGGGCGGAGCGGAGTTTCCAATGGTGCTTGAGGCCGGGCCTGACTGCCTGTCAGCCTCACTCTGTCTAGTGGCACTGCAGCCGGTGCGGCGCAGGCAGCGCTGTCCCTCTATCAGGTCGGTCAGTGGAGCGGCGAAGTGACTGCGGTCACTTCGGCTCTGTCGACTGAAGGGTGCGCGTCAGGATAAAGGTGTCAGGCCACCTTTGCATTAAATGCTCCTGCAATCTGGTCGGTTGGCGCAGCGATTTGGTCAGGGTTGCTTCTTGGCGAAGACAGGGCCTCAGGCGAGCCGAAAATGTGTTCGTTGCTGGAGGGGGGCCTCGGGCGAGACGGAGATCCTCCGGGGCCGTCTGCCCTTGTCCGAGGCTAGGCTCGGGCGAGGCGTGATCGAGTCCCTCGAATGGACTGATCCCTAACTTGACCGCACCCATCAGGCCTTTGCAGCTTTGTGCTGATGGGGGTTACCAGCTGAGAATTAGGAGCCTTGAGGGTACCCCTAATTATGGTCCCCGACAGTAGCCCCCGAGCCTCGAAGGGAGTGTTAAAACTCGCTTGGAGGCTTTTGTCGCACTTTTTTGCAAGGGGACCAGCCTTTCTCGGTTGCGTTTTGTTCCAGTGGGTGCACGCGAGCGCACCCACCGGGTGTAGCCCCCGAGGCCTCGGAGGAGTGGTTTGACTCCTCCAAGGTCTTAATGCCTCGCGCAATACTTTGGCTGGTCTGGTCGTCCCCTCATGCGAGCTGGCCGTAGCCCGGGTGCACGGTCGGGTCCCAAATTCTCGGGCTGGTATGTTGACGCTGTCAACGGTTTGGCCGGGGCCGGGTTTGCGAGAGCAGCCCCCGAGCCTCTGCACAGGGCGAGAGGACGATCAGGAACAGACTCGACTTTTTTACATACGCCCCTGCGTCGCCTTTCCGCAAGGAGGAGGGGGGAAAGCGCCATGTTGCCCTCGGTGGGCGCCGAACATGGTGTCTCCGGTGAGCTGCTGGCGGGTAATCCGAGCGGACGTCCGTGCCCCATTTGCTAGGGGTCGGCTAAAGGCCTAGAGGCACGCCCAAAAGTACCTGCGGGTGATCTGCCGGACCCGGTCCCCTGTCGACGGGGTCCGAGGGCTCGATGCCTCCCTCTGATGGGATTCCGTTACAAGATCGTTCCCGCTGGTCTCGGAAATGTCCTAGGGTACCTCGGGAGCGCAGCCCGAGCCTTGGTTATGTATCAAACGTACCCATGGTCATCCCTCGCTCTGCGTCTGAGGCGGCTGTGAACCCTTCGAGGGCCAGCCTTCGAACCCCTAATCAGTAGTGGGCGCGGAGCCCGAGTAGCCCGAGGCAGTCGTTGAACCCTTCCGAGGGGCCGGCCTTCGAACCTCTGACTAGTAGTGGGTGTGGAGCCCACGCGCTCTCAGGCGGCTGTTGAACCCCCCCGAGGGGCCAGCCTTCGAACCTCTGATCAGTAGGGAGGCTCGGAGCCTGGTTCCTTCACGGGGAAGGATCCTTTTCGGGGTATCCCCCTTTCTCGGTCCCTGTTGTAAGAGAGAGAAAGAGGAAAAGGAAAAGGATACGAAATTGAACGACGTGGCGTACCTTTTTTGACGCGGTCATTATGGCGAAGGAGAAGCGTCGCTCGCTCCCCCTGCCAGAGGCGCCGCCTTTCCCGCCGCGGAGTTAATGCGACGGGGCGTGCGGTTCGCGGGGCGGCCGTTGCGCGCGCGCGAGCCGTTCGAGGAACGGTCGTTTCGCTTTGGGTTTTTTGAATCCCGCGGCGGGTCCTGACGAAACGTTGAACGGGTCTCGTCTTGGCCTTTATATACTCGGAGGAGGGTCTGGCGACGGTTCTTTGCTCCGCTTCCCCCTTAGGTTTTCGCAACCTGAGAGGTTTAACCAGAGAAAAGGGAACCGCTTACCCAGTCCTTTCCGCCGCCACCCCTTTTGCTCGGTGATGGCCGACCGGGTGACCATCATCTCGCCGCGCGATCCATGGCCTTTCTCCACGGTCACGGCGGGTGACCTGGAGGATCTTGTTGCCGAGGGTTTACTTTGCCCTCTCTCTGATGAGAAGCGGCCGGAGTGGATTCCCCCTGCGAGCGGAGCTGCTCCGTCCCCGCCGCCGGGGTACGTCGTGAGCTTTGTCTCCTTTCATGAGCGGGGATTCAATGTGCCGGCGAGCCGCTTTATGCGGGCGATCCTGCACAACTATGGGGTGGAGTTGCTGTCACACCCGGTTTTAGAAGGCAAACCGAATGCAAACCATGTACGTGCCAGGATCAGTTATTCACGTACACAGCAGTTACATAATATGGACATCATCACACAGTGCTCAAAATAGTATTAAAAGGGAATAATAGTCGATTACATCGTACGTCTGAGACGTCCATATAGTTCTTACAATAAATCAAAGTGCGGAAAAGAAACGTAGATAACCGCGGCCTTCACAGGCAGCCGACTGGGGGTTGCCGCTAACCCACACCTAGAACTCGTCGTAGTCTTGGAACTCCTGGAAGTCTCCTTCCACAGCTTCATCTTCGCCTGAGCAGTGGTTGCAATGCTGACAACCTGGGGGGGGTTTGGTGTGTAGAGCAAGGGTGAGTACACATCAACATACTCAGCAAGTATCCTGTTTGGCTGTAGTGGACTAGCTTTATGTGGGGATAAGTCAAGCAGTTGCTTTTAGTTGGTCAGATTATTATTTACTAGTAGAAAGCCAAGTTTTAGCATTAACCCAAGTTATTAACCCGATGTACCCTTTCCAAACGGAAAGAATACCACTTACCAGCACCATAGTCATAACCAAAACCATCAATCTCATAACCACCTGTACCAAAGTATCTCTGATCAAGTACCACTAATCACTGGAGCTCCCTTGGCCGCTCATAACCGCGAGCACGGCTGATATATCAGTTTTCAAACACTCTGCAGAGGTTGTGCACTTTACCCACAAGCCGTGATTCCCATTCTGCCCGGAGATCATGACTCTCCATTGATCACTACCAAGGTGACCCAGCAGGGCATCACTACGTAGCCTTTACAAAGATTCCCCGGGGCTGTAGCCACCCGTTAGGTTTCCTAAATGTACCGCACTCCTCCCCAAGGGACAAATCAACCTTGGCAGAGCGAGCCGCATACACCGAGCCCCATTGACGGCACGACGGCTAAGTGAACTACACCCCGGATCCTCTAATTATTCAGCTAAGGGCACCCCATTCTACCCTCATGGTTGCACTGTTTTCCCGGGCGGTCATCCATAGAACAGGTCCTTACGGAGAGGCACTCGAGAAACCGCTCGAGCCCCCTTGAAGGTCACAAGTACAACATCATAATAAGAGAAGGGAAAACAGCGTATCATATATAATCTCATCATGTTCATTGATTAGAGTTTGAGCAATAGCATAAAGCTAAACAATAATAATCCAACCCAAGTAGGTGAACAAGGACATGGATCACAAAAGCTAGTCAATCCTTAGGCATAAATGTGTAAAGCGGGAGGTGAATTAAAGAATGAATAGGACAGAGATAGGTCAAAGGACACTTGCCTCCACCAACCGACTGCTGCTCAGGGGCTTCTCCCGCGAGTTCCTCGGGCTCTTCAACCGGATCGTTCTCTATGCGAGCGCAAACATACATACATCCACATATTTAATACAAAAGAACAGTACACCATACAATAGAATGCAATAAGTAAACAGACGTTCTACGCGGGCTCGCGAGTACGGTTAAGAGAGAAAGAGGAAAAGACAGTCGAGAAACGATCACGTTACATGATTATAAATTAACCACTCGCTTAATGGAAGGAAATTTAATGTAGACACTATGTTTAGCGTAAAGTAAAGTCATGTTTCATGTCTAATTATTATCAGCAGGTGGAGATAAATAAAAAGGTGGTCGCGCGGCGAGACGCGCGACAAAGCTCTCTAAAACAAATTAAGAAGTTAACGACTCGTCGTGCGACCGAGCACGCAACGAGACACTTCGCCTTAGTTACGAGGAGACGTTAAACGTCGCGCGACGAAGCGCACGACGGCATACGTCGACTAAACTGAGTCCAAAGTGGAACGTCGCGTGAATACACACGCGGCGTTACACCTTAAACAACCTGAAACAAAAATGGATCATCGCGCGACGAAGCGCACGACGCAACACAAGATAGAATCTGAATTTAGACAAATCCGTCGCGCGGCGAAGCGCGCGACGCAACACGCTAATTAACGAATAATCACCACGAGCGCGGGCGAGCGAAGATACGGTCGGGCGAGGCCGGGACGGGAACGGGCGGCCGAACGGGGGGGGGAGGGCGGTTGAACCGGTCCAGGGGCGGTTGAACCGGCCGGGGCCGCGCCGGGGGCCGGAGGCCGCGCCGGGGTCGCGCCGGCGAGCAGGGGCCACCGGGGCCGCGCCGGGGCCGCGCTGCACGCGAGCAGGGGAGGGACAGGGGCGGGCGGACGCCGCCACGGGGCCGGGACGGGCGGGCGCCGCCGCAGGGCCGAGACGGGCGGGCGCCGCCGCGGGGAGGGGCGGGGAGCGCCGCCGCGGGAGGGGGCGGGCGGGCGAGGCCGGCCGCGGGCCGGGGGAGGGCGGGCGCCGCCGCCGCGGGCGGGGAGGGGCGGGGAGCGCCGCCGGGGCCGGGGAGGGGGCGGGCGAGGCCGCCGCGGCCGGGCAGGGGCGGGGGGCACCGCGCCGCCGGCGAGCAGGGGCGGGCAGGGGGCGCGCGCGAGCAGGGGAAGAAGGGGGCGCGCGCGTGGGGAAGAAGAGGAGGGAGAGGGAGAGAGAGAAGAGAAGGGGAGGGGAGCTCACCTCGGGGTCCAAAATCCGGTGATCGCCGTCTCCAAACCCTAGGGCACCACGGGGAGAGAGAGGTGGGAGAGGGAGAGGGAAGTTGTTGCGCGGGAGATCCAAATGAGGGAGAGAGAGAGGATGGGGGGCGCAGGGGGGGGGTTGGGCGCTAGGGGCGCGCAGGCCGGGGCAGGCCGGGCCGGCTGAGCTGGGCTGGGCTAAGTTGGGCTGGGCCGAGCCACTTCGCGGATTGAAAACCCACGACGCGCGCGGACCACTAAACGGACTTAAAACGCGAATCAAAATCCGGAACGGAATGAGACGAACACTCAACCTCAGACAAAGGAATGTGCTTCGGCATGATGCAACACCCATGACACTTAGGTTTTGGTTTATACATGACACGGACACCTGCCGCTATACTGGTTTGAAATTGGGAAGAAGGAGCAAACGGGGAAAGATAAGAGAGAGTAACGCCCGAATTTGGTGAGAGAAAAGAAGAAAAAATTCTACCCCCAAATTCAGGGCGTTACAAACCTATCCCCCTTAAAAGAATCTCGCCCTCGAGATTCAGGGTTGGCTAGCAAAGAGCTCAGGGTATTTAGCCATCAGATCATCTTCACGCTCCCAGGTTGCTTCTTCTTCAGAGTGGTGATTCCATTTGACTTTGCACATTCTGATGGTCTTCCTTCGGGTGACTCTGTCTGCAACCTCAAGGATTTGCACTGGCTTCTCAACGTAGGTCAAGTCCTCCTGGACTTCAAGACCTTCCACTGGCAACTGCTCTTCTGGCACACGCAAGCACTTCTTCAACTGAGACACATGAAAGACATCATGCACAGCAGACAATTTCTCGGGCAAACTGAGCTGATAGGCCACTTCTCCACGTCTTGCAAGAATCTGATACGGACCAATGTAGCGGGGTGCTAGCTTGCCTTTCACTCCGAATCTTCTGACTCCTCTGATCGGTGACACTTTCAGATAGACAAAGTCTCCGACTTCAAAACTCAGCTCCCTTCTTCTTATGTCTGCATAGCTTCGCTGCCTCGATTGTGCTATCTTCAGATTCTCTCGAACCATCTTGATGTTCTCTTCGGCTTCAAGCAAAATGTCTGGCCCAAACACTTGCTTCTCTCCAGGCTGATCCCATTGCAACGGAGTTCTGCAACTCCTTCCATAGAGCGCCTGAAATGGTGACATCTTCAAACTGGCCTGGTAACTGTTGTTATAGGAAAACTCTGCATAAGGCAATCTCTTATCCCATCCGGACTGATCTTGCAACGCACAGGCTCTCAACATATCTTCAAGAATTTGATTGGTCCTTTCGGTCTGGCCATCTGTCTGCGGATGATAAGCTGAACTGAAATTCAGATGCGTGCCCAAGGCTTCATGCAACTGCTGCCAGAAATGAGAGGTGAACTGCGTTCCTCTGTCTGACACTATCTTCTTTGGCACACCATGAAGACAAACGATCCGAGACATATACAATTCTGCCAATACGGCACTGCTATAGTTGGTCTTGACAGGTATGAAGTGGGCTGACTTGGTCAAGCGGTCCACTACTACCCAAATGGAATCGTAGCCGGCTCGAGTGCGAGGCAATCCGACTATGAAATCCATACCAATTTCATCCCATTTCCACTAAGGGATCTGCAATGGTTGCAACAATCCAGCAGGTCTCTGGTGCTCTGCCTTAATTCTTCGACAACTATCGCACATAGCCACATGCTCTGCGATTTCCCTCTTCATTCCGTACCACCAGAATTTCTTCTTCAGATCCTGATACATCTTCTCACTGCCAGGGTGAATCGAATAGGCTGTCTCATGAGCTTCCTTAAGGATCAACTCCCGAATGGACTGGACATTGGGAACACACAAGCGGTCTTTGAACCATATCACGCTTTCTGCATCTTCTCGAAAATCTTTGCCTCTGCCATCTAGAATCAGTCGCCGGATCTCATTGATCTTCTCATCATTCTTCTGCGCTTCTTTGATTTCGCGCTCCAAGGTAGGTTCCAACTCGACTGTGACTCCTCGTGAATTGTTCAGAAATCCGAGACTCAACCTGTCAAACTCCTTGGCCAACTCATAAGGCATCGGACGAGCAACCATCAGATTGACTTGACTCTTTCTGCTCAAAGCATCTGCCACTACGTTTGCTTTGCCTGGATGGTAATGAATCTCCAACTCATAATCTTTGATCAACTCCAACCATCTTCGTTGCCTCATGTTCAACTCTGACTGAGTGAATATGTACTTCAGACTCTTGTGATCTGTGTAAACATCGCATTTCTGTCCATACAAATAGTGCCTCCATGTCTTCAGTGCGTGAACCACTGCTGCCAACTCTAGATCATGGATTGGGTAATTCTTCTCATGAACCTTCAACTGTCGGGACGAGTAAGCCACAACTCTTTCCTCTTGCATCAACACACATCCCAAACATGTGTAACAAGCATCACAATACACCGAGAAGGGCTTGTGCACATCAGGCAAGACTAGGACAGGCGCTGTAGTCAACTTCTCTTTCAGCGCTTCAAAGGCCTCTTGACATTTCTGGGTCCACTTGAACTCAACCTTGTTGCCTAGCAACGCTGTCATTGGTTTCGCAATCTTCGAAAACCCTTCAATGAATCACCGATAATATCCGGCCATTCCAATGAAGCTCTTGATTCCTCGAGCATCTGTTGGCGCTTTCTAGTTCAAAATGTCTGCCACTTTCTTCGGATCCACAGCCAATCCTTCTTTGTTGATTATATGACCCAAGAACAGGACTTCACTGATCCAGAACTCACACTTGCTCAACTTTGCATACAACTGGTGCTCTCGCAATCTCTGCAATACCATCTTCAAATGATCTGCATGCTCTTCTTCGCTTTGAGAATAAACCAGAATGTCATCAATGAATACTACCACAAACTTATCAAGGTAATCCATGAATACACTGTTCATCAAGTTCATAAAAAACGCTGGCGCATTGGTCAAACCAAAAGACATCACTGTGAACTCATACAAACCATACTTGGAAATGAATGCCGTCTTCGGAATGTCCGAAGGTCGGATCCTGAGCTGATGATAACCTGACCTCAGATCAATCTTGGAGAACACACTGGCTCCTCTCAACTGGTCGAACAGATCTTCTATTCTGGGCAAGGGATACTTGTTCTTGATCGTGACCTCATTCAAAGCTCGATAATCGATACACATCCTCTTGGTGCCATCTTTCTTCTCCACAAATAGGACAGGGGCGGCCCAAGGCGAGGTGCTTGGCCGAATGTAACCTTTCTCTGACAGCTCATCAATTTGCTTCTTAAGCTCAACCAACTCTGGTCCAGATATTCTGTAAGCTCTCTTGAAGATAGGGGCGGTTCCAGGAAGAAGCTCTATGGCAAACTCAACTTTCCGTTCTGGTGGCATACCCGGTAAGTCCTTTGGAAACACATCCGGGAACTCGGACACAACCTTGATCCTCTCGATTGGGTCTGCTTTACTGCTATCAATAGCTATCTGATAACAACTTCCTTTCTTTGGCTCAGGCGGGACTAACTTGGTCACCACTTCCTCTCCTAGTGGGGACACCAACTTGATTGTCCTCTTATCACAACTGATAACTGCCTGATACTTATCTAGCCAATTCATCCCTAGGATGACATCTATTCCCTGAGTACCCATTACTATAAGGTTGGCGGGAAACGCTATCCCCCTTATTTCCACACTTATATTCAAACAAATGCTATCGGCTCGAATTCTACCACCGGCTGAGTCAATTTGAATGGGGTTTGACATGGTAGTAATTGGAAGATTATGTGCTTCTACCCATGATGCAGTAATGAAAGAATGCGTTGCTCCGGTATCAAATAACACTTCTGCAATATGGGAGTCGACTGGGAACATACCTACTATCATGTCGGGGGTCTCCTGAACTGCTTCCGCCTCCAAGTGATTCAGCCTTCCATGATTATAGCGCGGCTGAGAGCGATTGCCTGCTCCAGGCTGAGGCACATTCTGCTTTGCTGGGGCATTGGGGCCTGACTGCTGCTGGGCTGCCTTCTTCGGACATTGCATCACCCAATGGCCTTGCTCTCCACAGTGGAAACATGCTCTGTTTCCAACCTGAGCTGGTGCTGCTTGACTGTTCTGCTGATTTGCTGGGGCAAGAAGACGAGGTGCTTGCTGATTCTGCCTCTGAAACTGACCTCCTGACTGATTGCTCTAACGGTTCTGGTACTGATGCTGAGGATACTGCCTTTGGAACTGCTGATGCTGAGGTGGACGCTGGTTCTGCCTGAACTGCTGAGGTTGATTGCCTGAGAAACGAGGACGACTGCTGCTTCCAGGCTGGGGTCCACTGATCTTGCGCTTACGATCTTCCATCTCCTTACGCTTCCTTTCTGTCATGATTGCTCTATCAATCAGGTGCTGGAATGTTGGGAAGGTGTGATTCATCAGTTGGTACTGCAGAGGGTCAACCAAGCCTCTCAGGAAACGGTACTGCCGCTTGGCGTCGGTGTTGACATCTTCAGGAGCATAGCGAGACAGCTGCAGAAATCTGTCTCGGTACTCACTGACAGACAATGGCCCTTGCTTGAGAGCCAGGAACTCCTCCTTCTTCACTGTCATCAGACCTGCAGGAACATGGTACTGACGAAAGCTTCCTCTGAACTCTTCCCAAGTGATAGCGTCAGGGTGGGCATGGATGGCGAGGTAAGACTCCCACCATGACTAGGCTGCTCCTCTCAACAGACGGGGACCATACAGAACTTTCTCCCTGTCATCGCACTGAGCGGTATGCAACTCCCGCTCCACAGTGCGCAGCCAATCTTCAGCATCCATAGGGTCAGAAGAATGAGCGAACGTTGGTGGATGACCTCTCATGAATTCAGCACGCTTGTCTCTGGGCATCTGGGGCATCTGAGGTTGAGGTGGGGCCTGCTGTTGTTGCTGCTGCTGCTGCTGAATGGCGGCCAAAGTCTGACCGATGGCTTGAACTGCCTGAGTCTGCATCAGAAACATCTGCTCGATGGACATCGGGGGCGGGGGCGGCAGGTGCTGCTTCTGGGGCACCTCATCCTGCTGAGCGGCTCGCTCCTGTTGAGCACGCCTTCCTCCTCTACGCCTGTTCTCTGACATCTGCAGAATACAACTACACATCAGAACTGATCTGGCAAATCTTGCAGCATAAGAAAAGAGTATAGAATTCTTCAACAGCACTGAACAGATGAGCATCTTCACTGATCTCCAACACAGACCACACAGCTTCTCAGATAAAGAGGAAAGTGGAATAAAAGGTTTCCCAATTATATAACTAACTCCATTAACATAATAGACAAACCAAAATGCAGGGGATACCCACACTCTGGTGACAGTCATTACAAAGATCCAAACCAAACATAGTTCATCATGACAAACATAAATGCACAGGATATAGCAAACTACCCTGTCTAACTAAGACTAACTAAGACCGAGACTAACGCTAAGACTGTAGCTTCTTTGTATATATATTTCGTATTAATTACAAGATCCAACTCTAACGATCTATGGTTCTAGAGTTATCTTGGTCTTGCAGGCGGGATTGCCATAAGACTGGTGTCCACGCTGAGGTGAGCGGTACGGGTGCTGAGTCCCGACGGGAGCGGGGGAACCACCATCCAAGTGACGACGTTCCGCGCGCTCAGCCCGCAGCAGGGCGATCTCAGCACGAGCCCTACTCAGCTCGTCTAATGCATGGTCCAACTCCGTGTTTAGCACGGCGGCTAGGTTGACTGTGCTGCTCAACCTAGGATTGCCCTCACCGACAGGTGAGACAATCACGCCTCCTGTGCTGCCGGATGGACGGCGGGGGTAATACTTCAGGTCAAGACCGTCAGCTGCCCCACCGAAAACCGAGCAGTAGTGCGAAAGCGCACGCCGTGCAGCATCTTGCATGGCTGCCTCAGCTGAGTCCCGCTCAGAAATAGAATAGTGCTCTGAGCAGACCTCAGCACCCTGGAGACTGTTCTCCGGGCAGCGCACCAAGCAGGTTGCCTCCCAGCGGTCCGGGTAGACCCCGCGACTGTGCTGGTAGACCACACAGCGATACTCGACGGACCAAGTATGTCGGTCAAATGCCCGACGTAGCAGGGTGTCGAGCGCATCGTGGAAGTGACACCCGCGAGCAGCGTCGAGAGTGATGGGTCGAGCAACCCATCCTTCCGGCTCAGGGTTAGCAGAGAAGTCGGTGTCGTGGCTCGAGCTGTCGTCGCCACCTCCGTCGTCTGGATCTCCTCCAGCAGCTGCTCCGGAGGCTGGGGCGCCCAGTGGTGGTGCAGGGGGCGCCTCTAGAGGAAGCACAGGGGAGCAGCTCCTCACAGACTCTATCTCCTGGTGGAGCGAGAAAGAAGAGCCCTGCTGCTCCTGTCGTCGACGTTCCTGCTCCTCACGCAGGCGGTGGTGTAGTCTCTCCAAGTGGCTGGACTGTCCGGCCACGGGACGGCGAAGCAGACGCTCAGCAAGGCGGGAGGGTAAGAAGGGGATGACTGACTTTCGTGCAGTGTGTCTAAGTCGAGCCATCTACAAAAGACATCGCAAGCAAAAGGGTGAGAACAGAATTAATAGGACCAGCAAATAATGAATCATGAGTGAATGAAGGATTAGAATAAAACATGATTTTCAGCAAGGTATAATGTATAGTAGAACATAGGTTTGGTCGGTATGACCAACTTTTGAAGGGATATCAAAGTCAAGGCAGGGACAGAGGTCTGTAGTCCTTAGAACGACCATTCTATTCTAGGTTAGCGGTCCTACAGTCAGCACGGCTTTGATACCACTTATGTCACACCCGGTTTTAGAAGGCAAACCGAATGCAAACCATGTACGTGCCAGGATCAGTTATTCACGTACACAGCAGTTACATAATATGGACATCATCACACAGTGCTCAAAATAGTATTAAAAGGGAATAATAGTCGATTACATCGTACGTCTGAGACGTCCATATAGTTCTTACAATAAATCAAAGTGCGGAAAAGAAACGTAGATAACCGCGGCCTTCACAGGCAGCCGACTGGGGGTTGCCGCTAACCCACACCTAGAACTCGTCGTAGTCTTGGAACTCCTGGAAGTCTCCTTCCACAGCTTCATCTTCGCCTGAGCAGTGGTTGCAATGCTGACAACCTGGGGGGGGGGGGGGGTTTGGTGTGTAGAGCAAGGGTGAGTACACATCAACATACTCATCAAGTATCCTGTTTGGCTGTAGTGGACTAGCTTTATGTGGGGATAAGTCAAGCAGTTGCTTTTAGTTGGTCAGATTATTATTTACTAGTAGAAAGCCAAGTTTTAGCATTAACCCAAGTTATTAACCCGATGTACCCTTTCCAAACGGAAAGAATACCACTTACCAGCACCATAGTCATAACCAAAACCATCAATCTCATAACCACCTGTACCAAAGTATCTCTGATCAAGTACCACTAATCACTGGAGCTCCCTTGGCCGCTCATAACCGCGAGCACGGCTGATATATCAGTTTTCGAACACTCTGCAGAGGTTGTGCACTTTACCCACAAGCCGTGATTCCCATTCTGCCCGGAGATCATGACTCTCCATTGATCACTACCAAGGTGACCCAGCAGGGCATCACTACGTAGCCTTTACAAAGATTCCCCGGGGCTGTAGCCACCCGTTAGGTTTCCTAAATGTACCGCACTCCTCCCCAACGGACAAATCAACCTTGGCAGAGCGAGCCGCATACACCGAGCCCCATTGACGGCACGGCGGCTAAGTGAACTACACCCCGGATCCTCTAATTATTCAGCTAAGGGCACCCCATTCTACCCTCATGGTTGCACTGTTTTCCCGGGCGGTCATCCATAGAACAGGTCCTTACGGAGAGGCACTCGAGAAACCGCTCGAGCCCCCTTGAAGGTCACAAGTACAACATCATAATAAGAGAAGGGAAAACAGCGTATCATAGATAATCTCATCATGTTCATTGATTAGAGTTTGAGCAATAGCATAAAGCTAAACAATAATAATCCAACCCAAGTAGGTGAACAAGGACATGGATCACAAAAGCTAGTCAATCCTTAGGCATAAATGTGTAAAGCGGGAGGTGAATTAAAGAATGAATAGGACAGAGATAGGTCAAAGGACACTTGCCTCCACCAACCGACTGCTGCTCAGGGGCTTCTCCCGCGAGTTCCTCGGGCTCTTCAACTGGATCGTTCTCTATGCGAGCGCAAACATACATACATCCACATATTTAATACAAAAGAACAGTACACCATACAATAGAATGCAATAAGTAAACAGACGTTCTACGCGGGCTCGCGAGTACGGTTAAGAGAGAAAGAGGAAAAGACAGTCGAGAAACGATCACGTTACATGATTATAAATTAACCACTCGCTTAATGGAAGGAAATTTAATGTAGACACTATGTTTAGCGTAAAGTAAAGTCATGTTTCATGTCTAATTATTATCAGCAGGTGGAGATAAATAAAAAGGTGGTCGCGCGGCGAGACGCGCGACAAAGCTCTCTAAAACAAATTAAGAAGTTAACGACTCGTCGTGCGACCGAGCACGCAACGAGACACTTCGCCTTAGTTACGAGGAGACGTTAAACGTCGCGCGACGAAGCGCACGACGGCATACGTCGACTAAACTGAGTCCAAAGTGGAACGTCGCGTGAATACACACGCGGCGTTACACCTTAAACAACCTGAAACAAAAATGGATCGTCGCGCGACGAAGCGCACGACGCAACACAAGATAGAATCTGAATTTAGACAAATCCGTCGCGCGGCGAAGCGCGCGACGCAACACGCTAATTAACGAATAATCACCGCGAGCGCGGGCGAGCGAAGATACGGTCGGGCGAGGCCGGGACGGGAACGGGCGGCCGAACGGGGGGGGGGAGGGCGGTTGAACCGGTCCAGGGGCGGTTGAACCGGCCGGGGCCGCGCCGGGGGCCGGAGGCCGCGCCGGGGTCGCGCCGGCGAGCAGGGGCCACCGGGGCCGCGCCGGGGCCGCGCTGCACGCGAGCAGGGGAGGGACAGGGGCGGGCGGACGCCGCCACGGGGCCGGGACGGGCGGGCGCCGCCTCGGGGCCGAGACGGGCGGGCGCCGCCGCGGGGAGGGGCGCAGCGGGAGGGGGCGGGCGGGCGAGGCCGGCCGCAGGCCGGGGGAGGGCGGGCGCCGCCGCCGCGGGCGGGGAAGGGGCGGGCGCTGCCGCGCGCGCGAGGGGAGGGGCGGGGAGCGCCGCCGGGGCCGGGGAGGGGGCGGGCAAGCCCGCCGCGGCCGGGCAGGGGCGGGGGGGGCGCCGCGCCGCCGGCGAGCAGGGGCGGGCAGGGGGCGCGCGCGAGCAGGGGAAGAAGGGGGCGCACGCGTGGGGAAGAAGAGGAGGGAGAGGGAGAGAGAGAAGAGAAGGGGAGGGGAGGGGAGCTCACCTCGGGGTCCAAAATCCGGTGATCGCCGTCTCCAAACCCTAGGGCACCACGGGGAGAGAGAGGTGGGAGAGGGAGAGGGAAGTTGTTGCGCGGGAGATCCAAATGAGGGAGAGAGAGGATGGGGGGCGCAGGGGGGGTTGGGCGCCAGGGGCGCGCAGGCCGGGGCGGGCCGGGCCGGCTGAGCTGGGCTGGGCTAAGTTGGGCTGGGCCGAGCCACTTCGCGGATTGAAAACCCACGACGCGCGCGGACCACTAAACGGTCTTAAAACGCGAATCAAAATCCGGAACGGAACGAGACGAACACTCAACCTTAGACAAAGGAATGTGCTTCGGCATGATGCAACACCCATGACACTTAGGTTTTGGTTTATACATGACACGGACACCTGCCGCTATACTGGTTTGAAATTGGGAAGAAGGAGCAAACGGGGAAAGAGAAGAGAGAGTAACGCCCGAATTTGGTGAGAGAAAAGAAGAAAAAATTCTACCCCCAAATTCAGGGCGTTACAGTTGCACAACCTCAGCCCCAACTCCATCTCGCAAGCCGCCATCTTCGTAGCGGTGTGCGAAGGGTATTTGGGGATCGCCCCCCACTGGGACTTGTGGACTCATCTCTTTTCCGCAGAGCTTTTTGCTTCGCCGACGGGGGAGAGAAGGGTCCGCGCGGCAGTGCGGGCCGGCGGCTGCATCCTCCAGCTGAGGCAGTCGCGAGCGTTGCTGTACATTCCCGCCATCCTTGCGTCCTCGAATAAAGGGTGGCAGCGCAGGTGGTTCTACCTCCGGAACAACGGCGAGATGCTCCCGCCGTTTTCCCAGCGAGTGGTTACTGTCGCCGCTGATGCTTGGCGCCACGGGACCCCGCACGACAGACAGAAGAACCTCGAGCCCCTTCTCAAGGCCCTGGAGGCGCTGCAGAAAGGGGGACTCACCGCCGCGGGAGTGATTGCCGCCATCCACCGCCGGAGGGTGCTTCCCTTGGCGGAGCGGCGGTTGCTGCTTTGGGAGATGATGCCGGAGGGTGACTTGGAGGGCTCGCGGATGTCCTCGGATCCTCTTCCCGTCGACGTTCTCCACGGGCGGGTGGTCGTCGCGTTGGGGAAACCGGACGCTAGCGCCCTTTCCCAGCCCTTGATGCGCCCTGACCAAGGGTGCGTGACTCTGGTGAGTGTCCGCTCCTTCCTTCTTCTTGTGTCGGGTTGCCCCTGGTTCTTACGGTCAGGATTTCCATCCGTCTCCAGGAGGTAGGGTGGCACAAGCCTTCCCTGCCACGGGTCCCGGAGGATGCGGTGGACCGAGCAGCGCGGCGGGTTGCCGCGGAGGAGAAGAAGAAAAAGAAGGACACGGAGAAGGCCCGGGCCCGCGAGCGGATGCGGGCTCGAGACGCCTTGGAAAAGCTCCGTCGTCGGCAGGAGAGGGAGGGGCTCCCGAGGGAGCCGTCGCCGGAAACGCCTGATGACGACGACGATGATGAAGATGATGACGAGGAAGACGACATGGCTGCCCGCCTCGGCTTCAGCCCTGGCTTGAGGTTAGGCCAGGAGCCGTCAAGCCAGCCCCCGAGTGGGCTGGTGCCGTCAGTCCTCGGAGTCGGGACACCGAGGTCCCGGCCCGAAGAGTGGGGGCAGACCGAGAGGGTACTTGACCCCTCGGCCGGGGGAGTTGAGGTGACCCCGGGGAGCCAGGCCGAGGCGTCTGTTCCCCGAGAGTCGTCGCCCACGCCGGCAGCGCAGGAGAGCGACCCTCAGGTCGCCGTGGCAGTGCCTGGGCAGTCCGTCTCCCGGGCATCCAAGGCGCCCAAAGCAAGGGTGGTGCCGAAGCTACCGGCGAGGCGGACCTCGGCGGCGCCTTCGGGGGTCGAGATCCGAGAGACCTCCCCTCAGGCACGGTTGATCATGGCCCGGAGCGGGTAAGTATCTTGGAACGTCTTCGTCCTGGCTTTTCATTCGTATGTCCCGACCGCGATTTTTCTTTCCTCCTCAGCAAGCGAAGCCATGGCCTGACCGACCTAGCTCCCCGAAAGGCCCTTAAGACAGCGTCGGCTTCCGCAGCCGGCGCCGCTCCGGGCCTTGCCGTTCAGCTGACCTTCTCGCAAGGCGCTCCACAGCAGAGGGCTCAGGCGGCACCAGTCGCCATGGAGCGAGTTCCCGAGGTCGGCTCTTCTGCCGAAGCGGCCATTGTGCTAGAGGAGGCGGCTGACGCGGACGTGGCCCCGGCCCCACCGGACGTGCCGGTGGTGCTGGCACCTGTTGCTACTGAAGCCGCTGCCATCCCAGTCGGGGAGCGACCTGTTGCTGCCGACGCTGAGATGGCCGAGGCGTCGGCGCTCGGTGCCTCGGAGGAGGGGGCGTGGAGACACTATCCGTCCCGCCGAGCGGCAGCCTTGTCGCTGTGCGGCGGAGCTCCGAGGGTCGGCGCCAGTTGCTCCGGTTCCGGACCCGTGAGACCTCGGATCCCTTCTTCGTTCTTGACGATGAATGGGAGGAGCAGTCTTGGGACGAGCTCCGCGAGTGTGCCGAAGCAACGGTGGGGTCGCTCCGGTCATCGCTGGAGGTTTTCTGCAGGGACGTCCCCAAAATCCTCCAGGTAACAGTTTCAGGCATACCTTTTTTTGTGACCAAGGCGTCTTTTGTGACGCCCCGCTTCCTTCCCTCAGGATCTGACGGATCTGAGCGCCGCTAAGTCGTTGTTCATCCGCCACGAGGTCGACGTTTGGGGCTCGCTGTGATCCCTGAGGACCTCGCTCGCCGGGGCTACTGCGCGCCTCTCTCAGCAGGGCGCCGAGGTGGCGGACCTTCGGTTGCTCTGCACCGATCTAAGAGCCGAGGCAGCAGCGGCACGCGTAGAGGCGGCAGCGGCACGCGCAGAAGTGCGACGACAGCAGTCGGAGTTCGACCAGGTCGTCAATGAGCGGGACCAATCTCGGGGCCGGGCTGCCGAGGCCGAAAGCCGGGCTGGAGCCCTTGCAGCCGACCTAGTCGTAACCCATGTCGCAGCCTCAGAGCAGCGTGCCCGAGCCGGAGGTACGCCCTGGCCATTTTCGGTTTTCGTTTCAGCTTGTTTCCTCCACTTGTGTTTGAGATCTTTCGTTCTGGCTGTTCGCAGAGCTCGAGTCCGCCCTTGATGAGTCCGCCAAGGCGCTTGCCGAGGCGCTTGCCGGGGCGGCCGAGCAGAGGGAGGCCGACCACGCGGCCATGTCTGAGGCCGTCTCAGACTTTTGCCGGGTCCTTGGCTTCGGCGACGTCCCCTCGGGAAGCTCCCCTCAAAGTCGCCTGCAGGCCTTGGGCGATCATGTGCGCGGCAGACTCCGCGAGGCGCTACACCACGGCGTCAGGCGGGCCTTCGCCGTGCTCGCTTCCCACTACGTCGTGGACCTGGAGCGGGTCAGCGAGGGGTATTGCCTTCCTGACGAAGATGAAGCCGCCCTAGCAGAAATCCAGAGGCTCGACGCGGGCGCCGCGGGTCCGAGCGCAGTGCTGGCGACCACCTTCGAGGCAGAGATCCTCCCGCCTGCGCCGTCGTCTGAAGCCGGGATGGACTTTGCCGAAGGCGGGGACGAAGCCGAAGGCGCGGCTCCTTCCCCGGGCGACGCCTAACTCTGTCGGAGCAGTTTCTGTTGGATGCACGTGTGTCTTTCTGCGGCCGCTGAGGCCTGAACACTTTATTACCGTTGCATAAAGTCGGGCTCCTTTCCCTTTCATTTTGCGTGTCCGGCCCCGCCCGTCAGTAGCAGGGTGGCTTCCCCAAGTAGGAGTCACTTTTCATGGTGGGTGACGAGTGAGGTGTCCATAACCCAGAGGCGTAGGAGTCCCTCGGCTCAGTCAGCCTTGCCACTTACATGCACCCGCGTTCGCTCCTTGGGGTCCTGCTTCCGACATAGCCGGGGGAACGCAAAAGCCTTTTCGATTGAAAATTTTGACGCAGAGGGGTTCCCCCCTTTTTAGCCCCCGAGGGAGGGTCGGGCTCTGCCGAGGCAAGGCTGACCCTTCCTTGATGACTAAAACTTGCGTGGGGGCGAGGTATGCGAACAACTTGAAAGCATCTTAAGGGTAGAGGCGACGTAGCTGTTAGACGTTCCAAGTGTTGGTGCAGACCTCGCCTTGACTGTCGGCCAGTTTGTTTGTTCTGGGCTTCAGAACTTTGGTGATGACGAGCGGCCCTTCCTAGGGGTGCGTGTAGCCCCTGGGTGTCTCCAACAAGGGCTCGGGGTGCTGCGCGATGGTCGCAAGCCCCCGAGTGTACCTCTCGTAGGGGCTCCTGGCCTTTGGCGATGGAAACGCATCACTGGAGGAAGCCTGAGGGGCTGCGATGGTGGAGCTCCTTCCCATCTCCCAGCAAGACGAATGACTTGGCGCACCGCGCCAGCCGCCGAGCTTTGGCTCGGTCGAGGGGTAGCTCTCCTCGGTGGAGATATTGCAGGTACGGGGTCTGCCAGTTTCGATTAGGCGTGACCCCGTTTCGCTCCTCCTCGACGCGCAGTGCCTCACCCTCGAGGGCCGAGGGTACCTCGGGCCGAACCGTGGGTACCTCGGACCGAGCCAAGGGTACCTCGGGCTGGGCCGAAGGTGACTCGGGCTCGGACGTGTCGTCGATCTTGACGGAGGGTTGATGCAGGTCTCGGGAGAAGGCTTCCGGGGGAACCGTTATTCGCCCCGAGGCGGTACAGAGGCAGGCCTCTTTCCCCGAGGTGCGAGATGGAACGGCTCAGGGCCGCAAGACATCCCATGACTCTCTGTACGCCTTTCAAGTCCTTGATGGGCCCCATGCTGGTGATGGTTGCGATCTTCTCCGGGTTGGCTTCGATGCCCCGCTCGGAGACGATGAACCCCAAGAGCATGCCTCGGGGTACCCCGAAGACACACTTTTCGGGATTGAGCTTCACGCCTTTCGCCTTGAGACATCGGAATGTCACTTCAAGGTCAGAAAGGAGGTCGGAGGCTTTCCTCGTCTTGACTACGATGTCATCGACGTAGGCCTCGACCGTCCGGCCAATGTGTTCGCCGAACACATGGTTCATGCACCGCTGGTACGTCGCGCCCGCATTCCTCAAGCCGAACGACATGGTGACATAGCAGTACATGCCGAAGGGTGTGATGAAAGAAGTCGCGAGCTGGTCAGACTCTTTCATCCTGATTTGGTGATACCCTGAGTAGGCATCGAGGAAAGACAGGGTTTCGCACCCAGCAGTGGAATCCACGATTTGATCGATGCGAGGCAGAGGGTAGGGAACCTTCGGACATGCTTTGTTCAGACCAGTGTAGTCTACACACATCCGCCATTTCCCTCCTTTCTTTCTCACAATCACAGGGTTGGCAAGCCATTCGGGATGGAATACCTCTTTGATGAACCATGTCGCCATTAGCTTGTGGATCTCCTCGTCTATGGCTCTGCGCTTCTCTTCGTCGAATCGGCGCAGAGGCTGCTTGACGGGTCGGGCTCCGGCTCGGATGTCCAGCGAGTGCTCGGCGACATCCCTCGGTATGCCGGGCATGTCCGAGGGACTCCACGCGAAGACGTCGGCATTCGCGCGGAGAAAGTCAACGAGCACTGCTTCCTATTTGGGATCGAGCTCGGAGCCGATCCGGATCTGCTTGGAGGCGTCGCTGCTGGGGTCGAGGGGGACGGACTTAACCGTCTCCGCTGGCTCGAAGTTGCCGGCGTGACGCTTCACGTCTGGCACCTCCTTAGAGAGGCTCTCCAGGTCGGCGATGAGGGCCTCGGACTCGGCGAGGGCCTCGGCGTACTCCACGCACTCCATGTGGCATTCGAACGCGTGTTTGTACGTGGGGCCGACGGTGATGACGCCGTTGGGGGCCCGGCATCTTGAGCTTGAGGTAGGTGTAGTTGGGGACGACCATGAACTTCGCGTAGCATGGCCTCCCTAGTACCGCGTGGTAGGTTCCTCGGAACCCGACCACCTCGAACGTAAGGGTCTCCCTTCGGAAGTTGGAGGGCGTTCCGAAGCAGACGGGAAGGTCGAGTTGTCCGAGGGGCTGGACGCGCTTCCCGGGGATGATCCCGTGGAAAGGCGCAGCGCCTACCCGGACCGAGGACAGATCGACACGCAGGAGCCCGAGGGTCTCGGCGTAGATGATGTTGAGGCTGCTGCCTCCGTCCATGAGGACCTTGGTGAGCCTGACGTCGCCGATGACGGGGTCGACAACGAGCGGGTATTTCCCCGGGCTTGGCACGTGGTCGGGGTGGTCGGCTTGGTCGAAAGTGATGGGCTTGTCGGACCAGTCAAGGTAGACTGGCGTCGCCACCTTCACCGAACAGACCTCCCAACGCTCTTGCTTGCGGTGCCGAGCCGAGGCGTTCGCCGCTTGCCCACCATATATCATGAAGCAGTCGCGGACCTCGGGGAACTCTCCTGTCTGGTGATCTTCCTTTTTGTCGTCGTCACGAGCCCTGCCACCCTCCGTGGGTGGCCCGACCCTGTGGAAGAGGCGCCGAAGCATAGCGCACTCCTCAAGGGTGTGCTTGACGGGCCCCTGATGATAGGGGCACGACTCCTTGAGCATCTTGTCGAAGAGGTTGGCACCTCCGGGGGGTTTCCGAGGGTTCTTTGTACTCGGCGGCGGCGACAAGGTCCACGTCGGCGGCGGCGCGTTTCGCTTGCGACTTCTTCTTGCCCTTCTTCTTGGCGCCGTGCTGAGTTGACGCCTCGGGGGCATCTTCCGGTGGGCGGCCCTGGGGCTGCTTGTCCTTCCGGAAGATAGCCTCGACCGCCTCCTGACCAGAGGCGAACTTGGTGGCGATGTCCATCAGCTCGCTCGCCCTGGTGGGGGTCTTGCGACCCAGCTTGCTCACCAGGTCGCGGCAGGTGGTGCCGGCGAGGAACGCGCCGATGACATCCGAGTCGGTGACGTTGGGCAGCTCGGTGCGCTGCTTCGAGAATCGCCGGATGTAGTCCCGGAGAGACTCTCCCGGCTCCTGTCGGCAGCTTCGGAGGTCCCAGGAATTCCCAGGGCGCACATACGTGCCCTGGAAATTGCCGGCGAAGGCTTGGACCAGGTCGTCCCAGTTGGAGATCTGCCCCGGAGGCAGGTGCTCCAACCAGGCGCGAGCGGTGTCAGAGAGAAACAGGGGGAGGTTGCGGATGATGAGGTTGTCATCGTCCATTCCACCCAGTTGGCAGGCCAGCCGGTAGTCCGCGAGCCACAGCTCCGGTCTCGTCTCCCCCGAGTACTTTGTGATAGTAGTCGGGGGTCGGAACCGGGTCGGGAACGGCGCCCGTCGTATGGCCCGGCTGAAAGCCTGCGGACCGGGTGCTTCGGGCGAGGGACTCCGATCCTCCCCGCTGTCGTAGCGTCCTCCGCGCTTGGGGTGGTAGCCTCGGCGCACCCTCTCGTCGAGGCGGGCCCGACGGTCGCGGTGATGGTGCTCGTTGCCGAGGCATCCCGGGGCCGCAAGCGCTGTGTTGCGCGTGCGCCCGGTGTAGACCGAGGCTTCCCGCATGAATCGGGAAGTCGCGGCATGATGTTTCGAGGGGTACCCCTGCCTTCGGGAGGCGGAGCTTTCGGCCCGCCAGACCGCGGCGCCCTCCAGGAGATTCTTGAGTTCTCCCTGGATTCGCCGCCCCTCGGTGGTCGATGGCTCCGGCATCGCGCGGAGAAGCATTGCCGCCGCAGCCAGGTTCTGGCCGACCCCACTGGAAGCGGGTGGCGGCCTTACCCTGACATCGTCGGCAATGCGGTGCTAGATTCCCTGGGGTAGATGACTCATTTCTCCGGCCGGAGGCTGGCCCGCCCATTCCTGCCCGACGTCCCGGCGGATCGGCTCAAGCGCTCCTGCTCCCTCGTCAAGCCTGGCCTGCACCCCGCGGATTTGCTCGAGCTGTGGGTCATGACCCCCCGCCTGAACGGGGACCACAGCTAGCTCCCGTAGGATGTCAACGCGAGGCGCAGGCCTAGGGAGATCACTGTTCTCTGGCATATCGAGATGGTTGCCTTCGGAGGGACCTCCTAGATCGACGTGGAAACATTCGCGGCTTGGGCCACAGTCCTCGTCGCCGAGGCTGCGGCTACCGTCGGAACAGTCGGAAAGGCAGTAGTCGCATGCGGTCATGAAGTCCCGCATGGCACTGGGGTTACCAAGTCCGGAGAAATCCCAACAGAAATCGGGCTCGTCATCTTCCTCGGACCCCGAGGGTCCGTAGGTCGAGACGTCCGTCAGCCGGTCCCAGGGTGACCGCACATGAAACCCCAGAGGGTTTGGACTCTCCTCTACGAGAGCGTCCGCCAAAGCGAAGCCGCTTGGCGGGTCGAGGCTGAATCCGAAAGACGTGAGATGGGAATCGGTCGGTACCTCTTGGTCGACGGGCGGTGATGAAGTCACGTCGGGGACTGACTGCACCGTCGTCTCAGGTACGAGGGTGACGTCCAGCAAGCCTTTCGCGAGCGTGCTGGCGTCGTCCGTTTGCTCGGAATTGGCGTGTCACGGGGAAACGACGCTCGTCTTCGTCTCAAACGCGAGGTCGATGCCCGACGTGCCCCCCATTGGGGCGCTGGCGCCGTCGACCCGCTCGACAGCCAACGAGGCGCTGCCTCCTGCTTGGCCTTGGTTGCCCCTCCTCCTCCTCCGTCGGCGGGGGAGAGGACGGGGCGAGCTCGAATGTTGTTCTTCCACCACGCGGGGAAGACGTCGTCGATTCCGCCGCTGGCGGGCGGGCTGTCGGCCGCCATTGTCGTTGTCGCACGGCGGTGGAAGGAGTATCATGTTGTAGTCGTCGTCGAGGGACATGAACTCAAGACTCCCGAAACGGAGCACCGTCCCGGGCCGGAGAGGTTGCTGAAGACTGCCCATCTGGAGCTTGACGGGAAGCTGTTCATCAACACGCAACAGGCCCCTACCTGGCGCGCCAACTGTCGGCGTTTCGAGACCGGGGGGTCCCTAGGCCGACGAGTGAAATGTCGCCGCGTGCCCCAGCCCAGATGGGTCGGCGCCAGGCCGAGCGCGAAGGGGGGAAGAAGGTGGCCAGAGATGGGCGTGAGAGAGGTGGAAATCCCGCGGCCTTCGTGTTCGTCCCGCGCCCAGGTCGGGTGCGCTTGCAGTAGGGGGTTACAAGCGTCCACGCGGGAGAGGGAGCGAGCGGCCTCACGCGAGCGCCTGTCTCGTCCTCGTCACCGCGCGGCCAACCCTCTGTAAGAGGGCCCTGGTCCTTCCTTTTATAGGCGTAACGAGAGGATCCAGGTGTACAATGGGGGGTGTAGCAGAGTGCTACGTGTCTAGCGGAGGAGAGCTAGCGCCCTAAGTACATGCCGTCGTGGCAGCCAGAGAGGTTTTGGCACCCGGTTCGTGTGGTGTCGTGGCCATCGGAGGAGCGCTGGAGCCTGGCGGAAGGACAGCTGTCGGGGCTGTCGAGTCCTTGCTGACGTCCTCTTGCTTCCGTAAGGGGGCTGAGAGCCGCCGTCGTCACAGAGCGTGCGGGGCGCCATCATTGCCTATCTGGCAGAGCGAGCTAGATGGGACGCCGGTCTTATTCCCCGTAGCCTGAGTCAGCTTGGGGTAGGGTAATGATGGCGCTTCCTGTCGACGTGGTCGGTCTGCGCCCTAGGTTGGGCGATGTGGAGGCTCCTTCGAGGTCGAGGTCGAGTCTGTCTTCCGTGGCCGTGGTCGAGTCCGAGCCCCTGGGTCAGGCGAGGCGGAGACCGTCGGCTGAGGCCAGGGCTGAGTCCGAGCCCTGGGGTCGGGCGAAGCGGTGTTCGTCGTCTTCTAGGGCTGAGCCCAAGTCCGAGCCCTGGGGTCAGGCAAAGCGGTGTTCGTCGTCTTCTGGGGCTGAGCCCAAGTCCGAGCCCTGGGTCGGGCGGTGCGGAGTTCGCCGTCTTCCGGGGCTTAGCCCAAGTCCGAGCCCTGGGTCGGGCGGAGCGGAGTTCGCCGTCTTCTGGGGCTTAGCCCGAGTCCGAGCCCTGGGTCGGGCGGAGCGGAGTTCGCCGTCTTCAGGGGCTTAGCCCAAGTCCGAGCCCTGGGTCGGGCGGAGCGGAGTTCGCCGTCTTCAGGGGCTTAGCCCGAGTCCGAGCCCTGGGTCGGGCAGAGCGGAGTTCGCCGTCTTCAGGGGCTTAGCCCGAGTCCGAGCCCTGGGTCGGGCGGAGCGGAGTTCGCCGTCTTCAGGGGCTTAGCCCGAGTCCGAGCCCTGGGTCGGGCGGAGCGGAGTTCGCCGTCTTCAGGGGCTTAGCCCAAGTCCGAGCCCTGGGTCGGGCGGAGCGGAGTTTCCAATGGTGCCTGAGGTCGGGCCTGACTGCCTGTCAGCCTCACTCTGTCTAGTGGCACTGCAGCCGGTGCGGCGCAGGCGACGCTGTCCCTCTATCAGGTCGGTCAGTGGAGCGGCGAAGTGACTGCGGTCACTTCGGCTCTGTCGACTGAAGGGCGCGCGTCAGGATAAAGGTGTCAGGCCACCTTTGCATTAAATGCTCCTGCGATCTGGTCGGTTGGCGTAGCGATTTGGTCAGGGTTGCTTCTTGGCGAAGACAGGGCCTCGGGCGAGCCGGAAATGTGTTCGTTGCTGGAGGGGGGCCTCGGGCGAGACGGAGATCCTCCGGGGCCGGCTGCCCTTGTCCGAGGCTAGGCTCGGGCGAGGCGTGATCGAGTCCCTCGAATGGATCGATCCCTGACTTGACCGCACCCATCAGGCCTTTGCAGCTTTGTGCTGATGGGGGTTACCAGCTGAGAATTAGGAGCCTTGAGGGTACCCCTAGTTATGGTCCCCGACAGGTCTTTTATTTTGTTTTAGCCGTACTATAAAGAGGGGTTGTCGATGAGTAGTTTGACCAAGAGAGTTCTAGTGTAGTGTTGGTGCATATTCACACTCACATATAGTGCTAGGTGACACTCTAGAACATACTCACAAGTTAGAACGAAAACCGATTTGAAAAACAACAGAAAATAGAAATTAGGGTTTCTGTCTGTGGGCCACCGGACTGTCCGGTGCGCCCTCTGTCAGGTGGGGCCAAGTTGGCCCAGGGAAGGGTTTCCCCCTCGCACAAACCCGAGAGCGCAGGGTTTGAGAGTTGAATTTTAGTGGCACACCGGACCGTCCGGTGCGCACCGGACAGTGATTGTTCACTGTCCGGTGTGCCATCTGCCCAACGGCTAGCTGTCAGAACTAGCCGTTGGAGTCGACCGTTGGCGCACCGGTGGCGCACCATTGGCGCACCGGACTGTCCGGTGCACCCATGCGCAGCACATTGCTGGTAACGGCTAGTTGGTGGGTGAGAGCTATTTATACCCCCTCCACCCACCATATTCATTGTCTTGCTGCCCACATTTACTCCTACACTTTGGTAGAGCATTGCAAGCACCACAAAGCCTAGTGAGATGATTAGAGAATCTTAATCCCGCATTTGGACCTCATTAGCGCTAGCGAGAGCCACCTAGAGCACACACCACTTGCATTAGGCTTCTCTTGGTCAAGCGGAGGTCTACGGCTTGTTGCTCTTGGTGATCGGCATCACCTAGACAACTTGGTGGCGTTAGGAGTTCGGTGATCACCGTGGAGATCTTGTTAGTGACCCGACTCAAGTTTGTAAGCAGTCATGAGGGATCCACCGCGTCGGAGTGGCAAAGGATCATCTCGTAGTGAGCACTTGGTTCTTGCGAGGACCAAGGGGGAGCGTTACCCTTGCGCGGGTGCTCCAACAAGGACTAGGGGAGAGTGCCGACTCTTCGATACCTCGAGAAAAAAAATGGAGGAGTCTTCTAAACCTTGCTTTACATTCCGCACTTAATTCAAGCATTTTACATTGTGTATTTGTTTAGCAAGTATTTGAAGTATTGTCTTAGCATTATTGTATTTCTAGTATTATTCTCTTAATGCTAGTTGTTGGGGGTGAATTTGAGCTCTTGCTTAGGTTTTAACTAGTGTTGATTTTTAGAAAAGCCTAATTCACCTCCCTCCTGGGCATCGTGATCCTTTCAATGGGCCATGTTCATGTTGGTACAATAGATTAGTAGGCATACATAAAAGGTTTTTCGGATATATGCCATCATGAAAATCGAGGATTTTAAAGATGTCATTATAATTTGTGACATTTGGTGGTTGCCATTATTAAATTCTAAAAATTTGGCTCATGTCATTATATACGCTTCACACGTATAGGACTCTCCTAAAAAAATGCCCTCACTGGAGACCTGCTCGTGCATACCAATGACAGTAAAAACAGTGCCTCACTCTCATGTGGAAGGAGATGGCCAGACTGCACGCAGGCCCACGCACTCCATGCTTAGAGAGCGACGACGGCGGGTTATGCTACCTCACGTCGGTGGAGGAGTAGCCAAACAGATCCTCAATGAAGACATTTTTGTCAGTGTACGATTGAAACGTAGATAATGTCATGAACCAAAATTTTGAAATTGATAACAGTAACCACCTAGAATACTCGGTTTTTTACTTTTTATACATAAAATAGGCTATGCAGCACCAGATCTGAACCGTGCTATTTTGTCCGGACCTGTGTCAGCCCAACGACCCTGGGCCGTTTGGACAACTCTAGTCTGTTCGGGCGATGCAGTTGGCCCATATACCACGGGTCTCTCGAAGCTCGTTTGCTTCTCTCGCGCTCCGCCTCTCCCTTGACATGGCGGCTGCGACGGCGGCAGGGGCCGCCGCCACGGCCGCCGCCGTATCCCTAATCGCCTGCTACATCCTCCTCCACAAGAGTAGAGCCAAACTCTCGTGGTTCCCTACGGTTGGGTTCTCCCGCGCGAGCGGCCGGCGGGTGCGACGGAGGGGTCTCGTGGAGGCCATCGGCAACACACCTCTCATTCGCATCAACAGCCTCTCCGACGCTACAGGATGCGAGGTTCGCGCGTGGACTCTTGCTGATGTTGCTCTGCTTTTATGTTTTGAGTAAAGTTTGGAGGTAGTGAATTGTAACGCTCTCCCTATGGTATGGTTGCAGATTCTGGGGAAGGCTGAGTTCCTGAACCCGGGTGGCAGCGTGAAGGACCGCGTGGCGGTTAAGATCATCGAGGAGGTAAATTTTCCATCCTGATTAGATAGGATATGGTTATTATGCGGGAGGGTATTAAGAACTGCAAAATAATGGTTGTGGTGAGAAGTTGCAGAACTGGACTGTTGGTACTTCCGTACTTGAGGTACTTTGAGCATGTAGATCTTCACTCAAAGATTTGATTGATCCTTTTATGGGGTGTTCTGTTTGAGGAATGAGTTAATCCATCATCCGCACATTCCTCACTTGTTTCTATCATTCTATGGTTTGTGTGTTGGAATCACTCCACTCGGCAAGTGCTAATCACAAGCACTTGAAAAACTAGTTTGCTTTCTGGTGAACACACACACGCACGAGACAAGCTAACAGGAGAGAGTTTTCTGGCCGAACAGACTCACTGCCTTGCCTTTTTTTCATTGATTTATAGACCCAAAGTACATGCAAATGCCCAGCCGACCCAGCCAAAAGACTCGGCCAACACTCAAGCCATGATCCTAAACTCATGCCATGATCCTAAGCAGACGCCACCACTAATGACCATGCACACTAATCAGGAAACTAACTGCTGCACAACATGGTTGGTTCATCGTTGCTGTCCACCGTGGCTAAAATTCAAAAACATGATTAAACATGCAAATACTAATGACAAGATTATTTCTAACATTCACCCCCTAATCTTGGCATGCCTCACAACAAGGTTGGTTCATCGTCGCTGTCCACCGTGGCAAGCAGCGATGTCTCCGCCGTCTTCTTCTTGAGCGGACACTCGTATGCAAAGTGTCCTAGCTCTTGACAATTATAACATGGAAATTTTTTACTGTTGTCGAATTTCTTCTTACCACCACTGCCTTGTGCTCTTGCCATGAGAAGTCGGTGCTCTTGTGCTTAGTCCTCACGTCCCTTGAGAATCTCTTCATGTGCCTTCAACGACCCAATTGCCTCCTCCATGGTCATCTTGTTGACGTCATTGAACAACACCATCGACGAAGCATGTTTATAAACTTGTTGGGAGACAGATCGCAGCAGCTTCTTCACAACGTACTTCTCCTCCATGGCATCTCCAAGCTCACGAATCTGCGCAACAAGCGTCATGAACTTCTCCGCGAAGTCATCCATGGATTCTGCATCATTCATCTTGAGGTTATCAAAATCAAGACGCAAGGATTGGATCCTTGCCTCTGGACGTGCTCAACGCCCACATGCATGGAGCGCAGTGTATCCCACACATCAGCAGCGGTCTCCTCCACAATGCGTAGCAGTGTGTCGTCGTCGACAGCTTGGCAGATGATCGGCAAGGCTAGTTGGTTCATGCCATCATCTACGGCCTCAGCAGCCCCACGAACAGCAGCACCCCATGCACCGCTAGTTTGCAGGATATACTTCATCCTCACTGCCCATACCGCGTAATTCGTCCTTGTCAGCATCGGGAGCGGGAGCCTCCTCGTTGTCATTGTCGCCGGGTTGCCGAAGCTTCCACTCGCCTTGGCTTTGCTCGACGGTGAGTCGTTGTCGCTGTTGCGCTTGGGTGGTGGTGTGTACAGCCCTCCATCCTTGCTGCCGTCACTTGACATCGCCACAGGATCGCTAGCTCTCTCTGGTACCAATTGTTGGAATCACTCCACTCGGCAAGTGCTAATCACAAGCACTTGAAGAACTAGTTTGCTTTCTGGTGAACACACACACGCACGAGAGAAACTAACAGGAGAGAGTTTTCTGGTCGAACAGATTCACTGCCTTGCCTTTTTCCATTGATTTATAGACCCAAAGTACATACAAATGCCCACCCGACCCAGCCAAAAGACTCGGCCAGCACTCAAGCCATGATCCTAAACTCACGCCATGATCCTAAACTGACGCCACCACTAATGACCATGCACACTAATCAGGAAACTAACTGCTGCACATGCTAACAGACGAGTCTCACGCCACTTCACACTACATGTACGCATGTAGGCTTCGTGCTTCAGCACGCACGTCGTATCACACGGCATGCTGGCCTCTCTCCTTGCGTACGAATACGCCGGCTCAAGTGAACAGCAACTCACACGTCTCACATGATTTTTGCTGCCCCGCACTTGATCTGCCGTTGCACACTTTTCTGGCTACATGCATACACAAAAACATAATTAAACATGCAAATGCTAATGACAAGATTATTTCTAACATTGTGGAACCGAATAGGTCGATGCTTCATCACTTAATTGCTCACAAGCTTATAATTAATACTAGCATGGTGACTGGAGTCCAGAAAATTTGAGAAATGGATTCGTGATGCACCATCTCACCTAGGATGTAATGATTCTTTAAACCAAATACACCATTAGTTTCTGGAGCAAGCAGCCCATAGAACCTGATACGTCCAACTCAGAATGTTCCACTAAGCACAACTATTTCCTATCTTCTCCCTCCAATCCAAATTATAAGACTTTCTGCCTTTTCTAGATACATAGCTTTTGCTATTTCCCTATATTTACATTATATCTAGATACACAGTTGCTATGTATCTAGAAAAGCCAAAACATCTTATAATTTGAAACAGAGGGAGTAACAGATTATATGTTTATCGACTAATGAAATCCTTATGATATACTTCATCCGTTCCAAATTGTCAGTCGTTTTGATTTTTCTAGCTATATAGATTTTGCTATGCACCTAGATATATGTTATTTATAGTACATAGCAAAAACTATGTATTTAGAAAAGTCAGAACGACTTACATTTTAGAAAGAAGGGAGTAGTATATACTCCTTTATACTTTGTTTTCAACTTTTCATTTACAGTAGAGCTCTTATCATTCCCAGGCTCTAGAATCTGGAGATCTCGTATATGGTGGTACTGTAACAGAGGGGAGTGCTGGAAGCACAGCAATTAGCTTGGCTACTGTTGCTCCTGCCTATGGTTGTAGGTGTCATGTTGTAATACCCGATGATGCTGCCATTGAAAAGGTAACGTTATAACCTGTCCAATAATTTGTTTTGCTTCCTACAACATTCTATCTTCTAGCATCTGGAACTGCATTGATGATGACCAACTGGTGTGCTAAATTGTGTTACATGCTTTACTTGAATATTTCTGCTACGACTGTAACATAACATTTGCCATAGTTCCATTTAATGTATTCAACTTAGCAGCCAGAACTCCTTTTGTCTGTCTGTTGCCTTTCTCCTGTATATGCAATTTACTTGAAATAATATTGTTTCCAGTCTCAAATAATTGAGGCGCTTGGAGCTACTGTTGAACGAGTGCGCCCTGTTTCAATAACTCACAGAGACCATTTTGTCAACATTGCCAGAAGAAGGGCTTTAGAAGCAAACAAGTTAGCAGCTGCACAGAGAGAATCAAGCGAGAAACAAACTAATGGTTTAACACATGTCGATTCTGAGATGCTGGATGACAAATTAGCGGTTATGCAGAGGGAATCAAACAAGATGCAAAATGGTGGTCCAGCACATGTCAATACTGAATTTTCACACTGTGGGAAATGCGATGTGAATTCTGATTCAAAGGGAGGTTTTTTTGCTGACCAGTTTGAGAATTTGGCAAACTATCGAGCACATTATGAATGTACTGGTCCTGAGATTTGGAAACAGACTAAAGGTAACCTGCATGCCTTCGTTGCAGCAGCTGGTACTGGCGGTACAATTGCCGGAGTCTCACGATATCTTAAGGTTAGATGCTTACTATTTTTTTGTTTGTATATTTTATCCTAGATAAACATCTTTTATGACTATGGTACTCCTTATGTAGGAAAAGAACAGGAGCATCAAATGTTTTTTAATGGACCCTCCTGGATCTGGTCTGTTCAATAAGGTTACCAGAGGGGTGATGTACACAAAAGAGGAGGCCGAGGGGAAGCGGCTTAAGAACCCTTTTGATACTATTACTGAAGGAATAGGAATCAATAGGGTCACTAAAAATTTCATGATGGCGGAACTGGATGGAGCCTATCGAGGATCAGATAGGGAAGCTGTTGAGATGTCAAGGTACATGGTTACGAGTGAAATTTTTGTTGTTATTTAGAAGTTTTGATCTGTAATAACAATAAGTGTGCATAAGTTAGCCCTGCACCACAATTTTTATTTACTACATTCTACAGTATAGTCTGTGGACTGACATATTAGACTAAGAACATTTTTTTCCTTCTTTTATTGCATCCCACTTCTCTTCACTTGTTGCACTGTACCTTTATCTTGTCAAACAATGCTATTAGTCTTGTGATGATTCCCTGAAACTGAAATTCCACTTGAAAATTGATACTCCCTCCGTTTCTTTTTAGTTGTCGCTGGATAGTTCAATTGAACTATCCAGCGACAACTAAAAACAAACGGAAGGAGTATTAGTTTTGGACTTTTGAGTTCTCATCGTGTCTTATATGTCACTTTAAGCTTCAAGGGAAGCCTTACCCTTAATCAACTGTTGGGTTAAGCATTTTTAGAAACATAATCATATCCACATCTCATATTTAAAATATTTTGAGCGATGAAGGGAAAATTGTATAGTTAGCAGATAGTTAGTACTTCATCTTACAAAATTCTAAGCGAAAATCCAGATTAACTGACCTCATTTTATTTGAAACATAACTTAGGTTCTTGCTGAAAAACGATGGACTATTTGTTGGCAGTTCTTCAGCCATGAATTGCGTTGGCGCTGTAAGAGTTGCTCAAGATTTGGGTCCAGGGCATACAATCGTGACAATTCTTTGTGACAGTGGGATGAGACATTTAAGCAAGTTCTTCAATGAGCAGTATTTGGCTGATCATGGATTGACACCAACAGCTACTGGTCTGGAATTTCTTGATAAATGAGCATTTCACAGGGACTTTTCAATTTCAGGAAGTTGGCATCCTCCCTGTGACTGCGATGATACCTTGACACAAGGGTGAACGCTGAATAGGTCAAAGCATGAATATATGCCATACAAATGGTGAACCTGATGTGTTTTAAGTACTAATTGTAGTCTAGTATAGGCATTGCCATTGGATAGGATTGGGATAGCCAGTGTTTTGATCCTTGTTTTGATATATATCTATTGAGGCTCAGGCTGTTACCAGTTAGAATGCTGCACTGAGCATCTTTGCTGTAAACAACTGCAACATATGCATTTTTTTTGTTAAAAAATGTTTCAAGAACAATTCACCCGTATTGATCTTTTGTGTTGTACATAGGCCATGGCATCACTCTGCTTAGTTTAAGTTGGTCTGTTTTTTTCCCCATTTTTTCTCACTTCGTGTTGCTGGATGACATTAAATTCAGCTGATCAAAGATCCAGCCCAGCATATCCGGTATCCCTCCTTCCATACCAGTCTGCTGATTAAAGTTTTGCTTCCCCATTTGCTTGTCGATATCTAGCGGTCAAACATTTGTTCTGAAAAATACTGGCTCTTTCTTCTACGCATACATGTAACATGCTGACGTTGATGTTAAATAGGAGTTACCACTTTTCAAATGAACGGAGTCCAAACCGCTGTTGCTCTGAGCTTTGGGGCGAAATGAATATATAATCGCACGTTTATAATCGTGTATTTTGATATTAAATTAATTACTAGAGTAATTACTATATAAACAATGGATAAATCACACATAATAATAACATGTTCACATTATTATCACTCCAATCTAATTAAAGATGAGTTCGTGGTATCACTAAAGTTCGTAGATGTCGTAGTGTATATCAAAGATGAGTTCCTGGTATCATTAAAGTCCCTAGATATCGTACTATATATCAACTCATGTCGTAGTATATATCAAAGATGAGTTCATGGTATCATTAAAGTTCGCAGATATCGTAGTGTATATTAACTCGGTTAGCAGTCATACGATCGCTATCCAAAAGTTTGATTTGTCCTAACCGGTTATCCTATAACCAGTGCAAGTTCTTCAGCGGGGCAAAATTGTAGAGACGTTGCTCTCATCAGAAATTAGCCTCAGGATAATCACGCGCAAAAGATAAGTTTGTCTCTCAGCTAAAACCCTAAGTTTGTCTCTCGAACCTTTTGGAGAGATCGTCATCTCTATTATACAGGAGATTAGCCTCAGGATAATCACGTGCAAAAGAAAAGAAATTGACCCAGTTACAATCTTCACAATCCGATTAATTCAGTTCCGAGCTTGTCACTCAAAACAAAATCAGATTATTGTAGAAAACGACAAAAGATCAGTCGTCAAGTCACAAGTCACGTGAAATATGTACATATGGTTTAACTTTCTCCCTTTTTAAGGAACGACAAGATTCAAGACCATGCACAAGTAGGTATTTAAGATCTATTTTAAATTTCATTATAAATCATAGAGTGAAATTTGAATATAGGTATACGGATGAGTAAGGTCGGAGATAGGCTAACTCAACATCTTCACCTGCATATATCGGAGAACACATGTAGCTTACACGGAAAAATAATCCTATGTACGCGCCAGAGTAACCAGTTTACACAGTTACTAGTTCTGATGCCGCCTTCGACTCCAGCCATTGCTTAGCAGCAACGTTCGTCGTCAAGAACCAGCCTGCCTTGTCGGGTGCCTCGTGGAACGGCGCGTCGAGCTCCTTCAGATGCGCCTCGAACATAGCAGCCAGCCCTCTGTCCGAGTACGTGTTCTTCCCCTGCCCCGTGTGGATTCCAAGCAATGGTGGCAGCCCTTCGTTGCCGGTCTGTAGAGACGTATACAGATCGTTCATCCAGACGTGCAATGTGGTCAGTGCCGCGCCGACGGAGAGGCCCCTGAGGTGCAGCGACCACTGTGTCTGGGTCCTCGTCTGGATGTTGGCGTAGATGCCGAGCTGCTGTGCGGCGTCCAGGAGCGCGCAGGCCTTCTCCATCTGGTTCAGGTTCACGCATAGGTCCATCAGGCAGTTGCAGTAAGGCATCTTCACCACGCCGCGGGAGCTCCTCAGCAGTTCACGGGCTGCTTCTCTAAAAGATTCAGAGGAGCTCCTGTCCACAAGGAGCTTCACTACGGCACCAAGCTGGACGTTGCTTCTCTCAATGCAGCTGATCACCTTGCCCAGTTCTTCCGCTGGTGTGTTTGCTGCCACGCTGAGAAGGCAGCCACAGAATCTGTCATCGGGGATGATACCAAGGTCCTGGAGCATGCCGAATGATCTGACCACATCGTCAGTGCGCCCCACCTTGCCATAGCATCGGATGAGTGAGGTCAGGACAAAGATGTTTGGCTTGAAGCCGGCCTCCACCATTTCATTCAGTATGCCCTCTGCACTCAGGACGTTGGCAGTGGATGAGTACAGCGTCACCATTGATGAGTAGCTCCAGCTATCAGGCTTGGAATGGGCACCCATGGACGCCTTCATGTCTCTGAAGATCTCCTCAGCCTCGTCAACATAGCCAATGTCTGCACACATGGACAGAAGCATGTTGTACAGCATCACATCGATGCCCATTGCCTCATCCTTCATCAGTCGGTACACGGCCATGGCATCCTCGCCATAGCGTGCCCTGGTGTATGCGTGCAGGAGACAACAATAGGTCGCCCTGCTGGGCTGCACCTGCTGGTCAACCATCTCTCTGTGGATGGTCTTCACCACCCAAGGTCGCAATGCGCGGCCCATGGCATCCAACATGGTATTGTACACGACCAGGTTTGGCCTCACACCGATTGCCTTCATTTCCTCGAACACGTTGAGTGCACCGTCGAAGTTGCCACTGGTCGAGTGTACCTTGATCACTGTAGAGCAGATCACAGGGTCCAGCTGCCATTTCTCCGCGCGAGCGCGATCGTACAAGCGGAGGGCCGCCTCGGAGTTCCCAGCGTGGCCGTACGCGTCGATCACCGCAGAGTATGTGAGCATGTCCGGCGAGCAGCCGAACTCCGGCATCTTGTCGAACCACTCGACGGCCTTGCTGT
Source organism: Zea mays (assembly GCF_902167145.1). NCBI lineage: Eukaryota > Viridiplantae > Streptophyta > Magnoliopsida > Poales > Poaceae > Zea > Zea mays. The sequence goes on from NC_050096.1 coordinate 26,815,034, forward strand.
GTAGGCCGCAGGCGCGCGCGCAGCTGATGACGGTCGAGAAGGTGGCGTTGTCGGGCTGCACGCCGTCCCGCAGCATCTCGGCCCATAGCGCCTCGGTCTCACTCCAGAGCCGCTTCTTGCGCAGCAACTTGAGCACGACGTTGTAGAGGATGACCTTCTTCCGGACCTTGGCGTTCCCCAGGAACCAGCGGAGAGCGAGCACGGCGGTCTCCGCCCTGGTGGCGGCAGCCGTGTTGAGCACGATGACGGCGTCCTGCTCGGAAGGAGGCTCGGGGAAGGCCGCCTGAAGCGCGGCCTCTACAGCGGACTCGGTGGTCTCGCACGCGCCGAGCGCCGCGGCAGCAGAAGCGAGACGTGCGCGGCGGCCAGACCCGGCACGCGCGCGTGCGACGTCGGCGGCGCGCGGGCTGTTGGGGTTGACCCACAGGAACCTCGTGTTGCTGCTGCTGCTGGGCCTTGTGCCATTTGGGTTGGAATCAGAGGGAGGCGACGGGTCTTGAGGTTGGGGAGGCGTCTCCTGGACGGAGACGTGAGCAGCGACAGGGGAGGAGGGATTCTTTGGGTTGAAGGAGGCGGAGATTGGCCGGTGAGGCCATGAGGGTAGTAGGGACGACGGCGAGCGGCATAGAGGCAGTGAAGCCATGGGTTCCTGAGCCCCCTGTGGAGTGGATTGGGCTAGGAGAGCAGGAGCGGGACAACTGACCAGTGACGACGCAGCGGCGCCTCTCTGTCCGTCAGTTCGTGGGACCAGCGAACGTTGGGTTGGAATAAGGGGTGCTAATGTACTCTACATTTTACGCTATAAATTTTAATTATCAAATCGAATTAAAATCAGACAATATTTTATTTATTTTTTAATTAAAATTATTTAAGGGTTCTAACTTTTTGTGAATGGGTATTCGGATCGTGATCCATTACCACCTTAGTTGGAATATGATCCAAGAGAGGGTTGGTGACGAAAACAATTTTAGAATTTTTCGATATTCTAGAAACTTATTTTGATTTTTTCATCAAATTCACCGTTATTGGCATTTTTAAAAACAGAGTTTTTGGAATTTTCTGTCGGAATCAGTATCGAAATCGACGTGGTATCTCAGAATTTTTCGGAAATTTGTCTTGGAATCTTTCATAATTTTTCGAAAATTTTCAGCACACAGTTCACAGACAGCCTAGCCAGGTTCTCCTCCTCCCACTGGTGATTTATCGTACCACCTATACGTCAGAATTACTTCTTTTTTAATTTTTTACGCATATGAATTTTTTGGGACAGATGGTCTTGAGAGAAAGTTGGGATTGGTGATTTAGCCTCTCGAACGAATCCACCATTTTCTATGAAGATATTATGTATTAGTAATATATAATGATAGAGAGTCGGTGGCCTGCCTTTTCTACAGACTAGGTTCTAGGGTTTCCCTGTGAGGCTACGACTGATAACTCTTTATCCGAGAAAAAATATCTCATGAGTAAGCATGCCATGTCACTAGAGCGAGTAGATATTGTGAATTGTAAACTTGTCAGCTTGTTAACTTTGAGCATGTAAACTTATGATCTTTATGAACTTGTTATATTGTGAACTTGTGATCTTTGTGAACTTGTTATATTACATATTTGTGATCTTTGTGAATTAGGATTAGACCAGTGAGAGACAGTTCTTCGGACCAGAAATTATACAGGAAGCCGAGGAACCAGTTTGAATGATCAGGGAAAACTTGAGGATTGCACAGTCAAGGTAGAAAAGCTATGCAGATACCCGAAGGGGACAACTAGAGGTTGAGGAAGGTGATCACGTATATCTGAAGGTGTCACCAATTTGGGGTATAAGAAGATTCAAAGTCAAAAGGAAGTTGTCCCCTTGCTTTATTGGACCCTTCAAAATCCTAAAGCGTGTCACGAAGTGTCTTATCAACTGGAGTTGCCCAGCCATGTGGCAGATGTACGTGATGTATTTCATGTGTCCCAGTTGAAGAAGTGCCTCAGGATGCCAGAAGAGCAACTATCTATGGAGGAACTCGGTGTGCAGGGTGATCTAACCTACACGGAGTATCCTATCAAGATCATTGATACCTTGACTCGGGTCACCAGGAATATAGTGATTAAAATGTCCAAGGTACAATGGAGTCATCACGCAGAACATGAAGCCACCTAGGAACAAGCACATGAACTACGAGTAGAATTTCCCCACCTTTTTCCTAGCTCGTCGTAATCTCGAGGTCGATATTATTTTTAAGGGGTAGAATTTGTAATAACCAAAAAATCTATAAATAAATGAATGAATAAAAAGTTATGCCCAATGTGGATACGTATATCTTTGGGTTCCTTCTTTTCATGTTATAATCATAATTGAAATGGACAACATAACTAACTAAACTTTATATATAATAAAGTTGCGCATATATGATGGACCCTTTTTGAATGGTGCACTTAACTCTAAATTTGGAGCTGAGACACAGATTTGAATTTTGAATTTACAAATTCAAATAAAAAAATAAAACAGAAAAGGAAGTGAAGAGAATAATGAAAGAAAAAAAGAAAATTAAGGATGAGCTAGTCGCTGCTTGGGCTGAAACCTGCCTGGCCCAATTACACCTTTGCCTGCTAGTAGCCCTCACTGCGTGCAACTATGACGACAGGTGTGGCACCCGCACGCTAGGGTTATCTTCTCCCTCGCGCGTCGTCGCGAACGCAGCCGAACTATGGCTACTGCGCGCACCTGCCGGAGACCGACAGTGCCCCATTCGCTCGCCCTCACGACCACCTCTGGCATGTGGGCCTCGCTCCACCGGAAGCTTCTCCGGGTTGTTACACTTTTGTAGCCGTCGCACGCTCTGCGTAACAAACTCCGCCGCTTGCGGAGGGGATCGTTGTGACTTCGGCTCGGCATCCACATATCTAGGTCCCTCCGCGCACCTCGTCCCATTTGAGCCAGCGTGAACGACCCTAGGTTTATCCATCGCCGAGAGAGGAGCCGAGTGTCCATCATCGGAGAGCAAGGACAGGCTTGTGGCCGCCATCGTGCGTTTTCACCTTCAGTGTCGACCGGAGACCGTGATCGGCTCAAAGTGGCGCACAATATCTTGGGGACGTAATCCAGTGGGTAATTGTGCATGGGAAGCCGAGGGTCTCACGCAATTGGTCGCCGGAGTTAGGGCGCATTCGCGAAGCCAGGGAACGCTGTGGGCAGCACCGTATTCTCCACGGCCGTCGGTAACGACACTTTCCTCTAGTCCACCCTACCTTCCATTTCGTGTAGCACTCGTTCACATTAGGATTCTATCACCGGAGCACCGGGGCCTATGTGCGCCGGTGATGGCGCCGCCGCAACAGGGCCTGCGCCGCCGGGCTGAGCTCGGGGTGAGGAAGGGTGGCGCTAGTACGTTGATTCGAAACGAATGGCTGGGTTTAGATATTGCTTAGGCCTTGTTCGTTTATATCGGATTGATGGGTCGGAACGAATCCTAATCGGATTGCTTCTCTAATTTATATAAACTTTGATTAGCTGGAATGATTCCGGGTGCAATCCGACACAAACGAACAAGGCCTTAACGGTTCGCAGGTGCCGTGGATTTTGGATCAGGCGGTCCAGGTTAAGTTAGGCCTCATAAAGTATGAGCCGTCAGGTCTCGATTCTACAAAGAGAATTCCATACCGGTTCGTGTCTTGTTTAATTTAAATCGAGACCATGCGTACTCGATCTAGCGGCTAGATCATGTCCATACCCCTTCGACCATGGATTTATGTTAAAAAGCCCTCACATTTTTGAAAATCAACCCGTCATTCACCATAGTATAAAGAATATGACGCTAGAGTCCAAAACTTTGCAAAACAGGCCCTAAACCATTGGTCCTGGTGTGATTAAATAAATAAAATAAAATATAAAATCACAAGAAAACCTCTGAAAAATTGTTATTAGTATAAAAATAAATGCAAAAACTTCCAAAATTTATATCTTATTTACTTTAACTCCAATTTTAGTGGTTCTCGAACCTACGAATTCGTTGCGATGTATAGAATACTACTATGCAGATTATTTCTATGTTGATGTGATGTTAATTTCTGCCCATATATTGGTTGTTTGTATTGTGTGAGTAGACGAGCAAGCGACCGAGGAACCCGGTGCTCAGCAGGTGGAAAACTCTAAGGAGGAGCTCGCCGAAGGCAAGTTGTGCTCTTGATCACTCTTCTTTACCCAATAATGTTCTAGTTAATCACTGTGATCTGCTTAGGCTAATTTTGATGGGACCCAATAGGTCACCCTAGTTTTGTTTATCTTACATCTTGCTTACCACTCAACTTCTAGGTAGTATTTGCTATTGGTCTATGTGGTTTTGGGTGTTAAGATACATATTAATCATGATGTTGGACGCCTTCCTCTTCCGAAGGTCCTAAAAACGTGACTAATATGTTTTTCAGAGTAACATACATTGTTACAGGAGGCTTCAGCTTTGGGATAAAGATATACGTGGTAAGGATATGCAACCCGAAGGTAGAATGAACGGACACCGAAGTTGTGGCTGAAGGAGCTTCGGCTTAGTATAATGACAAAGGCAGAAGATGAAACCGACTTAAAGGGGAAAAACTACTTAGTCCTTGACGGCTCACCTTAAGATTAACGGTGAATGTCAAAGACATGAATGTAATTTCGTCCGGGATGCGGCCCAAGCCTATAAATAGATGAACAATAACACCGTACTGTTCATGTGGATTGTAATCACCCTTGCGTCACTCTCGCATTTTCACCTTCTGCCGAGTAGAAGGTATCAATGTAACATAAATATTATGGATATTTATTCATGTTTATAAAATGAGAATGCAAATAATTTACTTGTATATCATCATTATTTGCATTCCTTCGTATTTTATGCACTTTCGTTTATATTCGTTTGCTGAGATGATGAAGGTATGTCCTTCATGACTTTCGTCTGAAGATCATTATATCCCAAAGGAGATAATGCTTTAAAGGACGAAGGTCTTTAATCATTAACAATTGTGTTGCTTTGTTCTTGATGTATAGCACTTGAGAATAAGGACCAACATTGGCGCCCACCTCCGGTGTACTCACTTTCACAACTTTCGGCAAAGCATCAACCTTCGTCATGCCACCGAAGAAGACAACAGCGCCAGGGGCTGCACTGCAGCCACTGGACACCAACCAGGAGAAAGTATCTCTCCGAGAAGCCAGAAGCCAGAAGAGAAAGGCTACCAGCCCAACACTTCAGGAGGAGGAACTAGACCAGGAGATCAGGGACCTGGAAGTCATTCATCAATAGGTACAAATGAAAAAGGAGAAGATGGCCCGGCTGGCCGACCTTCAGAAGAAGATCGACGAAGCCGCTGAAGAAATGCGCCATCTTACCCAAGATGACCATGATCGAAGGCCTCAGCACATGGAGCTTCATCAGGATAGCTCATTCAACGAAGAAGAATGGTATGATGACTTTCATCATGGCAATTTTGCTTTTGATGATGCTTCTCCCTTAGTAGCAGAATTGCAGGCTACCCCGTGGCCGCCGTCATACAAGCCACATCAGCTTCCTATGTATGATGGGCACTCAGACCCGAAGCAATTCCTGATGAGCTACGAAGCAACCATATCCTCATATGGGGGCAATACTGCAGTCATGGCAAAATCCTTCGTCATGGCAGTCAAAAGCATAACTCAAACTTGGTACTCCTCTCTTCGGCCAGGGACAATCACGTCATGGCATAAGCTAAATGATATGTTAGTGACCAGCTTTCAAGGTTTCCAAACGAAGCTTGTCACTGCCCAGGAGTGTACGCAGGACCAGGAGGAGTATTTGCAGGCGTATGTCCGAAGGTTATTGCGACTGAGAGCTCAAGCACCTATAGTGCCCAATGAGATCGTCATTGAGGCCATGATCAAGGGGCTATGGCCAGGACCTACGGCGCAATACTTTGCACGAAAGCCACCATAGACTTTGTAGAAGCTTCTCTAGAAAATGAATGATACATTAGAGCCGACAATGATTTTTGGCAAAAAAAGGGAAGAAGCCTAGAGATACTCTGAAATGGCCAGGGGCTTCGGAGGGAGATTCCACCCCAGGCATGTTAGGTCAATCCATAATGCCAGCCCAAGTGACGACAGGGGAAACCAAATCCAAAGGCAGAAGCATAGCTCCCAATCATCAGGGGCGCAACAAAGTTCCTTAAGGCCACCAGCTCCAAGAGGCAGAGGGGGCAGAAGCTTCGAAGGAAGATATGGAGATCAACCCAGGAGACTATTTTGTTTGTTCTGCGGCGAAGACAAAGGGCATACCACAAGAACGTGCCAGGTCACGATTCAAAAGCAGAAAGAGATTGCCGAAGCTGAAGCACGACAGAATTAGCCGAAGCAGGTTCTACATACCGCTTCATGCTATTCTCCCTACGTCCCAGAGTATGTAGGCAATCAACAGCCTACGACCTCTATCGCTTCGACAAGCCATTCTGAAGTTTCTTGGGCCCAACTGCCACCACCACCACCGCTAGCACCTACTCTGGTTCGCAGTAAACAACCAGAAGGGCATGAACACACTCAACAACATCGCGATTTTCGGGAGGAGTCCGAAGCTCGCACAGTCAATAACACTGTGCCCAAGTCCAAGCACATTTACTAAAGAATATCCTACTATGGTGTATATTTTCTGCCATTTTATTTTCTTGTATGAAAAACAATTCACGAAGAATTAAATTCCAATTTGATGTAATAATATTGTGGTCACACCATCGAGTGTGGGGCGCATCCCCTTAACAAAAGTTCTGAAGCTAGAAAGTCGTTCTTAAGGGAGCGCAGAGTAAGTTTCGAAGCTACAAAAGTCGTTCCTAAGGGAGCGCAGAGTAAGTTCCAAAGCTACAAAGTCGTTCCTAAGGGAGCGCAGAGTAAGTTCCGAAGCTCAAAAGTCGTTCCTAAGGGAATGCAGAGCTAAGATACCACCAAAATAAAAGGTGAAGAAGCTCAAAAGTTGTTCCTAAGGGGATGCAAAGCTTAAATACCACCGAAATAGAAGGTGAAGAAGCTCAAAAGTCGTTCCTAAGGGGATGCAGAGCTTAATTGCCACCGAAATAGAAGGTGAAGAGACTCAAAAGACGTTCCTAAGGGGATGCAGAGTCTGGGTGTATTTTCGTGTGGGTATGTGACTTCGGCATAAACATCATGCTGCATCATATCATCGCATCATTTTGCATAGCATTACATCATACATCATGGTGCATCAGCAGCAAGATTATGGAAAAGGAAAATTGCTTCTTTTAAAATATGCGATGAATGGAACAATGTGCTGGAGCACAAAGTGTACCTTCAGCAATTATAATTTTACAAGTCAAGAAAATCTTCGTCGACAACAATGTTATACAACAGTTATACTACAGAAGGGCCCTTTTTCTTTACGAAGCATGAAAAGAAGGAAATGTGTTTTTTCGCCGAAGGCTCAAAAATGGTATGTACGCAAATTTCATGCATCGCAAAGAAATATATTACATTAATATACACATACATATTCAATGTTTAGCTCATGTACGAATATTACATTTCTTAATTGCACAATAAGTCAGTCCTCTTTTAAAACCTTCTCGGCAGCTTCATTTAGTAATTTGTCGACAACTTCATCAATGGCTTCTTCGGCAATCTTTATTGTTTCTAATGCGGCCTTCATGGCCGGATCAGCCTCGGGGTCATATGGCTCGGTGGCGGTGAAAGTTCAGCTATAGTAAAGAATAAATTGTTAATCCAAAGCCAAAAGCAAACAACGAAGTTTAGATCCAGTAATAATACATATAGGCCTTGCGCGCTCAGCAGCCTCTTCGGCTCGCTTGGCTTTTGTAAGGAAAATGGATCCCGTGCCATTTGGCTAATTGAGTTTTGGTGTTTGATGATCAACACAATCCGTGAACTAATAAGTTTTCCAATGTTTGTGTTTGTAGTTCACAGGATGCAAGATTAACTTGAACTAAGGAATCGAGGAAAGCAACACCTCAAAAGAAGACATTAAAAAGATCCAAGAAAAGTCCAAGTGTGTTGCCTGTGGACTGTCCGGTGCCCACACGCCGGACTGTCCGGTGCACCAGGGAACCGCAGCCCAACGGCTAGTTCCAGGTGGCACCCGGAGAGAAGACCACCGGACTGTCCGGTGTGGAAAGCCTGCGGCGCCAACGATCACCTGCTCTGACAGGGCAACGACTAGACGCACCGGACAGGCTACAGTGCGCTGTCCGGTGCACCAGCGGACTGTCCGGTGTGCCGCAGAAAGCAGCAGCTTTTCTCTAACGGCTCTATTTGTGTTGGGGCTATAAATATACCCCCAATCGGCCATTTCCAAGTGTGGGAGCCCAAGATACATACCAAGGCATATAGTAGACATTCTCAAGTGCTCTTACACCCAAGTGCTTAATAGAATCACTCGGTGATTAGCGTAGGTGTTTTGCGAAGTTCTTAGGTTAGTTAGACCGCTTTAGCGCTTGCTCTAGGTGAATCCTAGTTAGTTGAGTGAGTTTAGACAAACCACACAACCCCTCGGCTCTTGCGTGAGCCGTTGTAATTGTACCGAGTGGGGCGAGTGTCTTGCGAGACCGTGACAACCGCGTTTGTGTCACGACCGCCACCGTGTACCGGAGGGAACAAGGCCCACGGCGTTTCGGCCGGAAGCTCGATAGTGGAGACGGCGGGGAGCGTCCGAGAGGAGCCGGAAGCGAAGCACCACTTGCGTGTGGAGAAGGCCCGTGGCTCTCTACGGAGTTACTAGATCGAGGTGCTTGGCCCTTGCATGGGCTTCCCTTTGCATAGGGGCACCAACGAGGATTAGTCGGAACCTTGCGCGGTTCCGGATACCTCGGTAAAAATACCGGCGTCATCCACGAGAGTTTGCTTCTCTACTTTGCTCTTTAAGTTTCCGCATTTATATTAAGAATTTAAGTTTCAATCTTGTAGTCATACTTATTTAGTGTAGATTGAAACTTAGCCATTGCGGTAGAGATAGCAACACTTATACAAAACCTAGTTGGCACATTCTAGTTTGACTATTTGCATAGGTTTTGCTCTAGGGATTTAATTGTGGCCTAGTTTAGTAAAAGTTTTAGAAGTCCTAATTCACCCCCCCTCTTAGGCATCACCCGTTTCCTACAGCTTCTTCTTGGGCATCATGGGATTCTTTTTCATTTTTCTTTATAGCTTCATTGGCTATTTCGCGGCCGCCTTTCATCCACACATTAGAATAGAATTTCCCGCCCATCAAAGTAGCTTCGGCCGAAGGCTCCTTCGTGTTCTCTATGGAGAAGACGGTTTCTGCCTGGGCTGCAACTTTAACATGGTCACAACCAGTTTTCTCCAAAATCGCTGCAACCCCACGGGCACCGGTGAAGGCACAGAAATCCCCACGGTCGCTAAGTATTTCGTCAAAAGCTTCAACTTCTTCGCCGATCTATTCAATGATTCCTTCGGGATTGCCTCTAATGAATTTTTGCTCCGATGAGTATGCACCCACCTTTGCAAAACTATCTTTCAACTTTTTATCACAATCCAAGGATTTCTCATAATACCTCTCCTTCGATTCACGAAGCTCATCCACATTCTTTTGCAATCTTGAGCTAGTCCATTCGCTTATTTCTTGTTTCGCTTTAGCCACTTCAAAATCCTCATTCTTTTTAGCAAGCTTTTTTCGAAGTTCTTCAACTTCGGCTTTATGAGCTTTGGACTGTGCATTAAGCTTTGCTTCGTTGCTCTTCAGCCTGTCTACCAAGGAGAGCAGAATTTTATCCTTTTCCCGGGCTTCATTTCTCAATCTAATAACCTCCGACCGAAGGTTTCCAGTGCAATTGCACAACTTTCGTCTTCATCATTCTTTTGTGCCCTTAAAGTACTGCTCAAGATTAAGCCCTACAAAAAAGGGGGGTCAGCACAATAATAAGAGATACAAAAACAATCTGTTTATAGGTCAAAACATCTTTACCTTCAGACTGTTGTAAGTGAGGCTGTCTGCAAGGTCATCCTTCGACATTGCAGATAGACCAAGCTCGAGCTTCGGAAACCCTATGTTCCTTGACATCTCCCTACAAACAGATAACTCCTTGTTGTCCGGAAGGCAGTACAGAAAGTCGTCTTCGTCAGTGCCATTATACACCAAGGATCCTTTCGGGTACTTTAAATCCCTAACATAGTGCTTAGCTTTGGCAATCTGCTCTTCCGTCAATTGTTTACCCGAAGCATGTCGTATAATAAAATCTTGCTCTTCAGTAAACGCTTTGGGGGTAGGAGATTTAACCTTATTGGGTGTGCCTTCTTTTTCCAAGACAAGAGCGACATCCGAAGGTTCTTGCTCAGTATTCTTTCCAACATTTATCGTCGGCCCTGTTTCTGCGGGAACTGAGGGCTCAACTTCAGCTTCAGCACGAGTTGTAACAGCTTCAACGACTTTCTCACTCATGCTGGGCGCTCCTGTCGAGGCAGGAGTTTGTACCTTTGTCGACTCCATGACAGCGTCTAGCACACTGGCCATTCTCCTCCTCTTTGGAGTTACTGCGGGAATTTTTGATACCTCTGCCAATTTCCTCAATTCTGGCTCTTCGGCCGTTTTTGCCCTAGCTTCAGCAGGACACTTCGGCACATCGGCTATTTCGGCCTTTGATTGCTCCGTTGTTGTCTTCGAAATTGGCTCTTCGGCTGATCCCGTTGTGGCTTCGGCAGGAGCGGGGAACTCTGGCTCAACAACGGAAGAAGGCCCCTCAGTAAGCTTCGGCACTCTAGCCGTTTCAATGTACCTGGGCCAGTGTGTCAAAACTTTGATCTTTTTACCCTTCGGCGTAGTAGAGATGGGAAGTGCTATCTCCTCCAGCCCTCACAATAGAAATATCGCGGAAATACCTTCCTTTCATGGAATCAATCTTACTCTGCTTGATGGTTGACTTTCCGAAGATGGTATGACTCGGCCGCCAGGGTCGATCTTCGACATCTTTGTTTCCACTTTCCAAGTCAAAATCTTCATTATCACTGGAACTTTCAGATATTCTAGCAAGTGTCTCACGGGTAATCTTTTCTGCATTGGTCACTTCCATAGCTTTGTAAAACCCGGCAAGAGCAGGGTCGTCAACCTTCTTCTCTTCAGCCATTTAGCCAACGGTTGTACAAATGCCGAAGCTCGCAATTTAATGAAAACTTGGCAGAGCAAGAGAATTCAGAATGTTTAAAATAACGCAAGCAGCTGAAATGGCACAGGAAATGCTATCAATGTGAGTCCCTATTTATATGTCCAACGCCTCACAACTTGGTGGGTCCTACATGTCAGTGCCTTTCGCTATTTTAGTGAAGAGAATGTGTTTTTTCGGACCTTCGGCTAAAGGTCTTCATTCACGTCGCAGTCTGAATTTGTTACAAAAAAACAAATTAATATTGCGAGGGGCTACTGTTGGAGGCCTTCCTCTTACGAAGGTCCTAAAAACATGACTAATATGTTTTTCAGTGTAACATATATTGTTACAAGAGGCTTCGGCTTTGGGATGAAGATATGCGTGGTAAGGATATGCAACCCGAAGGCAGAAAGAATGGACGCCAAAGCTGTGGCTGAAGGAGCTTTAGCTTAGTATAATGACAAAGGCGGAATATAAAACCGACTTAAAGGGGAAAAGACTACTTAGTCCTTGATGGCTCACCTTAAGATTAACAGTGAATGTCAGGGACATGAATGTAATTTCGTCTGTGCTGCGTCCCGAGCCTATAAATAGATGAACAGTAACACTGTACCGTTCACACTGGATTGTAATCACCCTTGCGTCACTCTCGCATTTTCACCTTCTGTCGAGCTGAAGGTATCAATGTAACATAAAATATTATGGATATTTATTCATGTTTATAAAATGAGAATGCAAATAATTTACTGGTATATCATCATTATTTGCATTCCTTCATATTTTATGCACTTTCGCTTATATTCGTTTGCTGAGATGATGAAGGTATGTTCTTCATGACTTTTGTCTGAAGATCATTATATCCCAAAGGATATAATGCTTCGTAGGACGAAGGTCTTTAATCATTAACAATTGTGTTGCTTTGTTTTTGATGTATAGCACTTGAGAACAAGGACCACACATGATCATGTTGTTTACTATTATTGATTTATTTACTGTTCATGATAGGACTATTGTGTTAACTCAAACATGGAGAACCATCCGTGAAAACAGTGCTACCACAAGGGTGGTATGAGATGCCCTTGGTTGACTAATTAGGAAAGATAGTGGAGGACTACCTTACCCGAAAGGGGCAAGGGCGGTAGGGAAGTTGTCGGTATAGGGAGGTTCTCGGGTTGATCATGCTGCGATGGCTTTTCAGACGGGGGTCCTTATATCCCTCTCCTCAGAAATCGTAGCGGGTTTTTTGAAGCTAGTGAAACTTTGTAAAGGCCTCGTAGTGCTACCCTGCCTCGTCTCCTTGGCAGAGATGAATGGGAAGTCGCGATCCCTTGGCAAATGGGTAACACAACTTGTGGGTAAAGATGTGCAACCTCTCCAGAGTGTAAAACTGGTATATCATCCATGCTCACGATCATGAGCGGCTCGGACCTTCACATGAGTAAATTATGGAATTAAACTTAATTTGTCATATGCATCGTATTGTGGGTTTTGTTATTAATTATGATCTCTCATTTTATTTGGGTTGGTATACACTTGTACTTAGTAACTGCTAATAAAACATGACTAACTTGTTAAAAGCAATGCTTTGCCTTCACCATTATTTGTTGATCAGCCTGACACTATACACGAGCCCCACCGTAAGTGAGCTCATGCACATTATTCCCCACACTTGTTTAGCAATGAACTTTTGTGAGCTCACTGTTGTGATAAATCCCCCCCACACACACAAGTAAAGAGCAGGTGGCCCAGGAGGAAGATTACTACAAGGAGTTTGATGACATTTATCTCTATACACTAAGTCATTGTGTGTGCTGGTCTCCTTTGACGCACATATGAGACACACCCGGGTTGTCCCTTAAATCCGGGTGCGACAAAAAATCTCTTAGGACTCTCATCGTATCCTACTTAGCGGGGCATACACAGTAATTATGTTCAAGACCAAATCACCCATGACAAGCTTGACTAAGATAATTCTATCTTCTTGCCTTCTCATGTCCACCATGTTGTTCTTGAGCCTCTTATCAATTAACTTCTACTCCATTTCTATTTGTAGTTGTCCATGTGTAGCAAAGCTTGATGTCTGTCTACCATGTTGTTCTTGAGGCTCTTATCAATTAAAACTTCTACTCCATTTCTATTTGTAGTTGTCCATGTGTAGTAAAGCTTGATGTCTCGGTTTTGTCCACCTCCTTCTCCTTTTGATCCTTTCTATTTAGTTTGTTTAATGCATAAGATATTTATATGCCATCTAGTCGTTGTCTCAATTAACTATCTTAACTTACTTTTAAACGATCCTACATTCTAATTGTCCAAAAAATCCTAGTTGGTTTGATTAGCTTCCTTACTCTTCACATCCTTCAGTGATATGAGTACCCTAGCTCATTTTTCACTACAATCGAGTGGCAATGCATCATTAAGGAAGCAGTGGTCCAATCCTTGTTCACTTAATTACGATATGACGTGTCACTAAGGGGTGATGTCTAGATCCTTGTCCATTTAACACTGTCGTAGAGCAAATCTCCAACCAGGTGGCGGAGTGCACCCGCCCTAAATCCTAAGATGAGGAGGGGCTTAGGCGTTTTGCTTGTCAGTTGGGAAAACGGGAAGAACACAAGAACACACAAGGATTTAGAGTGGTTCGGGCCGCCGGAGCGTAACACCCTACTCCACTGTGTGATGTATTGCTTGTGAGCTTGTATGAGTTTGTCAGCCTAAGATTAGATCTGCCTTGTAACGTCGCATGCCTCCCCTTTTATAGCTGAAGGGGGGCATGCACAAAGGCACTGGGCCCCGACATGTGGGCCTAGAGACATAAAGAATATAGCGCTTGGAGCTGCAAAAGCTTGCTGCTGGGGCAAGCTTCTCGTGCCCTGACACCCGAAATCTCTGTATCTTCGGCGTACAGGGGAAGCTTCTTGTAGAAGGGATGATGAGCATAGTGCGCCGCTCGGCACGGGCGCACTGCTTGTCAACAGACTGGACAGGCGCGCCGTCTGTTGGATGACCTTGACGTCGTCTGCTTGTAGATTGGACAGGGCGCATTAAATGCTGAGAGGGCACGTCGCCCGTCAGCGTGTTGCAGGCGGCGCGTCCTCTCCGCAATAAATGCAGAGGTTGTACGGCTGTATGGGCCTTACGTCAAGCTCGGCCCGTTGGCTTATGTCACGGGCCTCGAGCCACGCGCCAGCAGCGGGTCTCTGCCTGAGCGGGGAGCGTAGGGCAAGGTCTGGACACATGTCAGCACCGGACCCTTGCTTGCGCCGGGGTCCTCTCCACCCCGAGACCTTGCCAAGGCTCCGACCTTACTCGGGGGGACCTGGGGCCCACCCGAGGGACCCGACATGTCTTCTTGGGAGCTCCGGACTCGTACGCACAGGGGTCCGGTGTCCCTCTGCGGAGGTCCGGACCCAACGATGCATCCTGGGATGTATTATCTTTCCTCGCCACGTGGTGCCCTTAGACCTACCCATGTGGTGGGGTCGAGTGCCGCTCTCCGTGTGACCTGGAGGTGTCGTACGGGTGCAGCGTCTTCATACTGTAGAAGAGGGTACCCCTGATTCAGGGTACCGACAGTGGCCCCCGGGCCCGCCTCAGGGGAGGATGCGAGCCTGAAGGTGGGGCCAAAGTCTAATTAGCGGTTGGTCCGCTGCTCCTGCACGCCTGTTGACGCGATTACTGTCGGCCCGCCTATGGTTATGCCGACTGCCATGCCTATTGACTGGCCCGTGACCTTCATACTTAATGTCACTGTTGGGCCATGCGCGGGATGCCTCGAGTCGATGCACTGGTTCTAAAAACTTATCTTTTCAGTCTTCCGCGACGGCCCCGAGAAGACGTGGCATTGGCGCGAGCAGCGGTGCGATTTTTCCGCACTCGGTAACCGGCTCACCGGTTTGCATGACATGTGGGCCTGGGCCCCCATGTTGGACCGCCGGTTGCAGCGAAGCTGAGGGGGCGCACAACCACGGAGCGGTTGTACGCTTCTTGCGTGGCGGTTCGCCTTTTCGACCGCTGGTTTCAGCGAAGATGAGGGAGCTTTAACCGCGGGGCGGTTGCATGCTCCTTGTGCGACGGTTCGCCTTCCTGACCGTTTGTTGCTCCGCAAATGAAGGGGCGCATAACTGCGGGGTAGTTGCATGCTCCTTGTGTGGTAGTTCGCCTTCTTCGTGCTTCGGGTCAGACATGTGGGGCCTGGCCCCCGTGTCATAGGGCGGTGACACTGGTGCTCGTCGGGGGAAACTTTGCCCGTGATGCTTCAGGGCACGAGTGAAAGGGAATTAGGCTTACACCTAGTTCCTAATTGATTTTGGTGGTTGAATTGCCCAACACAAATAATTGGACTAACTAGTTTGCTCTAGTGTATAAGTTATACAGGTGCCAAAGGTTCACACTTAACCAATAAAAAGATCAAGAATTGGGTTCAACAAAGAGAGCAAGGGATAACCGAAGGCAGCCCTGGTCTGGCGCACTGGACTGTCCGGTGTGCCACCGGACAGTGTCCGGTGCACCAGGGGACTTCACGCTGAACTCCTCACCTTCGGGAAAATCCAGAGGCGCTCCGCTATAATTCACCGGACTGTCCGGCGTACACCGGATAGTGTCTGATGCCCCAGGGGAGAGCAACTCTGGAACTCGCCAGCTTCGGGAATTTGCTCCGCTATAATTCACCGGACGTGTCCGGTGTACACCGGACTGTCCGGTGAGCCAGCGGAGCAACGACTACTTCGCGCCAACGGTCACCTGCAGCAGCAATTAATGCGCGCCAGAGCGCGCAGAAGTCAGGCACGCGCGAAGTGGCGCACTGGACACTCTACAATGCATGTCATGTGTGCCACCGGACATCCAGGCGGGCCCAGAAGTCAGAGCTCCAACGGTCGGAACCCAACGGCCTGGTGATGTGGCTGGCGCACCGGACACTGTCCGGTGGCGCACCGGACTGTCCGGTGCGCCATAAGACAGCAGCCTCCACCAAACGGCTAGTTTGGTGGTTGGGGTTATAAATACCCCCAACCACCCCACATTCAAGTCATCCAAGTTTTCAACCTTCCAACCACTTACAAGAGCTAGGCATTCAATACAAGACACACTCAAGTGATCAAATCCTCTCCCAATTCCACAAAAGCATTAGTGACTAGTGAGAGTGATTTGTCGTGTTCTTTTGAGCTCTTGCGCTTGGATCGCTTTCTTCTTTCTCATTCTTTCTTGTGATCAATACTCAATTGTAACCAAGGCAAGAGACACCAATTGTGTGGTGGTCCTTGCGGGGAAGTTTTGTTCCCGGTTGATTTGAGAAGAGAAAGCTCACTCGGTCCGAGGGACCGTTTGAGAGAGGGAAGGGGTTGAAAAAGACCCGGCCTTTGTGGCCTCCTCAACGGGGAGTAGGTTTGCGAGAACCGAACCTCGGTAAAACAAATCCTTGTGTCTCACTTCCTTATACGCTTGTGATTTGTTTTTACGCCCTCTCTCGGACTCAATTATTTTTCTAACGCTAACCCGGCTTGTAGTTGTGATTAACTTTGTAAATTTCAGTTTTGCCCTATTCACCCCCCTCTAGGTGACTTTCAATTGGTATCAGAGCACGGTACTTCATTAGAGCCTAACCGCTCGAAGTGATGTCGGGAGAACACGCCAAGAAGGAGATGGAGACCGGCGACAAGCCCGCTACAAGCCACGGGAAAGCTTCATCGGAAGAGTCCCGCAAAAAGGGAAAGAGGAAGGAGAAGAAAGCCTCTTCCCACAAGTCGCATCGGAGTGGGGACAAGAAAAAGAAGATGAGAAAGGTGGTCTACTACGAGACCGACACCTCATTGCCATCTACCTCCGGCTCCGACACGCCCTCCGTAACTTCTAAGCGCCATGAGCACAAGAAGTTTAGTAAGATTCCCTTACACTATCCTCGCACTTCTAGACATACTCCATTACTTTCCGTTCCATTAGGCAAACCGCCAACCTTTGACGGTGAAGATTATGCTAGGTGGAGTGATTTAATGAAATTTCATCTAACCTCACTCCACAAAAGTATATGGAATGTTGTTGAGTTTGGAGCACAGGTACCATCCGTAGGGGATGAGGATTATGATGAGGACGAGGTGGCCCAAATCGAGCACTTCAACTCCCAAGCCACAACTATACTCCTCGCCTCTCTAAGTAGGGAGGAGTACAACAAGGTGCAAGGATTAAAGAGCGCCAAGAAAGTTTGGGACGTGCTCAAGACCGCACACGAGGGTGATGAACTCACCAAGATCACCAAGCGGGAAACGATCGAGGGGGAGCTCGGTCGCTTCCGTCTTCGCCAAGGGGAGGAGCCACAAGATATGTACAACCGGCTCAAAACCTTGGTGAACCAAGTGCGCAACCTCGGGAGCAAGAAATGGGATGACCACGAGGTGGTTAAGGTTATTCTAAGATCACTTATTTTCCTTAACCCTACTCAAGTACAATTAATTCGTGGTAATCCTAGATACACACTAATGACTCCCGAGGAAGTAATCGGGAATTTTGTGAGCTTTGAGTTTATGATCAAGGGCTCACGGAAGATCAACGAGCTTGACGGTCCCTCCACGTCCGAAGCACAACCGGTAGCATTTAAGGCGACGGAGGAGAAGAAGGAGGTGACTACACCAAGTAGAACACCCATCGACGCCTCCAAGCTCGACAATGAGGAAATGGCGCTCGTCATCAAGAGCTTCCGCCAAATCTTCAAGCAAAGGAGGGGGAAAGATTACAAGCCCCGCTCCAAGAAGGTTTGCTACAAATGTGGTAAGCCCAGTCATTTTATTGCAAAATGTCCTATATCTAGTGACAGTGATAGGGGTGACGACAAGAAGGGGAGAAGAAAGGAGAAGAAGAGGTACTACAAGAAGAAGGGCAGCGATGCCCATGTTTGTCGCGAGTGAGACTCCGACGAAAGCTCTAGCGACTCCTCCGACAACGAGGACGCCTCCAACATCGCCGTCACCAAGGGACTTCTCTTCCCCAACGTCGGCCACAAGTGCCTCATGGCAAAGGACGACAAAAAGAAGAAGGTTAAATCCAAATCCTCCACTAGATATGAGTCTTCTAGCGATGATAATGCTAGTGATGAGGAAGATAATTTGCGTACTCTTTTTACCAACTTAAACATGCAACAAAAAGAGAAATTAAATGAATTAATTAGTGCCATCCATGAGAAGGATGATCTCTTGGACTCCCAAGAGGACTTCCTAATCAAGGAAAACAAAAAGCATGTTAAAGTTAAAAATGCTTATGCTCTAAAAGTTGAAAAATGTGAAAAATTATCTAGTGAACTAAGCACTTGCCATGAGACTATAGACAACCTTAGAAATGAGAATGGTAATTTGTTAGCTAAGGTTGATTCTATTGCTTGTAATGTTTCAATTCCCAATCTTAGAAATGATAATGATGATTTGCTTGCTAAGATTGAAGAATTGAACATTTCTCTTGCTAGCCTTAGAAAAGAAAATGAAAAAATGCTTGCTAAGACTAAAGATTTTGATGTTTGCAATGCTACCATTTCCGACCTTAGAAGTAAAAATGACATATTACATGCTAAGGTTGTAGAATTAAAATCTTGCAAACCCTCTACATCTACCGTTGAACACACTACCATTTGCACTAGATGTAGAGATGTTGATATTAATGCTATACATGATCACATGACTTTAATTAAACAACAAAATGATCATATAGCTAAACTAGATGCTAAAATTGCCGAGCATGAACTTGAAAATGAAAATTTTAAATTTGCTCGTAGTATGCTTTATAGTGGGAGACGCCCTGGCATTAAGGATGTCATTGGCTTCCAAAAAGGGGACAATGTCAAACTTAATACCCCTCCTAAGAAATTGTCTAATTTTGTTAAGGGCAAGACTCCCATGCCTCAGGATAACGAGGGTTACATTTTGTACCATGCCGGTTATCCTCAGAGCAAAATTAGGAGAATTCACTCTAGGAAGTCTCACCCCGGCCCTAACCATGCATTTATGTATAAGGGTGAGACATCTAGTTCTAGGCAACCAACCCGTGCTAAGTTGCCTAAAAGGAAAACTCCTAGTGCATCAAATGATCATGACATTTCTTTTAAAACTTTTGATGCATCCTATGTTTTAACTAACAAATCCGGCAAAGTAGTTGCCAAATATGTTGGGGGCAAACACAAGGGATCAAAAACTTGTGTTTGGGTACCCAAAGTTCTTGTATCTAATGCCAAAGGACCCAAAACCATTTGGGTACCTAAAGTCAAGAACTAAACATGTTTTGTAGGTTTATGCATCCGGGGGCTCAAGTTGGATCATCGACAGCGGGTGCACAAACCACATGACAGGGGAGAAGAAGATGTTCTCCTCCTATGAGAAAAACCAAGATCCCCAACGAGCTATCACATTCGGGGATGGAAATCAAGGTTTGGTCAAAGGATTGGGTAAAATTGCTATATCTCCTGACCATTCTATTTCCAATGTTTTTCTTGTAGATTCATTAGATTACAATTTGCTTTCCATTTCGCAATTATGTCAAATGGGCTACAACTGTTTTTTTACTGATATAGGTGTCACTGTCTTTAGAAGAAGTGATGATTCAATAGCATTTAAGGGAGTGTTAGAGGGTCAACTTTACTTAGTAGATTTTGATAGAGCTGAACTCGACACTTGCTTAATTGCTAAGACTAACATGGGTTGGCTCTGGCACCGCCGACTAGCCCATGTTGGGATGAAGAATCTTCATAAACTTCTAAAGGGAGAACACATTTTAGGATTAACAAATGTTCATTTTGAGAAAGACAGGATTTGTAGCGCATGCCAAGCAGGGAAGCAAGTTGGTGCCCATCATCCACACAAGAACATCATGACGACTGACAGGCCGCTGTAGCTCCTACACATGGACCTATTCGGCCCGATTGCTTACATAAGCATCGGCGCTAGTAAGTACTGTCTAGTTATTGTGGATGATTATTCTCGCTTCACTTGGGTGTTCTTTTTGCAGGAAAAATCTCATACCCAAGAGACCTTAAAAGGATTCTTGAGACGGGCTCAAAATGAGTTCGGCTTAAGGATCAAGAAAATTAGAAGCGACAACGGGACGGAGTTCAAGAACTCTCAAATTGAAGGCTTCCTTGAGGAGGAAGGCATCAAGCATGAGTTCTCTTCTCCCTACACGCCACAACAAAATGGTGTAGTGGAGAGTAAGAATAGAACTCTATTGAACATGGCAAGAACCATGCTTGATGAGTACAAGACTTCGGATCGGTTTTGGGCCGAGGCGGTCAACACCGCTTGCTACGCCATCAACCGGTTATATCTACACCGAATCCTCAAGAAGACATCATACGAACTCCTAACCGGTAAAAAGCCCAATATTTCATATTTTAGAGTCTTTGGTAGCAAATGCTTTATTCTTGTTAAAAGAGGTAGAAAATCTAAATTTGCTCCTAAGACTGTAGAAGGCTTTTTACTAGGATATGATTCAAACACAAGGGCATATAGAGTCTTTAACAAGTCCTCTGGACAAGTTGAAGTTTCTTGTGATGTTGTGTTTGATGAGACTAACGGCTCTCAAGTAGAGCAAGTTGATCTTGATGAGATAGGTGATGAAGAGGCTCCGTGCATCGCGCTAAGGAACATGTCCATTGGGGATGTGTGTCCTAAGGAATCCGAAGAGCCTCCAAATGCACAAGATCAACCATCCGTCTCCACGCAAGCATCTCCACCAACTCAAAATGAGGATGAGGCTCAAGTTGATGAAGGAGAAGATCAAGCAAATGAGCCACCTCAAGATGACGACAATGATCAAGGGGGAGATGCAAATGATCAAGACAAGGAGGATGAAGAACAAAGACCGCCACACCCAAGAGTCCACCAAGCAATCCAACGAGATCACCCTGTCGACACCATCCTCGGCGACATTCATAAGGGGGTAACTACTAGATCTCGTGTTGCACATTTTTGTGAACATTACTCTTTTGTTTCCTCTATTGAGCCACACAAGGTAGAGGAAGCACTACAAGATTCGGATTGGGTGGTGGCGATGCAAGAGGAGCTCAACAACTTCACTAGGAATGAGGTATGGCATTTGGTTCCACGTCCTAATCAAAATGTTGTAGGAACCAAATTGGTTTTCCGCAACAAGCAAGATGAGCATGGTGTGGTGACAAGGAACAAAGCTCGACTTGTGGCCAAAGGATACTCCCAAGTCGAAGGTTTGGATTTCGGTGAAACCTATGCACCCGTAGCTAGGCTTGAGTCAATTCGTATATTATTGGCCTATGCTACTTACCATGGCTTCAAGCTTTATCAAATGGACGTGAAAAGTGCTTTCCTCAATGGACCAATCAAGGAAGAGGTCTATGTTGAGCAACCTCCCGGCTTTGAAGATAGTGAGTACCCTAACCATGTTTATAAACTCTCTAAGGCGCTTTATGGGCTCAAACAAGCCCCAAGAGCATGGTATGAATGCCTTAGGGATTTCCTTATCACTAATGGCTTCAAAGTCGGAAAAGCCGATCCTACTTTATTCACTAAAGCTCTTGAAAATGACTTGTTCGTATGCCAAATTTATGTTGATGATATTATATTTGGGTCTACTAACGAGTCTACATGTGAAGAATTTAGTAGGATCATGACACAAAAATTTGAGATGTCTATGATGAGGGAGTTGAAGTATTTCTTAGGATTTCAAGTAAAGCAACTCCAAGAAGGCACCTTCCTAAGCCAAACGAAGTATACTCAAGATATTCTAAGCAAGTTTGGGATGAAGGATGCCAAACCCATCAAGACACCCATGGGAACCAATGGGCATCTCGACCTCGACACGGAAGGTAAGTCCGTGGATCAAAAGGTATACCGGTCGATGATAGGTTCTTTACTTTACTTATGTGCATCTCGACCGGATATTATGCTTTCCGTATGCATGTGTGCAAGATTCCAAGCCGACCCTAAGGAAGCTCACCTTACGGCCGTAAAACGAATCTTGAGATATTTAGTTTATACTCCTAAGTTTGGGCTTTGGTATCCTAGGGGATCCACATTTGATTTAATTGGTTATTCGGATGCCGATTTGGCGGGGTGTAAAATCAATAGAAAGAGCACATAGGGGACTTGCCAGTTCTTGGGAAGATCCTTGGTGTCTTGGGCTTCAAAGAAGCAAAATTTCGTAGCTCTTTCTACCGCCGAAGCCGAGTACATTGCCGCAGGTCATTGTTGCGCACAACTACTTTGGATGAGGCAAACCCTTAGGGACTATGGTTACAAATTAACCAAAGTCCCTCTTCTATGTGATAATGAGAGTGCAATCCGCATGGCGGATAATCCCGTTGAGCATAGCCGCACTAAGCACATAGCCATTCGGTATCACTTTTTAAGGGATCACCAACAAAAGGGAGATATCGAGATTTCATACATTAATACTAAAGATCAATTGGCCGATATCTTTACTAAGCCACTAGATGAACAAACTTTTAACAAACTTAGGCATGAGCTAAATATTCTTGATTCTAGGAATTTCTTTTGTTAATTTGCACACATAGCTCATACATATACCGTTGATCATGTCTCTTTCATATGCTATGACTAATGTGTTTTCAAGTCTATTTCAACCCAAGTCATAGGTGTATTGAAAGGGAATTGGAGTCTTCGGTGAAGACAAAGGCTTCCACTCCGTAACTCATCCTTCGCCGTCGCTCCGGGCAACCCTTCATCTTTGGGGGAGAGAGCATAAGTCCCAAGCAAAAGGACTCCATTTTGGTATAATCTTCACTCATATGTTTTATTTGCCAAAGGGGAGATAATAGTAAAAAGAGGGCTCTAATGATTCCGTTTTTGGCGATTTATGCCAAAGGGGGAGAGAGCATGAGCCCAAAGCAAAAGGACCGCACCACCACCAATTTATAATTTTTTTGGTTTTCAATTGGTACTAATTTTAGAAAGAGTTTTTCAATTTGGTATCTCCTTGTGTCCTTGTGTTCAAAAAGGGGAGAGAGTAGTATTTTCAAAATCAATATCTTAAAACCCTCTTGAACACTAAGAGGAGGATTTCATCTAGGGGGAGTTTTGTTAATCAAAGAAAAAGCATTTGAAACAAGGGGAGAAAATTTCAAATCTTGAAAATGCTTCGCAAAATCTTATTCATTTACCTTTGACTATTTGCAAAAGAACTTTGAAAAGGATTTACAAAAATTTTTTTGCGAAAACAAAACATGTGGTGCAAGTGTGGTCCAAAATGTTAAAAATGAAGAAACAATCCATGCATATCTTATAAGTATTTTTATTGGCTCAATTCCAAGCAACCTTTGCACTTACATTATGCAAGCTACTTCAATTATGTACTTCTATACTTGCTTTGGTTTGTGTTGGCATCAATCACCAAAAAGGGGGAGATTGAAAGGGAATTAGGCTTACACCTAGTTCCTAATTGATTTTGGTGGTTGAATTGCCCAACACAAATAATTGGACTAACTAGTTTGCTCTAGTGTATAAGTTATACAGGTGCCAAAGGTTCACACTTAGCCAATAAAAAGATCAAGAATTGGGTTCAACAAAGAGAGCAAGGGATAACCGAAGGCAGCCCTGGTCTGGCGCACCGGACTGTCCGGTGTGCCACCGGACAGTGTCCGGTGCACCAGGGGACTTCACGCTGAACTCCTCACCTTCGGGAAAATCCAGAGGCGCTCTGCTATAATTCACCGGACTGTCCGGCGTACACCGGACAGTGTCCGGTGCCCCAGGGGAGAGCAACTCTGGAACTCGCCAGCTTCGGGAATTTGCTCCGCTATAATTCACCGGACGTGTCCGGTGTACACTGGACTGTCCGGTGAGCCAGCGGAGCAACGACTACTTCGCGCCAACGGTCACCTGCAACAGCAATTAATGCGCGCTAGAGCGCGCAGAAGTCAGGCACGCGCGAAGTGGCGCACCGGACACTCTACAGTGCATGTCCGGTGTGCCACCGGACATCCAGGCGAGCCCAACAGTCAGAGCTCCAACGGTCGGAACCCAACGGCCTGGTGACGTGGCTGGCGCACCGGACACTGTCCGGTGGCGCACTGGACTGTCCGGTGCGCCATGTGACAACAGCCTCCACCAAACGACTAGTTTGGTGGTTGGGGTTATAAATACCCCCAACCACCCCACATTCAAGTCATCCAAGTTTTCAACCTTCCAACCACTTACAAGAGCTAGGCATTCAATACAAGACACACTCAAGTGATCAAATCCTCTCCCAATTCCACAAAAGCATTAGTGACTAGTGAGAGTGATTTGTCGTGTTCTTTTGAGCTCTTGCGCTTGGATCGCTTTCTTCTTTCTCATTCTTTCTTGTGATCAATACTCAATTGTAACCAAGGCAAGAGACACCAATTGTGTGGTGGTCCTTGCGGGGAAGTTTTGTTCCCGGTTGATTTGAGAAGAGAAAGCTCACTCGGTCCGAGGGACCGTTTGAGAGAGGGAAGGGGTTGAAAAAGACCCGGTCTTTGTGGCCTCCTCAACGGGGAGTAGGTTTGCGAGAACCGAACCTCGGTAAAACAAATCCTTGTGTCTCACTTCCTTATACGCTTGCGATTTGTTTTTACGCCCTCTCTCGGACTCGATTATTTTTCTAACGCTAACCCGGCTTGTAGTTGTGATTAACTTTGTAAATTTCAGTTTCGCCCTATTCACCCCCCCTCTAGGCGACTTTCAACGAGCGAGGACATCTGCCTTTAAATAGGGATCGATCTCCCGGGCAGTAGCCATGCCTTGCTCCTCTCGCATTCATCGCGCCCTTCCGCCTTCCGGGCGTCCAGATGGGGGGATCCGCGTCAGGGTCGCCCCCTCCGGCAATCTCACCGCCGGAGAGCTCGCGTTCGCGGTGGTGCTGCCGGTCTTGTCTTCTTCTTGCTGCTATTAGAGGAGCGCAACCCCGTGGGGGTTGGCGCTCTTCCGCCATCGCTCGACTTCAAGGATTTTCATCATGCAGCCCGGCCGCAACCTCTGGCCGGTGGTCATCCACAAGGATGACTACCAGACTTGTGGTGGAGAGAAGCGAGCCAGGCTGCGGCCTCCCCCCTATCCTCAGCTTCAAGGATGTTCATCATCCACGCTGGGGAGGAGGGCGAGCCGAGTTGGGGCCCTGCCCTCCGCATGGGCTGGCGACCCGCTTCTTCCTCCAACATTGGAGGGAGAAGGGCGTTCACTAGCCTTGTGGAGGAGGCGAACTTCGGCTACGCGGGGCCGGCCGGATGCAGGCGCCGTCAGCTGCCGCGTGCCTGGCTCCTCGGCCTGGATGGCTTTGGTGCCGCCTTCGGCGCTGCCTCCTGCTGCTTGGTCGGGGCGTGGCTTCCCGTTCACCGCACGGGCGACGGTCGCACCATGCGCAGGTCAGCCACATCCACGGCTTCTCCTGCGCCGCCGGCCGCACTGGGGGGTCATACAAGACGTCGTACGCCGCGGGGGTAGCGTCCGCGTTCTTGGATGGTCTTGTCCTCACTCCCGCAGTGAGGACAGGAGCGAGGACCTCTTCGCACGCGCTGGGGCGGCCGCCATTCGCCGGTACGGCACTGCTGCGCAGGTGGCCGCTGTCGTCGGTGCTGAGGTGGTCGCTGCCGCTGGTGAGGCTCCCCACTGCAGAGGTGGTTGCCTCCGCTGGCGAGACCGTCAGTGCCACCTGCCGCTGGACCTCCAGCTCTTTGGCTTTAATGGCCTCGTTGTCGCCCCCCATAGGAAGACGGGGGCGAGGACCTTTTCGTAGTGGTGTACGTGCTGAGGTGATCGCCACTGCTGGCGGGTCGTCGGTGCAGAGGTGGTCGCCGCCGTCGGTGCTGATGTGGTCGCCTCCGCTGGCGAGCCGCTCGGAGCTAGTTATCTCGCGTCCCTACCGGTGTGGAGGTAGTTCATACCTGTAGAGTAGAGATGGAACTAGGGCTCCACTTGAAAACAGATGTAATACTTTTGCTTCTTGTAAGGTACTCAAGAGTACTATTTATTAAGCAACATTAGCACTTATCTATTTTCAACTTGTTTCCGCTGTGTGCGATATTGTTGACTCCTCCCTGGTACTTGGCCCCCCGCCTGGGATGCAGGCTTGATGTGTTGAGGTTGGATACCAGCACATCTGAGAAGGTTGTCAACAATTCTCGAGAGGGAACCTTGCCGGGACCTGGATCTGTACGCAGCTTCAGCTAGGGAGCGTTAGTAGTACACCCATAGGGTTCCTGTCTGACATTTGCCATCCTTTGATACATGCTCGGGACTCGCAGGTTTCAGTCCGGGTGGCCACGTTGCGTCTCCGGACCCCCTTGGGTCGCGATTCTAGATACTAGGACACTTGTCGCAGGGCGGTGGAGTGTGCAGGCCCACGGTACGGGACCAGGCTGAGCGGCTGCACGGGCTCCGGACCACCCCAGGAGACTAATGCCCATTCTCTAGCTCCGGTCCCGAGGTTGTCGAACCCGCAGGACTTAACCCCAAATACTAGGTACCCATCACGGAGTGATGGATCGTGAAGGCCCACGGTACGGGACCAGGCTAAGCGGCTACACGGGCTCTGGACCACCCCATGGAACGAGGTCCCGTTCTCCAGAGCCGGCCCCTAGGCTGTCGGACCTCCCAACTTTCGTATCAGGGGCCCTAAACTGCAAGCCTGGCTGCTCAATTCGGATGTCGTTATGCCAGACAGATGGAAATCGCACAGGTGGGTTAGATAAAAAGTACTATCTGAAAGACTACAAGGTAGGACCATGGAGCAGTAAGATGGTACTATCATAGGGGCACAACTGAGGGGGTAGTTTTTCTTTATAACTCGTCATGCAAGCGTGCAGACCAATAGGCCGGGTTTACGGGGACAGACCCCATCGGGTTGTCGTAAACGTATGCGTGACCTAGTTACAAAAAGGGAAACAAATTCGACCCCTCAGACTTGCTCTATGAATAGAACTTACAGAGATGTTTCGGCATCGTGGTAAGGTACTCCTCCAGTCGTAGCTAGATGGTTGCCCTTGGGTCGGTGCATTCCCGTTACCTTGAAGGGTCCTTCCCAGCTGGGGGAGAGTTGCGGAGCCCTTCTTGGTTTGGTACTTGTCGTAGGGCTAGGTCCCGACCTTGGGTTCCCATCTGCATTAGACATGGGAGCCTTCGTCTTTGGCTGTGGCCAATTCCGCGTGTACCTATCGGCAGCCTGGACCCGTGGGGAATCTAGAAGGGTTTCCGGAGGAAGGCATGCTTCCGCTCCATAGACCGGGGAACATGGGGTCCCTCTGGGGTCCGTCTAGTTGTCTTCACCGGAGTAGGAGCCTCCGGCGAAGACATCCTTCATGTCCCCCTCGGGCGACTGATACCCGAGGTCCCGCTCAGCCGCGGCCACCTCGCCATCGTCCACCCTTTCTTTGCCAGGTCGGCGGCGAGGTGGAGAGCCGTCTTTGGAAGACTGCTCGCGCCGCTCACTGACGCGTTTCGCAAGGTCAATGATCTCGTGACACTCCGCAGCACCGTGGCGACCGTTGGGGTGCACAGGGCATGAGCCGCTGTTACCCTTCTGCGACCGTGGGCGTTTGTTGCGGTCGCCCTGGCCTCTGGTCGTGGCTGCAACCACCAGAGCGGTGGACCATGGCTTCTGGTAGTCGCGGTCCTTCTTCTTTTTCTGCTTTCTGTCCCGGGGGACGGCACCCGAGCCACCCGACTGGGCAGCTCTGGCTTGTGGGGCCGAGTGCCATGCACGGCCCTCGGCGTTTCTGGCGCATTTATCGGCCAGAGCGAAGAGCGTGGGGACAATTTCTACGTCATGTGTGGCCAACTTCTCCAGCATTTTCTCATCACGTACTCCCTGTCGGAAGGCCGTGATGATGGAAGCATCAGAAATGCGGGGTATGGTACCTCGCACCTTGGTGAAGCGAGAGATGAACTTTTGGAGAGTCTCCCCGGGCTCCTGCCTCACCGCATGGAGGTGGGCCTCCATACCGTGCTGCTGGTAAGCGCTGGCGAAGTTCGCAACGAACCGCGCGCAGAGCTCCTCCTAGGAGTAGACTGATCCTGGGGTGAGGTTCATGAGCCAGGTCTGGGCTGGTCCAGACAAGGCCACATGGAAATATGTCGCCATCACAGCGGTGTTTCCACCTGCTGCCGTGATGGCGGTGACGTACACTTGCAGGAACTCCGACGGGTTCGATGTTCCGTCGTACTTTTCCGGTAGGTGCGGCCGGAACTTGGGTGGCCATGACGCCGTGCGGAGATGATCCGCAAGAGTGGCGCAGCCCATGCCGCCCAAGGGGACACCCGTTTGGGACCGGGTGCCCATTGGTGTCTGCAGTGCAACCGCAGCGAAGTCTTGATCGAGGTTGCAACCATCGATGTTTTGGCGACGCTCGCGCGCCCTTTCCAAAGAGAGTCGGGCATCCTCTCCCGCGCGCCTGCGGTTGAGTTCTACCCGAAGGTCGTTGGTCTGTGCACCCCTTACTGAGGGTGAGCGCACAGATGCTGACGCCTCGTGTTGGCGCCGGGATGACCGCGTCCTCGACCTGGTTGAGGTAGAATGTGCCATACTGAGTAGTCGGTCGACGTCGTCCCGCCATTGCTTCATGGCCCCCAATGAGGCCGTGGAGCTTGGAGTGTGTCGCAACAACTCCCTGGCTGCCGATAATGCCCCCGAAGAAGCCCTTGATGGAGTCTGGGATGTTTGCGCAACCGTGTGCTGCCGTGCGGCATGCACTGTAGCAGTGCCTGACACTGGACGGTTGGGAACCTGCGGTGTGGAGGAAGCAGCTTCTCCCTCCACCGCGAAATCTACCGAAGTCTCGGCGCGGTACTCAATGATTTGCACCATCATACTTGGGCAAGGAAACAAGCAAAAACCTAATGCCTAGCCCCTACCTGGCGCGCCAAATGTCGGAGAGCAAATCTCCGGCCGGGTGGCGGAGTGCACCCGCCCTAAATCCTAAGATGAGGAGGGGCTTAGGCGTTTTGCTTGTCAGTTGGGAAAACGGGAAGAACACAAGAACACACAAGGATTTAGAGTGGTTCGGTCCGCCGGAGCGTAACACCCTACTCCAGTGTGTGATGTATTGCTTGTGAGCTTGTATGAGTTTGTCAGCCTAAGATTGAATCTGCCTTGTAACGTCACATGCCTCCCCTTTTATAGCTGAAGGGAGAATGCACAAAGGCACTGGGCCCTGACATGTGGGCCCAGAGACATAAAGAATATAGCGCTTGGAGCTGCAAAAGCTTGCTGCTGGGGCAAGCTTCTCGTGCCCTGACGCCCGAGATCTCCGTATCTTCGGCGTACAGGGGAAGCTTCTTGTAGAAGGGATGATGAGCACAGTGCGCCGCTCGGCACGGGCACACTGCTTGTCAACAGACCGGACAGGCGCGCCGTCTGCTGGATGACCTTGACGCCGTCTACCTGTAGATTGGATAGGGCGCATTAAATACTGAGAGGGCACGTCACCCGTCAGAGTGGTGGCAGGCGGCGCGTCCTCTCCACAATAAATGCAGAGGCTGTACGGCTGTATAGGCCTTACGTTAGGCTCGGCCCGTTGGCTTGTGTCACGGGCCTCGAGCCACGCAGCAGCAGCGGGTCTCCGCCTGAGCGGGGAGCGTAGGGCAAGGTCTGGACACGTGTCAGCACCGGATCCTTTTTTGCGCCGGGGTCCTCTCCGTCCCGGGACCTTGCCAAGACCCGAACCTTACTCGGGGGGACCTGGGGCCCACCCGAGGGACCCGACATGTCTTCTTGGGAGCTCCGGACTCGTACGCACAGGGGTCCGGTGTCCCTCTGCGGAGGTCCGGACCCAACGATGCATCCTGTGATGTATTATCTTTTCTCACCACGTGGTGCCCTTAGACCTACCCATGTGGTGGGGTCGGGTGCCGCTCTCCGTGTGACCTGGAGGTGTCGTACGGGTGCAGCGTCTTCATACTGTAGAAGAGGGTACCCCTGATACAGGGTACCGACAAACACCATACTCAATTTCGATATGATACGTAGCTAAGAGGGTTACGCCACAACGGATTTCTTTCGAGTTTCGTCTCTATTAGAATGGCTAGGTTCATGATTGTTGGCTCATCGAGGCTATAACAGTCCTCCTTTATTAGAGCTTAGAAACTGCTATGTTGAGACAGTGTAGGAGTTATATGATGATAACAGATAAGCATAAACTGAATCGCATACCGAGTTTTTCACTGAACAGAATGAACCACTCGTTGCTTCCATATCCCATCCAAAGCATTTAGATGTTGGGCAATATATGTGCGGGCGCATCTGGACGTATAAGTTGAACTTTTCTGATTTTCTTATATTGTGATGCTGGCCTTAAGTGGTCACAACAGCACACAAGCTTAGCCGTCGAAGCTTTTAAAGCTGAAAAACGACTGCATCACTAGAAAGTTGTTTCGAAGATGAGTAGCTAGTAAGAACTGCATACAATGACATCTGCCGCTCAACCTCCTTTCAGTGAAATGAGTGGCTATCAGGACATCGAATTGACAGAAACACTTCTCGTCACTGTACTCACTTTCACGTGACTTGTTCCCTTCCGTTTCTCTTAGAACTAGTAAGCAGTTATTCGGTTTTCTCGTGTCCACGCAGAACAGAACACACGTACGTCGCTGTGGAAGAGCTGCATTCATTCGCATCACATCGGTCACCCGCTGGAGACAGCACTGCCCTGACAGGGGGTTGGTGACCATTACAGATTCGTGTTGCTACTACGGTAAGCAGCTGCTAACTCTGCCCTTAAAAGTTAAAACACACACACCTGTTCTGTTTTGTTGCGAGATGGAGCTGGAACATAAGATCGTTTCGGTGTCAGGAGGCGCTGTGTGGGTTCGTTCTCTGCTTCTCCCTGTTTAACTACCCAGCCTTTTGTGTGTGTCTCGGGCAGAAGAACCAGGATTTAACTGCTGCGCCCTGCTGCGCCAAAGCCTGCCGTCTCGCATAGCGTTGTACAATTTGCATTGTCATCTTCCACTGCCTTTGATGAATTTGCCAAGCCCTTTTCTTTTGGGGGGCTCACATGATCGATCCATGCCATGGCTCTTGCCTTCAACTCGCAGTGTCCATACTTGCCAGGAGGGTCTAACGCGTACTCAATCTCAACGAGATGTCCAAACGGGCTGTCCGGTCTAAACCTGTTGGAGCACAACCCGTTTAAACATGACACGGTTCGGCCCGATTAATTATTCGAGCCAAGCTGCCCAAGAGACTCAACTCTCTGAATGAGTTACACACGGGATGGGCCTAAGGCCGGGCAGACCCGGTAAGTTTGGCCCGAAAATGAACATTGTGCCGTCCCAAGCCCGCCAACGCATAAATCAAGCTTAAAACTATATCACCATAAAAAATGAACACATTAATAAATCATAACTAGTCGGTTACCCGTGCGTTGCGACGGCTCACAACAATACCTACGTAAACTATCTACTAAAAAGATCTCAAGATTTTTTATTGGCTGTCTCCGCTCTCTGCATAAAATTTTTTGATTTGACTAACTGATGTTGTTGTTTACTGCACCCAATATATCTTGGTACAACACGACTAATGAAGGGAGCGATTAAAAGTGAGTTCACAACGATTGACTGAACGAATAGAGATTATAGAATGACATAATTTCACCATACAGAGACCAAATACGAGGAAGTTTGTGAGCTCAAGTTTCTAAAATAAGTTACATGAACTCAAACTTATAAAAAAGATAGATCCAAATATGAAGTGATTGCTAAAGTCAGGCATCAATAAAAATTGGATGTGCTCCATACAAATTATGGTACTTCATAGCAATTACTAACGTTTAAAACCAACAAATAAAATTTCCTTTTTACTGTTAGTGTGACAAATCATTGTTGCTCCATCCAATTCAGCAACCTCAAACACCATGGAATCCATTGCGCCAAGATGGTCTCAAAAACGACCTAATGGATGCAAGAGCCCATAACACAAGGGACGAACATCATGTGTCTCAGCTAGAGATTTTAATGTTTTTTTAATCCTCATCTTAAATTTTGCTCCTACAAAGAGTCAAATCTAGTTGTACTCGAGCCCTCTAACCGTGTCTCAGCTAGAGATTTTTAGACTATCTTTTAGACTATCTCCGGCAGTCTTTCTATCCCACTTTTATCTCATTTTCCATTTCAAACTTCACCATGTAAACAGTATAGTATACAGTGCAAAACATATATGTTTGACTACGTTTGGCTGGAGATAGCCTTAGTACCTCCGGTATGACATGGTGGTAGTACAGTTGTAGCACACACAGAAGCTATATATTGGGCAATCTAGAGCTGCAATTTCGATCTAGCCTTGGAAACTGCTGGTGATGACCTGATGGGAGGTCTGTGCCTGAAATGTGAAATGCTGCCTCTAGGTGTTTCTTTCTTTTCCTCGCTATGCTGTCAAACTCCACAATTTTACGAGCTTTGGATTATTTTTTTAATCTCACGGTATCGACGGCAAGTTTATTAACTGAAACAATAACTCGTTGGAATTTGGCAGTTGAATGTATATATGTATTGAAGGCGTTCATTAATTTCATTGGTGATTTTACTTAACAAAAATGTCGTTGCATATGCACAAGCTCGAGAAACCAGTACAAATGCTGTCTAGTCTGCATGCAAGATAAAAGTGCTAGATTCTGTCCCCGGCATTTTTGAATTATGCGCGGGGCAGTTCGTATTTTCGTGCAGGAGGGGAGAAAACGACACATCGTGGAGTTGCATCGGATCTATCACCAACAACGGTGACAGGAACCGCAGTGTATGTAGCACTAGCAGCAGCAGAAACAGGAGCAGCAACATCAAAAACGATAGCATTGCACATTTAAAGCCCTAGGCCAGGATACTGAAATACTAAACGCAGAGACAGGGTATTATTTGGCCACTTGCTAAACGCAGACAGGGTATTTGGCCAGCTACGGAGCTACTCGTTCGTCGCATGCATGCTGCCATGGTTGGTAAACGTTCATTTACTC
Organism: Zea mays; assembly: GCF_902167145.1. Classification (NCBI taxonomy): domain Eukaryota; kingdom Viridiplantae; phylum Streptophyta; class Magnoliopsida; order Poales; family Poaceae; genus Zea; species Zea mays. Next base: position 26,848,065 of record NC_050096.1, read on the forward strand.
CAGAGCCGATCATTTCCATCACACATGTATATGTACAGTTAAATAAATGACGGACTATTACCAGACTATATACTAGTCCACCTGATAAAGTAACAGCTCTTCTGTGTTTTTACGAGAAAGGCGTTATTCACATTGCTAGCACTCAGTTGGTTGTTTTTCCATTAGTTCTTATCGTTATCTCTTTATGTGCGCGCGCTCACGTGGACGTGGGCGTGTGTTGTAATAGTACTGCAGCTTCCTTCCTTAATACCTATGCTGTTGTTTGGTTCACCAAATATAACTAAATAGTAACATTAATGATTCACTCGATTACAAGCGGTAACGAGTTTGAATAGACCGGTATCAAATTCTAGTGCGGTATCTGATTACAATTAGACGCAAACAAATATGATTTAATATTATCAGGTACCCATTATATTATAAATATGTGAACCAAACAACATCTAGGATGTGAGGACATGCATTTCATGCATGCATTTCTCCTGCAATTTTTAGAATAAGTAAAACAACAGTTTTTCAGCTAGAGCTGATAGTGGACCGCAAACACTGATAACAGTACAGAAACGATATCAGTGGCGATGATTCTTTACTGGCCACGTTCCTGAACAAGGTAAACATAAGGTTATATACTCTTGTTAGTAAGCATTAACACAAGGTTATCCTTCCAGCGGACACCTACAGCTAGCTTCATCAAGGGCGAAACCCTAGCTGGGACAACATCAAGCCGTGATCCAAGTTATATGGCAGTACTTCTTATACTAACAATATATAATCAAACCCCATTTTGGACGGAATTAGTGTGGGAGTAACTTGGGGGGCGGCCTTTTCAGATCAGGTCTTTTTTTTCCCTGACCAGTTTGATCTGTCATTTCTCATGTGGCTAGTCTTTCTGCGCTAGCTCTTTATCCATTCTGCTCCCTCTTCTCATACTCGTACTTGGCTCGCCTTTCTTGCTGCAACTTGCAAGTGTGTGGGCACTTTACTCTTTGCGTGTGATATAATATTAATTGACCCTTCTGTAAGACTGATGAATTTTAAAATATATAGCTGAACCTTTTAGATGTATAGTAGTCAACACTCTCTATATATCTCCAGCTTTTCAGACGTACGTTCCTATCTTTTTTTAATAAAAAAATCTTTCCAGTGGTCAACACTGATATATAGTGTTTTTTATGGTCTCTCTCCAGCCAGTTATCTTTATAATATATAATATATTTATCTCCAGCTACATTCTTAACGGCCTTACTGCGCATCCAAGCAGCAATAACCGCATATATATGGGACGTACGTACATATCTATACTCACGAGGTAAAACATGTGGTCCTTCAGTTTCTCTGTTACCGATTCCATCTTTATTTCTTTCATGTATATTATTTTAGCGTGCATATGGTTACAATACACACACCTGCGGACTATTAGCAAAGCAAAATAATAAATGAGAAGCACATATAAACATTTCATGATAAAAGAAACAGATTGCTTGTTTTCCATTTATATATGAGATATTTGTTCAGTAGTAGCTAGGGTATTTGAGAAAAATGCTGTAGCCTGCAATCTGCTTTTGAGGTTTGACAAGAAACCTTTTTCACATCCTTAATTTGGTGTATAGCATTGGTGTAAAAGTTCCATGAAATCTACACCTGATGCATTGATTTCTTGTGTTCAATTCAGCGACAAAATCCAAACCCTAACATATTGTCTGAATCTTTCTGTATATGTGTATGCACACAGACAAAAAGTTCCGAAACTTTGATAGATGAAATTCTTGTGCACCCGTGTCAGGAAACAAGGCATGCACAATCTGAATTCAGTGAAAATCTAGGCTCACACCACCGTCGTCCGCTAAAAGCAGCATAGACGACCAAAAGGAAACAATTATAGATGCAAATCTAGGCTCACGCCCTCGGCCGCAGTGGTGGCAGCAGGCTGCTCACAGACAAACTGACCTTGTGGAGATAGCAGCAAAGAGGAGGAAGAGGAGGGCGACGACGCCGCCGCCAAAAGAGAAGTGGAAGCCCTCGGATCGTCTCCGCGGAACACGGGGGACGAGGACGAGAGCGCGACCGGCCGGCGGCGCTCTCCGCCTGGTGACGACGGCAAGCTCGCGTTCCCATGCCCGGCAGCAGGCGGCGGCGGGCCCCTCCAGAGCCCGGCAGCCGTGAGGAGGGGGCTCCCGTTGATCGGCTGGGCGATCGAGCCGATCCCGCTGTAGAACTGCGGGCCGCCGATGGCGACGGCACCGGCACCGGCGCCTGCTGGAGCTGGAGGCCTCATTGTTGGCCACGAGGGGTACAATGTCGCCACCGTGGGGCCTGCGACGCCGAAGCGGTGCTGCGGGTAGCCGAGTAGGTGGTGGTGGTGCGCGCCGCCAGCCGCCGCCGCCGCGGCTGCGGCGGCGGCCATCGCGGACTGCATCTGCACGCGCTTGGCGTGCTGCCGCTCGCGTTTGTGCGCATTCTGGTGGCCCCCGAGCGCCTGCGACGTCGGGAAGTTCCTGCAGCAGTAGTGGCACTCGAACTTGCGGCTGCTGCTGCTGCTGCTGTCGGTGGTGGCCCCGCCGCCGCCGCTGCTCTGCGTGGCGGAAGCGGCGGCGGTAGTAGTAGTAGCGGCCGTGGCATCTTTATTAGAGTTTCTCTCCGGTGGGGAGTGCGGGACGTCGATGCCGAAGATGCGGATGCCGGAGTTGTGGGGGCTTCCACGGGGCGGGGCGGCGGAGCGCTGCAGGAACGGAAGCTCGGAGAAGGACGCGACGTTGCTGAAGTCACGAGCCGCCTCCCGAAAGCTCGCCGCGCCGCCGCCGCCGCCGCTGTCTCTGCCTTCGCCGCCGCCGCCCATGCAGGCAGGTGTGGAGCGAGCGAGGGAGGTAGCTTGGCTTGGCTAGGTACAGAACTATACGTCTTCTCGTGTATCTCTGCGGAGTAGTTTTCAGTACCGCCACCAGTACGTACCAAGAAGGAAGTAGCCGGGGTGTCTCATAGCTGGTGTGTGGCTAGTAGGGAACGAGGGTGCATGGGAAAGCCTCCTCAGCACCCTTCCTTCGCGATCGATGGATGGTAAGGACTGAGGAGAGCGAGGAGCTGAAGGAAGCAATGGAGAGGAGAGACCAGGGAATATAAGCAAGGGCAGCTGCAGCTCCGATCCGGCCCGCAGCAGGGAGGGTGTGATGTGTTGCTCAAAGGAGTGGCACAACTGCCAGATGTATAGGAGCGATAGGTTTTTGCTTGGGGCACTGTGTGGAGCAGGCCGGGTAAGTGTCACCTTACTATATCGCTGGTCGTTGTAGCTAGGACTAGGAGGGAGGGATGTGATGTGGGTGTGGCGGGAGCGAGGGCAAGGGCAAGTGCCAAGGGGGTGCTCGGCGATGCAGTAAATTCTTGAGAAGGGTCGGGGGGGCGTACGTGGCCAGCAGGCCGGCCGGCCATACATAGTACACAGTAAGCCCTGGCAAGTACTACTGCACCCGGCGGAGGCTTTTGAGCTCTCTCATAACAATACAAGTACCTGCCACTGAGAGAGACGAAAGGCCATCATGCATCTCCCCCTCTCTCTCTCTTTTTTTTTCTTTGCTTTCTTCATTTCTCTGGCGCTTTCATGCATGCATGTGTAAGCATCAGTGAACACTAAGCTGCTAGCTAGTAGTACGTGACAAGCTCTGAGCGTGGGCCTGCCGCGCTACATAGCTATATGTGGGGGTGGTACGTACTGGCTAGCTGTTTTATGGAGAGGCTCTTTATAGCTGTTGGCTTCTTTACATCTGGAGCTCTGCAGGCAGGCAGGCTTGTGCTCGCAAGCAGTGGTCCTTACTACATACTACTACTACGTTAATTGTATAGCCTCTTGTGCCTTGCTGCATTGCCTTAGCTAGCTCTAGGTGCGCCTGCGTGTGTGTGACTGGTTTCTCTCTACCTCCTCTTCCCATCCCCTCCCAGAAAGACTAGTAGTAGTCTGTGCCTTGGTCATTTCTCTCCCCCTCTTTTCTTAAGCCATACCCCATATGGGAACGTCCTAAAATATCTCTCCTCGTCACCACACACACACACACAGCTAAACTTATGAATATAGGCCTACATGTATAGGCAGGCACTCAGATCGATATGATCATCGACGACGCACACGCAGCAGATGTTGTACAACTCTAGGCTCATCATCCTATGTTTTCCTTTGCCCTTTCGCCATAATTCATAATCAAGCCACTCATCAGCGCTCTCACTTTGTGTTTTTTCACCCCCTCCGCGCGGTGTCTGTGTCTGTCCATATGATTAAAGCGATACAGAGAGGCTCACCACCTGCGCTGCGCTGATGTACTACTGGACACATGCACGCTTTGCAGGGTGCATATGCTGTTCGCTCTGGTTGGAGGGGAAGAAAGGAATGTTCGCGTTCGCTGCGGCCAAATATATCGGCAAAGCTAGCGCACACCCCCATCATGTGTATGGGCGCGTTGAAACCAATAGCGGACGCGCGTCCTTTCCTTCGATGTATATATAGCATGGTGTGATAATATACGTCGTACTATTACAATAAACAGATACATAAATATATCAGATAAATAAATAAATAAAATCGACCATAGATACCGGCCCGGCCCCACCCAGCAGCTAGAACAATACGGATTGCATTGAGCGCTCATCGCACTATGTCCAGAATATTATATTGTTTTAGGGTGAGAAAGGTAGATGGCTGTTATCGCCTTATCGGGCGGCTGCTGCTACCTGTCGCTACGCTAGCTACCATGTAGTGGTCACGTTTCCGGGCGATGGGAGAGAGAGAGATAGAGATAGAGAGAGAGAGAGAGAGAGAGAGAGCTCTGCTGATCTGCGCTGCGACAACGTGCGTGCTGCTTGCTGGCTGCCATATATGTCGAAAGGTGCGGTAGCTAGCTAGCGCGCGCCTCGCCTCGCCACAACGAACCTTTGTTTTTATGAAGCAAGCATGACAGGAGCTTTGTCGAAAGATCAACTACCCACATAGATCGATGCTTTTTATTTTTTTTTCTCGTCTGTCATCTTGTCCACTCGACCGTATCTATCATATGCCTTAATTAAATCTGGGGGGGTCTCTCGATCCTTAGCCTTCACAAGGAAAAAAGGGGGAATATATAGTCGGCAGCATGCATGCTGGGGATCATAGTAGAGACGGCCCCCATAATGATTAGTAGTTAGTTATCAGCACTGTCACTGATGCTGCCGCCAGCCCAAATATCATTTCGCAAGCACTGTCACTGCTGCTGCTGCTGTCAGCAGAATCTTTGTACTGTTGTACGCAGGGCATATCATTAATTTAAGGAGATAGATATGTAGCTATGCATGTACGCTAGCTGGGTAAGTGCGGCCTCATGCATGTGTGTAATTAATAACTGTATATATATAAACACATAATCCTTGATTCCTTGTTCGTGTGGAAAATTTTAAAACTGTTCATCACACAAGCGAGTCTAAACCAGCGTACCTGTGCGTGTAGAAGCTAGCTAGCTCTCCAGATCCACAGCCAGCAAGCAGGGGGGGGTCGTTATATCCAGGAGTCTATGGACCAAATCATGCTAACTGCATTGTGCTAGTACTTCTGTACTAGCTTATTAACAAGTTGTACGTATAATAAATGGTCCGGGCAGAAAGAATAATATAGTTGCTAATTGATTCATCAAGGCTCACTTGACCGGAGGCGCAGAAGCATACAAATCGTCGTGGTTGGTTACCTGTCTAGATCTCACCACCACCAGCACTTGATCATCAACAGGAGGCTAGCCACTTTCACTTGTGCTAATCGGAAAGGGACGTCGTTCCTAGTCCCAGGGAAAATGCCACCACGCACCCTTGGGACTTGCTCTTCCACCTGGTGGTGGCGGGGCCATACGGAAATGAGAGAGAGAGAGAAACGAACCTTGTCAGATTTTGTCCGCACAGTCCAATTAATTAATGGCGCAAGGTTCCTGCTTGTGCAATTTGCTCATTTCATGAGGGCATGAGTAGTCATCACCATGCATATGGGCTGCTGCCTATTCAGTATGCGTAGGTACTGACTCTCTTTTTTTTTAACTGTGGGTTACATGCATGTACATGTTCCTAGGGCCGGATCGAAACAGCAACTTGCATTGCTGATCATTAAGACAGGCATGGGGCCGGCCACGAACATTGCTGTGATTTGCATTACGTGCCCACCGCCTCAGCAAAAGAGAGAGTGCTGCGCCCGTGATTGGATCGTTTTGTGCATTATTCTGGCAGTTTCTCTTGTACCTATATAGCATCGACGATATATGATCGGGTCGCTAGCATATACTATCAAATGTTTCCAAAAAAGAAAAATACACAGAGCCTGGATATTGTGCTGCTAGCTAGCTACGGCCAGATGCTAGCTAGCTTGCATCATGAAACCTATATATGTTACTGACCACTGCAGGCCAAGTGCCCCCCAAGCTAGCTTTTGTGTGCAGGGAATTCATGATCGTACGTGTAAACTGTGAACGGTGTGCAGTGGCTGCTTTTGCATGCTTGCTTGCTTGCATGCAACGCCTGACTCGTATACGCAATTATTCCTCCCATCATAGTAAAGCCTAACACTCTCGCTAGTAGCTCTTTGCGTTCTGCAGTTCCCATCCGCCATCTCGTGGCCTGTGAGTCTGTGACACTTGTTGTGAGACATGGACAGACACCATCCGCTCAGCACACCCAGACCCAGCAGGTGCTAGCTAGACGGTGGAACAAGGTACTTGTCTGCAGACTTCAGGCTTGCATCAATAGACTGCCTAATCGTGGGCCCACCTGCTTTGCTAGCTTACATGGCATGTCGTCTGTTCATTCTTCATTTTTTCCCTTTTCTTTTTTTTAATACAATGCGTATATATATAAGGCGTCTCGCCTTGATAAATGAGATCTATCCTAATCTCACTATTGACTATTGAGGGCTCTAGTAGCAGCAGGGCCAGTTCCTAAATCAAGTAAGCATATTACTTGTAGGACTGACTATCGATCTACACGGTATTGCTAATTTAGGAGTGGGATCCTCAACCTCTACTGGTGGACATCACCAACTAGATGAGTCTCGTATATGGAAGACAATTAAGGTACTGCGAAAGGTACATGATAGGCGAAAAAGTGGTTGCGCATCTTCTTCAAATTGCTATATTTAGTTCTGAGACTATCTCTAGTGGCATTTCTCTGTATCTCTCCTATACATCTGTCCCCTAGAGATTTTCATCATTCTATCTTATTTGTTTCCAACAACGTCATCTATATATATCTCATTCTCCATATATACATGTCGGCGTTTCGACCCCGGGGTCCCTGGACCGACGAGTAAATTGTCGCTGCGTGCCCCAGCCCAGATGGGTCGGCGCGAGACGGAACACAAGGAGGGAAAACCACGGCTTCGTGTTGTCCTGCGCACAGGGTGGATGCGCTTGCAGTAGGGGGTTACAAACGTCCGCGAGGGAGAGAGAGAGCCTGCTCGTCAGCCCGTCCTCCCGTGCGGCCACCTCCTCGTACGAGGGCCCTGGACCTTCCTTTTATAGATGTAAGGAGAGGGTCCAGGTGTACAATGGGGGGTGTAGCAATATGCTAACGTGTCCGACAGAGAGGAGCCAGAGCCCTATGTACATGCCGACGTGGCTGTCGGAGAGGTGCTAGTGCCCTGTGCATATGATGTCGTGGCCGTCGGAGGAGCGCTTGAGCCCTGTAGAAGCACAGCTGTCGGGGCTGTCGGGACCTTGCTGACGTCTCCTTGCTTCTGTAGGGGGCTGAGAACCACCGTCGTCATGGGAGCACGCGGGGTGCCATCATTACTTGTTTACCCGGCGAGCCAAATGGGACGCCGGTCTTGTTCCCTGTAGCCTGAGCTAGCTAGGGGTAGGATAATGATGTACCCCCCTGTGGCGTGGTCGGTCCGAGCCCAAGGTCGGGCGAGGCGGTGACTCCTCTGAGGTCGAGGTTGAGGCCGAGCTCTGGGGTCGGGCGAGGCGGAGACCGTCTTCCGGGGTCGAGGTTGAGGCCGAGCCCTGGGGTCGGGCGAGGCGGAGACCGTCTTCCGAGGTCGAGGTTGAGTCCGAGCCCTGGGGTCGGGCGAGGCGGAGACCGTCTTCCGAGGTCGAGGCGGGGGTCGAGCCCCGGGGTCGGGCGAGGCGGAGCTTCCTATGGCGCCTGAGGCTGGACTCGGCTGCTGTCAGCCTCACCCTGGCGGGTGGCACAGCAGTCGGAGCAGGGCAGGTGGCGCTGTTTTCCTGTCAGGTCAGTCAGTGGAGGGGCGAAGTGACTGCGGTCACTTCGGCCCTGCCGACTGAGGAACGCACGTCAGGATAAGGTGTCAGGCGATCCTTGCATTGAATGCTCCTGCGATACGGTCGGTTGGCGAGGCGATCTGGCCAAGGTTGCTTCACTGCGAAGCCTGCCCGAGCTGGGCCTCGGGCGAGTCGAAGGTGCGCCCGTTGCTTGAGGAGGCCCTCGGGCGAGGCGTGAATCCGCCTGGGTCTACTGTTCCTGCCCGAGGCTGGGCTTGGCGAGGCGAGATCGTGTCCCTTGAGTGGACGGAGCCTTGACCTGAATTGCACCCATCAGGCCTTTGCAGCTTGTGCTGATGGTGATTACCAGCCGAGTTTAGGAGTCTTGGGGGTACCCCTAATTATGGTCCCCGATAGTAGCCCCCGAGCCTCAAAGGGAGTGTTGGTACTCGCTTGGTGACTTTGTCGCACTTTTTTGCAAGGGGACCGGCCTTCTCGGTTACATTTTGTTTCGGTGGGTGCGCGCAAGCGCACCCGCCGGGTGTAGCCCCCGAGGCCTCGGAGGAGTGGTTTGACTCCTCCGAGGTCTTAATGCCGTTCGTGACGCCTCGGCCGGTTTGGTTGTTCCCTCATGCGATCTGATCGTAGCCCGGGTGCATGGTCAGGTTCCGAGTTCTCGGGCTGGTATGTTGACGCTGTCAACGGTTTGGCCGGAGCCGGGTTTGCGAGAGCAGCCCCCGAGCCTCTGCACAGAGCGAGAGGACGGTCAAGGACTGACTCGGCTTTTATCATACGCCCCTTCGTCGCCTTTCCGCAAGGAGGAGGGGGGAAAGCGCCATGTTGCCCTCGGAGGGCGCCGAACATGGTGTCTCCAGTGAGTTGCTAACGGGTGATCCGAGTGGACGCCCGTGCCCCGTTCGATAAGGGTCGGCTAGTGGCCCAGAGGCGCGCTCCAAAAGTACCTGTAGGAGATTTGCCGGACCCGGTCCCGTTTGATAGGGTCCAAGGGCTCGATGCCTCCCTCTGATGGGATTCCGTTACAGAATCGCTCCTGCAGGTCTCGGAAATGTCCTAGGGTAACTCGGGAGCGTAGCCCGAGCCTCGGCCATGTATCGGACGTACCCAGAGTCATCCCTTGCTCTGCATGTTTTGGGGCGGCTGTCGAACCCTTCGGGGGGCCAGCCTTCGAACCCCTGATCAGTAGTGGGCGCGGAGCCCGAGTGCTCTGAGGCGTCTGTCGAACCCTTCCGAGGGGCCAGCCTTCGAACCTCTGATTAGTAGTGAGCCTGAAGCCCGAGTGCTCTGGGGCGGCTGTCGAACCCTTCCTAGGGGCCAGCCTTCGAACCCCTGATCAGTAGGAGGGCTCGTGGCCCGCTTCCTTCGCGGAGAAGGATCCCTTTCGGAGTATCCCCTTTCCCGATCCCTTTAGCAAGAGAGAGAAAGGGGAAGGAGAAAAGGATACGAATTTAAACGATGTGACGCACCTTTTTTGATGCGGTCATCATGGCGGAGGTGAAACGTCGCACGCTTCACCTGCCAAAGGTGTCGCCTGCCCTGCCGCGAAGTTAATGCGACGAGACGGGTGGTTCGCGGGGCAACCGTTGCACGAGCCGTTCGAGGGACGGAACACGGCGCGTCGTCTTCACGCCGTGGGAGAGGGCTCCCCTGCTGCTCCAGGAGGGGACGTGAGCCTGCAGACGATTTGACTGCTGCTTTCGCCCGCCTGCTGTCGCCGTTACTGCTGGCCCACTTTTGGCCATATCGACCGTCGCGCCTTCTCCCGCGGCTGACTGACCCGTGAGCGATGCTCTTGGTTGGCACTGTTGGACCATGCACAGGGTTGCCTCGAGTTGCGGCACCGGTTCCGCAGTCGAGAAGGCGCGGCATTGGCGTAAGTGGCGGTGCAGTTTTTTGCACGTAGAAACCGGCGCGCCGGTTACATGACGTGTGGGCCTGGGCCTCCATGCTGGATGCGTCGAAGTCGAAAGGGTGTGTCTCCGTGGTGCAGTTGCATGCCACCTGCATGGCGGTCCGCCCTTTCACCCGCTGGTTTAGGCGAAGATGGAGGAGTGCTTGTAACCACTGGGAGGTTACATGCTCCACACGCGGCGGTTTGGCTTCTTCACTCCCGGGCCAGCTTGCATGACGTGTGGGACCCAGCCCTCGCGTCGTAGGGGGAGGACCCTGGAGCGCGTTGGTGAAGACTTAGTCCGCGACGCCTGAGGACGCGAGTGGGGAGAGTCGCCTTTAAAAAGGGATCGACCCCCTGGGTGGTAGCCACGCCTTCGCACTCCCCTCATGCATTGCGCCCTTCCACCTTCCGAGCCCTCGGATGGGGAGCGCCCGCGTTGCTTTCATCTTGCTGCTGTTGGAGGAGCGCAACTTCACGGTAGTTGGCACCTTTCAGCCATTGCTCGGCTTCAAGGATTTTCATCAGGCAGCCCGGCTGCATCCCCTTACCAATGGTCACGCAGGAGGGTGACCACCGGTTCGATGGTGGGGAGAAGCAAGTCGGGCTGCGGCCTCTGCCCCGCCCTCAGCTTCAAGGATCTTCATCATCCTTGCTGGGGCGGGGGGCGAGGCGAGCCGGGGCCTGCCTTCGCGTGGGCTGGCATCCCGCTTCTTCCTCCGGTATCTGGGGGTGGAAACCATCCTCCAGCTCTGCGAAGGAGGCGTCCTCCAGCCATGCGGGGGAAGGCGAACTGCTGCTGCCCGGCCAGGGTGCAGCATTCCATCCTCTGTCCGGGCGACTGTGGTCGGCCGCCCCGGAGGGTCTCACAACACGTCGTACGCCGCGAGGGCGGTACTCGTGTTCTGGGACGGTCCCATTCTCGTTTTCGTGGCGAGGACAGGAGTGAGGACCTGCCGGTGCGCTTTGGGGCGGCCGGCGCTCGTTGGTGCGGTGTTGGTGGGCAGGTGGACGCTGCCGTCGGTGCTGAGGTGGTGGCAGCCGGAGAAGGTTTCTCCACCGACGAGATCGTCGGTGCCATCTGCGCTCCGGGCCTCCGGCTCTTTGGCTTTAATGTCTGGTTCTCGTCCTCCGCGAGGGGACGCAAACGAGAGCCTTCCAGCGGTAGCGTTCGCCCCGGGACCATCGCTGTTGCTGCAGAGGTCGCCGGCAAGTCACCCGAAGTCTGTCGTCCCGCAGGCCCCCCAATGTGGGGGTTGTTCGTACCCGCGGGAGTGGAACCGGAGTTCTGTTTGTAATGGCACCTTGAGTGCCGGTGTCTATTCATTGTGGCTGTCGAGGCCTGAACATCTAGGTATTTGGGTGTAATACCGTGTTTCTTCCTCGTTTCGAGCACTAGGACTCGCCTGTCGGCTAGCTGAACTGCTTAACCAAGTGTGAGTTGCCCTGTGCGGAAGGTGACGAGTGCGGTATCCGTATCCCGGAGGCGTAGGAGTCCCTTGGCTCGGTCGGCCTTGCCACCCAAGGCTTCTCTTGCTCAGTTAAAGAAACCCTCGGCCGCTCTGCGATGAGCCGGAGCCGGAGGCAGCGGTGTCAGCGTGGACAGAGGCGGAGTCGGCTCGGGAAGAAGCTTCATCGGCCCAGGAGTAGGTGATTCCCCAGGCCGAGGAGGCGTAGCAGCGGCGGCTGGAACCTGGCCAGGTCGTCCACTGGCGGGACCAACCCCGGAGTCGGGCTGCCAAGGCCATGAGCTGGGCTGATGTCCTCGGGGGACAGCTGGCTAAGGCTACGGAGCGGCCGGTCAAGCCGTCTGCTCGGGCCGGGTTCCTGGAGGAGACCCTGGCGGCGATGGCCCAGGCGCGGTGCCTGTGGGAGATAGATATCCCCCGGGTCCACTAAAAGAGTAAAGGACCTCACGAAAGGCCCAAGGGCCCAATAAATCGTAAGGTCATTCTTTCGTGGGCCTGGGGAGAAACAACCGGCAAAGCAGAACGACATGAGGCTGGATTGGTGCAAACCCGGACGGCCCACAGCGTCAAGCGAATGGCTGCAACAGAGATCCGACTTTCCCGCGCTGGAGTCTCCATGCAACGAAGCCATGCGAGGATAAGTCGGCGAGGGTTACGTAGGGATAATCTCAAGAGGTTCACTATCTTTTAGCTACTTGTTGTTATCTTACCCACGTGTACTGCCCCACGGTCGAGTATATAAGGCCTAGGGGGCACCCCTTCAGAACGATCAACCCTATCCTACTTAGCCACCCACGTAAACTCTCTGTGCCTTCAACCCAGAGAGCCCTCTTGTAACCACAGCCGAATTCTCATCAGGACGTAGGGTGTTACGCATCTCTAAGCGGCCCGAACCTGTAAATCTTGTTCACTGTCTCTCGTGCGATCGGCACGAACCATTTTGCTACAGTCGTGGACACCATCCTACTCCTAGAAAACACCTTGAGGGGCAACCCCGGGTGTGCGGTCGGACCCAAAACACCGACAGCTGGCGCGCCAGGTAGGGGGTGTGTCGACGATCCAAGCTAGCTCAATGGCCGTCACCTTCCATAGCAAAATCGCCGTGCGTCCCGGATCTGTATTCTGCTTCGGGACAATCTCGTCCGTAGCAGATGAAGAAGGAATTCTACACCGCCTCGCAGATCTGCCGGAACAGAAGTCTCCTCCAACAAACTCCGAAAATGCTGGAAAGACGCTACTTCCGGCTCTTCGGAAAAAGATCGTCTCCGGGGAAGCTGGAGCTAGAAGCTCGCTGACCCGGAAGAGTCCGCTGTCTACTTCCCCGACGAAAGAATGGACACGGGTCGTGAGAAAGAAGGAGACCAGGGAGAGGCAAATCGTTCTTCCCGTTCCTCTGATCTCAAAGGAGAACGGAAAGAAAGTCGCCGCGGCAGCAATGCCGTTCTACCCCGACGTCCTCTTCATCGGGAGAGCAGAGTCGCTCGTCGTCTCCGACGATGAACCGACCGCGCCTGGAGAAGAACCGCCTCAGCGAGAATCCCGCCGACGAAGGAACCGACGCAGGAACGTTCGACGACATCACGCGGCCGAAGAGCGGGATCCGGAGCAGCCTGTCTCGCGAGACGAGGTCTCGGAGGTAGGAGAAACTCCGGAAGAACGCGTCTTCAGGGAACGAAGGAACTCCCGACGACGTGATCGCCGACGGATTCAGGAGCAAGCCAAGCAAGATGCAAGGCAACGCCGGGAGAATCCGCTCTTCGGGCGCAACTTGAACCCCGACTTTGCTCGAGCTATAAACACGCTGAGCGAAGTCGGAGGCGTTCTAGCTCGGATAGCTGACGGACTTCCTCGGACTCCCGACGCCGAAGGATACCGACGCCTGTTTACTCAGGCGGCCAACCATCTTCTACCGCTCGCTCACCCGCCGAACGATTTGCGACACACCATCAACAGTCGCCAAGACGCGCGAAGCTCCATCAATGCTTCGCGCGAACGGCGGCATGAGAACGAAATTCGCCGTCGGGAGGAGTATGACCGAGATCATGGCTTCCCGACTCAAAGCCAGGCCACCAGGACTGAGTCGGCAACAGCTTCAACTGGCGGTACCACCCGGGGACGGTCGAGGGACCGCCACCACCACTCCCCTCCCCGGGACAGACGTCATCCCCGACGACAGGAGGACACGTGCGGAGTATCTGCACTTACTCCGCGCCTTAGGGCCATCCAATGGCCACCCAACTTCAAGGTATCCAATGTTGACAAATATGAACCTAAGCAGGATCCAGGGGGTTGGTTAGCCGTCTACACCACTGCCGCTCGAGCTGCCGGAGCATCTGAAGACGTCATGACCGCGTATCTGCCCATCGTCCTTGGGCAAGATGCGCTGCAGTGGCTGCGACATCTACCCCGACACTGCATCGACGACTGGGGAGACTTCAGTCGACGTTTCATCGCCAACTTCCAGTCCCTCTCTGACAAGCCGGCGCAACCATGGGACCTCAAATCCATCAAGCGCCGGGGGGACGAGACTCTCTGATCATACCTTAAAAGGTTCCAGACCATGAGAAACCGCATCCCCGAGGTCACGGAGGCAGCCGTGATCGAGGACTTCTACAGAGGATCCAATGACTCGGTTTTCGTCCGAGCCATACTACAAAAGGCGCCGACTACCTCCGAGGAGCTGTTCCGGGAAGCCGACCTCTACATCACCGCCGACGAGCGGGCCCAAGATCTCATCGGAGGAGCAAAGCCTGCACCAGCAGCGCCACGACGTGACGCGAACCAGCCGTCCGACAAACGCTGGGAGAAGAGGCCTCGAGAAGAAGTACACGCCGCCGGACCACCCGCCTCTCGCGCCCGAGGAGGACCTCGTGGAGGCGAGCGCACGCTGGACGACATCCTCGACGCCCAGTGCCCGTACCACAAGGACATGCGCCACACCCTTCGAAACTGCCGGGATTTCAAGCACTCCGTCGGGCACGGCCGACCCTTCCAACCTCTACCGCCTCCTCCGCCGAGGGGAGGACCTGATGAACCACAACAGCCCCGTCGGCAGGAGGAGGGGGGAGGAGGAGCTTTCCCGCGCGTTGACAGGGAGGTCAACGTCATCTTCGGCGGACATGGGTCGCAGGAGAACAAAAGACAACAAAAGCTCAACGACCGCCAGATACTGGTGGCAACCACCGGACCTCCCGCCCCGTACCGGTGGTCGGAGCACCCGATCACTTTCACTCGGGAGGATCAGTGGCTCAACTTCGACCATCCAGGCAAATACCCGCTCCTCGTCGATCCGGTGATCCGAGAGAGCCGGGTAAAGAAGGTGCTAGTGGACGGGGGGAGCAGCATCAACGTCACCTTCCCCCGTACACTCCAAGGCTTGGGAGTTCACCTCAAAGAGCTCCACGAGTCGGACACTCCTTTCTTCGGCATCGTGCCGACGGAAGGGGAATACCCGCTGGGTCACATCTACATGCCGGTCACCTTCGGAACTCCGGAGAACTACAGAACCGAGTTCCTGAGGTTCGAGGTGGCGAACTTCGACTGCGGGTACAACGCCATCATCGGGAGGCCGGGACTGGCCAAATTTATGGCCATTCCGCACTATACATACATGATACTGAAGATGCCAGGACCACGAGGAATCATAACTGTGCGTGCCGACTTCCAAGGCGCTGCAGAGTGTTTCAGAGTGGCCATTCAGGCAGCCCTCACCACCAAGCCGTCGGCGGTTCCTTCTACATCGGCGAACTCTAAGCCTGAGGAAGGCCTCACGGTACCAGCGAATGAAACTCAGGCCGCGACCTCTATGCGGCCGACTGAAGAAACCAAAAGAATCAACCTGGGGTTCGCTGACGAGCGCAAGACGGCTGTCATCAGCTCCAGTTTGAATGACAAATAGGAAAGCGCGCTCGTCCAGTTTCTGCAAGATAATCGGGATGTATTCGCGTGGCAACCTGCGGATATGCCGGGAGTCCCAAGAGAACTGGCCGAGCACAAACTGAAAGTCTACCCCCAGGCGAGGCCGATCCGACAAAAGCTACGTCGTTTTACGCCCGACAAGAGAGAAGCCATTCGTGCCGAATTAGCTCGCCTGGTCGCGGCTGGATTTATTAGAGAAGTATTACACCCTGAGTGGTTAGCCAATCCTGTTCTTGTACTCAAAAAGAATAAAGTGGATTGGCGCATGTGCGTCGACTATACCGATCTCAACAAACACTGTCCGAAGGATCCCTTCGGGCTCCCGAGGATAGATCAGGTGGTGGATTCCACCGCTGGATGTTCTGTGTTGTCTTTCTTAGATTGCTATTCCGGGTATCATCAGATTAGTTTGGCAAAAGAAGACGAGGAAAAAAACGGCGTTCATCACTCCGTTTGGTGCCTTCTGTTATACCTCCATGCCGTTCGGCCTCAAAAACGCTGGAGCGACTTATCAGAGGGCCATTCAAACATGCCTAGCCGATCACTGGGGCAAGCGTGTGGAGGCTTACGTTGATGACGTGGTGATCAAAACTGAGAATCCAGAAAACTTCATCGAAGATTTACAGCTGGTTTTCAACAGCCTGAGAAGATATAGATGGAAGCTCAATCATGAAAAATGCGTTTTCGGGGTACCAGCAGGAAAGTTGCTCGGATTTATCGTCAGCCACCGGGGAATTGAGGCTAATCCAGATAAGATTGAAGCTATCATGAAGATGGAAGCTCCTCGGTCACAAAAGAAGGTTCAGCGGCTCACAGGATGTATGGCAGCTCTAAGCAGATTTATATCCAGACTGGGGGAGAAAGGCTTGCCGTTTTACAAGCTGCTTAAGAAGGTGGATAAGTTTCAATGGACTTCAGAAGCACAAGAAGCTCTAGATGCACTTAAGAAATTCCTGACAACACCACCAGTACTAAAGCCGCCACGGCGAGCTACGCCAACTCAACCAGCTGAAGATTTGCTGCTATATATCTCTTGCACGACTCACGTGGTAAGCACTGCGTTGGTAGTCGAACGAGTGGAAGAAGGGCATGCTTATCCGGTACAACATCCTGTCTACTTCATCAGTGAGGTTCTGGGTCCATCAAAGAAAAAGTATCCTCAAGTTCAGAAGCTATTATATGCAGTACTTCTAACTGCCCGCAAGCTGCGTCACTACTTTGACGACCACAAAGTCATAGTAGTTACTGGTTTTCCAATAGGAGACATTCTTCACAACAAGGAAGCCATTGGCCGAATAGCCAAGTGGGCATGCGAGTTGGGATCCCATGATATCGAGTTCCGACCTCGCACAACCGTCAAAACTCAAGCACTGGTTGATTTCGTATCAGAATGGACAGAACAACAAGTACCGGATAATCCAGAAACCGCAGAAGTATGGCGAATGTATTTTGATGGCTCGCTGAAACTGCAAGGAGCAGGAGCAGGAATTCTCTTCACTGCACCTGGAGGCGAGCACCTCAAGTATGCTCTCCAGCTGCTATTCTCGGCCTCTAACAACGCAGCCGAGTATGAAGCTTTGATACACGGATTAAACATCGCCATATCACTGGGCGTCAAGAGATTGATGGTATATGGAGACTCTCTGGTAGTCATTAGCCAGATAAACAAAGAATGGGATTGTTCAAGTGATTCAATGGGAAAATACTGCGCTGCCGTTCGAAAGCTGGAAGATAAGTTCGAGGGTCTGGAATTTCATCATGTGGAAAGGGATCGTAACACAGCAGCTGATACACTATCCAAGCTCGGATCCGGTCGAACTCAGGTCCCACCCGGAGTTTTCGTGCAAGAAATTACACGGCCGAGTATCTCAATAGACCAAACAGAAGAGTGCAACATCGTAGATCAACCCGAGTCAGACTCTGATGACTGGAGGAGGCCGATCATTAAGTACATAAAGAACGAAGAAGAGCCAGACGACAAGAACTCAGCAGAGCGCATTGCCAGACAGTCGGCTCACTACACACTCATTGGGGAGATATTATACAGAAGGGGTGCATCAGGGGTTCTCATGAAGTGTATTCTCCCGTCCACTGGGAAGCAACTTCTGGAGGAAGTCCATGCAGGGCAATGTGGAATACATGCAGCCTCCAGAACACTAGTCGGGAAGGTCTTCAGGTCAGGGTTCTATTGGCCGACGGCGAAGAACGACGCAGCCGAGTTAGTTCAGAGATGCGAAGCTTGTTAATACCTGTCAAAGCAACAGCACATGCCAGCACAGCAGCTACAGACCATACCAATAACTTGGCCTTTCGCATGCTGGGGATTGGATATGATTGGACCTTTCAAGAAAGCTCAAGGAGGTTATACCCACGTATTGGTGGCAATTGACAAATTCACTAAATGGATAGAGTTCAAGCCCATTGCTTCTTTAACCTCTGCTAAGGCCGTGGAATTCATACAGGATATAATATTCAGATTCGGGATACCAAACAGCATCATCACTGACTTAGGATCCAACTTCACCAGCTCAGAATTCTTTGACTTCTGCGAGCAAAAGAGCATTCAGATCAAATACGCATCTGTGGCGCATCCAAGAGCCAACGGGCAGGTTGAGCGAGCCAACGGAATGATATTGGAGGCACTCAGGAAAAGGGTCTTCGATAAGAATGAAAAATTCGCAGGAAAATGGATAAGAGAACTACCTTATGTCATTTGGAGCCTGAGAACCCAACCTAGCCGAGCCCTGCATGGAAACACTCCTTTCTTCATGGTCTATGGGTCGGAGGCAGTGATACCTGCTGACCTCAAGTTTGGGGCAACAAGATTGATCTTCGAAAGCATAGCGGAAGCTGAGGCCACCAGGCTGGAGGATATTGACATACTTGAGGAAGAACGACTGAATGCAGTAATCCAATCAGCACGGTACCAGCAGACTCTAAGGCGCTATCACGATAAGGCTGTGCGGCAAAGGTTCTTTTCAGTAGGAGACCTCGTCCTCCGCCGAATTCTAACGGGGGAGGGACGACACAAGCTATCACCCTTATGGGAAGGACCCTTCATAGTAGCAGAGGTCACTCGGCCCGGATCGTATCGCCTCACCCAGACGGATGGTACAGAAGTCGGGAACTCTTGGAACATAGAGCACCTCAGAAAGTTTTACCCCTAGCTGTATTTCAAAACAGCCGGGGCGACCATGTACTCTGTAAAGTGGAAATATGTCATCAATAAAGATAGATTTCAAAGATACTCGGTTCGTTTATGATTGACTTGCATTCTTACTTAACTCGGGGTGACCACTATGCCCTACAAACGGAGCAATCGACTTAAGTCGGCAACGACTTAAGGCGGTGCAACATGCTCACGCTTACTTAACTCGGGGTGACCACTATGCCCTACAAACGGAGCAATCGACTTAAGTCGGCAACGACTTAAGGCGGTGCAACATGCTCACGCTTACTTAACTCGGGGTGACCACTATGCCCTACAAACGGAGCAATCGACTTAAGTCGGCAACGACTTAAGGCGGTGCAACATGCTCACGCTTACTTAACTCGGGGTGACCACTATGCCCTACAAACGGAGCAATCGACTTAAGTCGGCAACGACTTAAGGCGGTGCAACATGCTCACGCTTACTTAACTCAGGGTGACCACTATGCCCTACAAACGAAGCAATTGACTTAAGTCGGCAACGACTTAAGGCGGCGCAACATGCTCACGCTTACTTTACCTAGGGGGACCACTATACCCTACTAACGGGGTTATCGGCTAAAAGTCATTTACGGCTTAAACCGGTATAGCATACTCGCGCTTATGCAGTTCAGGGGATGATTTCCATATCCCACAAACAAACTTCATAATCATCATGTAGCGTTACCACAAATTCGAAATTCGGATACAATAAGAAAATGATGATGTCATTTGAATGATAAGCCGATAACCTCTAGCGAGTACTTGATCATGCTAACTGCGCGCTCAGAGCACGCGAACTGTTTCTCTATTTTCCAATGTCTTTCTCAGGAACGACTGATGAAGAAGGGTGATTCGAAGAATCGGGGGCGACATGCACATCAGCTTTTATATCTTCAGGAACTACCACTCCGGGTCTTCTCATCAAGATTCGCCCCGCTCGAATAGCCTTGTCCATGGCTTTATCGCGCTGGGCTTTGAGAGTAGCAGCAGTCTCGTCAGCGGTTTTAGCGGCCAGCTGAGCAGTTTCTAACTCCTGGGCAATGGTTTTCTTGGAAGCTCGGAGTTCCTTGATGGTGGCATCCTTCGCTGATATCAATTGCTTAAGGCGGGTCACTTCGTCCACAGATTCTTGTAGCCTACAACGCTGATTGTCCAGTTCCTCCATTGTAAAGCGGTGGCTCCTCTCCAAGATGGTTAGCGAGTTGCTAGAATCTCGATACAATCTGTCCAGATTGTCGCGAGAAGCGGCAAGGACGCGTTTTTCTTCCTACAAGCAAAAAATCAACTCATTCAGAATCCAAGAGCATGATAAGGCGAAGCATGGTTTCGTAAGTTACCTTTTCGGAGTCAAGCCGAGCATGAAGAGAAGAACTCAGAGCGTTGGCGTCATCCAAAGCAGCAGAAACCTGATTCAGTTCAGTCTGGCTCTGAAGATACTTATCCTCGAAGTCAGCACACCGTTGAGCCATTTCAGCTTGATCTCGAGAATGTTTTTCCTCAAGAACTGCGATCTGCCGAGTCATTCCTATCAAGAGATAATCAAATGAAGTGAGGTCAGAAGGTAAAACAATCCACGAGCAAGGGTAAGGAAGAAGAAGAAAGGGCACTAACCAGCATTAGTTGCCTCCAACTCGGATACACGACGATGAAGCAACACTGGATTCCAACGCTCGAGAGATGAAGCCACTTCTGGGGTGGAAGCACCCTGGGATTTCAGTTGACTGGCCAATCCATTCACCAAAGCCTAACGAGAAGAACAGATGAGCATAATGACAGCAATTCATGCAACATAAAGATCAAACTAAAGCACAGCACAGCACCTGGAGGTTGGAAAAGAACGAAGGGATCCCCAAGTCAGGAGAAATCAGCTGATAGTCAGGTGTCAGACCACCACCCGAAGCAGTTTGCAGTAGACCAGCAGGAACGAGCTCAGTACATTCAGCAGAGCCTAACGCCAGACTAGTGGGGATGCTGCCCTCTAAAGCGACCCCCTGATCTGGAGTTTGAGCCACCACCATGCCGCCAGAGTGTGGAGGTGAACCCACGTGAACGTCCATAGAAGTGCAGGAAGGAGACCCTGCTCGGGCACCCTCGGGGGCTGGGTCACAGTCGGCGCTGCCCACCTGAGCCGGATCATCCCCGGCAACACCCTCGGGGGCTGGGCAGTGGTCTACACTCTTAACCCAAGCTAAGTCACTCCCGACGACATCCTCGGGGGCTGAGCATATATCAGCGCCATTCTTGGGACCCAGGCTCTCTGCCGTGACCACCTCTAAGGTTGACGGGCCTTCAGCTACTTCCATGGGATCAGAACGATCCAGGTCAGCATCCCGACCCTCGAGACCATGCTCTAAGGTCGACGAGGCACGGGATGACCTCAACCCAGCATCTGGCACGGCTGCACAAGTTTCTGTCGCATCAGCATCTGCAGGCTCCGATAGCAAGTCTTCTGGGACCATATCCTCTAGAGTTTTATCAAAGTCGGCCATGGACAGCTCTTGCAAGCCAATAAGGGCAGACAAAGCAGGAGAAGGAACTCCACTACTTCCACCGCTAGCAATGAATTGCTGACTGTTTTTCCGAGTTAAAGGAATTTCATCTTCTTCCTCTTCATCCTCTACAGTGGCAACACAAGCAGCACTCCCACTGGGATCACCAACAGTTTGGGCACACCCATTGGGATCAACGACAGTTTGGGCACACCCATTGGGATCAACGACAGTTTGGGCACACCCATTGGGTTCAGTATCAGTAAGACCGATAACAGGCACTTCTTCAGCAGCAGGAACTAAAATGCCGGCGTCCTCATCGAAACTGGATACTCGCCGGAGGCGTCTTCTCTTTTTCTTTTGCTCATCAGCAGAAGGCTCGGGACGACTAGCTCGGCTAGGGCGCCTCGGACGAGTGCTGACAGTTTTTGAGACATCCAAAGTTGTATCAACCTCTGGAAGGGGCACCACTGCCAAGGTACCAACAGGAGCAGCATCGGACGAATCCTCAGCTAATAAATCAAGCATATCATTTATGTCAGCATCACTGGGATTCAGAGGCACTTCAAAATAAACCTGCCGTTCATCATCAGAAATCGCCCCGAGCGAAACAACTAAAAGATTGACTTCCTCAGCAGAGGGTCGCACTCTAAGGCCCAAATTGCTGTCAGTCACAGGCGGATTTGACACAAAAAGGGTGAAATCTTTGGGAGGAGGCAGGTTCCAAGCCGAGTATGCCACTGGAGCACCAACATTCGAAACTTTACCTCTGAGGATCATTTCAAGTCGGCTTACCAAATCAACAGAAGGAATTCTCTTATTGGTAACTCGGGTTGAGTCGGCCAGCCCTCGGTAAAGATATGCCGGATAGGCCCTGTCTTTCAGCGGCTGAATGTTTTTGAAAACGAAATCTGTGACCACAGCTTCGGCAGTCAGACCTCTCTCTTTCAGTAATCCGATTTCAGTAAGCAACACACCCGCCTCGGCCACTTCTTGATCCGTGGGAGACTCAGTCCAACTCAGAGTACGAACATCTGGCTGTCTTCCTGAGCGGGGAGGGAGAGAATTTCCATAATTATCAATTATAAACCACTCCAGACGCCAACCTTTAATGCTGTCCTTGAGGGGTATCTCGAGATACTCGGTCTTCCGTCCACGGCGCATTTCCAAACTAGCACCTCCAACCAGCTGATGTTGCCCCCCGGCCATCCCAGGGCGACAATGGTACAGATACTTCCACAAACCAAAATGCGGCAGCACACCGAGGTAGGCTTCGCATAGGTGGACGAAGATGGAGATTTGGAGAATAGAATTAGGGTTCAAATGGGTCAAGTTGATATGATAAAAGTCAAGAAGGCCACGGAAAAAAGGAGAGATTGGAAGGCCGAGGCCGCGGAGAAGGAAAGGAGCGTAAACTACTGATTCGTGGGTATCTTCGGTTGGGACAGTAGTCCCGTGGCAAACTCGCCAAGAGCAGAGTTCCCGCGGAGGGAGAACCCCGATGGAGACAAGACGGAGAAGCTCATCTTCGGAAATTACGGACATGTGGTTACCTGCGAAAGGTAACTGACTGTTGGGGTCGATTGGGGGGATCACCGCAGCAGACGAGCTCGCAGTTTTCCTCTTGGGCGCCATCTTGCTTCTCACTGGCGAAACAGAGTAGGAGGCGAGTAGCAAAGAAGATTCAGATGCGGAAATGCAAGAACTAGGGCACGGAAAGCAAAGGCGGCTAAAAGCACGACTCTTAAGGGATATTCTTGAGCCAGATACCCTTTTAAAAGTGCCCAGTCATCACCCGGCGGTCATCTCCGAAATTCCAGCATGCCACGTAGATATCTGACAGTTATTTCCAAGAGAGCCGACGTGCCACCTCATCACTCGGTTATCTTCCTCAAAATAACTTGTAAAGCTGGCTATCATTCGGCGTTACCTCTAAAACGCCGACAACGTGTTCAATCGCTCGGCATTACTTCTAAAATGCCGATGCCGACCTTCAATCACTCGGCATTACCTTTAAAATGCCGACCACGTGTTCAATCGCTCGGCATTACTTCTAAAATGCCGATGCCGACCTTCAATCACTCGGCGTTACCTCTAAAACGCCGACCACGTGTTCAATCGCTCGGCATTACTTCTACAATGCCGATGCCGACCTTCACTCACTCGGCATTGCTTCTAAAACGCCGACCACGTGTTCAATCGCTCGGCATTACTTCTAAAATACCGACGCCGACCTTCAATCACTCGGCATTGTTTCTAAAGCGCCGACCCTGTATTCTGTCGCTCGGCATTACTTCTAAAATGTCGATGCCGACTTTCTATCATTCGGCATTGCCTCTAAAACGCGGATCTTGTGTTCGATTGCTTGGTGTTACTTCTAAAACGCCGATGATAACCTACACATCGCTCGGCGTTGTTTCTACTACATTAAAAGAATCGGTTCAACATTCAGGGAAAGCAACGACAAGTCATCGAAAAGGGGGGATCAACGATAGTTCTTCATTAAAGGGAAGTTAACGAGTTTACAAACCAACTCTTCATGAGTTGGTACCTCCCTACTTCTACTCTACATTATTACTACTACTAAACTACACTAATTACTACTACATTATTCTAACTATACTAAACTATACTAACATCTAAGAAGACCAGTGGCGTCTAGCCACTGGCCCTGCCCCTGCCGCCGCCGCCGCCCTTGGTGCTGCCCTTGCTGCTGCCACCCTTGGTGCTGTCCCTGCTGCCGTCGCCGCCGCCCCTGCCACTGCCGCTGCCGTCACCGTCGCCGTCGTCGTCGTCGTCGTCATCGTCGTCGTCGCCTTCACCCTCGTCGCCGCCGTTCGAGTCCTCTTCATCCGAGGAGTACTCCGACTCATCCGAGCCTTCGAGCCCGGAGCACTCGACGGCCCGGATGTACGTCCAGACCTCCACGGCTATCCCCTGGGAGTCGTCCGAGTCATCGGACGACGCCGGGGGAGAGACGGGGGCTGGGGATCCCTCGGACTCAGAGGAGAACTCCTCCTCTGAGTATTCCGAGTCACCGAACTCGTCCGACGGAGGAGTCGGCTCGCGCTTGCGCTTGGTGCCCTTGCCCATGGTGGAAGCAGACAGATGGGAGGAGAAGAAAGCAGTAAGTAACAGCGAAGAGATGTGAAAAAACCAGAGAAGCAAAGGCGTTATTTATAGAGGGGAAAGCAACCGCTCACTTCCAACCGCGGTCACTGAACAGTCGCAAAGCATTCAATAAGCACTCCCACCCATCTGAAGACACGTCAGACAGCGGACGCCGTTTCATGCATCACTACACCCATTGGGACTCCAGTCAACAGCGCAAAGGATATGATTACACTAGCCGTCCCATCGCATTACTACTCAGAGGCAACCGGCTAAAACACTCAGCGTACCAAGCCGTCCCTTGCCCACACCCATTGGGGGGGACGCCCAGGAATTATCAGTATATTTTTCAAAACGGTCACATCCGTGCAGGGCACGCAGTGAATACCTCGAGACAAAAATGAGATATCAACAAGAGTTAGAGGGAAGCCAAATATAGCCAGTAGAGTGCAAAATATGGTCGACAGAAATGACTTGAAGACTAGACAGAGAACGTCCATCAAATGTCCAATCAGTCACAGAGCAAATAAATTACACTACCTAGCGAGATATGGATGGATTGCGAACTCGGCTGCAAAAGACAAAATACATGCTGACCTCTGAAGCATAATATTGATGACATAGCGCGGATGACATCATGCCAATTTTTTACAAGCAGAAAGGATAATTTTCAGCAAAAGGACACAGAAGGAAGACCTTCGAGTGGATTATCCTCAAAAATCCACTTGAATGTCGGGGGCTACACCCATTGGGTGCACCTTCGGTGCACCCCATGGATTATCATTCTAAATCAATATAGTGCCGACCTCTAAGGCGTGGAACAAGATTGGAAAGATCAATCCTCAACTGAGATGCAGGAATGCGAATGGAGATAATCTTTGGAGAAGACCTTTAAGTAGATTATCTTCTAAAATCTACTCAAAGGTCGGGGGCTACACCCAATGAAGTCCAGAATCTTACAATCCAAAATGCTGATTTCTAAGGCACAGGCACAAAACTAAACTTTGGTCGAACAAGTGATCAGAGCAAGAGAAAACAGCAGGGAGTCATTTTTGGACCTTGGATCTTTGAGTTGATTACCTCCAAATCAACCCAAAGATCGGGGGCTTGTGGGAGATAGATATCCCCCGGGTCCACTAAAAGAGTAAAGGACCTCACGAAAGGCCCAAGGGCCCAATAAATCGTAAGGTCATTCTTTCGTGGGCCTGGGGAGAAACAACCGGCAAAGCAGAACGACATGAGGCTGGATTGGTGCAAACCCGGACGGCCCACAGCGTCGAGCGAATGGCTGCAACAGAGATCCGACTTTCCCGCGCTGGAGTCTCCATGCAACGAAGCCATGCGAGGATAAGTCGGCGAGGGTTACGTAGGGATAATCTCAAGAGGTTCACTATCTTTTAGCTACTTGTTGTTATCTTACCCACGTGTACTGCCCCACGGTCGAGTATATAAGGCCTAGGGGGCACCCCTTCAGAACGATCGACCCTATCCTACTTAGCCACCCACGTAAACTCTCTGTGCCTTCAACCCAGAGAGCCCTCTTGTAACCACAGCCGAATTCTCATCAGGACGTAGGGTGTTACGCATCTCTAAGCGGCCCGAACCTGTAAATCTTGTTCACTGTCTCTCGTGCGATCGGCACGAACCATTTTGCTACAGTCGTGGACACCGTCCTACTCCTAGAAAACACCTTGAGGGGCAACCCCGGGTGTGCGGTCGGACCCAAAACACCGACAGTGCCGACATCTTCCTTCGAGGTGGAGATCCTCCGCCCATGTCGCCGTCAGAGGCCGGGCCAGATTCCGCCGAAGGTGGAGTCGATGCCGAGGGTGCTGCTGCTCCCCCTGTTGATGTCTAAACCTGCAGGAACAGTTTGTCTGTAGTACGCGTATGTTTTTTGCGGTCGTCGAGGCCCAAATATATCATTGTCGTGTTATAAAGTTGTGTTTCTTTTCCTCTTGTTTTGAGTATCAGGACTTGTTCGTCGGTAGCAAAATCGCTCATCCGAGCGAGAGTTACTTATCGCGGAAGGTGATGAGTGAGGTATCCGTATCCCGGAGGCGTAGGAGTCCCTCGGCTCAGTCGGCCTCACCGCTTACGTGTACTCTTACTCGTCCGTCGGATTCTGTTATCGATATAGTCGAGAAGGCACAAAAAATCGTTTTGGCAGAAAAGTTTTTGAGCGTTAAGACTTGTTCGGTCAGCAGAATCGCTTATCCGAGCATGAGTTACTTATCGCAGAAGGTGATGAGTGAGGTATCCGTATCCCGGAGGCGTAGGAGTCCCTTAGCTCGGTCGACCTTGCCGCTTACGTGTACTCCGTCATTTTCAGGATCCCGCTATCGAAGTAGTCGAAAAGCGCGAAAGATGTTCTGGCAGAAAGACTTTTTCCGAGGAATATTTTGACGCAAAGGGGGTTCCCCCCTTCTAGGCCCCGAGGGAGGGTCGGGCTTTGCCGAGGCAAGGCTGACCCTTCCTTGACGGTTAGACTCTATTTGTGTATGTAAAGAGAACGAGGTATATGAACGACTTGAAAACATCTTAAGGGTAAAAGCGACGTAGCTGTCGGATGTTCCAAGCGTTGTTGTAGACCTCGCCTTGACTGTTGGCCAGCTTGTACGTTCCAGGCTTCAAAATCTTGGCGATGATGAACGACCCTTCCTAGGGAGGAGTGAGCTTGTGGCGCCCTCGGGCGTCTTGTCGTAGCCGAAGCACCAAGTCCCCCACCTGGAGGTCTCGGGACCGAACCCCTCGGGCGTGGTAGCGTCGCAGAGACTGCTGATACCGTGCCGAGTGTAGTAAGGCCATGTCCTGAGCCTCTTCCAGTTGGTCCAGTGAGTCCTCTCGGCTAGTCTGGTTGCTTCGATCGTCGTACGCCCCTGTCCTCGGGGAACCGTATTCTAAGTCTGTGGGCAAGATAGCCTCAGTCCCATAGACTAGAAAGAACGGCGTGAAGCCTGTGGCTCGGCTTGGCATCGTCCTCAGACTCCAGACCACCGAGGGGAGTTCCTTCATCCATCGTCTGCCGAACTTGTTGAGGTCGTTGTAGATCCTCGGCTTAAGTCCCTGCAGAATTATGTCGTTGGCGCGCTCTACCTGCCCATTCGTCATGGGGTGAGCTATGGCGGCCCAGTCCACCCGGATGTGGTGGTCCTCGCAGAAGTCCAGGAACTTCTTGCCAGTGAACTGGGTGCCGTTGTCGGTGATGATGGAGTTCGGGACCCCAAAGCGATGGATGATGTTGGTGAAGAACGCCACCGCCTGCTCGGGCCTGATGCTGTTTAGGGGCCGGACCTCGATCCACTTGGAGAATTTGTCGATAGCGACCAGCAGGTGCATGAAGCCCCTGGGTGCCTTCTGCAAGGGACCGACGAGGTCCAGACCCCACACAGCAAACGGCCAGGTGATGGGTATTGTTTGCAGGGCCTGAGCGGACAGGTGTGTCTGCCTTGCGTAGAATTGACACCCTTGGCAGGTGCGTACAATCCTAGTGGCGTCGGCCACCACGGTTGGCCAGTAGAAACCTTGTCGGAAGGCGTTTCCAACGAGGGCTCGAGGTGCTGCGTGATGACCGCAATCCCCCGAGTGTATTTATTGCAATAGCTCCTGACCTTCGGCGATGGATATGCATCGTTGGAGGATGCCTGAGGGACTGCGGTGGTAGAGCTTCTTTTCGTCACCCAGCAAGACAAACGACTTGGCTCGCCGCGCCAGTCGCCGAGCTTTGGCTCTGTCGAGGGGTAGCTCTCCTCGGTGGAGATATTGCAGGTACGGGGTCTGCCAGTTTCGATTAGGCGTGACCCCATTCCGCTCTTCCTCGACGTGCAGCGCCTCACCCTCGGCGGCCGAGGGTGCCTCGGGCTAGGCCGAGGCCTCCCCGGGCTGAGCCAAGGCCTCCTTAGGCTCGGGTGTGTCGTCGGCCTTGACGGATGGTTGATGTAGGTCTCGGGAGAAGACGTCCGGGGGAACCGTTGTCCATCCCGAGGCTATCTTAGCCAGCTCGTCCGCAGTCTCGTTGTACCATCGAGCGATGTGGTTGAGCTCGAGCCCGTAGAACTTGTCTTCCATGCGTCGAACCTCGTCGCAGTAGGCCTCCATCTTCGGGTCGCGGTAGTGGGAGTTCTTCATGACTTGGTCGATGACAAGCTGCGAGTCGCCACGAGCGTCGAGGCGCCGAACCCCTAGCTCGATGGCGATGCACAACCCGTTAACCAGAGCCTCGTACTCGGCCATGTTGTTTGACGCCGGGAAATGGAGGCGCAGCACGTAGCGGAGGTGCTTCCCGAGGGGTGAGATGAAGAGCAGGCCCGCACCCGCTCCTGTTTTCATCAGCGACCCGTCGAAATACATGGTCCAGAGTTCTGGTTGGATCGGAGCTGCTGGAAGCTGGGTGTCGACCCATTCAACCACAAAGTCCGCCAAGACTTGGGACTTGATGGCCTTCCGAGGAGCGAACGAGATTGTCTCGCCCATGATCTCCACCACCCATTTTGCAATCCTACCCGAGGCCTCTCGGCACTAGATGATCTCCCCCAGGGGGAAGGATGACACTACAGTCACCGGATGAGACTCGAAGTAGTGTTGCAACTTTTGCCGCGTCAGAATTACCGCGTACAGTAGCTTCTGAATTTGCGAGTAGCGGATTTTGGTCTCGGATAGTACTTCACTGATGAAGTAGACCGGCCTCTGGACAAGCAATGCATGCCCTTCTTCTCGTCTCTCAACCACGATCGCGGCGCTGACCATCTGAGTGGTTGCGGCTATGTAGATCAAGAGGGCTTCTCAGGAGCGCCTTTAAGTTCTCGAGGGCTTCCTCGGTCTCGGGGGTCCAAGTGAAGCGCTCGGTCTTCCTTAAGAGGTGGTACAGGGGTAGGCCTCTTTCGCCGAGGCGCGAGATGAAGCGGCTCAGAGCCGCAAGGCATCCCATAACCCTTTGTACTCCTTTCAAGTCCTTGATAGGCCCCATGTTGGTGATGGCCACGATTTTCTCCGGGTTGGCCTCGATGCCCCGCTCGGAGACGATGAACCCCAGGAGCATGCCTCGGGGGACTCCGAAGACACACTTCCCGGGATTGAGTTTCACGCCCTTCGCTTTCAGACACTTGAATGTCGTTTCAAGGTCAGAGAGGAGGTCGGAGGCTTTCCTCGTCTTGACTACGATGTCATCGACGTAAGCCTCGACCGTTCGGCCAATGTGCTCTCCGAACACGTGGTTCATGCACCTTTGATAGGTCGCGCCTGCATTCCTCAAACCAAATGGCATAGTAATATAGCAATACATGCCAAAAGGTGTGATGAAAGAGGTTGCGAGATGGTTGGACTCTTTCATCCTGATTTGGTGATACCCTGAGTAGGCATCGAGGAATGACAGGGTTTCGCACCCAGCAGTGGAATCCACGATTTGATCGATGCGAGGCAGAGGGTAGGGAACCTTCGGACATGCTTTGTTTAGACCAGTGTAGTCTACACACATCCTCCATTTCCCACCTTTCTTTTTCACAAGCACAGGGTTGGCTAGCCATTCGGGATGGAATACCTCTTTGATGAACCCTGTAGCCATCAGCTTGTGGATCTCCTCGCCTATGGCTCTGCGCTTTTCTTCGTCGAATCGGCGCAGAGGCTGCTTCACGAGTCGGGCTCCAGCTCGGATATCCAGCGAGTGCTCGGCGACATCCCTCGGTATGCCAGGCATGTCCGAGGGACTCCACGTAAAAACCTCGGCGTTCACGCGGAGAAAGTCGACGAGCACTGCTTCCTGTTTGGGGTCGATCTCGGAGCCGATCCGGACTTGCTTGGAGGCGTCGTTGCTGGGGTCGAGAGGGACGGACTTAACCGCCTCTGCTGGCTCGAAGTTGCCGGCGTGGCGCTTCGCATCTGGCACCTCCTTGGAGAGGCTCTCCAGGTCGGCGATGAGGGCCTCGGATTCGGCGAGGGCTTCAGCGTACTCCATGCACTCCATGTCGCATTCGTACGCGTGTCGGTACGTGGATCCGACGGTGATGACCCCATTGGGGCCCGACATCTTGAGCTTGAGGTAGGTGTTGTTGGGGATGGCCATGAACTTGGCGTACCATGGTCTCCCCAGCACTGCGTGGTAGGTTCCTCGGAATCCGACCACCTCGAACGTGAGGGTTTCCTTTCAGAAGTTGGAGGGAGTCCCGAAGCAGACGGGCAGATCGAGTTGCCCAAGAGGTTGGACGCGCTTCTCGGGAATGATCCCGTGAAAGGGCACCGCACCGGCCCGGATCATGGACAGATCGATCTGCAAGAGCCTGAGGGTCTCAGCGTAGATGATGTTGAGGCTACTGCCTCCGTCCATGAGGACCTTAGTAAGCCTGATGTTGCCGATGACAGGATCGACAACGAGCGGGTACTTCCCTGGGCTCGGCACGCGGTCGGGGTGGTCGCCTTGGTCGAAGGTGATGGGCTTGTCGGACCAGTCTAGGTAGACCGACACCGCCACCTTCACCGAGCAGACCTCCCGACGCTCCTGCTTGCGGTGCCGAGCCGAGGCGTTCGCCACTTGCCCACCGTAGATCATGAAGCAGTCGTGGACCTCGGGGAACTCCTCTGCCTTGCTGCCCTCCTTCTTGTCGTTGTCATGGCCTTTGCCACCTTCCGCTAGGGACCCGGCCTTATGGAAGTAGCGCCGAAGCATGACGCACTCTTCAAGGGTGTGCTTGACGGGACCCTGATGATAGGGGCACGACTCCTTAAGCATCTTGTCGAACAGGTTGGCCCCTCCGGAGGCTTCCGAGGGTTCCTGTGCTCGGCGGCGGCGACAAGTTCTGCGTTGGCAGCGTCGCGTTTCGCTTGTGACTTCTTCTTGCCCTTCTTCTTCGTGCAGCGCTGAGCGGACGCCTCGGGGACGTCTTCCTGCTGGCACCCCTGAGGCTGCTTGTCCTTCCGGAAGATGGCCTCGGCCGCCTCCTGACCAGAGGCGAACTTGGTGGCGATGCCCATCAGCTCGCTCGCCCTGGTGGGAGTCTTGCGACCCAGCTTGCTCACCAGGTCGCGGCAAGTGGTGCCGGCGAGGAACGCGCCAATGAAATTTGAGTCGGTGATGTTGGGCAGCTCGGTGCGCTGCTTCGAAAATCGCCGGATGTAGTCCCGCAGGGATTCTCCTGGCTGCTGGCAGCAGCTTCGAAGATCCCAGGAGTTTCCAGGGCGCAAGTATGTGCCCTAGAAGTTTCCGGCGAAGGCTTTGACCAGGTCGTCCCAGTTGGAGATCTGCGCAGGAGGCAGATGCTCCAACCAGGCTCGGGTGGCGTCGGAGAGGAACAGGGGGAGGTTGCGGATGATGAGGTTGTCATCGTCCGTTCCACCCAGCTGGCAGGCCAGCCGGTAGTCCGCGAGCCACAGTTCCGGCCTTGTTTCCCCCCGAGTACTTGGTGATGGTAGTCAGGGCTCGGAACTGGGTTGGGAACGGCGTCCGTCGTATGGCCCGGCTGAAAGCTTGCGGACCGGGTGGTTCGGGCGAGGGGCTCCGATCCTCCCCGCTGTCGTAGCGTCCCCCACGCCTGGGGTGGTAGCCTCGGCGCACCTTCTCGTCGAGGTGGGCTCGACGGTCGCGGCGGTGGTGCTCGTTGCCGAGGCGTCCCGGGGCTGCAGGTGTTGCGTCCCGCGTGCGCCCGGTGTGGACCGAGGCTTCCCGCATGAATCGGGAAGTCACGACGCGATGCTCCGGGGGGTACCCTTGCCTTCGGGAGGCAGAGCTTTTGGCCCGTCGGACCGCGACATCCTCCAGGAGATTCTTGAGTTCTCCCTAGATACGCCGCCCCTCGGTGGTGGATGGCTCCGACATCGCTTGGAGTAGTATTGCTGTTGCAGCCAGGTTCTGGCCGACCCCACTAGAAGCTGGAGACAGCCTTGCCCTGGCATCATCAGCGATGCGGTGCTGGACGTCCTTGGCCAGATGACGCGCTTCTCCGGCTAGTGCTCGGCCTGCCCACTCCTGCCCGATGTTTTGCCGGAGCTGCACAAGTTGTCCTGCTTCCTCGTCGAGCTTGGCCTGCATCTCGCGGATTTGCTCGAGCTGTGTGTCCTGACCCCCCGCAGGGACTGGGACCACAGCTAGCTCCCGAAGGATGTCAACGCGAGGCGCAGGCCTAGGGGGATCGTCGTCCTCCGGCATACCAAGGTGGTTGCCTTCGTCGAGACCCCCTAGATCGACGTGGAAGCATTCGCGACTTGGGCCACAATCCTCGTCGTCAAGGCTGTGGCCACCATCGGAGTAATCGGAGAGGCAGTAGTCACATGCGGTCATGAAGTCTCGCATGGCACTGGGGTTACCGAGCCCGGAGAAATCCCAACCAGAGTCGGGCTCATCATCTTCCTCAGAACCCGGGGGCCCGATGGTCGAGACGGTCGTCAGTCGGTCCCAGGTTGACCACATATGGTACCCCGGAAGGTTAGGATATGCCTTTATGAAAGCGTCCACCGAAGCGGGGTCGCTTGGTGGGTCGAAGCTGAATCTAAAAGGCACAGGGTGGAAAACGGACGGTACCTCTTGATCGACGGATGGTGACGAAGTCGCGTCGGGGACGGACTTCACCGTTATCTCAGGTATGAGGATAACGCCCAGCAAGTCCTTCGCGAGCGTGCTGGCGTCATCCATCCGCTTGGGGTTGGCGTGTTGCAGGGAAACGACGCTCGTCTTTGTCTCAGACGCGAGGTCAACGACCGACGTGTCCCCCGCTGGGGCGCTGGCGTCGTCGACTCGCTCGACAGCCAACGAGGTGCCGCCTCCTGCTTGGCCATGGTTGCCCTGCCTCCTCCTCCTGCGGCGGAGAAGGTGACGGGATAGGCCCGGATGCTGCTCTTCCGCCATGGGGGGAAGACGTCATCGATTCCGCCACCGCCGGGCGGGCTGACGGCCGCCATTGTTGTTGTCGCGCGACGGAGGAAGGAGTACCATGTCGTAGCTGCCGTCGAGGGACATGAACTCGAGACTCCCGAAACGGAGCAGCGTCCCGGGCTGGAGAGGTTGCTGGAGACTACCCATCTGGAGCTTGACGGGAAGTTGTTCGTCAACACGCAGCAGGGCCCCTGGCGCGCCAACTGTCGGCGTTTCGACCCCGGGGGGTCCCTGGACCGACGAGTAAATTGTCGTTGCGTGCCTCAGCCCAGATGGGTCGGCGCGAGACGGAACACAAGGAGGGGAAAATCGTGGCTTCGTGTTGTCCTGCGCCCAGGGTGGATGCGCTTGCATTAGGGGGTTACAAGCATCCGCGAGGGAGAGAGAGAGAGAGAGCTGCTCGTCAGCCCGTCCTCCCGCACGGCCACCTCCTCGTACAAGGGCCCTGGACCTTCCTTTTATAGATGTAAGGAGAGGGTTCAGGTGTACAATGGGGGGTGTAGCAATATGCTAACGTGTCCGGCAGAGAGGAGCCAGAGCCCTATGTACATGCCGACGTGGCTGTCGGAGAGGTGCTAGTGCCCTATGCATGTGATGTCGTGGCCGTCAGAGGAGCGCTTGAGCCCTGTAGAAGCACAACTGTCGAGGCTGTCGGGACCTTGCTGACGTCTCCTTGCTTCCGTAGGGGGCTGAGAACCGCCGTCGTCATGGGAGCACGCGGGGTGCCATCATTACTTGTTTACCCGGGCGAGCTAGATGGGATGTCAGTCTTGTTCCCCGTAGCCTGAGCTAGCTAGGGGGAGGGTAATGATGTACCCCCTGTGGCGTGGTCGGTCCGAGCCCAAGGTCGGGCGAGGCGGTGACTCCTTTGAGGTCGAGGTTGAGGCCGAGCCCTGGGGTCGGGCGAGGCGGAGACCGTCTTCCGAGGTCGAGGCGGGGGCCGAGCCCCGGGGTCGGGCGAGGCGGAGCTTCCTATGGCGCCTGAGGCTGGACTCGGCTGTTGTCAGCCTCATCCTGGCGGGTGGCACAGCAGTCGGAGCAGGGCAGGCGGCGCTGTTTTCCTGTCAAGTCAGTCAGTGGAGGGGCAAAGTGAATGCGGTCACTTCGGCCCTGCCGACTGAGGAACGCGGGTCAGGATAAGGTGTCAGGCGATCCTTGCATTGAATGCTCCTGCGATACGGTCGGTTGGCGAGACGATCTGGCCAAGGTTGCTTCACTGCGAAGCCTGCCCGAGCTGGGCCTCGGGCGAGTCGAAGGTGCGCCCATTGCTTGAGGAGGCCCTCGAGCGAGGCGTGAATCCGCCTGGGTCTACTATTCCTGCCCGAGCTGGGCCTTGGGCGAGTCGAAGGTGCGCCCGTTGCTTGAGGAGGCCCTCGGGCGAGGCGAGATCGTGTCCCTTGAGTGGACGGAGCCTTGACCTGAATTTCGCCCATCAGACCTTTGCAGCTTGTGCTGATGGTGATTACCAACCGAGTTTAGGAGTCTTGGGGGTACCCCTAATTATGGTCCCTGACAATACAACAAAGTCATGTGTTAGGGACATTTTTTGCTCCGGATTTTTATAGGTGTGTATTTGTCATACCCCTCGAATATCTTGTACATATTTCGATTTTGCTTAATCTATTATCTAAAGTATAAAAATAGATAGAGGAGAGGAGATAATCTCTATATATAAAAGATGAAGAAGTGTCTCTATATATATTTGGAGAAGGCTTTAGAATATATTATATTATTAGAGACTATATGGAAGATAATCTTTTCTAAATTTAAGGTACATGAGAGTTTAGGGTCTTCTATTGGAGACGGTGCTTATATAATGCAAAGCATATTATTTATATAGTTCTGGTCCCCAATCCCCTTTGCCTTTGTTCTAAGGGCTTGTTTGAGAAAGTGTAATGCAGAGTATTGAGGGAGCTAGAATCCCTCACTATTTAATTTTGAATAGTGAGAAATCATAGCCTTCTCAATCCTCTGCATTATACTTATTTCGTATTTCCAAACAAGCCCTAAGAAAATATCGTCCGAACCATCCGATCAAGATCAAGCAATTCCTCTTGGCGGCTTGTCAGCAGCTACTTGTTTGACCAATATTTAAGAAGCCGAGAAGAAACTAACAACACTGTGCATCAAAGCAAACCTTCATCCATGGACCAGACATTTAAGTAAAGCCTCGTTTTGTTCAAGTGACTAAAAAATGCACATCTATTTTAGTCTCATTTAGTTCTTAAATAATCGAACGGTAGGACTAAACTGTTTTAGTCCGTGCTAGTCCTCAAAAGATGACTAAAAGAGACTAAACCATATTAATTCTAACTTTTACCCATCGTTTATTATTTCAGTTACACGAAACGACGGAAATATATTAAAGAGTATTTTAGTCGTTTTATGAATCATTTAATACGTTCTGAATACTTTAGTCCCCGTAACCAAACAAGGTAGCGAATAGACTAAAAAACCAAATTGACCCTAATAATTGATTCGTCTGGTTTATTAAATAGCTTCTACATGCAAGTACTGCATGCGTACTCCGTTTCGCCAGCACTCTATGTCCCTAAATAAACCAAAGTCAGTCAATCTTTTTTTATATTTGGCCAAGTCTATAGAAAAACACAAATATTTATCACACCAAATAAGTATATATATAATAAAAATATCTTTTATAACATATCTAATTATACTGATTTGATGCCATAAATTTTTGTGCTCTTTTTATATAAATCCGGTTAAACTTGATGAAGACAACTCTAAAAATAAGTTACTTTTAAGGACAAATAGAGTATTGTATTTGGTTGCGTATAAATTGGGTCTGTCCAAGACAACGTCCAGTTTATTTTTACAAATAAAGCACACATACGCAAGAACCCAGCTCACTTGTAACCCTTCCTGTAAGATAAGTACCGCATCACCTAGTATTTTTTCACTCTAACGTAAACGCACACTTTAGAGCATATTCCTTTTAAAAACTCAATTGTTCTAAATCTATTTCTAATTAAAACTGAATAGAAAAGGATTTATTAACCCCCTTAAGACCTCTCGATCCGTGTGCAACCGAATAAGGCCTCAAGTGGAATAAATGTGTTTGAGATCCTTTAAAAGTTAAAATCCCCCAAAACCCCTTAGAACCCTTCCAATCCACTTAGATTAGGGATTAAACGAGCAAACCTTTAAGGCCTAATTTGGACACTCTTGGAATGAGGGGATTGGAATGGATCGAGTGATGTTGAGGAGGATTTTGATCTATTGTGGATTTAAACATTCTTCAATCCCTCCAAACCACTCTAATCCAAAAGTATCTATACTAGGTCTAAGGTGTTTCTAGGATAATATGTACTCCATTTGTCTCATAAAGTAAATCTTTATATATTTTTCTAATAAAAGAAGATCGTGTAGTGTCGCATTTATGCATTATGACTCTAATGTATCCTAGAAATCCTATAATGTCTTTCCTTTATGGTATGGAGGGGGTACTAGTCATTTCAATATGATGTCATTATATCTTACGTTGCAAGTGAAAATGATCGCAGAGAGGGCAAAGATTTACATAAAAATCAAATTTGGCCTAGTAAGAGACATTCCTATAGGCCCTTTGTTAAGGGATATAATGTAAGATAAGAAGTTGTAATAAGATATATAATTTGGTTCTAAGATAGACTTGAATCTAGTTAAATCTGTATGATATATGTTTAAGACTCATAATTGGCTCCTATATATACCCCAATATGAGGGATAGTTCCTCATCCAATATATCAACAAGAGCACTGCATCATGTAGGAAGCAGGGGTGAATGCCTTACCGGTCGCACGACCATCGGACTTGGCAAGTTGGGACCAGAGCAGCTCGGCCTTGGCCTCGGCAGTCACCTATGCCATACGGAAAACTCCATAACTTTCCCGAGAAGCCTAAGGAAGAGGGAGAGGGGACAACGCCTCTGCCCACGATAAGCTAACATATGATCCCTCGGCAGATCCCATTTAAGAGAAGAGCATGAGGGTCAAGAGCTTGGAGGTAACGACAGGTGAATGCCTGCTTAAGCTTTTGAAAGGAGGAAGAAGCGACCATCCCCACCTTAAGTAGGAACAAATTGCACTCAAAGATAGCACGCCTCGCGAAGAGACTGCCACCGCAGCGGCTTGAAAGGTGGAAGGACAGACGTCTCTCGACCCGAGAAAAAGCTCCCCGAGGGGAGACACTACCCCGGGGCTCGGGGGCTACTATAAGATCTCTGGCCCCTAGGGCTCATCAGTCCGCGAGCACACTAGGCCTCCAGTAACTAGGGCCCGCTAGTCAATTGGAGGTGATAAGTAATATCTACCCTGGAAGAACCCGCCCTCGGACGAACCCTCGTGGCACCGAGCCCGATGTCGGCATCGAGTGGATCCTGGGCCTGGCCCAAGAACGACATGTCATAAATGATCGTCCGCATGAACTGCGGCTGGCATCGAGCCACAACGGAGGCACTGGTCTGCCTTCCACTCATGACCTACGAACCCATCGAGCCACATAGCACTCATGACCTACGAACCCCTCGGACTGCGGCATATTTATGGCCCACGCATCCCCCGCCAACAGTGCACTCATGACCTATCTGGACTAGGCCTGAGTGCACAGGCTGCTGGTAGGGCACAACACGGCGAGCCACGTCAAGCCCTAGCCTACGAAGGCTAGGGGTCGGCATAGCCGGAACGATGGCGCTCGAGCCCCGCACTGCCTGTGTCGTCCACCATAAAGAATACAAGGCAGTCAAGCGACCCCGGGCCCCACGAGCACACGTGACTTTACCCCAGGTAGAACGTTTGGTTTTACCTTGCCTGATGGCTCCTTCCTGGGGAAGCCACCGCTGAGCGAGATCTAGGTGTCGTTGGCAAACATCGTCGCCCTGCGCACGCGCGAAGCGTCCAACTCGGCGCAGGGAACCCCGCTCCTACTGTCCAGGCTGCGGACCGTCCGCGCCGCCGCAGAGAGCCCGCCGAGCGGAATAACTCCCAGTGATTGGTGTCTAGATCGGCGTCAATATTTGTCTAGGGTTCCTCATGATGTTGTTTGGATTGCAACTATACATGTTTTTAATAAGGCGGTCATTGCAGAACTCTTTATTTGATTTGGTATTTAGTTATCTGTGGTGTTGTGTCTGTTGAATCTATGTTGTGAGAGTGTGAAGTTCGAATATACGTGTGTGATTCTGTGCATATAGAATCTGTGTATTCAGACATCGAATACGATTGTACGGATTTTAAATTTGTGTTTGGAATGTTCATGTATTTCTAAGTTTGGCAATTATATATAGTGTCCACGAATTGAAGGCACTAGCACATCGGATTATCGTGCCCAATATATAACACAACAACATGACGCAATAAATATATATATTACCGGTCGGCACGCAGCTAAACTGTCGTACCTCATCATGTCGTGCCTAAGCCTAACCGCGTGAGGACCACATATGAGTGACGTGCCGCGCGCGTCTGGACAACTATAGTAGCAGCAGTGGATAGCAGCAGTCGTCGCGTCGGTACATAACATGCATGCGACGACGACACCGCGACTGTGGGCGCCTACGCACCGCGCGCAGGGGAGACGGACAACGCACCGCGGCCGCGGCCGCGGCCCAACTGCACACATCTGCATGCAGTTGCATTGCATTGTTGGGGGGACCCTTTTGCCGGGCGGCCGGCCGGTTCCCGTCCATCAATGTGTACGTCCGAATTGATCCCCGTCACAGGCTTTGTTTTGGCACTGCGGCCGGTCGATGGGCACGGCGTTATAGGCCTGTGACCTTGTCGGGGTAGAGATCTCGAGACCTCCTCGCCCGCCCGCCCGCCCGCGCGCAGGACCACCTAGCTACCGGCCGGCCGGACCGGGTTGGGCATGGTCGCATGGACGTCGTCGACGCGGCGCTACCTGACTTGCGCGGCCGGCTGCATGCGGCTGACTGCTGAATTCGTAACCTAACTGCGTGCATGCATGCCGGCATGCGCGTACATTGATGTACGTACATGCATGCATGAGATCGAGCAGCTGGTCGTGCTCGTCTGCGTGAGTCCTGCAAACAGAGGTGCACGCGTATTTGCGCGCACAAATAGATGATATATCGTACGTACGTCTGTACCTGTACGTACTCAATGGAGTCACTGTATCTTGCGTCTCTTCTGCGCTGACGCTACGAACATATATATGTACGAGTATATGCATGCAGACGTTATTGGCCAGTGGCCATCAGATCGATTGATAGACGTTTAGGCCGCCATATAGCCTGTAGGCGACGGACGCGTGTGTATAAACTGCCAGCGTACGTGCTCGTTGGCACCCAACAATGCTGTGGGCGTGTGGGTCTATGAATTATACTAACATATACTTATATATATATATATATATATATATATATATATATATATATATATATATATATATATATATATATATATATATATATACACACACGTGTGGTGACCATTCTAGCTAGACCTGCCTACGTATGTACATATGGCTACGACGACATTACATTATTTAGCGGTATATATACGTACGTGTACCTGTTTACCGGACAAGTACACACACGTACGTACACAGGAAGACAGGAGGTCGGCTCCACATAAAGTACGTGCACCGTCCGGGGCTCCGGGTCTAGACTCTAGCCTATACACAGAGGCGGAAAGACGCAGGACCACCTGGCCTTACAGCTTTTCGCGTTTAGAGCCAGTATAATAAAAAGCTATAAACAAGCTAATTGTTGAGGTACGTAGATGAGGGAGGGGACAATAGAGTGTAAACTTAGAGCCGGTTTGGACACAAGAACCAAAAAAATGTTGTAAGCGAGTAAGTGAGTCGTGCACTATTAATAAAGAGCTAACCATTATACACATGGGCTA
This sequence comes from Zea mays, assembly GCF_902167145.1. Classification (NCBI taxonomy): domain Eukaryota; kingdom Viridiplantae; phylum Streptophyta; class Magnoliopsida; order Poales; family Poaceae; genus Zea; species Zea mays. The sequence continues at coordinate 26,888,086 of NC_050096.1, forward strand.
AAAGGTAGTAGATTGTAAGGATCTTTACAGTCCGTTGTTGGTTACATTAGTAAACTTGCTCTTAGAGCGTGTACAACACAATTTCTAGATGACTCTCCATATATGATTTAATGGCTCAAGGTTGTATCATGTCTCTTAGTTATATCATGTGCTTTGAGAACCAATCCAAGATCTTTAGGTTGTACGTGCCCTTATACTTAATAAACTGTCAAATAAATACTTTTGATGACGTGAGAACATTTTAGAAAGGGAGAAAAATATGTTTTATGGTAATAAAATCCTTTTAGCATGTTTACTAAGATTTTATAAGTTATATATGAAATTAAATTTCTATAAAACTATTGCACGAAACTTCTCATCAAAGAGTGGATGTTTTCCATTCAGCGGGTGGCGTCGGTAGAGGAGAGATAAGAGACGCTTCAAGATTCGTGCTGTAGAGGTGTACAATGGCTGAGATAGGGCGTGCCACCACATGTACGCGTACGTGGTCCTGTTTTTTCTCATGAAAACTGCACCCTGATGACACTCATATGGCCCTGGCCAGATCTATACTCTATTTATCCTATAATTGATGTATTTCTACCATTTAAAATTTGTCTTACAATAAATGTGTTTCTAGGTATACAACCACTAATTAAGCTCTAGTAGGAATGTATACGATACACTCTTTTCTTTATTTTTAAGCTGTAGCTATCGTGTATAGAACAATTTTGGTAAGGGTCGTGATTTTATAGTAACATTAAATTCTAGAAATACACTATTTTTTGACACGAAGTGGCATGACACATCGACAGGACAGGATCACGCTGCTGCTGCTGCTGCTCTCTCTCTCCTTTTTCGCCGAACGGATCACTGGCGGCTAACCGAGCTTGTCGTCGATGATAGAAATGATGGGTGGCTAGACGCATGCATGAACGGAAGGCAATGGATCGATCTCGGCGATGGTAATAATTCAGGTAGCTAGCTTTTTTTTTCTGCTCAGAGAAATAATTCAGCTAGCTAGCTAGCAGGTACCCCGCCAGTACCAGCAGCACACACACACATGCATGCATGTAGGAGAGTACGTACGGGCCGGGGCCTCCAGGTGTGTGGGCTCTCTCGCTCGGCTCGATGATCGGATGATGTGTACTAGTACGTGACGAAGCTGACACGACATGATCGATGTGTGCGCCCTGCCCTCATGCCCTGCCCCAAAAGGCAGAAGGGCCCCGCCGAGAGGCCGAGAGCTAGCTGTATCTCTCCCAGCGCCGCCGTACGGCCGGTCTGCCAACGGCGTGATCGCTCGATGCCCCGACCAATCCCGATGCGCTCGATCTATCGGTTCGGCAGCCCAGATCCAGTACTCCACTGGCCTGGCCGTGTGTATGTAGCTCTCTGCCACCGCTCTGCGCACCTTGTTGCTGCTGGATCCGAGGCTCTCGTATTGATCGCTTCTCGCGTGCGCTCGCGCCGCCGGGTGGGGGGGAGTTCAATTCCATGCCAGCACGCGGGTGGGGGCCGGCCTGGCTGGTACCCCGCGTCTGCGGACGACAGCGGACGAGCCGGGCGCCGCACCACCCATCCAGTGGTTGCCCACAGTCGACAGGAGGAGGAGCGCGCAGGCCACGGCGCGCTAAGCGCACATGCGCATGCGCCGTATGAAGTGCTGCGGGCTCGCTCCATCGACGCTCCGTCGCTGTTGGGCGGGAATTCCTTGGACCAGACGAGCTCATGGCCATGTCCGGGAGCAAGCTATAGCTACCTAAGAGAGAGAGAGAGAGAGAGAGAGAGAGTGCCCATGTACATGCACTGCTGTTGTGCTGCATACGACTCCCACCCGCCTGCAAGCAAGCAGGCCGAATTTTTTGCATTTTGGTCCTTCAACGGAAAAAAATTCACGTTTGGACCCTAAAAAATTTTAATGTCATTTTTGGACCCTTTACTCGGCGCCGTAGCCTGTGGCGCCGAGGTAACACAGCTCGGCGCCATAGGCTATGGCGCCGAGGTACGTGCTGCGTTGGCACAAACGGACGTCGTGGCGCCGACGTGGTACCGAGCTCGGCGCCATAGATCATGGCGCCGAGCTCCGTTCTGTATACAAAACTTGTCTAGCTCAGTTGGTAAAATACATGGCTCTTAACCCTGTGGTCGTGGGTTCGAGCCCCACGGTGGGCGTTTTTTAATATTTTTTGTCTTTGTCACTTATTTATTTTTTTTGTTGTCCATATTTTTCGTTTATGTCGTTGATTTGTCCGTCATGATTTATTTCTCATCCAATTTTATTTTTGTGACTGATTTGTTTATTCGTCCAGATTTTTTTATCCGGCGAGCACAGCAGCTGTATATGCAGTAAATTCTAAAATATATCATCTATGAGACAAGTATATAATGGAGTATACTTTTATTTAGTGCAGAAGAAAAAAAGATGAATATGTGTGCTTCTTTTTAGTGGGAATATGTTATTATGTATTTAAAATTTATGTTCAAAAGAACTCAATGAAAATATAATATTTTTATTTGATCACGATTGAAGTAAGAGTGTTCTCATTTGATTTTTATTGTGGTTAGCTGAGCAAACAAGGGGAGAAGTTGACGGCTTGTGAGCACTGTGGCACACAGCTGCTGTGCTCGCCGGATAAAAAAATCTGAACGAATAAACAAATCAGTCACAAAAATAAAACTGGATGGGAAATAAATCAGGACAAATAAATCAGCGACATAAACGAAAAATATGGACAACAAAAAAATAAATAAGTGACAAATACAAAAAGTATTAAAAAACGCCAACCATGGGGCTCGAACCCACAACCTCAGGGTTAAGAGTCTTATATTTTACCAACTGAGCTAGACAAGTTTTCTGTATAGAATAGAGCTCGGCGCCATGATCTATGGCGCCGAGCTCGGTACCACGTCGGCGCCACGACGTCCGTTTGTGCCAACGCAGCACGTACCTCGGCGCCATAGCCTATGGCGCCGAGCTGTGTTACCTCGGCGCCACAGGCTACGGCGCCGAGTAAAGGGTCCAAAAATGACATTAAAATTTTTTAGGGTCCAAACGTGAATTTTTTTCCGATAAAGGACCAAAATGCAAAAAATTCGGGCAAGCAGGCAGGCAGGCAGCCGCGGCCGTTGCACGCCATTGGCGCGCCTGTCGCGAGCACCGAGCAGCAACAGTCTCAGTTGGCGTTTAGCTGTCGCCATGGGGACGATGCAACGTTCGCCAGGCGGCCAGAGCGGCAGCTGCAGAGCGCCCCCAGTGACTGTGTCATTTCTGCAACGTGTGATTGATGAATCGGCGCCGCGTCGTCGTACGCTACGTACTGCATTGCTGCTTTCACGCTACTGTCGATCAACAGCGCCCAAATCATCCGTCCTTTTCGTTGCTGCGCTTTGCACGTACGAGAGGCGCTGTGTATGTTTTGTACGGCGTTTTCTAGAGTTTAAGGTTGTTGTGGCTGGTTATTATATTCTCCGGTTCCACGATTGATAGATAGGTAGTAGCACTATAAGAAAACGTTGAATGAGTGTCGGTAAATTTAAGAGTGTCGACCGCCCACTAGCCGCACACTCTTTTTTTTACCCTAGCCGCACAAGTCACGCCCGGTCTCATGTTCATCACCAAAACGAGCACACATCCGTGCCGACCTCCCGCACCCTCTCGCGCCACGCCGCCTGCAACGCCCTGCAGCCTCGCCGCGCCGCGCCACCCTGAGCACAGCCACAGCCGTGCCGACGCACCGCCCGCGCCCTAAACCCTAAAGCTATAGGGCGAAAGTTGACGGCGAGCTCTCCTTCTTCGCAGTTGGTTCCTCGTCCTAATTGTTCTAAAAACAATCAGTGTGGTGAATTAGTACTTTTATGAAGCCAGACGAGTATTGTTCGAGGTTTCTAGTTCCCGTGAATCCACAATTTTTTTGTCCACCCATACTGAGAGCACCTAGAGGGGGGTGAATAGGTGATCCTGTAAAATCAAAAACTAAATAGCCACAGACTTGATTATTAAAGTGTTAGTTAAATCAAGTGGCTATGGAACACGCTCGTGCGAACAAAACAATCACAAGAAGCAACACACGAGACACTCGATTTTTATCCCGTGGTTCGGCCAAGTAACACTTGCCTACTTCTACGTTGTGGCGTCCCAATGGACGAGGGTTGTACTCAACCTCTTTCAAGCAATCCAATGATCCACTTGAATACCACGACTTTCTTCCTTTTAGTCTTTCTCCCGTTTGCGAGGAATCTCCACAATTTAGAGCCTCTCGCCCTTACAATGATGATCACAAAAGAAACACAGAAGTAAGGGAGGAGAGCAACACACACAAGACTCAAAGCCGCAGCACAACCACGCACACAAGTGAACACTTGAGCTCAACCGACAACGCAGGGAGTTCACAACTCGAATGGAGCTCAAATCACTAACACAGCGAATCAAATGCGTGGGAGCGGAGTCTAGATGTCTTAGTATGCTTAGAGAATACTTGGTGTCATGCTCCATGCGCCTAGGGGTCCCTTTTATAGCCCTAAGGCAGCTAGGAGCCGTTGAGGACCATTTTGGAAGGCATTTTGTCACACCCGGTTTTAGAAGGCAAACCGAATGCGAACCATGTACGTGCCAGGATCAGTTATTCACGTACACATCAGTTACATAACATGGACATCATCACACAGTGCTCAAATAGTATTAAAAAGGGAAATAATAGTCGATTACATCATACGTCTGAGACGTCCATATAGTCCTTACAATAAATCAAAGTGCAGAAAAGAAACGTAGATAAACGCGGCCTTCACAGGCAGCCGACTGGGGGTTGCCGCTAACCCACGCCTAGAACTCGTCGTAGTCTTGGAACTCCTGGAAGTCTCCTTCCACAGCTTCATCTTCTCCTGAGCAGTGGTTGCAATGCTGACAACCTGGGGATGGGGGGGTTTGGTGTGTAGAGCAAGGGTGAGTACACATCAACATACTCAGCAAGTATCCTGTTTGGCTGTAGTGGACTAGCTTTATGTGGGGATAAGTCAAGCAGTTGCTTTTAGTTGGTGAGATTATTATTTACTAATAGAAAGCCAGGTTTTAGCTTTAACCCAAGTTATTAGCCTGATGTACCCTTTCCAAACGGAAAGAATACCACTTACCAGCACCATAATCATAACCAGAACCATCAATCTCATAGCCACATGTACCATAATGTCTCTGATCAAATACCACTAATCACTGGAGCTCCCTCGGCCGCTCATAACCGCGAGCACGGCTGATATATCAGTTTTCAAACACTCTGCAGACTTTGTGCACTTTACCCACAAGTCGTGATTCCCTTTCTGCCCGGAGAGAGCTACTCCCCATTGACCACTACCTAGGTGGTCCAGCAGGGCATCACTACGTAGCCTTTACAAAGATTCCTCGGGACTGTAGTCACCCGTTAGGTTTCCTAAATGCACCGCACTCCTCCCCATGGGCCGAACCCAAACTTGGCAGAGCGAGCCGCATACACCGAGCCCCATTGACGGCACGACGGCTAAGTGAACTACACCCCGGGTCCTCTAATTACTCAGCTAAGGGCATCCCATTCCACCCTCATGGTTGCACTGTTTTCCCGGGCGGTCATCCATAGAACAGGTCCTTACGGAGAGGCACTCGAGAAACCGCTCGAGCCCCCTTGAAGACCACAAGTATAACATCATCATAAGAGAAGGGAAAACAGCGTATCATAGATAATCTCATCATGTTCATTGATTAGAGTTTGAGCAATAGCATAAAGCTAAACAATAATAATCCAACCCGCATAGGTAAACAAGGATATGGATAACAAAAGCTAGTCAATCCTTAGGCATAAATGTGTAATGCGGGAGGTGAATTAAAGAATGAATAGGACAGAGATAGGTCAAGGGACACTTGCCTCCACCAACCGACTTCTGCTCAGGGGCTTCTCCTGCGAGTTCTTTGGGTTCTCCAACCGGATCGTTCTCTATGCGAGCGCAAACACACATACATCCACACATTTAATATAAAAGAACAGTACACCATACAATAGAATGCAGTAAGTAAACAGACGTTCCACGTAGGCTCGCAGTTACAGTTAAGAGAGAAAGAGAACAAGACAGTCGAAAAACGGTCACGTTACATGATTATAAATTAACCACTCGCTTAATAGAAGGAAATTTAATGTAGACACTATGTTTAGCGTAAAGTAAAGTCATGCTTCATGTCTAATCATTATAAGCAGGTGAAGATAAATAAAAAGGATTGTCGCGCAGCGAGACACGCGACATAGCACTCTAAAACGAATTAAGAAAATAACGACTCGTCGCGCGACCGAGCACGCAGCGAGGCACTTCGCATTAATTATAAAGAGACGTTAAGCGTCGCGCGACGAAACGCATGACGGCATACGTCGACTAAACTGAGTCTAAAGTGGAACGTCGCATGAATACACGCGCGACGTTACACCTTAAACAACCTGAAATTAAAATGGATCGTCGCGCGACGAAGCGCACGGCGCAACACATAAATAGAATCTGAAATTAGACAAATCCGTCGCGCGGCGAAGCGCGCGACGCAGCACGCTAACTAACGGAGTTTGACATTAACTACCAACCAAAAATAATCACCGCGAGCGTGGGTTGCGCACGCGGGAACGCGCTAGCGGCAAACGGGGAACGCGAGGCCACGCGAGCCACGCCGAGGGCCAGGACGACGCGCGCAGGGGGGTCGAGGCCGCGCCGGGGCAGGGGCCGCGCCGGGCGAGCAGGGGCGGGGGCCGCGCGCCGGCGAGCAGGGGGCGGGCGGGGGGCGCCGCCGCGGGCAGGGGGCGGGCGGGGGGCGCCGCCGCGGGCAGGGGACGGGCGGGGCCGCGCCGCCACGGGCCGGGGGAGGGGGCGGGGTCGCCGCCGCGGGCAGGGGGCGGGCGGGGCCGTCGCCGGCAAGCAGGGGACGGGCGGGGTCACGCCGCCGCGAGCAGGGGGCGGGCGAGGTCGCGCCGCCGCGAGCCGGGGGAGGGGCCGGGGCCGCGTGCCGCGGGTCGAGGAGGGGGCGGGGGGCGCCGCCGGCGAGCAGGGGAGCGGGGGCGGGGGCGAGCTTCGCGGGCAGGTGGACGGGCGGGGTCGCGCGCGAGCAGGGGAAAGGGAGGGCGCGCGCGGGGGAGGAAGAAGAGGAGGGAGAGGGAGAGAGAGAGGAGAAGGGGAGGGGAGCTCACCTCGGGGTCCAAAATCCGGTGATCGCCGTCTCCAATTCCTAAGGCACCACGGGGAGAGAGAGGTGGAAGAGGGAGAGGGGAGGTTGTTGCGCGGGAGATCCAAATGAGAGAGAGAGAGGAGGGGGCACATGGGGGGGTGTGGGCGCCAGGGGCGCGCAGCGCCGGGCCGGACCGGGCCACTTCGCGGATCGAAAACCCACGACGTGCACGACCACTAAACGGAATTAAATCGCGAATCAAAATCCGGAACGGAACAAGACGAACACTCAACATCAGACAAAGAAATGTGCTTCGGCATGATGCAACACCCATGACACTTAGGTTTTGGTTTATACATGACACGGACACCTGTCGCTATACTGGTTTGAAATTGGGGAGAAGGAGCGAAACAGGAAAGAGAAAAGAGAGTAACGCCCGAATTTGGTGAGAGAAAAGAAGAAAAATTCTACCCCCAAATTCAGGGCGTTACAAACCTATCCCCCTTAAAAGAATCTCGCCCTCGAGATTCAGGGTTGGCTAGCAAAGAGCTCAGGGTATTTAGCCATCAGATCATCTTCACGCTCCCAGGTTGCTTCTTCCTCAGAGTGGTGATTCCATTTGACTTTGCACATTCCGATGGTCTTCCTTCGAGTGACTCTGTCTGCGGTTTCAAGGATTTGCACTGGCTTCTCAACGTAGGTCAAGTCCTCCTGGACTTCAAGACCTTCCACTGGCAACTGCTCTTCTGGCACACACAAGCACTTCTTCAACTGAGACACATGAAAGACATCATGCACTGCGGACAGATTTTCTGGCAGACTGAGCTGATAGGCCACTTCTCCACGCCTTGAGAGAATTTGGTACGGGCCAATGTAGCGGGGTGCTAGCTTGCCTTTGACTCCGAACCTTCTGACTCCTCTGATCGGTGACACTTTCAGATAGACAAAGTCTCCGACTTCAAAACTCAGCTCTCTTCTTCTTGTGTCTGCATAGCTTCGCTGCCTTGATTGCGCTATCTTCAGATTCTCTCGGACCATCTTGATGTTCTCTTCAGCTTCAAGTAGAATGTCTGGCCCAAACACTTGCTTCTCTCTAGGCTGATCCCATTGCAACGGAGTTCTAGAACTCCTCCCATAGAGCGCCTGAAATGGTGACATCTTCAAACTGGCCTGGTAACTGTTGTTATAGGAAAACTCTGCATAAGGCAATCTCTTATCCCATCCGGACTGATCTTGCAACGCACAGGCTCTCAACATGTCTTCAAGAATTTGATTGGTTCTTTCGGTCTGGCCATCTGTCTGCGGATGATAAGCTGAACTGAAATTCAGATGTGTGCCCAAGGCTTCATGCAACTGCTGCCAGAAATGAGAGGTGAACTGCGTTCCTCGGTCTGACACTATCTTCTTTGGCACACCATGAAGACAAACGATCTGAGACATATACAACTCTGCCAATACTGCACTGCTATAGTTGGTCTTGACAGGTATGAAGTGGGCTGACTTGGTCAAGCGGTCCACTACTACCCAGATGAAATCGTAGCCGGCTCGAGTGCGAGGCAATCCGACTATGAAATCCATACCGATTTCATCCCATTTCCACTGAGGGATCTGCAACGGTTGCAACAATCCAGCTGGTCTCTGGTGCTCTGCCTTGATTCTTCGACAACTATCGCACATAGCCACATACTCTGCGATTTCCCTCTTCATTCTGTACCACCAGAATTTCTTCTTCAGATCCTGATACATCTTCTCACTGCCAGGGTGAATCGAATAGGCTGTCTCATGAGCTTCCTTGAGAATCAACTCCCAAATAGACTGGACATTGGGAACACACAAGCGGTCTTTGAACCATATCACACTTTCTGCATCTTCCCGAAAATCTTTGCCTCTGCCATCTAGAATCAGTCGTCGGATCTCACTGATCTTCTCATCATTCTTCTGCGCTTCTTTGATTTCGCGCTCCAAGGTAGGTTCCAACTCAATTGTGACTCCTCGCGAATTGTTCAGAAATCCGAGACTCAACCTGTCGAACTCCTTGGCCAACTCATAAGGCATCGGACGAGCGACCATCAGATTGACTTGACTCTTCCTGCTCAAAGCATCTGCCACTACGTTTGCTTTGCCTGGGTGGTAATGGATCTCCAACTCATAGTCTTTGATCAACTCTAACCATCTTCGCTGCCTCATATTCAACTCTGACTGAGTGAATATGTACTTCAGACTCTTGTGATCTATGTAAACATCACATTTCTGTCCATACATGTAGTGCCTCCATGTCTTTAGTGCGTGAACCACTGCTGCCAACTCTAGGTCATGGATTGGGTAGTTCTTCTCATGAACCTTCAACTGTCGGGACGAGTAGGCCACAACTCTTCCCTCTTGCATCAACACACATCCCAAACCTGTGTAACAAGCATCACAATACACCGAGAAGGGCTTGTGCACATCAGGCAAGACTAGGACAGGCGCTGTAGTCAACTTCTCTTTCAGCGCTTCAAAGGCCTCTTGACATTTCTGGGTCCACTTGAACCCAACTTTGTTGCCTAGCAACGCTGTCATTGGTTTCGCAATCTTCGAAAACCCTTCAATGAATCACCGATAATATCCGGCCATTCCAATGAAACTCTTGATTCCTCGAGAATTTGTTGGCGCTTTCCAGTTCAGAATGTCTGCCACTTTCTTCGGATCCACAGCCAATCCTTCCTTGTTGATTATGTGACCCAAGAACAGGACTTCATGGATCCAGAATTCACACTTGCTCAACTTTGCGTACAGCTGGTGCTCTCGCAATCTCTGCAATACCATCCTCAAATGACTTGCATACTCTTCTTCGCTTTGAGAATAAATCAGAATGTCATCAATGAATACCACCACAAACTTGTCGAGATAGTCCATGAATACACTGTTCATCAAGTTCATGAAAAAGGCCGGTGCATTGGTCAAACCAAAAGACATCACTGTGAACTCATACAACCCATACTTGGAAATGAATGCCGTCTTCGGAATGTCCGAAGGTCGGATCCTGAGCTGATGATAACCTGACCTCAGATCAATCTTGGAGAACACACTGGCTCCTCTCAACTGGTCGAACAGATCTTCTATTCTGGGCAAGGGATACTTGTTCTTGATCGTGACTTCATTCAAAGCTCGATAATCGATACACATTCTCTTGGTGCCATCTTTCTTCTCCACGAACAAGACAGGAGCGGCCCAAGGCGAGGTGCTTAGCCGGATGTAACCTTTTTATGACAGCTCATCAATCTGCTCCTTAAGTTCAACCAACTCTGGTCCAGATATTCTGTAAGCTCTCTTAAAGATAGGGGAGGTTCCAGGAAGAAGCTCTATGGCAAACTCAACTTTCCGCTCTGGTGGCATACCCGGTAAATCCTTTGGAAACACATCTGGAAACTCAGACACAATCTTGATCCTCTCAATTGGGTCTGCTTCACTGCTATCGACAGCCATCTGATAACAACTTCCTTTCTTCGGCTCAGGCGGGACTAACTCGGTCACCACTTCCTCTCCTAGTGGGGACACCAACTTGATTGTCCTTTTATCACAACTGATAACTGCCTGATACTTATCTAGCCAATTCATCCCTAGGATGATATCTATTCCCTGAGTACCCATTACTATAAGGTTAGCGGGAAACGCTATCCCCCTTATTTCCACACTCACATTCAAACAAATGCTATCGGCTCGAATTCTACCACCGGCTGAGTCAATTTGAATGGGGGTTGACATGGTCGTAATTGGAAGATTATGTGCTTCTACCCATGATGCAGTAATGAAAGAATATGTTGCTCCAGTATCAAATAACACTTCTGCAATATGAGAGTCGACTGGGAACATACCTACTATCATGTCGGGGGTCTCCTGAACTGCTTCAGCCTCCAAGTGGTTTAGTCTCCCATGATTGTAGCGTGGCTGAGAGCGGTTGCCTGCTCCAGGCTGAGACACGTTCTGCTTTGCTGGGGCATTGGGGCCTGACTGCTGCTGGGCTGCCTTCTTCGGACATTGCATCACCCATTGGCCTTGCTCTCCACAGTGGAAACATGCCCTGTTTCCAACCTAAGCTGGTGCTGCCTGATTGCTCTGCTGGTTTGCTGGGGCAGGAAGACGAGGTGTCTGCTGATTCTGCCTCTGAAACTGACCTCCTGACTGATTGTTCTGACGATTCTGATACTGGTGCTGAGGATACTGCCTTTGGAACTGCTGATGCTGCTGAGGTGGACGCTGGTTCTGCCTGAACTGCTGAGGTTGATTGCTTGAGAAACGAGGACGATTGCTGCTTCCAGGCTGGGGTCCACTGATCTTGCGCTTACGATCTTCCATCTCCTTACGCTTCCTCTCTGTCATGATTGCTCTATCAATCAGGTGCTGAAATGTCGGGAAGGTGTGATTCATCAGTTGGTACTGCAGAGGGTCAACCAAGCCTCTCAGGAAACGGTACTGCCGCTTGGCGTCGGTGTTCACATCTTCAGGAGCATAGCGAGACAACTGCAGAAACCTGTCCCGGTACTCACTGACAGACAATGGCCCTTGCTTGAGGGCCAGGAACTCCTCCTTCTTCACTGTCATCAGACCTGCAGGAACATGGTACTGACGAAAGCTTCCTCTGAACTCTTCCCAGGTGATGGTGTCGGGGTGGGCATGGGTGGCGAGGTAAGACTCCCACCATGACTGAGCTGCTCCTCTCAACAGACGGGGACCATACATGACTTTCTCCCTGTCATCGCACTGGGCAGTGTGCAACTCCCGCTCCACAGTGCGCAGCCAGTCTTCAGCATCCATGGGGTCAGAAGAATGAGCTCTCATGAATTCAGCACGCTTGTCTCTGGGCATCTGAGGCATCTGAGGCTGAGGTGGGGCCTGCTGCTGTTGCTGCTGCTGCTGCTGAATGGCGACCAAAGTCTGACCGATGGCTTGAACTGCCTGAGTCTGCATCAGAAACATCTGCTCGATCGACATCGGAGGCGGGGGCGGCAGGTGTTGTTGCTGGGGCACCTCTTCCTGTTGAGCGGCTCGCTCCTGCTGAGCACGCCTTCCTCCTCTGCGCCTGTTCTCTGACATCTGCAGAATGCAACCACACATCAGAACTGATCTGGCAAATCTTGCAGCATAAGAAAAGAGTATAGAATCCTTCAACAGCACTGAACAGATGAGCATCTTCACTGATCTCCAACACAGACCACACAGCTTCTCAGATAAAGAGGAAAGTGGAATAAAAGGTTTCCCAACTATATAACTAACTCCATTAACATATAACAGGTAAACCATAATGCAGGGGATACCCACACTCTGGTGACAGTCATTACAAAGATCCAAACCAAACATAGTTCATCATGACAAACATAAATGCACAGGATATAGCAAACTACCCTGTCTAACTAAGACTAACTAAGACCGAGACTAACGCTAAGACTGTAGCTTCTATGTATGCATTTTGTATTAATTACAAGATCCAACTCTAATGATCTATGGTTCTAGATTTATCTTGGTCTTGCAGTCGGGGTGGCCATAAGGCTAGTGTCCACGCCGAGGTGAGCGGTACGGGTGCTGAGTCCCGACGGGAGCGGGGGAACCATCATCCAGGTGACGACGTTCCGTGCGCTCAGCCCGCAGCAGGGCGATCTCAGCACGAGCCCTACTCAGCTCGTCTAGCGCATGGTCCAGCTCCGTGTTTAGCACGACGGCTAGGTTGACTGTGCTGCTCAACCTAGGATTGCCCTCACCAACAGGTGAGACAATCACGCCACCTGTGCTGCCAGATGGACGGCGGGGGTAATACTTCAGGTTGAGCCCGTCAGCTACCCCACCGAGAACCGAGCAGTAGTGCGAAAGCGCACGCCGTGTAGCATCTTGCATGGCTGCCTCAGCTGAGTCCCGCTCAGAGATAGAATAGTGCTCTGAGCAGGCCTCTGCACCCTGGAGACTGTTCTCCGGGCGGCGCACCAAGCAGGTCGCCTCCCAGCGGTCCGGGTAGACCCCGCGACTATGCTAGTAGACCACACAGCGATACTCGATGGACCAAGTACGCCGGTTAAGTGCCCGACGTAGCAGGACGACGACAGCGCATCATGGAAGTGACACCCGCGAGCAGCGTCGCGAGTGATGGGTCGAGCAACCCATCCTTCCGGCTCATGGTCAGCAGAGAGGTCGGTGTCGTGGCTCGAGCTGTCGTCGCCACCTCCGTTGTCTGGGTCTCCTCCAGCAGCTACTCCAGAAGCTGGGGCGCTCAGTGGTGGTGTAGGGGGCGCCTCCAGAGGAAGCACAGGGGAGCAGCTCCTCACGGACTCTATCTCCTGCTGGAGCGAGAAAGAAGAGCCCTGCTGCTCCTGCTCCTGTCGTCGACGTTCCTGCTCCTCATGCAGGTGGTGGTGCAGCCTCTCCAAGTGGCTGGACTGTCCAGCCACGGGACAGCGAAGCGGACGCTCAGCAAGGCGGGAGGGTAAGAAGGGGATGACAGACTTTCGTGCAGTGTGTCTAAGTCGAGCCATCTACAGAAGACATCGCAAGCAAAAGGGTGAGAACAGAATTAATATGACCAGCAAATAATGAATCATAAATAAATGAAGGATTAGGATAAAACACAATTTTCAGCAAGGTATAATATATAGTAGAACATAGGTTTGGTCGGTATGACCAACTTTTGAAGGGATATCGAAGTCAAGGTAGAGACAGAGGTCTATAGTCCTTAGAACGACCATTCTATTCTAGGTTAGCGGTCCTACAGTCAGCACGGCTTTGATACCACTTATGTCACACCCGGTTTTAGAAGGCAAACCGAATGCGAACCATGTACGTGCCAGGATCAGTTATTCACGTACACAGCAGTTACATAACATGGACATCATCACACAGTGCTCAAATAGTATTAAAAAGGGAAATAATAGTCGATTACATCATACGTCTGAGACGTCCATATAGTCCTTACAATAAATCAAAGTGCGGAAAAGAAACGTAGATAAACGCGGCCTTCACAGGCAGCCGACTGGGGGTTGCCGCTAACCCACGCCTAGAACTCGTCGTAGTCTTGGAACTCCTGGAAGTCTCCTTCCACAGCTTCATCTTCTCCTGAGCAGTGGTTGCAATGCTGACAACCTGAGGATGGGGGTTTGGTGTGTAGAGCAAGGGTGAGTACACATCAACATACTCAGCAAATATCCTGTTTGGCTGTAGTGGACTAGCTTTATGTGGGGATAAGTCAAGCAGTTGCTTTTAGTTGGTCAGATTATTATTTACTAATAGAAAGCCAGGTTTTAGCTTTAACCCAAGTTATTAGCCCGATGTACCCTTTCCAAACGGAAAGAATACCACTTACCAGCACCATAGTCATAACCAGAACCATCAATCTCATAGCCACCTGTACCATAATGTCTCTGATCAAGTACCACTAATCACTGGAGCTCCCTTGGCCGCTCATAACCGCGAGCACGGCTGATATACCAGTTTTCAAACACTCTGCAGAGGTTGTGCACTTTACCCACAAGCCGAGCACGCAGCGAGGCACTTCGCATTAATTATAAAGAGACGTTAAGCGTCGCGCGACGAAACGCACGACGGCATACGTCGACTAAACTGAGTCTAAAGTGGAACGTCGCGTGAATACATGCGCGGCGTTACACCTTAAACAACCTGAAATTAAAATGGATCGTCGCGCGACGAAGCGCACGGCGCAACACATAAATAGAATCTGAAATTAGACAAATCCGTCGCGCGGCGAAGCGCGCGACGCAGCACGCTAACTAACAGAGTTTGACATTAACTACCAACCAAAAATAATCACCGCGAGCGCGGGTTGCGCACACGGGAACGCGCTAGCGGCAAACGGGGAACGCGAGGCCACGCGAGCCACGCGGAGGGCCAGGACGACGCGCGCAGGGGGGTCGAGGCCGCGCCGGGGGCCGCGCCGGGCGAGCAGGGGGCGGGCAGGGGGCGCCACCGCGAGCAGCGGGCGGGCGGGATCGCCGCCGCGGGCAGGGGGCGGGCGGGGTCGTGCCGCCACGAGCAGGGGCGGGCGAGGTCGCGCCGCCGCGAGCCGGGGGAGGGGGCGGGGCCGCGCGCCGCGGGTCGGGGAGGGGGCGGGGGGCGCCGCCGGCGAGCAGGGGAGCGGGGGCGGGGGCGGCCGTCGCGGGCAGGGGGACGGGCGGGGTCGCGCACGAGCAGGGGAAAGGGAGGGCGCGCACGGGGGAGGAAGAAGAGGAGGGAGAGGGAGAGAGAGAGGAGAAGGGGAGGGGAGGGGAGCTCACCTCGGGGTCCAAAATCCGGTGATCGCCGTCTCCAATTCCTAGGGCACCACGGGGAGAGAGAGGTGGAAGAGGGAGAGGGGAGGTTGTTGCGCGGGAGATCCAAATGAGAGAGAGAGAGAGGAGGGGGCGCATGGGGGGGTGTGGGCGCCAGGGGCGCGCAGGGCCGGGCCGGACCGGGCCACTTCGCGGATCGAAAACCCACGACGTGCACGACCACTAAACGGAATTAAATCGCGAATCGAAATCCGGAACGGAACGAGACGAACACTCAACATCAGACAAAGAAATGTGCTTCGACATGATGCAACACCCATGACACTTAGGTTTTGGTTTATACATGACACGGACACCTGTTGCTATACTGGTTTGAAATTGGGGAGGAGCGAAACAAGAAAGAGAAAAGAGAGTAACACCCGAATTTGGTGAGAGAAAAGAAGAAAAATTCTACCCCCAAATTCAGGGCGTTACACATTTCTTGCCTTCTGTCGAGTGGTGCACCGGACAGTCCGGTGCACAACCGGACAGTCACTGTAGCAGTCCGGTGCGCGATCTCCTTCCAAATCAGGCGCATCCGACCATTGCTCCTCGGGGCTGGTTGGCGCACCGGACACTATCCGGTGTACACCGGACAGTTCGGTGCACCCAGTCGACCGTTGGAGCGAGCCACGTGTCGCGCGCTGATCGCGCAGACGACCGTTGGCGCTGGCGCAGTTGGCTCACCGGACAGTCCGGTGAATTTTAGCCATACGCCTCTGTTGTTTTCTCGAGAGCAACTAGTTCACCGTCGGCCAGCCTGGCGCACCGAACACTGTCCGGTGCACCACCGGACAGTCCGGTGTGCTTGGCTCGAGCTGATGTTGGCTGCTCACAGCCAATCCTTTTCCAAATTTGTTTCTATTTTCTCTGCAATGTTTCCAGCACTTGGACACACATGTTAGTACTAAAAAGCAATTCACTAAGTCTAGAAACGTACCTTGTTCTTTGATTTGCACTTCTCACTCATTTAGCACATAAGAGCTTATTCAATATGTGTTAGACATTTAATCACCAAAACATTATAGAAATGACCCGAGGGTACATTTCCCTTTCAATCTCCCCCTTTTTGGTGATTTATGCCAACACACCAAGAAGGCAACAAAAGAAGTGCAACATCAATGCAAATGAAGACTAAATTCTCTTTACTTAGGATTTGGCATATTTGGATCATTCTTTGCCACCACTTGGTTTGTTTTTGCAAATCAAATTCATTTTCCTATCTCTAAGTTAAACACGGTTGTTTGGGCACATAGAGAGATATTCCAAGAGTAAAATTAATCAAGTGCCAAAGACTCCCCCTTTTTCCCATAGTCAAAATTCTTCCCCACAAGAGACCAAATTTTGCAATAAGAGTGTTTTGAGCAAATCACAAATTCTTACTCTATTATTTTCAAAATTCACAAGTGGTTGGCTTATCCATTTTGCTTTGGCCTTAATTTCTCCCCCTTTGGCATGAAGCACCAAAACGGGATCATTTTTGGCCCTTGAACCCATTGCCTTACCAAAAACGTCAATTAAGAGCAAAAAGGCAAGAAGAACATAAGTATGAACTTGGAATTGAATACACTAATATCGGAGTGCAGTGGAAGTCTTTTAGCCATCCAAGTTCACTTTCCCTTTCAATGTACCTTTGAGACTACATCAAGTGTACTCAAACAAACAAGTTAGTTTCAAAAGGGTCAAGTTGTAGCATATCTCCCCTAAATATGTGCATCATTTACATATGGACTTGTGAGGTCCGGGGAGGACTTGTACAACTTGAGCACCATAAATATACAACGAATAATGTAAATGCTCAAAGTAACATGATCAAAGGCATAGACTACATGGATGCTATAGATCAATCCAAGTTCCACGAATCTAAGACATTTAGCTCACTACGCAACCTGCAAAATGTTTTCTCATCCAACGACTTGGTGAAGATATCGGCTAGCTGGTTCTCGGTGCTAATATGATAAATATCGATATCTCCCTTTTGCTGGTGATCCCTCAGGAAGTGATGTCGGATGTCTATGTGCTTAGTGCGGCTGTGTTCAACAGGATTATCCGCCAAGCGGATTGCACTCTTATTGTCACATAGGAGTGGGACTTTGCTCAGATTGTAGCCAAAGTCCTAGAGGGTTTGCCTCATCCAAAGTAGTTGCACGCAACACTGTCCTGCGCCAACATACTCGACCTCAGCGGTGGATAGGGCAACGTATGTATGTTTCTTGGAACTCCAGGACACTAGGGACCTTCCTAGAAATTGGCACGTTCCTGATGTACTCTTCCTATCAACCTTGCACCCGACATAATCAGAGTCTGCGTATCCAATTAAGTCAAAGGTAGACCCCTTTGGATACTAGATCCCGAAGCAAGGCGTAGCAACTAAATATCGAAGAATTTGCTTAACGGCCACAAGGTGACATTCCTTAGGGTCGGATTGATATCTAGCACACATGCATACACTAAGCATAATGTCCGATCTACTAGCACAAAGATAAAGTAATGAACCTATCATGGACCGGTATGCCTTTTGATCAACGGACTTATCTTCTTTGTTGAGGTCGACATGCCCGTCGGTTCCCATTGGTGTCTTTGCGGGCTTGGCGTCCTTCATCCCAAACCTCTTGAGAAGATCCTGAGTGTACTTCGTTTGGGAAATGAAGGTGTCGTCTTTGAGTTGCTTCACTTGGAACCCAAGGAAGTAGGTCAACTCACCCATCATCGACATTTCGAACTTTTGTGTCATCACCCTGCTAAACTCTTCACAAGACTTTTGATTAGTAGAACCAAATATTATGTCATCGACATAAATTTGGCAAACAAAGAGATCACCATTGCATGTCTTTGTGAAAAGAGTAGGATCGGCTTTCCCAACCTTGAAAGCGTTCGAAATAAGGAAATCTCTAAGGCATTCATACCATGCTCTTAGGGCTTGCTTAAGTCCATAGAGCTCCTTAGAGAGCTTATATACATGGTCGGGATACCTGTCATCCTCAAAGCCAGGGGGTTGTTCCATGTATACCTCCTCCTTAATTAGCCCATTGAGGAAAGCACTCTTTACGTCCATTTGAAATAGCCTAAAGGATTGGTGAGCAGCATAGGCTAATAATATTTGAATTGACTCTAGCCTAGCCACAGGAGCAAAAGTCTCCTGAAAATCCAAACCTGCGACTTGGGCATAACCTTTTGCCACAAGTCGAGCCTTGTTTCTTGTCACCACTCCGTGCTCGTCTTGCTTGTTGCGGAACACCCACTTAGTTCCCACAACGTTTTGCTTTGGACATGGCACCAGGCTCCAGACTTCATTCCTTTTGAAGTTGTTGAGCTCTTCCTGCATGGCCAACACCTAGTCCGGATCTTGCAAGGCCTCTTCTACCCTGAAAGGCTCAGTAGAAGAGACAAACGAGCAATGCTCACAAAAGTTAGCTAGTCATGAGCGAGTAGTTACTCCCTTGCTGATGTCACCCAGAATCTGATCGACGGGGTGATGTCTTTGGATCGTCGCTCGGACTTGAGTTGGAGGGGTCGTGGTGCTTCTTCCTCCATCACTTGATCTTCATGTGCTCCCCCTTGATCCTTCCCTTCTTCTTGAGGTACCTGTACATTGTCTTGAGTTGGGGGATGCACCATTGTAGAGGAAGATGGTTGATCTTGTTCATGTAGTTCCTGTGGTCGCACATCGCCTATCACCATCGTGCGCATTGCGGCCGTCGAAACTTCATCCTCATCTATGTCGTCAAGATCAATTTGCTCTCTTGGAGAGCCATTAGTTTCATCAAATACAACGTCGCTAGAGACTTCAACTAATCCTGATGATTTGTTGAAGACCCTATACGCCTTTGTATTTGATTCATACCCTAGTAAAAACCCTTCTACTGCCTTGGGAGCAAATTTAGAATGTCTACCTTTCTTCACTAGAATGTAGCATTTGCTCCCAAATACACGAAAGTAAGAGACATTAGGTTTGTTACCGGTAAGGAGTTCGTAGGAGGTCTTCTTGAGGAGGCGATGCAGATAGAGACGGTTTATGGCGTGGCAGGCTATGTTCATAGCTTCCGACCAAAACCTCTCAGGTGTCTTTAACTCTCCAAGCATCATTCTCGCCATGTCGATAAGTGTCCTGTTCTTCCTCTCTACCACACCGTTTTGCTGTGGTGTGTAGGGAGCGGAGAACTCGTGCTTGATGCCTTCCTCCTCAAGAAACTCTTCAACTTATAGATTCTTGAACTCGGACCCATTGTCGCTCCTTATCTTTTTTTACTTTAAGCTCAAACTCATTTTGAGCTCTCCTTAAGAAGCGCTTTAGGGTCCCTTGGGTTTCTGACTTATCCTGTAGAAAGAACACTCAAGTGAAGCGGGAAAAATCTTCAACAATTACAAGACCATACTTACTTCCCCAGATGCTTAGATAGGCAACAGGTCCGAAAAGATCCATGTGAAAGAGCTCCAGTGGTCTTGATGTTGTCATCACATTCTTGCCGTGATGTGTGCTTCCCACCTGTTTCTCTGCCTGACATGCTGCACAGGGTCTGTCTTTCTCAAAACAGACATCAGTTAGTCCTAACACATGTGTAGGAAACCGGTGACACCTAAGAGGGGGGATTAGGACTTCTAAAACTTTCGCTAAACTAGGCCACAAATAAATCCTTAGAGCAAAACCTATGCAAATAATCAAACTAGAATGTGCAAACTAAGTTTTGTCTAAGTGTTGCTATCTCTACCACAATGTCTAAGTTTCAATCTACACTATATAAGCATGAATACAAGATTGAAACTTAAATGCTTAATATAAATGCAGAAACTTAAAGAGCAAAGTAGAGAAGCAAACTCTCGTGGATAACGCCGGTATTTTTACCGAGGTATCCGGAACCGCGCAAGGTCCCGACTAATCCTCGTTGGTGCCCCTATGCAAAGGGAAGCCCACGCGAGGGCCAAGCACTATCGAGCTTCCGGCTCCTCTTGGACGCTCCCCGCCGTCTCCACTATCGAGCTTCCGGTCGAAACGCAGCGGACCTCGTTCCCTCTGGTACACGGTGGTGGCCGTGACACAAACGCGGTTGTCACGGTCTCACAAGCCACTCGCCCCACTCGGTACAATTACAACGGCTCACGCAAGAGCCGATGGGTTGTGAGGTTTATCTAAACTCACTCAACAATCTAGGGTTCACCTAGAGCAAGCGCTAAAGTGGTCTAACTAACCTAAGCACTTCGCAAAGCACCTACACTAATCACTGAGTGATTCTATTAAGCACTTGGGTGCAAGAGCACTTGGGAATGTCTACTATGTGCCTTGGTATGTCTCTTGGGCTCCCACACTTGGAAATGGCCGGTTGGGGGTGTATTTATAGCCCCCAACACAAATAGAGCCCTTGGAGAAAAGCTGCTGCTTTCTGCGGCACACCGGACAGTCCGGTGGTGCACCGGACAGCGCACTGTAGCCTGTCCGGTGCGACTAGACGTTGCCCTATCAGAGCAGGTGACCGTTGGCGCCGCAGGCTTTCCACACCGGACAGTCCGATGGTCTTCTCTCCGGGTGCCACCTGGAACTAGCCGTTGGGCTACGGTTCCCTGGTGCAACGGACAGTCCGGCGTGTGGGCACCGGACAGTCCGGTGCTCCACGCACAGACAGTCCACAGGCAGCACACTTGGACTTTTCTTGGATCTTTTAGTGTCTTCTTTTGAGGTGTTGCTTTCCTCAATTCCTTAGTCCAAGTTAATCTTGCATCCTATGAACTACAAACACAAACACTAGAAAACTTATTAGTTCACGGATTGTGTTGATCATCAAACACCAAAACTCAATTAGCCAAATGGCTCGGGGTCCATTTTCCTTACAATCTCCCCCTTTTTGGTGATTGATGACAACACAACCAAAGCAAGCAAATAATATAGTTTTTTGAATGACATTATGCAATCTATTTGCTAGGATGCATGTTTGTCCCCATAATGTGATCTTATGGACTTAAGCCTCCCCCTAACTGCATAATTCACTTACTTCCTATTTTGGACCAAATAACCAAAACCACTTGAAAAGCCACTCGCAGTTTTTAAAATTTTAAATTTGTGGTGTTTGGTGTTTGATACATTTTTTATTGCTTTGGTCCCTAAACTTCTCCCCCTTTGGCATCAATCACCGTAAAAGAAGACATTAATAGTATGTAGGAAGTAAATAAGACTTGCCCTCAAGAGGAATTGAAACATTTGTAGATTACCATCAAATTATGACTCCCCCTAAATGAGAGTTCTCTTTAGAAAGAAATTTCTCCCCTTTTTAGAGATGAAGAAATACTTCCCCTGACAAAGATCTTCTATTTAGGAAAAAACATGTGAAAATTAGAGGTGCAAGACATGATTTGAATAGACTAACTTCCCTTATGCATAGGTAACAGAATATGATTGAACCACTTATGCATTTATAGCAACAAGGAAGTATAAGATGTGAAATATAGTCTAACCAAATGTCGGAGAAGACAGGTAAATGATGTAAAGTGAAGAGTTCTTGTAGATTTGCAGTGGAAGATTGTTGTCTTTCTCCGGGGACTTCATTTCCCTTACAATGAGACTATCACAACAAATAGACTTGAAAGAGGTATTAGTCTCAAAGTATTAGATTATAGAGTAACCTCCCCCCTGAAAGTGTGCATACAAGTTTTGAATACTTGTAGGAGACATGCACTTTGATTTGATACCAAAAGGGGTGATTAATCTATAATCCGAACTTTGGCACATATAAATTAAATGATACAAATTGTAGAATATGAGTTTTTTCTTGTAGTATTTAAAAATATCAATTGATGTATCATTTACTGTGGAGTGATATAGAAGCTATGTGTCGGGGACCATAATTAGGGGTACCCTCAAGGCTCCTAATTCTCAGCTGGTAACCCCCATCAGCATAAAGTTGCAAAGGCCTGATGGGTGCGATTAAGTCAGGGATCAGTCCATTCGAGGGACTCGATCATGCCTTGCCCGAGCCTAGCCTCGGACAAGGGCAGCCGACCCCGGAGGATTTCCGTCTCGCCCGAGGCCCCCCTCCAGCAGCGAATATATTTCCGGCTCGCCCGAGGCCCTGTCTTCGCCAAGAAGCAACCCTAACCAAATCGCCGCACCGACCGACCAAATCGCAGGAGCATTTAATGCAAAGGTGGCCTGACACCTTTATCCTGACGCGCGCCCCCAGCCGGCAGAGCCGAAGTGACCGCTGTCACTTCGCCGCTCCACTGACCAGTCTGATAGAAAGACAGCGCCGCCTACGCCGCTCCGACTACGGTGCCACTTGATAGAGTGAGGCTGACAGGCAGTCAGGCCCAGCCGCAGGCACCATAGGAAGCTCCGCTTCGCCCGACCCAGGGCTCGGACTCGGGCTAAGCCCCGGAACACGGCGAACTCCGCTCCACCCGACCCAGGGCTCGGACTCGGGCTAAGCCCCGGAAGACGGCGAACTCCGCTCCGCCCGACCCAGAGCTCGAACTCGGGCTAAGCCCCGGAAGACGGTGAACTCCGCTCCGCCCGACCCAGGGCTCGGACTCGGGCACAGCCCCAGAAGACGACGTACTCCGCTCCGCCCGACCCAGGGCTCGGACTCGGGCACAGCCCCAGAAGACGACGTACTCCGCTTCGCCCGACCCCAGGGCTCGGACTCGGGCTCAGCCCCCAGAAGACGACAAACTCCGCTTCGCCCGACCCCAGGGCTCGGACTCGGGCTCAGTCCCCAGAAGACGACGAACTCCGCTTCGCCCGACCCCAGGGCTCGGACTCTGCCCTGGCCTCAGCCGACAGTCTCCGCCTCGCCCGAACCAGGGGCTCGGACTCGACCTCGGCCACGGAAGACAGATTCGACCTCGGCTTCAGAGGAGCCTCCACATCGCCCAACCTAGGGCGCAGACCAGTCACGTCAACAGGAGGCGCCATCATCACCCTACCCCGAGCTGACTCGGGCCACGGGGAACAAGACCGGCGTCCCATCTGGCTCGCTCCGCCAGATAGGCAATGATGGCGCCCCACATACTCTGTGATGACGGCGGCTCTCAGCCCCCTTACGGAAGCAAGAGGACGTCAGCAAGGACTCAACAGCTCCGACAGCTGTCCCTCCGCCAGGCTCCAGCACTCCTCCGACGGCCACGACATCACACCAGCTGGGTGCCAAAATCTCTCCGGCTGCCACGACGGCATGTACTTAGGGCGCTAGCTCTCCTCCGCTAGACACGTAGCACTCTGCTATACCCCCCATTGTACACCTGGATCCTCTCCTTACGCCTATAAAAGGAAGGACCAGGGCCCTCTTAGAGAGGGTTGGCCGCGCGGGGACAAGGACGAGACAGGCGCTCGCGTGTGGCCGCTCGCCCCCTCTCCCGCGTGGACGCTTGTAACCCCCTACTGCAAGCGCACCCGACCTGGGCGCGGGACGAACACGAAGGCCGCGAGATTTCCACCTCTCTCACGCCCATCTCCGGCCACCTCACTTCCCCCCTTCGCGCTCGGCCTCGCGTCGACCCATCTGGACTGGGGCACGTGGCGACATTCACTCGTCGGCTTAGGGACCCCCCGGTCTCGAAACGCCGACAGTTGGCGCGCCAGATAGGGGCCTACTGCGTGTTGACGAACAGCTTCCCGTCAAGCTCCAGATAGGCAGTCTCTAGCAACCTCTACAACCCGGGACGACGCTCCGTTTTGGGAGTCTTGAGTTCATGTCCCTCGACGGCAGCTACGACATGATACTCATTCCACCGCCGGACGGCAGCGGCAACGGCGGCCAACAACGGATTGCGGATCGCCATCGAGCTAGGGGTCCGACGCCTCGACGCTCGCGGTGACTCGCAGCTCGTCATCGACCAAGTCATGAAGAACTCCCACTGCCGCGACCCGAAGATGGAGGCCTACTGCGATGAGGTTCGGCGCCTGGAAGACAAGTTCTACGGGCTCGAGCTCAACCACATCGCTCGGCGCTACAACGAGACTGCGGATGAGCTGGCTAAAATAGCCTCGGGGCGAACAACGGTTCCCCCAGACGTCTTCTCCCGGGATCTGCATCAACCCTCCGTCAAGATCGACGACACGCCCGAGCCTGAGGCACCCTCGGCCCAGCCCGAGGCACCCTCGGTTCGGCCCGAGGTACCCTCGGCCCCCGAGGGCGAGACGCTGCGCGTCGAGGGGGAGTAAAGCGGGGTCACGCCTGATCCAAACTGGCAGACCCCGTACCTGCAATATCTCCACCGAGGAGAGCTACCCCTCGACCGAGCCGAAGCTCAGCGGTTGGCGCGGCGCGCCAAGTCGTTCGTCTTACTAGGAGATGGGAAGGAGCTCTACCACCGCAGCCCCTCGGGCATCCTCCAGCGATGCGTCTCCATCACCGAAGGTCAGGAACTCCTTCGAGAGAAACACTCGGGGGCTTTCGGCCATCACGCAGCACCTCGAGCCCTCGTCGGGAATGCTTTCCGACAAGGCTTCTACTGGCCGACGGCGGTGGCCGACGCCACTAGAATTGTCCGCACCTGCGAAGGGTGTCAGTTCTACGCAAGGCAGACCCATCTGCCCGCTCAGGCTCTGCAGACGATACCCATCACCTGGCCTTTCGCTGTGTGGGGTCTGGACCTCGTCGGCCCCTTGCAGAAGGCACCCAGGGGCTACACGCACCTGTTGGTCGCCATCGACAAATTCTCCAAGTGGATCGAGGTCCGACCCCTAAACAGCATCAGGTCCGAACAGGCGGTGGCGTTCTTCACCAACATCATCCATCGTTTCGGGGTCCTGAACTCCATCATCACCGACAACGGCACCCAGTTCACCGACAGAAAGTTCCTGGACTTCTGCGAGGATCACCACATCCGGGTGGACTGGGCCGCCGTAGCTCACCCCATGTCAAATGGGCAAGTAGAGCGTGCCAACGACATGATTCTACAAGGGCTCAAGCCTCGGATCTACAACGACCTCAACAAGTTCGGCAAGCGATGGATGAAGGAACTCCCCTCGGTGGTCTGGAGTCTGAGGACAACGCCGAGCCGAGCCACGGGCTTCACGCCGTTCTTCCTAGTCTACGGGGCCGAGGCCGTCTTGCCCACAGACATGGAATACGGCTCCCCGAGGACAAGGGCCTACACCGACCAAAGCAACCAAGCTAGTCGAGAGGACTCGTTGGACCAGCTGGAGGAGGCTCGGGACAAGGCCTTACTACACTCGGCGTGGTACCAGCAGTCCCTGTGACGCTACCACGCCCGAGGGGTCCGGTCCCGAGACCTCCAGGTGGGCGACCTGGTGCTTCGGCTGCGACAAGACGCCCGAGGGCGGCACAAGCTCACGCCCCCTGGGAGGGGCCTTTCGCCATCGCCAAAGTTCTGAAGCCCGGAACGTACAAGCTGGCCAACAGTCAAGGCGAGGTCTACAACAACGCTTGGAACATCCAACAGCTACGTCGTTTCTACCCTTAAGATGTTTTCAAGTTGTTCATATATCTCGCTCCCACGCAAAGTTTAGTCATCAAGGAAGGGTCGACCTCGCCTCGGCAAAGCCCGACCCTCCCTCAGGGGCTAAAAGGGGGGAACCCCCTCTACGTCGAATTTTTTCCTCGAAAAAAGATCCTTTCTGCCAGAATGTCTTTCGTGCTTTTTGACTACTTTGAAAGTGGATCCTGAAAACGACGGAGTACACGTAAGCAGCCAAGGCTGACCGAGCTGAGGGACTCCTATGCCTCCGGGATACGGATACCTCACTCATCACCTTCTGCGATAAGTAACTCACGTTCGTATAAGTGATTCCGCGGACCGAACAAGTCTTCACGTTCGGAAGCTCTTCTGCCGAAGCGATTCTTCGAGCCTTCTCGACTGCGTCGGTGACAGAGCCCCATGGACGGGTAAGAGTGCGCGTAAGCAGCAAGGCCGACCGAGCCGAGGGACTCCTACGCCTCCGGGATACGGATACCTCACTCATCACCTTCCACGAGAAGCAACTCTCGCTCGCGCAAACATTTCTGTTACCGACAAAAAAGTCCAGATACTCGAAACAAGAGGAAAAGAGACGCAGCTTTACAACACGGCGAGGGTGTGTTTGGGCATCGGCGGCCGCAGAAAACACACACTACAAGATAATCCGATCCTGCAGGCTCGGATCTTGATGCTTGAAGGGAGCGGTAGCACCCTCGGCATCGGCTACACCATCGGCGAGGTCCGACCTAGCCTCGGACGGCGACGCGGTCCGAAGATCTCCACTCTGAAGGACGGCGTCATCACCAAGCCCAGGCCATCGCCATCAGGGTCTTCTCCGAGAGTCCGGCTCGGACAGGCGGCTCGGCTGGCCACTCCCAAGGCCTTGGCCAGCTGTCCCCCGAGGACATCAGCCCGACCCGAGGCCTCGACAGGTCAATTCCGGCGTCGGTCCCGCTAACGGACGACCCGGCCAGGCTCCGGCCGACCAGGTCTTCTTTTCGGGCCAACTCTGCCTCTGTTCGCGCTGACACCGCTACCCCCGGCCTCGGCTCATCGAAGGGCGGCCGAGGGGTTCCTTTAACTGAGCAAGAGAAGCCTCGGGCAACAAGGCCGACCGAGCCGAGGGACTCCTACGCCTCCGGGATACGGATACCTCACTCGTCACCTTTGCACGGGGCGACTCACGCTCGGTGAAGCGGTTCAGACAACCAACAGGCGAGTCTTAGTGCTCGAAAATGAGGAAAAACACGGCTCCGTGCCGAAATTACATACATGTTCAGGCCTCGACAGCCACAATGAACAAAAACACTGGCATTCAAAATGCCATTACAAACGGAACTCCGGTTCCACCTCCGCAGGTACGAACAACCCCACTCGATGGGGGGGCCTGCGGAGCAACAGAAGACCGACGAACGGCGCGCCGTCGCCCGCTCCAGCAGCGGCGACGACGATGACTTCTGCTCCGGGGGGCCGAACAGCGGCAGCGATGACCTCAGGGCGAATGCTGCTGCCAGGAGGCCCCCGCCCATGCCCAAACTCGTGAGGCAAGGACGGGCAGAAGGCCGTAGAGTTGGAGGTCGGTCCGTGGGCGGCCCTGGCTGTCTCGCTGGCAGGATAACCTCTTTCAGCTGCCGTGGCAGAAGCCGGCGCCGAGAGCGGCTCCAAAGCCACTCGCATCCGAGAGCCAGGCACGCGGCAGCTGCCGGTGCCACGGACAACAACCGCCCTTCCCCCGATCACTGAGGGAAGGAGCGGGCCACCGCCCACGCAGGGGCCGACCCCAACTCGGCACACTTCCCTCCCCAGCCCTGGTGATGAAAATCCTTGAGGCTGAGGGAGGGGCAGAGGCCGCAGCCCGGCTCGCTTTCCCCCACCATCAAACTAGAGGTCACCGTCTTGGGTGACCGCCGACGGAGGGGTGCAGCCGGGCTGCATGATGAAAATCCTTGAAGCCGAATGATGGCTGAAAGGTACCAACTCCCACGGAGTTGCGTTCCTCCAACGACGAAGCGGAAAGACGGCGGGTATCCCCCATCCGGGGGCTTGGAAGGTGGAAAGACACGATGCATAAGGGAGCGCGAAGACATGGTCGCCTTCCAAGGGGGTCACCCTCCTTTTAAAGGCGGCTATCCCTACTTGCGTCCCCAGCCGTCGCGGGCTGAGTCTTCTCCAACATGCCCCAAGGTCTCCCCCTACGGCACGGGGGCTGGGTCCCACACGTCATGCAAGCCGGCTCAAAGCAGAAGAAGCCAAATCGCCGTGCGCGGTGCGTACAACCGCCCAGCGGTTACAAGCGACTCTCCACTTTTGCCCAGACCAGCGGGCGAAAGGGCGGGCAGCCATGCAGGCGGCATGCAACCGTGCCAAGTGGGCGCACTTCTCCGACTCCCAACACGCCCGGCATGGAGGCCCAGGCCCACGCGTCATGCAACCGGCGCGCCGGGTGCTTCGTGCATGCAGCTGCACCGCCACTTGCGCCACCGCCGCGCCTCCTCGACTGC
Organism: Zea mays; assembly: GCF_902167145.1. NCBI lineage: Eukaryota > Viridiplantae > Streptophyta > Magnoliopsida > Poales > Poaceae > Zea > Zea mays. Next base: position 26,916,423 of record NC_050096.1, read on the forward strand.
GGAACCGATACCGCGACTCGAGGCGACCCAGAGCACGACCCAGCGGCGCCAGCCTGGCGTGACGGTCAATGCGGCCAAAAATGGGCCGGTAGTAATGGCGGTGGCAGGCGGGCAAGAGCAGCGATCACGTCGTCAGCCAAGCTCACGTCCCATCCGGGGGTAGCAAGAGAACCCTCTCTCACGACGTGAAGACAACGCGCCCGTGTTCCGTTCCTCGAACGGCTCGCGCACGCGCAACGACCGCCCCGCCAACCACTCGCCCCGTCGCATTAACTCCGCGGCAGGACAGGCGGCGCCTCTGGCAGGAGGAGCGGATGACGCTTCACCTTCGCCATAATGACCACGTCAGAAAAGGTACGTCGCGTCGTTTGATTTCGTATCCTTTTCCTTTTTTCCTCTTTCTCTCTCTTGCAACAGGGATCGAGAAAGGGGGATACCCCGGAAAGGATCCTTCCCCGTGAAGGAACCAGGCTCCGAGCCTCCCTACTGATCAGAGGTTTGAAGGCTGGCCCCTCGGAAGGGTTCGACAGCCGCCTCAGATCATGTGGGCCCTACACCCACTACTGGTCAGAGGATCGAAGGCCGGCCCCTCGGAAGGGTTCCACGGCCGCCTCAGGCTACTCGGGCTCCGCGCCCACTACTGATCAGGGGTTCGAAGGCTGGCCCCCGAAGGGTTCACAGCCGCCTCAGACACAGAGCGAGGGATGACCATGGGTACGTTCGATACATAACCAAGGCTCGGGCTACGCTCCCGAGGTACCCTAGGACATTTCCGAGACCAGCGGGAACGATCTTGTAACGGAATCCCATCAGAGGGAGGCATCGAGCCCTCGGACCCCGTCGCCAGGGGACCGGGTCCGGCAGATCACCCGCAGGTACTTTTGGACGCGCCTCTGGGCCCTTAGCCGACCCCTAACGAACGGGGCACGGACGTCCACTCGGATTACCCGCTTGCAGCTCACCGGAGACACCATGTTCGGCGCCCATCGAGGGCAACATGGCGCTTTCCCCCCTCCTCCTTGCGGAAAGGCGACGCAGGAGCGTAAATAAAAAAGTCAAGTTTGTCCCTAATCGCCCTCTCGCCCTGTGCAGAGGCTCGGGGGCTGCTCTCGCAAACCCGGCTCCGGCCGAACCGTTGACAGCGTCAACATACCAGCCCGAGAACTTGGGACCCAACCGTACACCCGGGCTACGGCCAGCTCGCATGAGGGAACGACCAGACCAGCCGAAGCATTACGCGAGGCATTAAGACCTCGGAGGAGTCAAACCACTCCTCCGAGGCCTCGGGGGCTACACCCGGCGGGTGCGCTCGCGCGCACCCACCGGAACAAAACGCAACCGAGAAAGGCTGGTCCCCTTGCAAAAAAGTGCGACGAAAGCCTCCAAGCGAGTGCTAACACTCCCTTCGAGGCTCGGGGGCTACTGTCGGGGACCATAATTAGGGGTACCCTCAAGGCTCCTAATTCTCAGCTGGTAACCCCCATCAGCATAAAGCTGCAAAAGCCTGATGGGTGCGATGAAGTCAGGGATCAGTCCATTCGAGGGACTCGATCACGCCTCATCCGAGCCTAGCCTCGGACAAGGGCAGCCGACCCCGGAGGATTTCCGTCTCGCCCGAGGCCCCCCTCCAGCAGCGAATATATTTCCGGCTCGCCCGAGGCCCTGTCTTCGCCAAGAAGCAACCCTGACCAAATCGCCGCACCGACCGACCAAATCGCAGGAGAATTTAATGCAAAGGTGGCCTGCCACCTTTATCCTGACGCGCGCGCCCCAGCCGGCAGAGCCGAAGTGACCGCCGTCACTTTGCCGCTCCACTGACCGGCCTGACAGAAAGACAGCGCCTCCTGCGCCGCTCCGACTGCGGTGCCACTTGACAGAGTGAGGCTGACAGGCAGTCAGGCCCAGCCGCAGGCACCATAGGAAGCTCCGCTTCGCCCGACCTAGGGCTCGGACTCGGGCTAAGCCCCGGAAGACGGCGAACTCCGCTCCGCGTGACCCAGGGCTCGGACTCGGGCTAAGCCCCAGAAGACGGCGAACTCCGCTCCGCCCGACCCAGGGCTCGGACTCGGGCTTAGCCCCGAAAGACGGCGAACTCCGCTCCGCCCGACCTAGGGCTCGGACTCGGGCACAGCCCCAGAAGACGACGTACTCCGCTCCGCCCGACCCAGGGCTCGGACTCGGGCACAGCCCCAGAAGACGACGTACTCCGCTTCGCCCGACCCCAGGGCTCGGACTCGAGCATAGCCCCAGAAGACGACGTACTCCGCTTCGCCCGACCCCAGGGCTCGGACTCGGGCTCAGCCCCCAGAAGACGACGAACTCCGCTTCGCCTGACCCCAGGGCTCGGACTCGGGCTCAGCCCCCAGAAGACGACGAACTCCGCTTCGCCCGACCCCAGGGCTCGGACTCCGCCCTGGCCTCAGCCGACAGTCTCCGCCTCGCCCGAACCAGTGGCTCGGACTCGACCTCGGCCACGGAAGACAGATTCGACCTCGGCTTCGGAGGAGCCTCCACATCGCCCAACCTAGGGCGCAAACCAGTCACGTCAACAGGAGGCGCCATCATCACCCTACCCCGAGCTGACTCGGGCCACGGGGAACAAGACCGGCGTCCCATCTGGCTCGCTCCGCCAGATAGGCAATGATGGCGCCCCGCGTACTCTGTGACGACGGCGGCTCTCAGCCCCCTTACGGAAGCAAGAGGACGTCAGCAAGGACTCAACAGCTCCGACAGCTATCCCTCCGCCAGGCTCCAGCACTCCTCCGACGGCCACGACATCACACCAGCTGGGTGCCAAAATCTCTCCGGCTGCCACGACGGCATGTACTTAGGGCGCTAGCTCTCCTCCGCTAGACACGTAGCACTCTGCTATACCCCCCATTGTACACCTGGATCCTCTCCTTACGCCTATAAAAGGAAGGACCAGGGCCCTCTTAGAGAGGGTTGGCCGCGCGGGGACGAGGACGAGACAGGCGCTCGCGTGAGCCCGCTCGCTCCCTCTCCCGCGTGGACGCTTGTAACCCCCTACTGCAAGCGCACCCGACCTGGGCGCGGGACGAACACGAAGGCCGCGGGATTTTCACCTCTCTCACGCCCATCTCCGGCCACCTCACTTCCCCCCTTCGCGCTCGGCCTCGCGTCGACCCATCTGGGCTGGGGCACGTGGCGACATTCACTCGTCGGCTTAGGGACCCCCCGGTCTCGAAACGCCGACACTATGTGCCGTGCTTAAATAAATATTTCATACCATGTAGGGTTGCTTAAGGATATGAATTGAGAGCAAGCAATCCTACCATGTGATTTACCTAGTATGCATGCATTTAAGCAAAAGTAAGTACAAATAGTAATACTAGGCATGAAAGGTAAACTAGATACAAAATAAGTAGATACGCATATCTAAAAAAAGAAATACAGTAAATCTAGTTACCTTAGTCATGGGTGGGAAATTTGGGTCCAAAGTTTTGTAGCATCCCAAAAATTCAAATCCTGAAATTTTCTCAAACCCGCTCTAAATTCAAAATGAATTTCAAATTTCATTTCAAAATGTTTGTTTGCGAGTTGATATCAGCAAATAAAATATAGTGGTCTATATTCTCTCCAAAATCCTCTTCAAAATATCCTACAAATATTTCTCCAGTGATCACCCTCAATTTCTTTCCAGAAATACCGCCCAGATATTTCCCGAGTAACCCCCTTCAAGTTCTGTCCAGAAATACTGTCCAAATATTCCACTGATATATCTCCAAGTGTTTTCCTCTTGAGAAATACCTTCAGAATCATTTTTCAAGTCCCTATAAATATTTTCTTCATAACTTTCCTCATGTTGTATACGTATGCCTCCAGTGTCATACGGTGAGCTCTACAAGCTAATCTCACTTATACAAGACAAATACATGCTAATCTCCCACTAATCCTCTCATCCTCCCACTAATCCTCTCATCCCTCCCCCTAATCCCCCACCATGGCTATAAATAGAGGGGCAAGGGCCTCATCTCATCCCACCCCAAGCCATTTCATGGCAACTCTCTTCCCCCCCCACACCCACTCCATGTTCCACACAAGCACACACTAGCATAAGGATCGTACGGTCGTTCTTCGATCGTTCGTCCCCCTGTTCTTAGTTTGTTCGTTCGTTCGTCCGATCGTTCGATCGTTCATGGTTCGTTCGTTCGTTCGTCTGATCGTTCGATCGTTCGTCCGTTCGTTCGTCTAAATAATCTTTTTCCTGTCGTTATGCTGCCGAAATTCCGATCGTTCGTTCGTTCGATCATTCGATCGTTCATCGTTCGTTCATAGTTCCTATTCATTGTTCATCGTTCGTTCATAGTCCCTATTCATCGTTCTTCCAGATAATCTTTGTCCTGCCGTTATGCTGCCGAAATTCCGATCGTTCGTTCGTCCGATCATTCGATCGTTCGTTCGTTCTTTCGTCCAAATAATCTTTTTCCTACCGTTATGCTGCCAAAATTCCGATCATTCGTTCGTTCGATCATTCGATCGTTCATCGTTCGTTCATAGTTCCTATTCATCGTTCATCGTTTGTTCATAGTCCCTATTCATCGTTCTTCCAGATAATATTTGTCCTGCCGTTATGGTGCTGAAATTCCGATCGTTCGTTCGTCCGTTCGTTCATAGTTCCTATTCATCGTTCATCGTTCGTTCATACGACTATTCACCATCACTATTCACCATTACTATTCATCGTTACTATTCACCATTACTATTCGACATAGTTACTATTCATCGATACTATTCACCATCGTTACTATTTATCGTTACTATTCATCGATCATCCGATCACCCCAAATTCCAACTACTCATCCATCATGCTGTCCAGTCCACCTAAGACCAGCCAGACCCATATTCCAGTCATACGAACTCCGGTGACTGTGATTTTCCTTCTATTAGGGAACTTCCCATCTGGTCATCCATCCCAGGTTTCTCCAAGTTGAGCACGCTTAACTTTGAGATTCCTTCGAACCAGGCTCCCAAACTCATATTCCAATAATTCTTGTTTCTAAATTCTTATCAAACTATTCCCTATCCAACCATGTCATCCCTTAAGCATAGTCCATATTCCAGAAAACTCCCAAAATACTCTTGTCCCATATTCTGCCTATAACTCTCCTGTTCATACTAAGTCAGACGATTCATTCGTCACTATTCTCACCAACAGTGAACTTCACTGTGCTACACCACATACACCCAGCTATAAATACACCTAGCTACCCTCTCCCTCTCCACACACACTCAACACCCTCAGCCAAGGAAAACACCCTACCCACTCAGTTACTCCGCTCTTCCGGCTACACGCATAGTGTCGCTTCGCCTCCAGTCCACCCTCCTGGTAAGCACCTCCGCTCCACCACCAGTAATATCACAACGCCACATGACATAGAATCTACTCAAGACTCTACCCATCCATATATCGCTATTCTGACCACTATACTAAATATTTGTTGGTATACTTGCTTGTTTGTATGTTTGCTTATTCATGTTGCATAGTTATCGAAGCGTCCGTGTCGTCTCGTGGAGGCCAGATCCGCAAGTCTACGCCAGACAGTGGAGCTAGAAGCCAGTTCCGCGAGCTCCCCTTCCCCCTTCGTCGAATAAGCACGGCAAACTCACTGGATCCCTTTGATGCATAAATTACCTATGATTTTTCAACCACAACCCTCAGCCTGTTATTTTATGCATGATATGATTTTGAGACAAGTTATTATGGCCACCCAGCCGCTTGCCGCAATCAATCCTTGATATATTTGTTACAAATGATTTGAGAAAAGGTGTGAGTTTTCAAAAGAAAATGCTTTTCAAAATGAGTATGATGAAGGGTTTTCACCCTTATCACCTTTGAGTAGGGATGATCAGGGACTCCTTGGTTTAGGGGAGGGCCTAAGGTGATGGCTCAGCTGGTTTAGGCATGAGCAGAAGGATTGTCCCCTCATATAAGGACCGGTTTGTCATCCTTCACTACCTGTACTCATGATAAGTACAACCACTCAAGACTGTGTGGGCAGTCACTCAATCTGAACTCGTACGGTCCAACCCCAGGGTTATGAAGGCTGGGGATCACCGGGAGGATAAGGAGGGGGAATGTTTTGTCCGGTTTGGACATGGCGGTGGCCTGACTCCTTCCGGTATAACCGTTAAGGTTAGGATGTGCGAGGAAAGAAAGAGATTCGGATTCGGGTCTCACTAGCTATGAGATCGCAGAGCCGGACTAGTGGGTAAAGTGTACACCTCTGCGCAGAGTTTGAAAACCTATTCGAATAGTCTGTGTCCACAGGAATGGACGAGTCTGGTATGGTATGGCAATTAATGTTTTGTTTTTCAAAAAAAAAGGTGCGTTTGAGAAAAGTGGTTTTTAAAAGGTTCGGTGGTTGAGCCGTGAGCTATGGTGGACGGGAAGTCCAGTAGCTGTTTTTGAGAATGAAAACCAGTAGGAAACTGCTGAGATACCTGGATGGTTTAGTCCAGGGGGTTTTGTTCTAATATTGAAAAACTTCTTGCTTCTTTTGGAGAGGATGCGCTTTGCAAAATACAAAATGTTTTTCAAAAACAACCCTGCATAAAATACTGCTGTTTCTCCAAATATCCTGAGCTCCACATATTCCATGCATTATATCTGATTTCCCCATTCCGCGGGTGAAGGTGGGCTGCTGAGTACGTTTGTACTCACCCTTGCTTATTTGTTGTTTTTCAGAAAAAGGAGATCGGGTAAGAGTTACGACTGTTCCCAACCTTGCCTGTGGCTGTTGGACCGCTGATTTGCTTCGCTGCGTATATCGGGCTGCTTCAGCCCCACTCTGATGATATGTCCCGAGTTGTGGACCAACTCTTAAAGTTGATCACCACCTTTATAGGTTTGTCTCGTTTAATCAGATCTATAATCATCTGATGTATAAATGTGTTTACTAGCCTCCTAGGAATAGTAATTGTATCACATTTGAGTCCTAGAGGATGGGGACGCTTCAAGTTTTCACTAACCCACTTGGCAAATAAACTTGATCCGATATGATGTACCCCATGATATACATCCCAACTTTACCAAGTCTCCAAATTTCCCGAATGACCTTCGGTCCACTCACTTCCCTTTCGGGATCCAAATCTTCTTGGTGCTTTTCATGGTTGAAATTAATTCCTTTGGCACCTAGATGCGTTTGACCCCCTTTCCTTTGTTGGCTTGCTTGTTGGCCTTGATTGCTATCACCTTTCCATTCTTTTTCTTCTTGATCAAATATGGTATAGCAGCCTTTTTGTCCACCTTTTTGATGTAGGTGTTGGAGATTTTGCTTGATGGCTTTTGCTTGAGCTTTTGCCTTTGCTTATCCCCGGTCATCGCCTTGCATTGGAAAGACTTATGCCCTTCCATGTGGCATAGCCTACAAATCACAATTTCTCCCTCTATAGGCTTGTTCACTCCCGCAGTGGTGTTATCCTTTGGAGGTCGGATTTGTTTGGCTTTGTCTTTCTTGTTATACAAAGTCTTGCCAAGACGAGCCACTTCTTGCCTTAATTGCTCATTCTCCTTTGCAACCTCATCCGAACATGTTTCTACAACAATATTCTCAACAAGAACTTGGTTGCAGGAGTTAGAATCATCAATTAAATCAAAGCAAGAAGTACAAGCAGCCTTTTTAATAATTTTAGGAATTGCAACTAAAGATCTCCTGGGGTGCTACCAATGTTTTCTAGCTTGGTAGTTAGCTCATTATTGTGTATGCTAAGAATTTCCATTTTCCCTAGCAAATTTTCAATGGCTTCTTGAGAGCTAGCTAACTTAGCCTTAAGTTTTTCATTCTTTTTAATAAGGCCATCATCGGTAGCAATGGATGGAGCACTAGATTCTAATAGCTCAATTTTAGTTGACAGCTCACTATTTAAGTTTGCAAAAGTTTCAAATTTTTCTAGCAAACCTTTATAATCATTTTGGGAGCTAATCAACTTATGTTTAAAAGTTTTAAGTTGAGTTTTTTGTTCAGTGCAAACATCCTGAAAAAATCCAACGGCTTCCGCAAGCTCATCTACGGAGGGCTTTCCCTCACCTTCATCATCACTGCTATTTTCATCACTAGAGGATGGAATGTTTTGTTACCTCTTGACAAAAGGCATTTGTGTGATGATCGAGATGAGCGTGATGTGGACCGGTGGCTGCGCGTCCTTGGCGGTTCATCTTCACTTGAAGAATCATCCCAAGTTATGACACTTGTTAGCGCCTTGCCTTTGCTCCTCTCTTTTTTGGGTTCGGCCATATTTGGACAGTTGTCCCTGAAGTGGCCCTTCTCCCCGCATGCGAAGCACCCTCTCTTTCTTTGCTTTTTCCTGTTAATGTTAAAGAGAAGATCTTTGACCTGCAGGGGCACACCCATTAGATTAATCTTGTGGATCATCCCCATTACCTTTCTGACGCGTCAGATTGTTTCTTCGTCCTCGGAGGATGATGTGCTCGGTTGATTATCTTCATTATCATCACTTTCTTCTTCTTCCTCTTCTTCACTTGAGGAACTTGGAGTTGGAGCCTTCTTTTTACCCTTCCTTTCATCACATGCAAAAGCATATGGCCTTGAGGAAGTTGGCTCCTCTCCCCGACACATTTTTCGCGACATCTCAAAAGCCGCGATTTTCCCAATCACAATGGTCGGGGTCATGGTACTCAAGTCCTCCATGTTGTGAAGGATGGTGATGATGCTCCCATATCTTCGTTGTGGTAGCAGGGAGATAATCTTCCTTACAATGTCCACATCACCTAGCTTATTTATGCCAATAGAGTTGAGCTCATTGATAATTAGATTCAAACGAGAATACATGTCTCTAACAAGCTCATCATCTTTCATAGCAAAAGAATTAAATTCATTTAAGACTAGGCAATGTTTTTGCTCACGGACATTGGATGTGCCGTCATGGAGCTCATGCAATTTTAGCCAAATCTCATTAGCAGTTTTCAAGGTAAATACTTGATTAAAAATATCCATGCTAAGAGATTCATACAAGCAATTTTTGGCTCTAGCATTTAAATAAATTTCTTTTTCCTCACTCGTGGTGGGTTTCTCGGGATTCTTGGGGGGTTTCATCCCGTCACGAGTGACTCGTCAAACACCTAGATCAACGACCTCTAGGTAACAAGCCATTCTAGCACTATAATATGGGAAGTTAGTGCCGTCGAAGTGTGGTGAAGCTAAAAAGTGTCGGCTCTTTTAGCGGTGAAGCTAAAACGTTTCAAATGAGCCAAACCAGGCTCTGATACCACTTGTAGGAAACCGGTGACACCTAAGAGGGGGGTGAATTAGGACTTCTAAAACTTTCGCTAAACTAGGCCACAAATAAATCCTTAGTGCAAAACCTATGGAAATAATCAAACTAGAATGTGCAAACTAAGTTTTGTCTAAGTGTTGCTATCTCTACCGCAATGTCTAAGTTTCAATCTACACTATATAAGCATGAATACAAGATTGAAACTTAAATGCTTAATATAAATGCGGAAACTTAAAGAGCAATGTAGAGAAGCAAACTCTCGTGGATGACGCCGGTATTTTTACCGAGGTATCCGGAACCGCGCATGGTCCCGACTAATCCTCGTTGGTGCCCCTACGCAAAGGGAAGCCCACGCGAGGGCCAAGCACCTCGGTGGAGTAACTCTGTAGAGAGCCGCGAGCCTTCTCCACGCGCAAGTGGTGCTCTGCTTCCGGCTCCTCTCGAATGCTCCCCGTCGTCTCCACTATCGAGCTTCCGGCCGAAACGTCGTGCGCCTCGTTCCCTCCGGTACACGGTGGCGGCCGTGACGCAAACGCGGTTGTCACGGTCTCGCAAGACACTCGCCCCACTCGGTACAATTACAACGGCTCACACAAGAGCCGAGGGGTTGTGAGGTTTATCTAAACTCACTCAACAATCTAGGGTTCACCTAGAGCAAGCGCTAAAGTGGTCTAACTAACCTAAGCACTTCGCAAAGCACCTACGCTAATCACCGAGTGATTCTATTAAGCACTTGGGTGCAAGAGCACTTGGGAATGTCTACTATATGCCTTGGTATGTCTCTTGGGCTCCAACACTTGGAAATGACCGGTTGGGGGTATATTTATAGCCCCCAACACAAATAGAGCCGTTGGAGAAAAGTTGTTGCTTTCTGCGGCACACCAGATAGTCAGGTGGTGCACCGGACAGCGCACTGTAGCATGTCTGGTGCGCCTAGCCGTTGCCCATTCAAAGCAGGTGACCGTTGGCGACGCAGGCTTTCCACACCGGACAGTCCGGTGGTCTTCTCTCCGGGTGCCACCTGGAACTAGCCATTGGGCTGCGGTTCCCTGGTGCACTAGACAGTCCGGCGTGTGGGCACCGGACAGTCCGGTGTGCCACCAGACAGTCCGGTGCTCCACGCACAGACAGTCCGCAGGCAGCACACTTGGACTTTTCTTGGATCTTTTTAATGTCTTCTTTTGAGGTGTTGCTTTCCTTAATTCCTTAGTCCAAGTTAATCTTGCATCTTGTGAACTACAAACACAAACACTAGAAAACTTATTAGTTCACAGATTGTGTTGATCATCAAACACCAAAACTCAATTAGCCAAATGGCCCGGGGTCCATTTTCCTTACAACATGATCTTCCTTTAGAAGCTTATGAAGGTTCTTCATCCCAACATGTGCTAGACGGTGATGCCACATCCAGCCCATATTAGTCTTAGCTATTAAGCATGCATCTAGACCGACATTCTCTTTCGAAAAGTCAACTAAATAGAGCTTGCCATCTAATACACCCTTAAACGCTAATGAACCATCACTCCTTCTAAAGACAGATACATCAACATTTGTAAACAGACAATTGTAACCCATGTGGCACAATTGACTTACACACAGAAGATTATACCCGAGCGACTATACTAAAAATACATTTGATATTGAGTGCTCGTTAGTGATGGCTATCTTGCCCAAGCCTTTCACCTTGCCTTGGTTCCCATCTTCAAAGATGATCGTATCCTAGGAATCCTTGTTCTTGATGTAGGAGGTGAACATCTTCTTCTCCCCAGTCATGTGGTTCGTGCATCCGCTGTCGATAATCCAGCTTGAGCCCCCGGATGCATAAACCTGCAAGGAATTTAAACTTGGGTTTTAGGTACCCAACTCTTGTTGGGTCCTACGAGGTTAGTCACAATAACTTTTGGAACCCAAATACAAGTCTTGTCTCCCTTGCATTTGGATCCCAATTTCCTAGCAACTACTTTTGTGTTCTTACATGAAAGTACAAAAGAAGTATTACAAGCATGATAAATAGTAGAAGGTCCATTGCACATTCTCCTAGGAGCATGAGACACAACATGATTTCTCCTAGGCTTACTTCTACCATGAACAAAAGCAGAGCTAGATGCAAACATAGCATGTGAGTCATTATAAGCAGCATGGACATAACTCTTATTATAATGAGAATGACTAGCAATTTTCCTATCATAAATAAAAGCATGGTTCCTTTGAGGACTACTCGCCATAGGGGTCTTCCCTTTCTCCTTGTTGAGAACGAGAGTCATTTGGCTTGTTAAGTTCTTGGTTTCCTTTCGAAAACCAAGTCCATCCTTAATTGAAGGGTGTCTACCAACAGTGTAGGCATCCCTAGCAAATTCCAGTTTATCAAAATCAACCTTGCAAGTCTTAAGTTGAGCATTAAGACTTGCCACTTCATTATTTAATTTGGTAATAGAAGCAAGATGTTCATCACAGGCATCAACATTAAAATTGAAAGTCGCCTATAGGGGGGTGGATAGGCAGAATCTAAAATTTATAAACTTAAGCACACACTACAAGCCGGGGTTAGCGTTAGAATTAAATCCAAGTCCGAAAGAGAGGGCAAAAACAAATCAACCAAGAAATAAATCGAGTGACACAGTGATTTGTTTTACCGAGGTTTGGTTCTTGCAAACCTAGTCCCCATTGAGGTGGTCACAAAGACCGGGTCTCTTTCAACCCTTTCCCTCTCTCAAACGGTCACTTAGACCGAGTGAGCTTTCTCCTTAATCAAATGGGTCACTTAGACCCCTCACAAGGACCACCACAACTTGGTGTCTCTTGCTTTGATTACAAGAGCTTGAAGAACAAGAATGGGAAGAAGAAAGCACGATTGTAAAAGCCAAGCGAGAAGAGCGACAAATAACACACAGATCACTCTCTCTCTCTCAAGTCACTAATCACTAATGATCACTTGTCTCAATTGTTGAACTTGGAGAGATTTGAAGCTTTAATTGTGTCTTGGAATGGATTGGTAGCTCTTGTATTAAACGTGAAGGATTGGAATGCTTGGATGAAGTGAATGGAGGTGGTTGGGGTTGTATTTATAGCCCCCAACCACTTCCTAGCCGTTGCTCCTTTTCTGTCGACCATGGATGGTCCGCGCCCCTGATCCGGACGGTCCGCCCCTGCACATCAACGGCTACAATCACAACGGTCAGCAGTAACGGCTATATCAACGGCTACTATGCATTAAATGTGTCGTCAGATGTCAGATAAAGGTAGTCGCGGACGGTCCGGTCATGCACCCCAGACGGTCCGCGAGGACGCTATAATTCATTTTACCGAACCCGTTACCTTTGGGTTTTTCGGTTCTGCACCGACCGGACGGTCCGCGCATGAGGCCGGATGGTCCGCGCTTGGTCTCGGACGATGCTTGCTTTTCCATCGGACGGTTCGTAGTGTAGACTCGTGTTTTTGCATTGATTCTGTCCGAGGCTCACCCTAGTGTCGCGGACAGTCCGCCCCAAGGGCCCGGACGGTCCGCGCTTAGGTGATTTTCTAAAAAGCTTCTCCTGTCCGGAATAATCTACGTATTCCAGACAGTCGACTTTAGAATAGTTGTAGATGAACTTATGCACCTGTGGAATGATCAACTAGACAAACTCGTTTGTCCACAAGGTTTGTGATGGTCGTCAAACACCAAAATCGATTATAAGAAATGTTGAGACTATTTCCCTTTCAATCTCCCCCTTTTTGGTGATTGATGCCAACACAAACCAAAGCAAATACAAAGTGTAGAAATGTAACTAGTTTGCATTTTGATAGATGTGCATAAGTTATTTTGAAATGAAAGCATTTCTAAGCAGATAAGTTTGATATGATAATTTTAACATTTTGGACCACATTTGCACCACTTGTTTTGTTTTTGCAAATTATTTTGAAAAATCTTTTCATAATGTTTTTGCAAATAGTCAAAGGTATATGAGGTGTTGGCATCAGTGCGCTCTCCCTCGGTGAGGGCCGCACCGACTGAGGACCTGCGGGCGGAGCTCAATCGCCGACGAATGGGTGAGGATGCCCCAACCTATATGGGGCGGTCTAATGACCTACGGGCGGAACTCAACCGCAGGCGTGCGGGCGAAGATGCCTGCGTCTCTCTGGAGAGGGCGAGTGAGCACCGACAAAATATCGAGGGTCGCAACCTCGACTACGACTTCACTGCGGTTGCACCGCAGACCCCAACGGGCGCCCGGATCTAGGCGGGTGTCCCATTGGTTGGCGTGGGCTGCGCCGCGTTGGTGGATCATCTCCTCGCGGCGACCTGGCCATCTAAGTTCTGGCCACACCTGCTAGAGAAGTACGACGGTACGACAAATCCGTCGGAATTCTTGCAGGTTTACGTCACCGCCATTACGGCAGCAGGTGGAGACACCATCGTAATGGCGACATACTTCCATGTTGCCTTGTCTGGGTCGGCCCGGACTTGGCTCATGAACCTTTCCTCAGGATCGATCTACTCCTGGGAAGAGCTCTGCACACGGTTCATGGCAAACTTCGCCAGTGCTTACCAGCAGCATGGCGTGGAGGCCCACCTCCACGTAGTGAGGCAGGAGCCCGAAGAAACTCTCCGGGCCTTCATCTCCCGCTTCACCAAGGTACGAGGCACCATACCTCGTATATCAGACGCTTCCATCATCACTGCTTTCCGTTAGGGGGTATGTGATGAAAAGATGTTAGAGAAGTTAGCCACGGACGACGTGGAAACTGTCTCCACTCTCTTTACTCTGGCCGACAAGTGCGCTAGAGCTGCCGAGGGCTGTGCATAGCACTCGGCGCCACAGTCCGGAGTCGCCCTGACGGGAGGCTCCGGTGCCATCACCCAAGATGGCAAAAAGAAGAAGAAGAACCGCGGCCTTGAGAAGTCGCAGTCTACCGCTCCGATTGTCGCAGCCGTGACTGGGGGCTGGAGCGAGCACAACAAGCGCCCCAGGCCACAAAGAGGCAACATCGGCTAATGCCCTGTGCACCCCAATGCTCGCCACAGCGCCTTGGAGTGCCGCGAGATCATCAAGCTTGCGAAGCGCGTCAGCGAGCGACGCGAGCAGTCGTCCAAGGACGACTCCCCACCCCGACGCCGGCCTGGCAAGGAGGGGGCCGACGACGGCGAGGTGGCCGCGGGAGAACGAGAACTCGGGTATTAGTCACCCGAGGGGGGCCTCAAGGACGTCTTCACCAGAGATTCCAACTCCGAGGACGACAACGACCGCCGCAAGAAGCTGTACGTCATGTACGGCGGGAGCTGGGAGCTCACCTCCCGCAGGAACGTCAAGTCCCTGCGCCGCGAGGTCCTGTCGGCGACTCCAGGGGTCCCGAAGGCTGCTCCACATCAACGATGGAGGAGCACCAGCATCTCCTTTGGGGCATCCGACTGTCCCGACAACATGGCAGGGGCCGGTGTGCTACCACTCATCACCGCCCCTGTCATCGCCAATATTCGCCTGCACCATGTGTTGATTGACGGCGGGGCAGGCCTCAACGTCATCAGCCATGCTGCATTCAAACAGTTGCAGATCCCGAGGTCCCGTCCGGGACCCTCTCGCCCATTCTCCGGAGTGGGCCCACAGCCGGTGTACCCCCTTGGGAGCATCGCGCTCCCGGTTACATTCGGGACCGAGGAGAACTTCCACACGGAGAACGTTGTGTTCGACGTCGCGGAGGTTAACCTCCCCTTCAACGCCATCATCGGCAGGCCGGCCCTGTATCAGTTCTTGGCCATTGCCCATTATGGGTATTTGGTCCTCAAGATGTCGTCCCCAACCGGGGTCCTCACCATGCGGGGCGACCGCGCCGCCGCGCTTGCGGCCGTGGAGAAGCTGCACGCTCTGACGGCGGAGACTGCTCGCCCGGATGACGGAGCGGGGAACCCCTCGACCTCCGATACCAAGGTGCTCCCCAAGGTGCCAAAGGTGCAACCATCCGGGGCAGACAGTGTCCCCGTTAAAGCTATCCGGCTTACTGCGGATTCCACCCAGACCACTCGCATTGTGGGTGATCTGGGCGAAAAATAAGAACTCGCGCTCGTCGCCTTCCTCCAGGCAAATGTCGACGTGTTCGCATGGGAGCCGTCGCAGATGCCTGGGATCCCCACGGAGGTGATCGAGCACCATCTGAAGATCAACCCCGACGCCAGGCCAGTGAGTCAGAAGCCTCGCAGACAGTCCGTCGAGCGGCAGGACTTCATCTGAAAGGAGGTCCGGAAGCTGCTAGACGCTGACTTCATTGAAGAGGTTCATCACCCAGTGTGGCTGGCTAACCCAGTCATCGTCCCCAAAGCGAATGGGAAGCTTCGTATGTGCATCGACTAACCAGCCTGAACAAGGCCTGTCCCAAGGACTCGTATCCACTTCCGCGTATAGACCAAATCATGGATTCTACCTCCGGGTGCGACCTATTGTCGTTCCTACATGCTTACTCTGGATTCCATCAAATCCAGATGTCTAGGGAAGATAGGAAGCATACCGCTTTTGTAACAGTGGACGGTGATAGTCGCCTAGAGGGGGGGTGAATAGGGCGAAACTGAAATTTACAAATATAGACACAACTACAAGCCGGGTTAGCGTTAGTAATAAAGAAACGAGTCCGCGAGAGAGAGCGCAAAACAAATCCCAAGCGAATAAGCAAGTGAGACACGGAGATTTGTTTTACCGAGGTTCGGTTCTTGCAAACCTACTCCCCATTGAGGAGGCCACAAAGGTCGGGTCTCTTTCAACCCTTCCCTCTCTCAAACGATCCACGGATCGAGTGAGCTTTCTCTTCTCAATCACTTGGAACACAAAGTTCCCACAAGGACCACCACAAGTTTGGTGTCTCTTGCCTCAATTTACAAGTGAGTTTGATCGCAATGAAAGAATCAAGAAGGAAGAAAGCAATCCAAGCACAAGAGCTCAAAAGAACACAAGCAAATCACTCTCTCTAATCACTATGGCGTTGTGTGGAGTTTGGAGAGGATTTGATCTCTTTGGTGTGTCTAGAATTGAATGCTAGAGCTCTTGTAGTAGTTGGGAAGTGGAAAACTTGGATGCAATGAATGGTGGGGTGGTTGGGGTATTTATAGCCCCAACCACCAAAAGTGGCCGTTGGGAACCTGTCTGTTCGATGGCGCACCGGACAGTCCGGTGCACACCGGACAGTCCGGTGCCCCTGCCACGTCATCACTGCCGTTGGATTCTGACCGTTGGAGCTTCTGACTTGTGGGCCCGCCTGGGTGTCCGGTGCACACCGGACATCTACTGTTCCTTGTCCGGTGTGCCGGAATGGGCGCGCCTGACATCTGCGCGCGCATTAAATGCACGGCAGAGAGCCGTTGGCGCGAAGGTAGCCGTTGCTCCGGAGTCGCACCGGACAGTCCGGTGCACACCGGACAGTCCGGTGAATTATAGCGGACTAGCCGTTGGAGTTTCCCGAAGCTGGCGAGTTCCTGAGGCCGACCTCCCTTGGCGCACCGGACACTGTCCGGTGTACACCGGACAGTCCGGTGATTTATAGCGGAGACGCCTCTGGAAATTCCCGAAGGTGGCGAGTTGGCATTGGAGTCCTCTGGTGCACCGGACACTGTCCGGTGGAGCACCGGACACTGTCCGGTGTACACCGGACAGTCCGGTGCTCCCAGAACAGAGGGCCTTCGGTTACCACTTTGCTCCTTTGTTGAATCCAAAACTTGGTCTTTTTATTGGCTGAGTGTGAACCTTTTACACCTGTATAATCTATACACTTGGGCAAACTAGTTAGTCCAATTGTTTGTGTTGGGCAATTCAACCACCAAAATTAATTAGGGACTAGGTGTAAGCCTAATTCCCTTTCAATCTCCCCCTTTTTGGTGATTGATGCCAACACAAACCAAAGCAAATATAGAAGTGCATAATTGAACTAGTTTACATAATGTAAGTGTAAAGGTTGCTTGGAATTGAGCCAATATAAATACTTACAAGATATGCATGGATTGTTTCTTTCATATATAACATTTTGGACCACGTTTGCACCACATGTTTTGTTTTGGCAAATTCTTTTGTAAATCCATTTCAAAGTTCTTTTGCAAATAGTCAAAGGCACATGAATAAGATTTTTGAGAAGCATTTTCAAGATTTGAAATTTTCTCCCCCTGTTTCAAATGCTTTTCCTTTGACTAAACAAAACTCCCCCTAAATGAGATCCTCCTCTTAGTGTTCAAGAGGGTTTTGATATTTCTTTTTGAAATACTACTTTCTCCCCCTTTTTGAACACAATAGGATACTAGTTTGAAAATATTTAACACTTAAGTTTTTGAATTTTGGTGGTGGTGCGGTCCTTTTGCTTTGGGCTCTTACTTTCTCCCCCTTTGGCATGAATCGCCAAAAACGGAATTATTAGAGCCCTCGAAGTGCTATCTTCCCCTTTTGTCATAAATAAATGAGTTAAGAATATACCAAAGACGAAGTCTTTTTGCTTGGTGCTCATGTTTTCTCCCCCTAGAACGGAGAGTTGCTTGGAGCGACGGCGAAGGATGAGTTACGTAGTGGAAGCCCTAGTCTTCACCGAAGACTCCAATTCCCTTTCAATATACCTATGACTTGGTTTGAAATAGACTTGAAAACACATTAGTCATAGCATATGAAAGAGATATGATCAAAGGTATATAAATGAGCTATGTGTGCAATCTAGCAAAAGAAGTTCCTAGAATCAAGAATATTGAGCTCGTGCCTAAGTTTGTTAAAAGATTGTTCATCAAGCGGCTTGGTAAAGATATCGGCTAATTGATCTTTAGTATTAATGTAAGAAATCTCGATATCTCCCTTTTGTTGGTGATCCCTAAGAAAATGATACCGAATGGCTATGTGCTTAGTGCGGCTATGCTCGACGGGATTGTCGGCCATTTTGATTGCACTCTCATTATCACATAGCAAAGGGACTTTGGTTAATTTGTAACCGTAATCCCGCAGGGTTTGCCTCATCCAAAGCAATTGCGCGCAACAGTGGCCTGCGGCAATATACTCGGCTTCGGCGGTGGAAAGAGCGACCGAATTTTGCTTCTTTGAAGCCCAAGACACCAAGGATCTTCCCAAGAACTGGCAAGTCCCCGATGTGCTCTTTCTATTGATTTTACACCCTGCCCAATCGGCATCCGAATAACCAATCAAATCAAATGTGGATCCCCTAGGATACCAAAGCCCAAACTTAGGAGTATAAGCCAAATATCTCAAGATTCGTTTCACGGCCGTAAGGTGAGCTTCCTTAGGGTCGGCTTGGAATCTTGCACACATGCATACGGAAAGCATAATATCCGGTCGAGATGCACATAAATAGAGTAGAGAACCTATCATTGACCGGTATACCTTTTGATCCACGGACTTACCTCCCGTGTCGAGGTCGAGATGCCCATTGGTTCCCATGGGTGTCTTGATGGGCTTGGCATCCTTCATCCCAAACTTGGTTAGAATGTCTTGAGTGTACTTCGTTTGGCTGATGAAGGTGCCCTCTTGGAGTTGTTTGACTTGGAATCCTAGAAAATACTTCAACTCCCCCATCATTGACATCTCGAATTTCTGTGTCATGATCCTACTAAACTCTTCACATGTAGACTCGTTAGTAGACCCAAATATAATATCATCAACATAAATTTGGCATACAAACAAGTCATTTTCAAGAGTTTTAGTAAAGAGTGTAGGATCGGCTTTACCGACTTTGAAGCCATTAGCAATAAGGAAATCTCTAAGGCATTCATACCATGCTCTTGGGGCTTGCTTGAGCCCATAAAGCGCCTTAGAGAGCTTATAGACATGGTTAGGATACTCACTGTCTTCAAAGCCGGGAGGTTGCTCAACATAGATCTCTTCTTTGATTGGTCCATTGAGGAAGGCACTTTTCACGTCCATTTGATAAAGCTTAAAGCCATGGTAAGTAGCATAGGCCAATAATATGCGAATTGACTCAAGCCTAGCTACGGGTGCATAGGTTTCACCGAAATCCAAACCTTCGACTTGGGAGTATCCCTTGGCCACAAGTCGAGCTTTGTTCCTTGTCACCACACCATGCTCATCTTGCTTGTTGCGGAAGACCCATTTGGTTCCTACAACATTTTGGTTAGGACGTGGAACTAAATGCCATACCTCATTTCTAGTGAAGTTGTTGAGCTCCTCTTGCATCGCCACCACCCAATCCGAATCTTGCAATGCTTCCTCTACCCTGTGTGGCTCAATAGAGGAAACAAACGAGTAATGTTCACAAAAATGTGCAACACGAGATCTAGTGGTTACCCCCTTATGAATGTCGCCGAGGATGGTGTCGACGGGGTGATCTCGTTGAATTGCTTGATGGACTCTTGGGTGTGGCGGCCTTTGTTCCTCATCCTCCTTGTCTTCCTCATTTGCATCTCCCCCTTGATCAATGCCATCATCTTGAGGTGGCTCATTTGCTTGATCTTCTACTTCATCAACTTGAGCTTCGTCCTCATTTTGAGTTGGTGGAGATGCTTGTATGGAGGAGGATGGTTGATCTTGTGCATTTGGAGACTCTTAGGATTCCTTAGGACACACATCCCCAATGGACATGTTCCTTAGCGCGATGCATGGAGCCTCTTCATCACCTATCTCATC
This sequence comes from Zea mays, assembly GCF_902167145.1. Classification (NCBI taxonomy): domain Eukaryota; kingdom Viridiplantae; phylum Streptophyta; class Magnoliopsida; order Poales; family Poaceae; genus Zea; species Zea mays. The sequence goes on from NC_050096.1 coordinate 26,936,267, forward strand.
AAGATCAACTTGCTCTACTTGAGAGCCGTTAGTCTCATCAAACACAACGTCACATGAGACTTCAACTAGTCCAGTGGACTTGTTAAAGACCCTATATGCCCTTGTGTTTGAGTCATAACCAAGTAAAAAGCCTTCTACAGTCTTAGGAGCAAATTTAGATTTTCTACCTCTTTTAACAAGAATAAAGCATTTGCTGCCAAAGACTCTAAAATATGAAATGTTGGGCTTTTTACCGGTTAGGAGTTCATACGATGTCTTCTTGAGGATTCGGTGTAGATATAACCGGTTGATGGCGTAGCAGGCGGTGTTGACCGCCTCGGCCCAAAACCGATCCGAAGTCTTGTACTCATCAAGCATGGTCCTTGCCATGTCCAATAGAGTTCTATTCTTCCTCTCCACTACACCATTTTGTTGAGGTGTGTAGGGAGAAGAGAACTCATGCTTGATGCCCTCCTCCTCAAGGAATCCTTCAATTTGTGAGTTCTTGAACTCCGTTCCGTTGTCGCTTCTTATTTTCTTGATCCTTAAGCCGAACTCATTTTGAGCCCGTCTCAAGAATCCTTTTAAGGTCTCTTGGGTTTGAGATTTTTCCTGTAAAAAGAATACCCAAGTGAAGCGAGAATAATCATCCACAATAACTAGACAGTACTTACTCCCGCCGATGCTTATGTAAGCAATCGGGCCGAATAGGTCCATGTGTAGGAGCTCCAGTGGCCTGTCGGTCGTCATTATGTTCTTATGCGGATGATGAGAGCCAACTTGCTTTCCTGCTTGGCATGCGCTACAAATCCTGTCTTTCTCAAAATGAACATTTGTTAGTCCTAAAATGTGTTCTCCCTTTAGAAGCTTATGAAGATTCTTCATCCCAACATGAGCTAGTCGGCGGTGCCAGAGCCAACCCATGTTAGTCTCAGCAATTAAGCATGTGTCAAGTTCAGTTCTTTCAAAATCTACTAAGTATAGCTGTCCCTCTAACACACCCTTAAATGCTATTGAATCATCACTTCTTCTAAAGACAGTGACACCTACATCAGTGAATAGACAGTTGTAGCCCATTTGACATAATTGAGAAACAGAAAGCAAGTTGTAATCTAAAGAATCAACAAGAAAAACATTGGAAATGGAATGGTCAGGAGATATAGCAATTTTACCCAAACCTTTGACCAAACCTTGATTTCCATCCCCGAATGTGATCGCTCTTTGGGGATCTTGGTTTTTCTCATATGAGGAGAACATCTTTTTCTCCCCAGTCATGTGGTTTGTGCACCCGCTGTCGAGTATCCAACTTGAGCCCCCGGATGCATAAACCTACAAAACAAGTTTAGTTCTTGACTTTAGGTACCCAAATGGTTTTGGGTCCTTTGGCATTAGACACAAGAACTTTGGGTACCCAAACACAAGTCTTGGAGCCCTTGTGCTTGCCCCCAACATATTTGGCAACTACCTTGCCGGATTTGTTAGTCAAAACATAAGATGCATCAAAAGTCTTAAATGAAATGCTATGCTCATTTGATGCAATAGGAATTTTCTTCTTAGGCAACTTGGCACGGGTTGGTTGCCTAGAGCTAGATGTCTCACTCTTATACATAAAAGCATGATTAGGGCCAGAGTGAGATTTCCTAGAATGAATTCTCCTAATTTTGCTCTCGGGATAACCGGCAGGGTATAAAATGTAACCCTCGTTATCCTGAGGCATGGGAGCCTTGCCCTTAACAAAATTAGACAATCTTTTAGGAGGGGCACTAAGTTTGACATTGTCTCCCTTTTGGAAGCCAATGCCATCCTTGATGCCCGGGCGTCTCCCATTATAAAGCATGCTACGAGCAAATTTAAATTTCTCATTTTCTAAGTTGTGCTCGGCAATTTTAGCATCTAGTTTTGCTATATGATCATTTTGTTGTTTAATTAAAGCCATATGATCATGAATAGCATCAATATTAACATCTCTACATCTAGTGCAAATAGATACATGCTCAACGATAGATGTAGAGGGTTTGCAAGATTTTAATTCTACAACCTTAGCTTGTAACATGTCATTCTTAGTTCTAAGGTCAGAAATTGTAGCATTACAAACATCAAGATCTTTAGCCTTAGCAAGCAATTTTTCATTTTCAATTTTAAGGCTAGCTAGGGAAGCATTCAACTCATTAATCCTAGCAAGTAAATCAACATTATCATCTCTAGGATTTGAAGTTGACACATTGCAAACATGTGAATTAACCTTAGCATTCAAACTAGCATTTTCATTCCTAAGGTTGTCAATCATCTCACGGCAAGTGCTTAGCTCACTAGATAACTTTTCACATTTTTCAATTTCAAGAGCATAAGCCTTTTTAACCTTAACATGTTTCTTGTTTTCTTTAATTAGACAATCCTCTTGGGAATCCAAAAGGTCATCCTTTTCATGAATAGCACTAACTAATTCATTTAATTTTTCTTTTTGTGCTATGTTAAGGTTGGCAAAAAGGGAACGCAGATTATCCTCCTCATCACTAGCATTATCATCACTAGAAGATTCATATTTAGTGGAGGAGTTAGATTTAACCTTTTTCCGTTTGCCGTCCTTTGCCATGAGGCACTTGTGGCCGACGTTGGGGAAGAGGAGTCCCTTGGTGACGGCGATGTTGGCGGCGTCCTCGTCGTCGGAGGAGTTGCTTGAGCTTTCGTCGGAATCCCATTCCCGACAAACATGGGCATCGCCGCCCTTCTTCTTGTAGTACCTCTTCTTCTCCTTTCTTCTCCCCTTCTTGTCGTCGCCTCGGTCACTGTCACTAGATATGGGACATTTAGCAATAAAATGACCGGGCTTACCACATTTGTAGCAAACCTTTTTGGAGCGGGACTTGTAGTCTTTCCCTCTCCTTTGCTTGAGGATTTGGCGGAAGCTCTTGATGACGAGTGCCATTTCCTCATTGTCGAGCTTGGAGGCGTCTATTGGTTGTCTACTTGGTGTAGACCCCTCCTTCTTTTCTTCCGTCGCCTTGAATGCGACGGGTTGAGCTTCGGATGTGGATGGATCATCAAGCTCGTTGATCTTCCTCGAGCCTTCGATCATGCACTCAAAACTTACAAAATTCCCGATAACTTCCTCGGGGGTCATTTTTGTATATCTAGGATTACCACGAATCAATTGAACTTGAGTGGGGTTAAGGAAAATGAGAGATCTTAGAATAACCTTAACCATTTCGTGGTCGTCCCATTTTACGCTCCCGAGGTTGCGCACTTGGTTCACCAAGGTCTTGAGCCGGTTGTACATGTGTTGTGGCTCTTCCCCTTTGCGAAGCCGAAACCGACCGAGCTCCCCCTCGATTGTTTCCCGCTTGGTGATCTTGGTGAGCTCGTCTCCCTCGTGCGCGGTTTTGAGCACATCCCAAACCTCTTTGGCACTCTTCAACCCTTGTACTTTGTTATACTCCTCTCTACTTAAAGAGGCGAGTAGTATCGTTGTTGCTTGAGAGTTGAAGTGCTCGATTTGGGCCACCTCATCCTCATCATAATCCTTATCCCCTACGGATGGTACCTGTGCACCAAACTCAACAACATCCCATATGCTTTTGTGGAGCGAGGTTAGATGAAATCGCATTAAATCGCTCCACCTAGCGTAATCTTCACCATCAAAAGTTGGTGGTTTGCCTAATGGGACGGAAAGTAAAGGTGTATGTTTTGAAATGCGAGGGTAGCGTAGGGGGATCTTACTATACTTCTTGCGCTCTTGGCGCTTAGAAGTGACGGATGCCGCGTCGGAGCCGGAGGTGGATGCCGATGAAGAATCGGTCTCGTAGTAGACCACCTTCCTCATCCTTTTCTTCTTGTCCCCACTCCGATGCGGCTTGTGGGAAGAAGATTTTTCCTTCTTCTCTTTGTGGTGAGAAGAAGATTTCTTCTCCTTCCCTTTGTTGGAGGAGATCTTCTTCTTCTCCTTCCTCTTGGTGCGGGACTCTTCCGATGAAGTGCTCCCGTGGCTTGTAGTGGGCTTTTCGCCGGTCTCCATCTCCTTCTTGGCGTGATCTCCCGACATCACTTCGAGCGGTTAGGTTCTAATGAAGCACCGGGCTCCGATACCAATTGATAGTCGCCTAGAGGGGGGGTGAATAGGGCGAAACTGAAATTTACAAATATAGACACAACTACAAGCCGGGTTAGCGTTAGTAATAAAGAAACGAGTCCGCGAGAGAGAGCGCAAAACAAATCCCAAGCGAATAAGCAAGTGAGACACGGAGATTTGTTTTACCGAGGTTCGGTTCTTGCAAACCTACTCCCCGTTGAGGAGGCCACAAAGGCCGGGTCTCTTTCAACCCTTCCCTCTCTCAAACGATCCACGGATCGAGTGAGCTTTCTCTTCTCAATCACTTGGAACACAAAGTTCCCACAAGGACCACCACAAGTTTGGTGTCTCTTGCCTCAATTTACAAGTGAGTTTGATCGCAATGAAAGAATCAAGAAGGAAGAAAGCAATCCAAGCGCAAGAGCTCAAAAGAACACAAACAAATCACTCTCTCTAATCACTATGGCGTTGTGTGGAGTTTGGAGAGGATTTGATCTCTTTGGTGTGTCTAGAATTGAATGCTAGAGCTCTTGTAGTAGTTGGGAAGTGGAAAACTTGGATGCAATGAATGGTGGGGTGGTTGGGGTATTTATAGCCCCAACCACCAAAAGTGGCTGTTGGGAACCTGTCTGTTCGATGGCGCACCGGACAGTCCGGTGCACACCGGACAGTCCGGTGCCCCTGCCACGTCATCACTGCCGTTGGATTCTGACCGTTGGAGCTTCTGACTTGTGGGCCCGCCTGGGTGTCCGGTGCACACCGGACATCTACTGTTCCTTGTCCGGTGTGCCGGAATGGGCGCGCCTGACATCTGCGCGCGCAGAGCGCGCATTAAATGCACGACAGAGAGCCGTTGGCGCGAAGGTAGTCGTTGCTCCGGAGTCGCACCGGACAGTCCGGTGCACACCGGACAGTCCGGTGAATTATAGCGGACTAGCCGTTGGAGTTTCCCGAAGCTGGCGAGTTCCTGAGGCCGACCTCCCTTGGCGCACCGGACACTGTCCGGTGTACACCGGACAGTCCGGTGATTTATAGCGGAGACGCCTCTGGAAATTCCCGAAGGTGGCGAGTTGGCATTGGAGTCCTCTGGTGCACCGGACACTGTCCGGTGGAGCACCGGACACTGTCCGGTGTACACCGGACAGTCCGGTGCTCCCAGAACAGAGGGCCTTCGGTTACCACTTTGCTCCTTTGTTGAATCCAAAACTTGGTCTTTTTATTGGCTGAGTGTGAACCTTTTACACCTGTATAATCTATACACTTGGGCAAACTAGTTAGTCCAATTGTTTGTGTTGGGCAATTCAACCACCAAAATTAATTAGGGACTAGGTGTAAGCCTAATTCCCTTTCAGACGGGCTTTACTGATATGTTGTTATGCCTTACGGTCTGAAAAATGCCTTGCCGACATTCGTGCGGGCGATGAGTAAGACTTTCAGGGACCTAATTAGGGACAAAGTGGAAGTCTACGTCGATGACATCGTGGTCAAGACTAAGAGAGGGTCGACCCTAGTGGAAGACTTAACCCTGGTCTTCGACAAGCTACGGGCAACCCGCACAAAACTGAACCCAGATAAATGCGTCTTTGGTGTCTCCGCTGGGAAGTTGCTGGGGTTCCTGGTTTCATACAGAGGCATTGAAGCAAACCCGGAGAAGATCAAAGCGATTGAGGCAATGAGGCCTCCGGCCCGTATCAAGGACGTCCAGAAGCTTACGGGGTCATTAGCCGCCCTTAGCCGCTTCATTTCGAGGCTGGCTGAGAGGGCGCTGCCTTTCTTCAAGCTGTTGCGGAAGTCCGGGCCCTTCTCTTGGAATGAAGAGGCAGAACAAGCCTTCCAGGAGTTGAAGCAGCACCTGGTGTCCCTACCAATACTAGTAGCCCCGGAGCCGGGGGAGCCACTGTATTTATACATCGTGGTGGCCGCAGAAGTGGTAAGCATGGTGCTAGTCGTCGAAAGAACGGCACCAGAAGGCCAAGAACATGAGGACTCAGGACCGGCTGCGGGAGTCTGGACAGTTCAAAGGCCGGTCTACTACATCAGTGAAGTCCTTCATGAGGCAAAAAACAGGTACCTTGAGATGCATAAGCTCCTCTATGTTGTGCTTGTCGCGTCCAGGAAGCTGCGCCACTATTTTCAGGCGCACAGGGTTGTGGTGGTAACCTCCTTTCCGTTAAGGGCCATCCTCCATAACTCTAATGCCACGGGCAACATCACCAAGTGGGCCGCGGAGCTTGCTGAGTTCCAGCTAGACTTCCAATCTCACCACGCTGTAAAAATCCAGGTCCTGGCTGACTTCATCGTGGAGTGGACGCCTCCCCCAAGCATCTCTAGGGGTCTGGACCCCAATTCGGACCCCGCACCTGCGGAGCCTAGGGGTCCGGTCTTCACCGAGCCCCACTAGACGCTCTACTTTGACGAATCTGCCCGCCAACAAGTTGGCGGAGCCAGGGTGGTCCTCATTGACCCCAGCGGAGATCAAATGAAGTACATGGTGCACCTTGAGTTCAAGGCCACCAACAACATGGCAGAGTACGAGGCACTGATCTTCGGCTTATCGGTGGCCCTATCCCTGGGGATCCGATAACTCCTGGTGAAGGGAGACTCCCAGCTGATCATCAAGCAAGTCCGCGGGGAGTGTTGCTGCAACTAGCCCAGGCTCGCAGCCTACCTTCTCCACGTGAGAAAACTGGAGAAAGATTTCACAGCCCTGGAACTGCAGCATGTCCCACGGGCCGACAACTCGGTGGCAGATGATCTCTCCATGAAGGCATCAACTTGGGCACCCGTGCCCGAGGGCGTCTTCAAAAGACGACTGCTGAAATCCACTGCCCAGCCTGTCGAACTGGGCGAAGGGGGCAAGACTAGTACCTCGAAACTAGCGATCCTGGTGGCATCCCAGAACCCACCGAAGGCTGTGTGTGCTACAGGGGGCCCTGCCAGCCCCTTAGCGTCGCAGCCAATATCTCAGAGTGGTCCCGATGCATGGATCTCCGAGATCCGGGACTACCTGAAGGAGAATATCCTTCCTGAAGACCATGTGTCCGCAGAGCGCATAGTGCGGTTGGCTAAACGCTACACGGTGGTGGAAGGAGATCTCTACCGCCGCGGCGCCAATGGCATTCACATGCGGTGCATTACCCAAGAGGAGGGCCATGAGTTGCTCACGGAGATCCATGGAGGAGAGTGCGGAAGCCATTCATCATCCCACACACTGGTCGGTAAGGCCTTCCGGCATTGCTTCTACTGGCCAACTGCTCTCCAGGATGCAGCTGAGATGGTAAAGTCCTGCGAGGCGTGTCAATTCCACGTAAAGCAGATACACACACCAGCTCAGACTCTACAGATGATTCCGCCCTCCTAGCCATTCGTCGTATGGGGGGGTGGATATCCTAGGACCATTTCCCAGGGCCATCTGCGAGTACCGGTACCTCTTCGTCGCCATCGACAAGTTCACCAAGTGGCCAGAGGCCACCCCTGTAGTCAGCATCACCCAGGGTGCCGCTGTCGCCTTCCTCAAGTCCATCGTCTGTAGATTTGGGGTCCCAAGCCATATCATTACGGACAACGGAACCCAGTTTACAAGTCGGATCTTCCAGGAGTATTGTGAGGGCATCGGCACCCAGCTCTGCTTCGCGTCCGTGGCTCATCCCAGGAGTAACGACCAAGTGGAAAGGGCAAATGCAGAGATCCTCAGGGGACTCAAGACACACACTACGACTGCTTGAAGAAGCATGGTGCAAATTGGGTCAGTGAGCTTCCGTCCATGCTATGGGGGAACCGGACAGCACCCAGCCGAGCCACCGGGGAGACCCCGTTCTTCCTGGTCTACGGGGCTGAAGCCTGCCTTCCCCCAGAAATCATCATGGGCTCCCCACGGGTCTAAGCTTTTGATGAGTCTATGCAGGAACAGCTACGGCGTGAAGACATGGACTTCATCGACGAGCGCAGATGGCAAGCAGCAATCCGAAATGCACGGTACAACCAAGTGCTCAGGCGCTACCACCAATGATTCGTGCATAGTAGCAAGCTCAGGGTCGGGGACCTAGTCCTGAGGCGAGTACTGAACCGAGAAGGGCTCCATAAACTCTCCCCAGCTGGGAAGGGCCCTTCAAGGTGACAGAAGTGTGCCGATCCGGGTGTGTCTGCCTTGCCACAGCTGAAGGAGAGCCTCTGCCCAATCCCTGGAACATAGAGCACCTCCGTAAGTTTTTCCCATAAAAGCAAAACTGGGGAATTCAGTTTTCTTCCTTTGTAACTAGGTAGCGCATTTATATACACCAGCCCGATGAGATCCACCCTCATAAACCCAATCTAATGGTTTACTCTCATGAATATCAAGTTGTAAAGTGAAGATTCACCCCCAGATTTGCTTTGTGATGGTTCTATTCTGCTTAAGTTTACAGCCATTATTTTTATCTAACCCACCCATACGGTTTCCCTCCCTTGCTGGTATAGTAACATCTGAGTTGAGTAGCCCTGTGGGCCCGGGAACCTGGGGTCCGGTTCTAAAGAATAGACGCACGTCCCCTGGGGGTGGTTCAGAGCCATGTAGCCGCTTAGCCTGGTCCCGTACCGTAAGCCTACACGCTCCACCACTCTGCGATGGGTGTCCTAGTATCTAGAGCTGTGATTCAGGGGGTCCGAGCACACGGCTTGGATTCCCAGGCCAAGTCCTGCTGGTCCTGTTGCATAAATCAAAGGATAAAATATACCAGTTAGTGGGTCCTATGGGTGCGCTACTAAAACTTCGTAGCCAAGGCTGTGTGCAGGTCTGGGTCCCAGTCGAGATTACCTCCTAGGGGCCATGTCACCAATTCCTTCTTAAGAATACTGGCATCCAGCCTCGACACGTCGAGCCCACATCCCAGGGGGGCCATGTACCAAGGAAGAAGTTGGTAACGACGCACAGAGCAAAAGAAAAAGTAACGTGAAGATAAGTTGTAATATTGCTTGATAAGTTGTACTTAAAAAGTATCTTACAAAATCAAAATATATTACAAGCCGCTTCCCAGCGGGACCCTTGTTTTCTCCCTGCAGACCTAGCTACTCATCATCAGCGGGATCCCGCTGGAAGCGCTCGGCCACCGCATCCACGACATCCTGTACGCCCTCCCGGGTGGCGTCCTCGGTATCGGCCACCGGACCTACGATCACCGGCTCCAAGGAGATGGTCGGGTCGTGGCTCCGGAAGCACGTTAAGACGTACTCTATTACCGACCGATAGAGTATGCTGCCCTCGGCCTCCAGGCGGGCACCAAGGATCTGGTTCAAGCGTCGGAGGCGGTCGGTGGAGGAATCCAACACTGGGATCACGTCGGAGATGGAAGCCGGCTGCTCCGACACTAGGATGGGGCTCACCCCCAGCGGCACCAGTGCTGAGCTCGCGTCGCCGGCCCAGGCGGCGATACGTTGGACCCCAGCGCGATGCTCCGCCCAGAGATCTTCAAGTGCCTTCCTCATCGCCTCCACAGCCTGGGAGCCTGGGGCCACCTACGCCACCTGGGCTGCCTGCGCTGCCTGCGCTGCCTCGAACTGGCGGACTCGCTCCCCTAGTGTCTGCTCCTTCTCCTCCAGCGCCTGCTCCTTCTCCTCCGCCTCAAGCTCATAATCGGCCAGCAGCTTATCCCGCCTCTCAAGCATTTCCTCCCTAAAGGCGAGGTCCTTCTCCCGCCAGGCGAGATCCGCCGCCCGCTTATCCAGGGAGGCATCCTTCTCCTTAAGGTTCTCTTCGGCCAGGGCAAGGCTGTTGGCCCTATCATCGAGCCCCTGCTGCACCTTTTTCAGGTTCTCCACAGTCGCGGACTGCTGGTCCCGCTGCTCCTCCAGCATCTTGTTGTAGGCACTCAGCTTTGCCTGGAGCTCTGTGATGACCTCCTGCCTCTGGTCCAAGTGCACCACCTTCTTGGCCAGCCTCGCTCCTTCCGGGTCACCTCCAGCTCCCGGGCGAACACCTTCTGGAGGTCCTTTCGGTAGTCCTTATGGTCACGCTCAAGCTTGGACCGCTCGGAGGCGAACTGGCGGGACGCTGCCTTGGTGCGCTCCTCTAGCTGGGTGCGCCAGTTGCTGAGGCGCTGGTGTTCAGCCTCAAGCGCCTCCCACTCCCGCAGGATCGCCGCCTCAGTCTATTGGAGGGATTGATGGGCGTGAGACAGCACCCGGGAGAGGGGAATCAATGCCGCTTCTGCCTCAGTGCCGGATCGAAGCCACCGCCCGAAAATCACCTCCGTCTCCTCCGGAGTGGGCGGCGGGTTGGAGCTGGATGCGCCCCCTGCATCGACCTCGATAGTGACGACGGGCGTGGCCGAGGCCTCCTCTACCGCTGCCGACGGTGTACTCAATGGCATCGCCATCACAGAAGCTGTGGTAGCCGTCGAGGCAGTGGGGACCCCCTCTGCCGCCGCGGCACCGCCTGGTTTTGGTGCCGCTGCTGCCGGGTCCACATCTGTCGCTGCCGATGGTGTACTCGACGGCATCGCTGTCGCAGAGGCTGTGGCAGCCGTCGGGGCTGTGGGGACCCCTTCCGCCGTCGCGGCACCGCCTGGTGTTGCCGCCGCTGCTGCCGGGTCCACAGCTAGAGCCTGGGGGCCCGGTGGCGCTGTCTCGGCGGTAGCAGCCGGAGGCGCGGGAGGCACGACTTTGGACGTAGAGGGAGAAGAGGCCCTGATGAGCAAAGAATGGGTTAATACCCGTTGACATGATAACTAGACCAGTGAAAAAATAAAAAAGGGCCACACTTACTTGGGGCCCTGGACCTTCCAGCGACCCTGGAAGCGGGACGTTCGCTGCCCCTGTTGCTGCTGCTGCTGTTGCTGCTGATGAGGATGCTACTGCCCCTGGGGTGGCGGCGGCGAGCCTGATGGTGGTGGCAGTGGGTCTGATGATGGTGGTGGAGGAGGACTGACGTGCCTCTGCTCGCCCTGGGCCCGAGAACCAGCCTCCTCTGTCCCGCCAGCCGTCCTTTGACGCTTTTGGGGGGGATCCAAATCAAGGGGCGGATCCGAGATGAAAGACCCATCGGCTCGCGCGCAATCGGTGTCGCCTCTCTCCCTCTGACCTCCCGGTGGCGCCCGGAGAGGAAGAGCCGCCCGCAGCCCCTTTGCCCTTGTTCGAGGAGCTAGGGGCCACGGGGGGAGCTCTGGAGCCCGCATCGGTGGGCTGGGAACCTCCGATCGGTACACCGGGAATATGGATCCCCCGGTGGGGGTCCAGGCCGCTAGTTTGGCGGACCGCCACGCTGCTCTCATCAAGGGTCAGCAACCAGGCCAACACCACCGTCCGTAGCCATGAATCATCACAGAGCGGCGGAATGCCCTGGGAGGTATCAAGGATTCGGCGATAAAGGCCTCACCGGTGATCCCCTTCATTAAAACCTCTAGTGCCTCCCAGGACAGGTCGGTCCTCGGCCCGCGCTGGATCCTGCCAATGTCACTAGAGCCGGTGAACCAGCAACACAGACGCGGCCTCCCCTGCAACGACATGACCCGGTGCTTTAGGAAATCACCGACCATGTGCATCGAGGTCAGCCCACAGGCCGCCAGTTCCTTGATCCTGTCTAGTACGGGCTTGAACTCCGGCGCGAGGGACGGTTTGGCCCTCCGTTGCTTTCGGTCGAGTCTTGGTCCGTCGCTCGGCAGGGCAAGGCAGTCATTAGCCTCAGCGCTGATGATCACCCAGTCATTACGCCAATTCTCCCACCTCGCGCCGCCAAGGGTGGCGATGTAGGCCACGGTTGGGTCAGACCTCGTCTGGAAATAGTAGGCACCGAGGTGGTCCTTGCCCTTCCCAGACCTCACTAGCACGAAGAAGTGGCGAAAGAGGGAAGTACAGGCCCCCACCCCCACGAACATCTCATAGAGGTGGACGAAGATGGCCACCTGGAGGATGGAGTGGGGCGTGAGGTGCTGGAGCTGGAGTCCAAACTCCTCCAGCAGCAACAGGAAGAACGACAAGATCGGCAGCGCCAACCCGCAGGAGAGGTAGGAGATGAAGAGCACGAACTCCCCGGCGGCGAGGTCGCCGAGGGGAGTGGTGCCGGCCCGGATCCTCCCAGCGAACGCCGACGCGCTCCATCCGAGTAGGCGGCGCACCATGTCAAGCGCCTCCTCGGTCTGGAAACGCTCGAGACGAACCAGTGAGGCCATGGCGACTGCGGCGGTGAAAAGCAGAAGAGCGCGAGTACAGAGAAGCACATAGGGCTCGGAGGCGAAAGGGCACAGCGGTTGGAAAGAATGCGAAAGCGTGACTGCTGACCGCGGGGTGAATCCCTTTTTAGGGAAGGCTCTCCTGCTCGCGCCCCTGGAAATCCCGCCCGACGCGCGCCTAGCGCCCGATGCGACCCAGTCCCCGACACGCGAGCCCGGGTCCGCATGTCATACACCTGGAGTACTGGGCTCCGAGTGCGGAGAAGGCGAACCGCTTAGCGGGGAGCGAACCGCTGCACGATCGCATGCCGCTTCGGGGCTACTACAAGAAGATATTTTTTCTAACCGAGGCGGCGGTAACGAGGTGCCACGCGCATGACTCGATGGAACCGCCAGACGTGGGGCCGTGGGTCAGTCAGCCGCGGGGACAGATGTGGTAGTTGGCGTGACCGAGGGCGAACTAACAGCGCGTACGTCACCAGTCATGCCACGTCGATGCAAGGTACAAGTTTTGGCCCCACCTGCAGGCTCGTATCCTCCCCTGAGGTGGGCCCGGGTCCACTGTCGGTACCCTAAAACAGGGGTACCCCTTACTACAGTGTGAGGGCACCGTGCCTACGCGGCTATCTCTAGTCGCGTCGTAAACCGCGCCCGACCCCTCCACGTGGACGGCCCTAGGACCGCCATGTGGTCGGAGAAAATGATACACCCCAAGGTATCAACGGTGGGTCCGGGCCCCCATGGGAAAGTGTCGGACCCCTGCATGTACAGGCCGGACCTCCGGGCGGGGTCTAGGACCTCCGCGGATACAGACCAGACCCCCGGGACGGGTCCCAGACCTCTCTGCGTGGGGTCCGGACCACCCTCAGCACGGTCCCGAGATTCTGGGACAAAGAATACCTAGGCCTTAATCAAGGCCAGGCGGGGGCCCGGAGCCGACACGTGTCCGGACCATACCATATACACTTCTGCTCCCCTCCCAGGTAGAGACCTGGTGCTGCCGCGTGGCCTACTGCCTGTGACGTGAGCCCACGGGCGGGGCCTGACGTAAGGCCTCTGGGCCGCACGACGCTGCATTTATTACGGATAAGGCATGCCGCCTGTCCGTCCCGCTGACAGGCGATGTGCCGCCTCAGCATTTAATGAGCCATGTCCATTCCACTGGTAGGGATGTGCCGCCTCGGCATTTAATGTGCCTTGTCCACTCCGCTGGTAGGCGGTGACCAGGCCATCCCACAGGCGGCGTGCCTGTCCATTCCATTGGCAGGCAGTGCGCCCGTGCTACGGAGAGCACTGTGCTCATCATCACTCGTACGTTTCCAGGGAAGCTTCCGCTGCACGCCAATACTATGCAAGACGCGGATATCAGGACGCAAGGAGATTGCCCTGGCGACTAGCATTAGTTGCTCCAAGTATTACATCCATTATGTTCCTGGGCCCGCATGTCGGGGCTCAGCACCCTTGTATGTGCCCCCCTTGAGCTATAAAAGGGGAGGCATACAACGTTACGGGGACGAGCTCACTCAGACACACTTAGACGCTCACAAGTTCATACAAGCTCTCAAGCTCAATACATCACACAGTGGAGTAGGGTATTACGCTCCGGCAGCCCGAAGTACCGAACCACTCTAAATCCTTGTGTGTTCTTGTGTTCGTTCATCACTTAGCAGACAGGCGAAACGCTTAGGCCCCTCCTCATCTTAGGATTTAGGGCGGGTGCATTTCGCCACCCGGCCTGAGATTTCCTCTCCGACAGAAGCCAATGCCATCCTTAATGCCAGGGCGTCTCCCATTATATAGCATGCTTCTAGCAAATTTAAAATTTTCATTTTCTATCTCATGCTCATTGATTTTACTAGTTAGTTGTGCTATGTGATCATTTTGTTGTTTAATTAAAGATAGGTGATCATGAATAGCATCAACATTAATATCTCTACATCTCATGCAAATAGAAATATGATCAACAGTGGATGTAGAGGGTTTGCAAGCATTTAATTCATCAATCTTAGCATGTAACATTGCATTCTCATTTCTAAGATTGGAAATAGAAACATTGCAAACATTTAAACCTTTAGCCTTAGAAATTAGTTTATCATTCTCAATCTTAAGGCTAGAAATTGATGCATTCAATTTATCAATCTTATCAATCAAACTAGCATTATCATTTTTAAGATTGACAAGAGAATCATCACAAACATTTAACTTCTCAACCTTAGTAATTAATTTGGCGTTTTCAATTCTAAGGTTGGATATAGTGTCATGGCAAATGCTAAGTTCACTAGTTATTTTTCACATTTCTCTAATTCATGAGCATAAGCATTTTTCACTTTAACATGCCTTTTGTTTTCCTTAATAAGTAATTCCTCTTGGCTATCCAAGAGTTCATCCTTCTCATAAATAGCACCTATCAATTCATTCAATTTTTCTTTTTGTTGCATGTTAAGGTTGGCAAAAAGGGCAAGCAAATTATCCTCATCATCGCTAGAGCTACCCTCATCACTAGATGTTGCATATTTAGTGTAGGCTCTAGATTTTACCTTATTCTTTTTGCCATCCTTTGCCATGAGGCACTTGTGGCCGACGTTGGGGAAGAGGAGGCCTTTGGTGACGACGATGTTGGTGGCGTCCTCGTCGGAGGAGGAGTCGGTGGAGCTTATGTCGGAGTCCCATTCCCGACACACGTGGGCATCGTCGCCCTTCTTCTTATAGTACTTCTTCTTTTCTTTCCTCCTTCCCTTCTTGTCGTCGCCCCTGTCACTATCACTAGATATAGGACATTTAGCAATGAAATGACTGGGCTTACCACATTTGTAGCAAACTTTCTTGGAGCGGGGTTTATAGTCCTTCCCCCTCCTTCGCTTGAGGATTTGGCGGAAGCTCTTGATGATGAGCGCCATTTCCTCGTTGTAGAGCTTGGAGGTGTCGATGGGGAGCCTACTTGACGTAGACTCTTCTTTCTTCTCCTCCGTTGCTTTGAATGCAACGGGTTGCACCTCGGGTGTGGAGGTGCTGCCTTGCTCGACGATTTGTTTGGAGCCTTTGATCATCAACTCAATGCTCACAAACTTTCCTATAACTTCCTCGAGAGACATTGAAAGGGAAATGTGCCCTTGGGCAATTTCTATAATATTTTGGTGATTAAGTGCCCAACACATTTATTTAAGTTCTAATGTGCCAAATAGAGTGAGAAGTTCAAATCAAAGAAAAAGGTATGTTTCTAGACTTAGTACATTATTTTGAGTACTAATGTGTTTTGTCTAAGTGCTAGAAAAAGTGAGAAAAGAATTGGAAAAATAGTTGGCTATGTGCAGCAAACTCCAGCTCGGCTTGGCACACCGGACTATCCGGTGGTGCACCAGACATTGTCCGGTGCGCCAGGTTGGTCTGCGTGAACTCGCCGCTCTCGAGACTCGACGACGGCGTACGACTAAAATTCACCGGACCGTCCGGTGGTGCACCGGACTGTCCTGTGAGTCATCCGCGGCGAACTCGTCGCCCTCGGGAAAAGCAAAGGGGCGACGTGGCTATAATTCACCGGACTGTCCAATGAGCCAACGGTCGCCTGCGCCAACGGTCGGTCGCGCAATCTTCACGCGACACGTGGACTGCTCCAACGGTCGGCTGGTGCACCGGACTGTCCGGTGTGCACCGGACAGTGTCCAGTGCACCAATCAGCCTAGGGGAGCAACGGTCGGATATGCCAAATTTGGAAGGAGATCAAGCACCGGACCGTCTACAGGACATGTCCGGTAGCGCACCGGACTGTCCGGTGCACCACTCGACAGAAGGCAAGGATAGCCTTCCATGTTGATCTCCAACGGCTCCTAGCTGCCTTGAGGCTATAAAAGGGTCCCCTAGGCGCATTGAGGAGTCACCCAAGCATTCACTAAGCATTCACTATGTCGCTCACCACTCTTTCAGGTTGTTTCAAATGGATGTGAAGAGCGCATTCCTCAATGGGCCAATCAAGGAGGAGGTATACGTGGAACAACCCCCTGGCTTTGAGGATGACAGGTACCCCGACCATGTGTTCAAGCTCTCTAAGGCGCTCTATGAACTTAAGCAAGCCCCAAGAGCATGGTATGAATGCCTTAGAGATTTCTTAATTGCTAATGCTTTCAAGGTTGGGAAAGTCGATCCCACTCTTTTCACTAAGACTTGTGATGGTGATCTTTTTGTGTGCCAAATTTATGTCGATGACATAATATTTGGTTCTACTAATCAAAAGTCTTGTGAGGAGTTTAGCAGGGTGATGACACAAAAGTTTGAGATGTCGATGATGGTCGAGTTGACCTACTTCCTTGGGTTCCAAGTGAAGCAACTCAAGGACGGCACCTTCCTCTCTCAAACGAAGTACACTCAAGATCTTCTCAAGAGGTTTGGGATGAAGGACGCCAAGCCCACGAAGACACCGATGGGAACCGACGGGCATGTTGACCTCAATAAAAGAGGTAAGTCCGTTGATCAAAAGGCATACCGGTCTATGATAGGGTCATTACTTTATTCATGTGCTAGTAACCGGACATTATGCTAAGCGTGTGCATGTGTGCTAGATATCAATCCGACCCCAAGGAATGTCACCTTGTGGCCGTTAAGCAAATTCTTAGGTATTTAGTTGCTACGCCTTGCTTCGGGATCTGGTATCCAAAGGGGTCTACCTTTGACTTGATTGGATATTCAGACTCCGATTATGCCGGGTGCATGGTTGATAGGAAGAGTACATCGGGGACATGCCAATTCCTAGGAAGGTCCCTGGTGTCTTGAAGTTCCAAGAAACAAACATCTGTTGCCCTATCCACCGCTGAGGCCGAGTATGTTGCCGCAGGACAGTGTTGCGTGCAACTACTTTGGATGAGGCAAACCCTCCGGGACTTTGGCTACAATCTGAGCAAAGTCCCACTTCTATGTGACAATGAGAGTGTAATCCGCATGGCGGATAATCCTGTTGAACACAGCCGCACTAAGCACATAGACATCCAGCATCACTTTCTGAGGGACCACCAACAAAAGGGAGATATCGAAGTGTACCATGTTAGCACCGAGAACCAGCTAGCCGATATCTTTACCAAGCCATTGGATGAGAAAACATTTTGCAGGTTGTGTAGTGAGCTAAATGTTTTAGATTCGCGTAACTTGGATTGATCTATAGCATACATGTGTTTTATGCCTTTGATCATGTTACTTTGAAGCATTTACATTACTCGTTGTATATTTGTGGTGCTCAAGTTGTACATGACCTCCCCGGACCACACAAGTCCATATGCAAATGGTGCACATATTTTGGGGGAGATATGCTACAACTTGACCCTTTGAGACTAACCTTTGTGTTTGAGTGTACTTGATGTAGTCTCACAAGGGCATTGAAAGGGAAAAGTGAACTTGGATGATGCAAAGACTTCCACTGCACTCCGGTATTAGTGTACTCACTTCCAAGTTCATACTTATGCTCTATTTGCCTTTTTGCTCTTAATTGACATTTTTGGTGAGGCAATGGGGTTAAAGGGCTAAAAATGATCCTGTTTTGGTGCTTAATGCCAAAGGGGGAGAAATTAAGGCCAAAGCAAATGGATCAGCCAACCACTTGTGAATTTTGAAAACAATAGAGTTAGAATTTTTGATTTGTCCAAAATACACTTATTGCAAAATTTGGTCTCTTATGGGGGAGAATTTTGATTATGGGAAAAAGGGGGGATTTTTGGCACTTGATCAATTTCACTCTTGAATATCTCTCTATGTGCCCAAACAAGTGTGTTTGACTTAGAGATAGGAAAATGAATTTGATTTACAAAAACAAACCAAGTGGTGGCAAAGAGCGATCCAAATATGCCAAATTATGGTCAAAAAACAATTTGGTCTTCAAATGCATTGATGTTGCACTTCTTTTGGTTGCTTTTGGTTATGTAGGCATAAATCACCAAAAAGGGGGAGATTGAAAGGGAAATGTGCCCTTGGGCAATTTCTATAATGTTTTGGTGATTAAGTGCCCAACACATTTAATTTAGTTCTAATGTGCCAAATAGAGTGAGAAGTTCAAATCAAAGAAAAAGGTACGTTTCTAGACTTAGTACATTGTTTTGAGTACTAATGTGTTTTGTCTAAGTGCTAGAAAAAGTGAGAAAAGAATTGGAAAAAGAGTTGGCTATGTGCAGCAAACTCCAGCTTGGCTTGGCACACCGGACTGTCCGGTGGTGCACCGGACAGTGTCCGGTGCGCCAGGCTGGTCTGCGTGAACTCGCCGCTCTCGGGACTCGATGGCGGCGCACGGCTAAAATTCACCGGACCGTCCGGTGGTGCACCGGACTGTCCGGTGAGTCATCCGCGGCGAACTCGTCGCCCTCGGGAAAAGCAAAGGGGCGACATGGCTATAATTCACTGGACTGTCCGATGGTGCACCGGACTGTCCGGTGAGCCAACGGCCGCCTGCGCCAACGGCCAGCTGCGCAATCTTCGTGCGACATGTGGACTGCTCCAACGGTCGGCTGGTGCACCGGACAGTGTCCGGTGTGCCAATCAGCCTAGGGGAGCAACGGTCGGATATGCCAAATTTGGAAGGAGATCAAGCACCGGACCGTTTACAGGACCTGTCCGGTGGCGCACCGGACTGTCCGGTGCACCACTCGACAGAAGGCAAGGATAGCCTTCCATGTTGATATCCAACGGCTCCTAGCTGCCTTGAGGCTATAAAAGGGTCCCCTAGGCGCATTGAGGAGTCATCCAAGCATTCACTAAGCATCCTAAGACTCCAAGACTCCAACTTCACACATTCGATTCTTTGTGATAGTGATTTGAGCTCCATTTGAGTTGTGAACTCCGTGCGTTGTGTTTCGAGCTCAAGTCGTGACTTGTGTGCGTGGTTGTGCTGCTTATTTGAGTCTTGTGTGTGTTGCTCTTCCCAACCTTACTCTTGTGTGTTCTTTGCGATCAATATTGTAAGGGCGAGAGGCTCCAACTTGTGGAGATTCCTCGCAAACGGGAAAAAGTCTATAAGGAAGAAAGTCGTGGTATTCAAGTTGATCATTGGATCACTTGAAAGGGGTTCAGTGCAACCCTCATCCATGGGGACTCCACAACGTGGAAGTAGGCAAGTGTTACTTGGCCGAACCACGGGATAAAAATCGCGTGTCTCTTGTGATTGCTTTCTCTGTGATTATCTTGTCCACAAGAACTCGTCTCTCAACCACTTAGCCATACTAACACTTTAAATTAAGTTTTTGTGGCTATTAGTGTTTGATTTTATAGGATCACCTATTCACCCCCCCTCTAGGTGCTCTCAGACATTAGCTTATGAAAGTAGCCTAGAGGGGGTGAATAGGCTACACCTGAAATTTTTCACTAAAAACTTCGAGATAGGTTAAATTAAAGTTGCACTGGTGCAAACCGGTTCAGTTGATTTTAATTACAACTGAACAAGTTTGAACCTGCTCAACTTAGATTAGATAATCTATTAAGCAAATATGAAGTAGTGAAGAATTTTGCTAATGACTTGCCCTACACAAAGTCTACTCGAATAGATAATATGAACCAACCAACAAATTTAAAGCGCTTAACAAGAACACGCAATATTACCCGAGGTTCGGCAACCACCACAAAGGTGTCCTACTCTTGTGGGAAGTAAAATTGGTTTTTTTCTCAAGGGCATTCATGATCTGGAAAAATGTTCTCGAAGATGATTTCAAAGGATTTTGAACTTAGCTCATTGCATAACTTACTTAACCATTGTGGATCCCTCTTAATTGCACGGCGATTCCTATAACTCAAGAATTATAAAATGAGCACTGTCGTTGTTTCCAAGCACTTGGAGCACGCCATTTGATGTAGAATTTTAAATCCGCTGTGCTTTCTATTTTTATGCTCGTAAGATCTGTGCTTCTCCTGTCTGTAGAATTACTGTGTACATGCTAGGAGCAAACTTGTTAGAATCTCAGTTTGTTTTGTCATTTAATCACCAAAACCCTCAATTAGGGTTGATTGCACTTACAATCCCCCCCTTTTTGGTGATTGATGCCAAAACAAACTAGAGTAGAGATAAAAATTAAAAATTACGAACACTTGTGAGATAGAAGTATTTGTGTATGTGTAGCTCCCCCTAAATATGTGCATGAGATCTGTGATATTAATATTGACTTGATATGTCAATTTGCAACATATTTAGAGAGAGTGAACAAATAACACAATACACAAAAATTGAGGGATGCAACACAATTATATAGGATGTGATGATAACAAGAGTAGTGTTACACAGACAAGCTCATTATTGCATAGCATAAGATATGAAAAGTTACTACTGGCTATTACAATAATGATATCACATCACATCATTTAAGAAGTTTATGGCCCCTAAGCCATCATCACATGCATCACGAGATAGACTAATAATAATTATTACAAACCGATGTTCATTACATAAATAAAAGGTACTACTAAGATAAGAAACCTTCTCCCCCTTTTTGGCACCAAGAACCAAAAAAGGAGAGAGCCACCAATCCAAAGATCACCAGTTAGGAGGAGGCTGATGCGGAGCAAAGAAATGATGCGCCAGGTGAGAGGCAAAGTGTTCTTCCCCAGACTGATCCGGGGAGGAGCACTTCCAGAGGGATCCTGGGGCGGAGGATGAGACGAGGATTGACCCGGATCCTCTTGGTAGGGAGGCGGGGCAAAATGCTCACGATCATCAAAGTAAGCTTCTTCTTCTTCGTCGTCTGCTGACATAAAAGGCACCCCGTAGGCTTGCTGGTGCCACTCATTGATCTCCGGGGGAGGCGGATGGAGAGGCACGTCAGCCGAGCGAGGGGCAAAGGGGATACCCATAGTGGAAGCTTGACGACGAAGATTGTCGTCAATCTCCCGCTGACGCCTTGCCAACTCATGCACATCAGCAGAAATATTCCGGCACATAGAGAAAAATGCCGCAATCCCATGGGCCAAGCGGGCACCCATCCCTCGGCCACGACCTCGACCACGACCACGACCACGTGGCGTGGGAGATCCACGGCCAGGGGAGGGATGCGAGGCACCGGCAGCAGTAGTAGGACCAGCAGAAGTATGTGCACGGGAGCTGTAAGGGGCTTTCCTCAAGCGCCCTGCTGGATTGTTGGGATCAATCCAGAAGGGGGTATAAGATTGATGTCTAGTACCTTCCTCATATCGGAACTACGTTACAAATTCAATCATCTTCATGATGAAAGGTGCATGAAGACATCCCTTAAGTGGAAAGCAGGCAGCATGAATAATCTCCTGCCAGATCATATCAAAGACGTTGATGCTCTCTGAGCTGTTGGGCTTCATGAATGAGAGCAAGACCTTGCTCTCTCCAAGAATATTCATCTGGTTACCCCCTTTGGGAATGAGGGTCATCCTGCTGAGAGAGTTGATATATCTGTAATACTTGTGCATGTTGGTGGACTCCCAATATTTTCCAGACTCAGAGAGATGAAGATCTCTGGCTTCATCTTTGGTGGGCTGGCGGAAATCATGGATTTTGATCTTATCACCAGAAATGTCATTGTCAGTGAATCCAAGAATGTGAGCGAACCGACGGTAGCTCCCCTTGTACCAGCTACCTTCGATGTAGAAATTAAGATAAGGAAAGTTGTAGGGACTTTCCTCATCGGCCAGCTTGATCCAAAGAGTTGAATAAAACTGAGCAATGACTTCATCATTCCAATCATATTGGAATGTCATTATATTCTTCATCTTCTTTCTTTCACAGGCTCTCAACGCCTGTGTCATCTCCGGGTCTCCAATAGTCTCACATCCTTCCCGGTTGATGTACCGTTGATGTAGTATGGGCTGATGTTTCTTGGGAAGAATTACTGAGTTGTAGAAATCCACATGCTGGAGAGTCCAGAAACGGTTCCCATCAATCCTGGCATCACGAATGCATAATGCAAGATTCTGAAAGCGGATGCCCTGAAGAAGTGCAGAACCCCCGTTGGCAGTAAAATCAGTAACTGGCTCATTGCCAGAACGACGGGCCTCCGCCCGGTGGAGGACCAACCCTCGAATAATAGGGCCGTGGGCAGGGGGAAGGTCAATCTCATCATCTTTCCCACCATCATCATCACTTGTTGCTTCCCATGCTTGTGGATTTGTCGCGGGTCGGGACCGACCAGAGGGATTCTGGGTCGTCCGACCGTGAGCTCCATGAGACCCGGAGGCCTCACCACCTTGCATGACGTTGCCAGATCCTCGCCCACGTTTGGATCTGGAACGTGGAGGAGTTTCTTCATGAATCTCTTGTTCGTCAGAGGAGTCGGATTCAACAACAGATGGATTCCTCCGACGCACCATCCTTAAAAAGAAAAGATAGAACCTATGATGAGCAAGGATCTTAACAAACACGTTTGAGTAGAGACGCGTATGATATTGAGCATGCACTTCAACCGTTCATGCGAGCGGTTCAACTACAACTAACAATATCAAACCGCTAAACTCAAACAATGTTCGAGACAAATGAAGATAGTCTAAGTGTTGCAAGCACCTAAACTAAAATGTATCCTAGAAACGATACACTAGATAATCAAGAACGGGTAAGATCGAGAGAAAAAAATGAAATAGGGTAATACCTCGATCCGAAGTTTGAATGACAGAAATCCCAACAAGAGTGAGGGAGATGATGGAGGAAGCCGAGATGAACGAATCTCCAACAAAACTTCCAAAGAGTGGATGGCACAAATGGGTTTTGGAGTGGTGAGAGTGTGAAGGAGAGAGAGGAAAAAGTGTAGGCGTCGGCTGGGAAAAAGGAGCTGGTAAGAAGAGAAGGGAGGAAGGGGAGAGAAATAGGGGAGGCGCCGGCTGGTCAACAAACCGAAAACCGGTTCAACCAGTTATAAAACCAGTTCAACCAGTTTCCCGTCAGACTGCGCAGTAAAAGCGCACAGAAAAAGTGACTGACTGCACAGATTTTCTGCCAGACTGACAGCGCAGTCTGCGAGACTGACGGCGCAGACTGCGGCGCTGACTGACAGCACGGACGCGGAGGCGGTCAAAACCGGTTCAACCGGTTTTTATACCGGTTCAACCGGTTTCCACCAGGAGAAAACCGGTTGAGTGGCCTACTCAGCCGATTCACTCAACCTATTTTTAGATATTGCCCGGAAAGGCTATAAGAACACTTAGCAAATGTGACATGAGTAATTTTAATGATAAAAACAGTATTTCTCATGACATATCGTGCATACAATCATTTTATATCCATCAAACTTGTGATCAAAATTTTAGTTTTAAGACACGTTTCGAGAATCCAAGATGTTTAGCTCACTCCTAAGAAAGCAAAACCTAGTCTCATCAAGGGGTTTTGTGAAGATAGAGGCGGTTGATTGCATGACAGGCGGTGTTGACCGCCTTTGCCCAAAAGTTGTCAGGTGTCTTGTACTCATCCAACATGGTTCTAGCTGCTTCAATTAGAGTTCGGTTCTTTCTTTCCACAACACCATTTTGTTGTGGAGTGTAATGAACCGAGAACTCATGTTTGATTCCTTCTTCGCCTAAGAATTCTTTGACGCCTGTGTTCTTGAATTCCGTTCCATTATCACTTCTCACTTTCTTGATTTTGAGCTTAAACTCATTTTGAGCTCTTCTCATGAACTTCTTCAATGTTTCTTGAGTTTCACCTTTATCACTCAAAAAGAAAACCCAGGTGAAGCGAGAAAAATCATCAACAATGACTAAACCATACTTACTACCACCAATGCTGATGTAAGCCACAGGTCCGAAGAGGTCCATGTGAAGAAGCTCCAATGGCCTCTTTGTTGTGACCACATTCTTTGATTGATGTGGGACTCCACTAAACAAGTCTCAGGTGTCACTTTACTTGTTGTGAAATCAACAAGATAAAGCTTGCCCTTCAAGCGACCCGTAAAGGCAACTGAGGAGTCCTCCCTTCTAAGGATCTTCACATCCACATTAGAAAATAAGCAATTATAACCCATTCCACAAAGTTGTGAAACAGACATCAAATTGTAGCTTAAAGAATCTACCAATAAAATATTTGAAAGTGATTGTTGGTCAGAGATAGGAATTTTACCAATACCAATCACCTTACTCTTGCCACTATCTCCAAACATAATTTCATGTGCTTCTTGAGTTAGTTGCAAGGAATGAAACATGTCTTCATTCCCCGGTCATGTGATTTGTACATCCACTGTCAAGCACCCAACTTGACCCACTAGAGGAGTAGACCTGCAAAACAAATTTAGGCTATGCTTTTAGGTACCCAAATTGAATTGGGTCCTACAGTGTTAGTTATAGCCTTGGGTACCCACACACTTCTTTTCATGAATAGTCTTGTGACCTTGGAGTCACTCCAATCTTCACTTCCAAGCACTCTTATTTTGTTTACTAACACCATCAACCGATCAAAGAGTGATTGAAGCGACTCACCCTTAGTCCAATCATATCTAGCAAGCTCACTCTCCAAAGCTTCAACTCTATGTCTCTTAGCTTTGGGATCTCCTTCATGTGACATTTTAAGAATATTCCAAATGTCACGGGCATCTTCTCTTCCTTGAACTTTCCGGTATTCTTCCGGACAAAGACTTCCTTTAATTATGCTCACCGCTTGAGCATTGCGATGAACCTCTTGCATCATTTCCGGAGTCATCTCTTCTCCTTGGGCGGGCATATACATACCTACATTAACAATCTCCCAAAGACTAGGATGCACACCGATTAAATGCGACTTCATCTTATCGACCCATTCGTCATAATTCAACTCACTAAGAGTTGGTAACTTTCCAAGTGGGGCGGAAGAGAAGTTGGGAATAAAATTTCTAGAGTAATCGAAGTGAACTTTACTAAATTCGTTACCTTTGCTTTTGGTAGATGATGCTTCGGTGTTGAGACTTACCTTGCTCAACACCTTCGACACCAAAAGATCCACTAGATCATCATTGTAATCAAATTTTCCCTTACCTTTATCTTCTTCGGCCTTTCTTTTTTATTCTTCTTCTTCAGCCTTTTTCTTAGCATCTTCCTCTTTCATTTTGAGGAACATCTTCTCGGCAATCTTCATGGCGAGGTCGAGGACCTTGGGGTCCACTTCCTCATCGAAAGATGTGATGGGGATTTCCTCGAGGAGAGGATCCACATGGTCCCGTTGAGTAGACATGATGGTTTCCTCACGCGGTTAGGCGTAAAACGAGGTACGAAGCTTTGATACCAATTGAAAGTAGCCTAGAGGGGGGAATAGGCTACACCTAAAATTTTTCACTAAAAACTTCGAGATAGGTTAAATTAAAGTTGCACTGGTGCAAACCGGTTCAGTTGATTTTAATTACAACTGAACAAGTTTGAACCTGCTCAACTTAGATTAGATAATCTATTAAACAAATATGAAGTAGTGAAGAATTTTGCTAATGACTTGCCCTACACAAAGTCTACTCGAATAGATAATATGAACCAACCAACAAATTTAAAGCGCTTAACAAGAACACACAAGAACACGCAATATAACTTGAGGTTCGGCAACCACCACAAAGGTGTCCTACTCTTGTGGGAAGTAAAATTGGTTTTTTCTCAAGGGCATTCATGATCTGGAAAAATGTTCTCGAAGATGATTTCAAAGGATTTTGAACTTAGCTCATTGCATAACTTACTTAACCATTGCGGATCCCTCTTAATTGCACGGCGATTCCTATAACTCAAGAATTATAAAATGAGCACTGCCGTTGTTTCCAAGCACTTAGAGCACACCATTTGATGTAGAATTTTAAATTCGTTGTGCTTTCTTTTTTATGCTCGTAAGATCTGTGCTTCTCCTGTCTGTAGAATTATTGTGTACATGCTAGGAGCAAACTTGTTAGAATCTCAGTTTGTTTTGTCATTTAATCACCAAAACCCTCAATTAGGGTTGATTGCACTTACAGCTTATATCTAGGATCACCACGAATTAATTGAACTTGTGTAGGATTATGAAAAACAAGTGATCTTAGAATAACTTTGACCATTTCATGGTCATCCCATTTGGTGCTCCCGAGGTTGCGCACTTGGTGCACCAAGGTCTTGAGCCGGTTGTACATTGCTTGTGACTCCTCTCCTTGGTTGAGGATGAACCGACCGAGCCCCCCCTCGATCGTCTCCCGCTTGGTGATCTTGGTCACCTCATCTCCCTCGTGCGCGGTCTTAAGCACGTCCCAAATCTCTTTGGCACTTTTCAACCCTTGCACCTTATTATACTCCTCTCGACATAGAGAGGCGAGGAGTATAGTGGTGTCTTGGGAGTCAAAGTGTCCGAGTTATATAGTTACAAACCAGAACAAAATATAGGAGTGCTGAGTATTATTATTACATAACCTGGGAGGCAAAAAACCCTCCCGATAAACAGTAAAAAGTTTTTCTTAACGGAGGACACTTCCTCCCGAGTCTTCAGTCTTGATTTTCTTCTTTGGGCACCACCTTCGAACAAAAGCAGCAAAAATTTGCCGCTTCTTCACCTAAAACAACATGGGACAAAGCCCTGAGTACGAAATATACTTTCGCAAGTCTTACCCGTCAAAATAAAAGACTCTCAAGGATATGCTGGCCTTTGGGAATCAAGGTAAGGCTTATCAATAGTCAAAGTCTCTGTTTGCAGAAATGTTTACTAACAGTGGATCCTTAAAAATCCAGTTTTATTTGTCAGGTTAAGTAAAGTTACCTGCATCTAGGGTTCTTTCTACCCTAATTCATTCACTTGACCTATACTAGCCAATTTCTTAACAACCCTTCATCTTCACTGGATTGCTACGTGTAGGGCAGTGACCAAGTCTTCATATCCGCGAAGTTACGGCGATCCGAATCGATTATACTCAGCTGAGGATCTCCAATCACATGACATATGTAGCACTTAACCCTTGCATATGTCAACTCGCCACCGGGGTTCTTAAGACCAGATTAGGTTCACGCCAACCGAGAGCACAGATACACCACCGTCCAGCCTCTTGCCATGGAGGGTACACGCTACTCTCGCCATCTCTTCACTCCCATTGCGTGTTATCTTATTCTGGTATTAGTTTGCCCGAGGCAAAGCTTACCCATGACGAGGCATGTGACCAGTTAAAGGGTCCTCGATCATCAAGCCTACATCGACACAGTCCTTAATCGACTCAGACGAAGACACTACATCGAGACTCTTTTTTGTCGTGCAAGTCACCCGCCCGGTCTCAGCTTTGTCATTTCAAACCCAAAGTTTGGTACCTGGCAGAGGTACATCTTTTCCGATGTTGAACCCATCACAACCATGATGGATCCACCATCAAATTTTATTTTTGAAAATATCCCACCCACTTGAAGCATAATCTTTTGTCAAAACAAAACATTTTGTTTTTCTAGAGCAAAGCTAAGAATAAGAGAAACCTTTTTGTAAATCAGGGATTAAGGAGAAGTAATCAAATCCAAGGAAGGAAATGCAGGAATTGGTTTAGCACACAACTCCTATCACCTAATGCATCAAACAAGTGAGAAAGATTTTAAAAGTAACAAGGAGGTGGCAAATGCACCGGGGCTTGCCTTGTGTTACTGGTGAGTCAGGTTCTGCTCTACATATATCAAAGTAGAAGCAGTTTCCTGCCTGAGGTTCTTCACGTGGTGGTGGTGAAGTCCTTGCTTCTTCAACTTCTATTTCCTCCTTGTTTTCTAGATATAGCCATATATAATCATGAATGCTCATGTAATGCTCATGAAAATGCAAAGATAATAAAAGTTTATTATCTAAGGTCTTGAATATAACTTTCCTTCATGGATCCCCGAGAAACTAGGGTACGCGGAGTCTATAGTGAAGTTCATAGGGCAGGGGCTAGGGTTTTGGGTTCTAAGTATCAAACATGGTCCAAAACATACCAAATTTTACCCAAGGCTTCTAAATAATATTTAAAGTTTACCTAACAAGTTTGGTGAATTTTGGGATTATAAATTACTCTCTAAAATTCCAGAAGCATGTTTTTTGGCTGTTTTAAATGTCCCAAAATTCCTTATTGGAACTAAAAATCATGAAACTATTTTTATTAAATACTATAGGAAATTAGAAGAATACAAAATTGGTTTGGTATTTTTAGCATTTTTCTACAATTTTCTAGAAATCCTTAAACGTAGGCAGAAAAAGAAAAGGAAAAGCAATGAATAGTGTTGGGCTGAATTCAGCCCAACCGGCCTACAGCAGGGGAGAATCTACGCGCGCTCCGGGGTTTGAATATCCAAAGAAGAATCCTGCAGACTATTTAACTAAGTCACTGACATTTGCGAAAAGGTCCTTGCACTTCTATCTCTTTACAGTCTGAAGTCCCCGACGGCGGATAGCGTGGGGTCGAGCTCCGGTGAACTTACACCGGTCGATTCACGCGACGACCGATGCTATTCTTCGGTTTAAACCTAATTCAATTCCTAATGAGTGTTTCCCCTCAACTAATTTCATTAACGGGACCCTAACACGCTCAGTTCATGGTGACAGCGGACACTACGGGTAACCGAACACGTTCCCGGCGATCCTAGGGATTCTAGCTCAATTGGATGGGTCAGAGAGTATCAGGAGCATCCAAGGATACTGAAACAAGGACTCAGAGGACATGAACGGACCTGAGATGCGCTGGCCACGGCGAGGTCAAACCGCTCGGTGTTCTTGAGCGATTTGGGGGAAATCCCAAATTGGGAGTTCTAGGGGATGATTCGAGGCACGGTTTGCTTTACTGGTTGCACAACTACCTAGCGGAGCAAGCGGGGTCGGCAATTTATAGCAGGCTTGAGCGGTGGCATCCAATTTCACGACGATGCGCTGGCGGCCGGAGAGGAAGAAGGTTATTGGTGCTTGGTGTTAGTGGCTTTCACCGTGGCAGCTCTCCGGCGATCACCGGGCATGCACGACGTGTTTCACTGCGACGTGGTCAAGTGCTTTAGCACATAGCGCACAGCGGTGAGCGGCCAACGGCGGCGAGGTCTATCCCGGCCGCACGACGAGCAAGTGGGTACGGTGAAACTCATCTGCGACCGAGCCCGAGCTTATCCGGTGCCAAGATCTTTACTCCGCAGTGGTTATCCACTTACCAGAGAGCACGAATCACGGTGACGGCGCAAATCACGACGCAAAGGTCACCGACGGCGAGGGGGGGATGAATCTGTGATCTGTTTCAGTTACTATACCATGGGATCGTTCTTCAGTCAGCCTGACAACCCAACTTGCAAGGCCTGGATCTTAATTTTTCATGCAGCGACTTCCTAATACATCTTTAAGAAAGTTGTTGCTCTACTATCCAGCTTCAATCTTACTATAGTAGTCACTCCCAAATTCTTACTGGATCATGCTCGAATCCCAGCTTAAAGGTGGCTCAATCACACTGTCAGTCTAAATTCAGACTTAAGACAGTCTGACAGCCCATCTTTGGGTCCAATTTTATCAAAACTTTTCATAGTATCAAGCCTTAATCTCTATAGCAAAGTTGTTCCCCTTTTATAGCTCTACAAACTTGATGTGTTGACCTAGGGCAAAATCTTCATAATTTGGAAGATATAGGGCCCCAAAGTTGAGCCAAATGCACTGAAAATCAGACTTAACTCCATAGGGTTTAAGTGGTGCTTTTTGCAAATAAGTCCAATTCACATCCTTTGACATGGGAATCCCAAAATATGTGAACCATATGACTTAAGGTACCCTAATGCCTTGGTTTTTGCACTTTAGTCCAAAAGTGCACTAGTTTTGCACTTAGCCCCCTAGGGTTTTAGTCTAGGGTTTTCTTGGGTTCTATTTAGGGTTTTTGATACTTCTAGGGTTTGGATGCTACTTAAGTTCATCCATGGTGACATTTTATGGCCATCTATAATGAGTTTTGAAGTTTTCTCTTATTAGGCTTTATTTACTCTTTTAAGCTCAATCTAGGGTTAAGCACTGTACCCTAGGGTTTCACTTATAAAATGTCACATCAATACAACTTTGTTTGAAATTTTTGCCTAGTGAATGCACTCTAGGTATAACAAACACATGATATGCCAATGCTTATGATGTTATGCTCAAGTTTTAGTGTCAGTAACACCGGGGGTGTTACATCCTTCCCACCATAAAAGAATCTCGTCCCGAGATTAAAAGTCCTAGGACAAGTAATGGAAAAGGAAACACAACATATTTTTATTTCCTTATTTTTGGTACAAGGCATAGGTGTTATAGGGCTCATTCCTTTATTACAACAAATGTACATACTTTACAAATTGCATGAGGCTAAAAAGCCTGGGAAATTGTTTTCTAAAAAGTCTTGAGTTTCCCATGTAGCCTCATCTTCTGAATGTTGGTTCCACTGTATCTTGTAAAACTTGAGAGTTTTTCTTCGGGTAATCCTGTCCTTTTGATCCAAGACTCGAATAGGATGTTCTGCATATGTCAAGTCTGGTTCTAAGGCAACATCTGTTACTTCAATGGTTCGATCGGGAATCCGAAGACACATCTTCAATTGAGACACGTGGAACACATTATGCACAGCAGACAATGTTTCGGGTAACTGAAGTCGGTATGCTACTGGTCCACATTGTTCAAGAACAGGAAAAGGACCAATGTAACGGGGTGCAAGCTTCCCTTTTACCCCGAAACGTGATACACCCTTCATTGGTGAAACTTTTAGGTAGACATAATCTCCAACTAGAAAGTACAAGGGTATCCGGCGTTTGTCTGCGTAACTCTTCTGTCGGGATTGGACTTCCTTCAAATTATGAATTATTCATTGAACTTTCTCTTCTGTTTCCTTTACCATATCAGGCCTGAAAAAATTTCTTTCACCTGGTTCAAACCAGTTTAACGGAGTACGACACCGTCGTCCATATAAAGCTTCGAAGGGTGCCATCTTAATGCTTTCTTGATAGCTATTATTATATGAGAACTCCACTAATGGTAAACAATCATCCCATTTCTGTGGGAATTCCAGAACACATGCTTGCAACATGTCTTCAAGTATCTGATTTACCCTTTCAGTCTGACCACTAGTTTGGGGATGATAGGCCGAACTATGGAGTAATTTAGTACCCAAAGATTTGTGAAGTTCTTCCCAAAATTTGGATACGAATTGAGGTCCACGATCCGACACTATAGTCTTTGGAACATTGTGCAGACTAAGGATGCCAGCAATGTACAGTTTCGCATATGCGATTACTGGATACTTTACTTTGACTGGGAGGAAGTGGGCGATCTTTGTAAGTCGATCTATGATAACCCAGATGGAATCATACCCTTTTGCTGTCCTGGGCAATCCCACAATAAAGTCCATGCTTATATCCTCCCATTTCCATGCTGGTATATGTAAAGATTGTAATGGACTAGCAGCTTTCATGTGTATGGCCTTGACACGTTTGCAAGTGTCACATCTTGCCACATAGCGTGCGATTTCAATTTTCATCTTTGTCCACCAATAATGCTGTTTTAGATCATGATACATCTTAGTGCTTCCGGGATGAATAGAATATCGACTAAGATGTGCTTCATCTAGAATTTGCTGGCGGATCTCATCCTTCTTAGGCACAACTATGCGGTTGTTAAACCATACAACACCTTGATCATCTCTTCTGAAGCAGTTGGCTTTTCCGGCCTTTATCTTCTCATGAATGTGTTTCATACCCTCATCATTTCTTTGAGCATCAATTATCCTTTGCAGCAGGACTGACTCAAGCTTCAAGTGATTTGAAGTTCCGTGTTGTATCATTCCCAGGTTCAACTTCTCTATTTCTTGGCATAACATAATGTCAGAAGTCTTCATCGTTAGACAATGGTAGGAAGCCTTGCGACTTAACGCATCTGCCACTACATTAGCCTTGCCTGGGTGATAGTGAATCTCCAGTTCATAATCCTTAATAAGCTCAAGCCATCTCCTTTGTCTCATATTAAGCTCTGACTGGGTGAAGATATACTTCAAATTTTTATGATCTATATAAATGTGACAGACATTCCCCAGTAGATAATGACGCCATATTTTCAGGGCATAAACCACAACAGCTAACTCCAGGTCATGAGTTGGATAATGTTCCTCATGTCGGCGCAACTGCCTTGAAGCATAAGCTATCACTCGGCCTTCTTGCA
Organism: Zea mays; assembly: GCF_902167145.1. Taxonomy (NCBI): domain Eukaryota; kingdom Viridiplantae; phylum Streptophyta; class Magnoliopsida; order Poales; family Poaceae; genus Zea; species Zea mays. Next base: position 26,968,473 of record NC_050096.1, read on the forward strand.
TTATAACACAGCCGAGACCACTGCCTGATGCGTCACAATACACATCAAAGGGCTTTTCAATGTCCGGTTGAGCTAATACCGGAGCACTGGTCAATAATACTTTCACCTGCTCAAAGGCTTCATTACACCTTGAAGACCAATTAAATTTAATATCATTCTTCAATAAACTTGTGATTGGTTTCACAAGCTTGGAAAAATCTGGAATGAATCGGCGGTAATAACCAGCCAGTCCAAGGAAACTTCGGACTTGATGTACAGTGGTTGGGGGTTTCCACTCCAAAATATCCTTGACTTTGCTGGGATCCACCGCAATCCCCTTGGCAGATAATACATGTCCCAGAAATTGGATCTCCTCCAGCCAGATAGCGCACTTACTGAACTTAGCATATAATTGGTGCTCCCTTAAGCGTGTTAACACGATCCGCAAATGCCGAGCATGCTCCTCTTCATTCTTAGAATATATCAAGATATCATCAATGAATACCACCATTGTAACGCCCTGAATTTGGGGGTAGAATTTTTTCTTCTTTTCTCTCACCAAATTCAGGCGTTACCCTTTTCTTTTCTCGTTCCCTCGCTAAACCTTGATCTTTTCCAAAGTTATAGCGGGGTTCGGCTTGGAATTCCCGTGTTAAGCAAAACCTTAAAACATTTTATGTTGTTTGATGCATCATGCCGAACCATGCATTCTTTC